>NC_081411.1:653277985-654477985 GCF_030272615.1 Cryptomeria japonica
AAAAGTTCAATAATGGTTTATATTTTTTTCTCTTTTATGTCATTAAGTAAAATATGTATGTGTTGTTTTTACAGAAATTTATAAGGGCTCGTCATCCTGGTGGCGATGATCAGGGTATTGCGGGTAGTTCAGGTGATGACCATGTTCTATATATTAAAACCACTCCTTTGGACTTGTGAACTTGCTTTTTTAATGTATTACTCTTCAGGTGCTGACATGGGTCCGAGGTCGACCCCAATTGTATTGCCGACTGCAATGTCAGCAACACGTAGCATGCAGACATCGTCTATTGCACCGGCTCGTGTTGACCCGCCCACTGGTGGTAGATCCCTCTTTTTCTCTCTCTTTTATTATGTGTTTATTACCCTTGAAGTGTTCTTTCTTGGAGGCATTTCATAGTGGATTCATTTACTGTGGCAGGAGATGCACATGAGGATGCGCCAGAGGCGACTACTAGTGATAACATACCATCATTTCTTGGATCTTCCCGTATTGCTAGTACGGGAACGTTGCAGGCCACATTGGTGGTGAGCGACGAAGAATTGATTCCCTTGAAGATACAGAAGGTTCCAGGTACTTTAAAATTATTATTATATATAGTCTAATTGTAATTTACTTACTGATCACTCATTTTGGACTAATGATCCCATGTTTTTTTTGCAGGAAATGATATTTTTTATAAAAATCTTAATGACATTACATTGCAGATATTTGGGCCCACCATACATAAAAGGTGGAACATCATACGTGAACTAACCCTTATCCACTATTTTGATTTCATATCATTGCTAGAATAGTTTTCCTTTTATCCATTTCTTGAACTATATCAAAGGTAGCTTCAGTTTCTTTCTAAATCTAACAGGTTTGTTTTTGATTTAAAGGTGGAATGACCAAGAAAAAAAGTTAAAAGATGAACTCACGAACCGTATGGTAGGGTTGTTTGGAAATGACACATTCGACAAGACTAAGCTCTTGGAAAAAGCTGGCACATATCTAAAGTATGTGAGGGACCAATACAGGACACATTTAGAGAAGAACGTAAAGTATGAGCGTCCCCCCATAATTCTAGAGAGGGAGTGGAAGGACCTGATTTTGGATGCAAAGGAGAGAATTGAAAGGAAAAAAGGAAATACACCACTAGACGCCAGAAGAAGGTATGTGATACTATTAAGAATGTGAATATGTACTAAATATTCATTATATTTATATAATCTAACATATTTCAAACTTTTCATAGATTGAGTGAGACGTCAAAGGCAACCAAGGCAAGACAAGAAAAGCATGGGCAACACAAACTCAGCTTTGGTGGTTATATGAAACTTGCCGCACGAATTGTAAGAATCAGTAAATTAAGTATCACATCAAAATATTTATAAATTGTAAACAATTTTTTTGTTGATCAAACAATACGAGCAAAATTCACAATACTAAGCAAAAATGCAGGGCTCTGAATTCAATAGAGTGCCCATAGCAGATGACAAGAGAATTGGCTACCAGCAAGGCTATATAGCCGTGGCTGAATGGCTACGAGAATTGAGTGGGCAAACACGAGATTCTGATGCATCTGTCACAATGGTAAATAAGCTAAATGAAAATTATTTCAAATTGAATACTTAACCAATAATCTATTTGATGTTAAGTTTCAACATAAAGTGACTATATTTTTTTTTAAATAAGCAAGCAATGATAACACTATGCGTGACATTGGAATGCAACATGATAATCATGGAACATAACCTGTACATGAAGGTCCAGATGTGCATCCTAGTAGTGGAGGTATTCATTTGCTATTCAATTTTTTTTATGTAATTATTAATACAATTAAACATCTTAAATTGAAAATTAGTGTAGTAATTAATGTAACCTTTATTGTTAATATTTTAGAGCATGTAGTCAGTGGTGACCAAGTGGAGCATGATCCAGGTAGACAACATTAGGAACATGATGTTCCCCAATCAGGTAAAGAGGACCACTGTTATTCCTTTAAACAAATTTAATTGCAATTGGTGTATTGATTAATGTAACGTTTCATATTTCAACTCCAGAGGATCTAGAGGGTGTTCAACATGTTGAGGTTGAGGCTAGACAAAATGATGTGGAAGATGATGTGGCCCCATCAGGTAAAGAGTGTAACGGTTGTGTTCTTTAAATTAATGAAATACTTGTAACAATAATAAAAAAATGTTTTGAATTTAACCCAATTCTTTGTTATTACAGAGGACCCCCCTTTGGTTCAGCATCCTCGTCCTTTGTATAGGAATAGGCATACATCAAGAGCACAAGAAGAGGGCAGAACATCCAAAGATGGGGGAAATGATGAAGAAGACGATGCTCCACTTAGACTTTACATAGCTTCAAAAAAAAAACAAAGAAAGAAATGATTGTAATCTACCTTATTTGATAATGACTGATTTTTATGTGTTAATGAATGTAATTATGTGCTAATGAATGTTCATGAATGATATGTGTTGATGATTATTGATGAATGTTGTGTGTTAATGAAAGTTAATGAATTTTATGTGTTAATGAACGTTATGTGATAATGAATGAATGTTATATTTTAATAATGGATGAAAGAATGAATGAATGTTAGATGTTAACAGGGAATTTAGAGTGATGTTGGGGGGGGGGGGGGAGGGGCCAAATGAGCTTCCACCTTCACGTGGTTGGCCCTGTTAAGTAGAGAATATTAAACTATTCTCGAAACAAAGCGAAGCTCAATAAGATAACACACTTTTCAATATTTCATTATGTTGCATAGTTAATCTTATTGAATAATGTACGTATATTGAATCTTAATTGCAGGGTCCAACAGAGCCAACACGAACAACACCATGGTGCGACTGCAAAAGTTGTGAATATGCCTCATCATGAATAAAGCTGAATTAGCGCATTCTCTATAAAATCTCAAATGCTCTATACTTTGGAAGTTTTGAAATTTTTATGATCATATCGGTCCCCTGCCTAAAAGCTTTTTTCCTTGATTTGTTTATGATACACATTGAGAGATTTTTGTTTTCCTTTTATTTATGCATGTTTTAACCATTCTCCACATGCTTCCCATTCTTATTTAGATTGTTGTATTTTTACATATGTTGGAATCTGTAGTTCCACGTACATGTTTTCTATGTTCATTGTAACTGTATGAAAAGGTGTAAAATGTGGGTATAGTCCAAAATCTTGATTACCAACAAGCTATTGTTGTTTAATAGTTCCAGTGTTTGTATTAATTGAAACAGTTTAACCCTTTTAACATGTTTCATAGCAAACCTGCACTTTGTATGCAATCTTATTGTTACAGTTCAATTACTGAGGTGATGTGATTTTCAAAAGTATTCCGACGAAAACAAAATTGGTTTTCATTTATGTATTTTATGAAAATTTTAGAGTTTCCTCGTGAACATTTAAAATTAGAAGGATTTAAAAATTCAATACAAGAGTACTGGACATAATTTTGGAGATAGAACTGAAACTCTCTCCCATGACTTCAGATTGTTTCCATGCTCTCTAGGCTAGTAGCTTTCAGACACAAAACATAGGTCTTCTAAATTCTGTCCCAACATTAATTAGTCCCTTTCTCTTCTTTTTCATCCTTTTGGAAAGAGAATTGGAAATTGTTAGGAACGAACATCTTCCTAGGTGATTTGTTAAAATACAATGGGGAACTCAATCAAATTTTAATTCACTTCGTTTTAAGTTATTATCACAATTGATTGAATTATACTTACAAAAGGCTTATATTTCCAAGGTAAAATATCAATATCTTTCTTGGGTGATATTAGATAGCAGGGTCTCTTGGCTTAGACAAAATCACCCTCTCATTGTATTCAAAGTAGATGCGTAGCAAAGCTAGATGCATCAATCATTAAATCATAAACAAACACAAGCTCAAAAATTGTGTTACCAAGTACACTTGGAACCTAGCCTGTAACTAACTAGTTCATACTAGATATTGTTTGGGTATGGTATTCAATTCTATTAGAATCTACAAAATAAATATTAACCTAGAAATTAATGTAAGTGATAACATTTTTAAAATTGTTAAATATAAATGATAATAAAATCAAAATAGCATAACATAGTTGATTTCATAAGAGAGAAAATGAAAAAGTTCACAATATCTTCACTCGATATCCAATATTTTTAATCCATGAGGATGAAGATGAGGATGAAATAGAAAACCAAAAGACAGGGAATTGTTTATCCAAGTTTCCAAATTTTTGAGGATAAGGAAAAAAACATAATCCTATAAAAGAAGGAGAATGTGCAAGTCATTATCTCAAGTTAAAAGAAATTACTTAAGTAAACTAAACAAACAAATGCAATATCATACTTACGATAAAACATATCCACTTGGTGAATAAAATGGTACAATGGCACACCCCCTTAAGTGCAATTGAGGTAAGAAGAAATGGGTCACAAGGTTAGGTATCCATGTAAAATATGAAATAACCCCAAATTATAAAGAGAGTGTACCCTCTCGAAGTAGAGACTAGAAAATCCATAGGACAAAACTCCATCCCAAGTGACATATGTGAAGGATAATATAGACCCACCCCATCCCCTAAAGTTGGTGCCTCCACAAAGAAGAGAGAAAAGCAATGCAAAATGTTGAATGGTGAATGTTGTAGTAGGTTCATTTGCAACAAATGATGCACCTTCCTTTCACAATATGGAAATCTTGAGTTGTCAAATTGTTGAATTCCCATTCAAGTGGAATGTAGAAAGGAATTCAGATGTATGGTTTTTGAAGCGACTCATGTGTCTTGATGTTGATGTTAAGCTATGATTGTTCCATAGAAGATTCAGGGACTACAATCATTGAAGTGTGAGACCTTAATTAATGTGAAATAGAATGTGTCATGTTGCATGATATGGTGGGGATAGAACAAGTGAATTTACAATGGGAGACGATGTAACTCGATGGGCATTATCATCAATGAGAAGACAAATATTCTCAATAGTTTCATCAATATTTGAAAGGTGAGAGTCCACAAACAGATGTGAAATGTTTAAGTAGGCCTCCCAATGAAATGGATCTCATAGACACAAAGAATCCTATATAGAGAATCATTGAGAGCCCTTGAAGAAGCAAATTTTAACTTCGATGAAGCAATACATGATGGAGGAATATCTTGCAAGAGGAAATCAAAGTCATTATGGTGTCATCTAGATCTGAAATATGGTCTACTTTTCAAAAAAGTAAAGATGCTTGATAGGAATGTGTCCTAGTGGGGTGAATCTAGAAGACATATAATCCTATTGCAAAGAATCATGGAAAGTTCTAGAAGAAGCAACTTTTAATTCTGAAGTAGCAACATGTATAAGAGATGTTCTCATTTGTAGATGGAGTATCAAGAGGAGGATCACTAGTCCATGGACCATGTCATTGTTGTTAAATACCTATGCTTTTGTTCATAGTCACTTGGTGTAGGAATGAATTCAATGAGATAGGGGAGGATATCCTACATAATGTAATTTTTCACTATCCCTTGTTTCGAGTACAAATGGTTCTCTAAATTTATCTTGACAATAGAATGTCAGAATTTAATACCATAATCCATGATGAAAACTGCCAAAAATGGAAATTTATCTTAGTTCGCAATTACAAAATTCTTTTGTATAGGCCTCTCGAAGATTAAGTACATCAAATTGAGACTTTATAAATTAAGTGTATGTATTAGCAATCTCCCAAATTGTTCAATGGTCTCCAAACCTTGTCAATTTTTTATTTTTATTTTAACTCAAATATGTATGGTATAGGCATATCATTGGTTGTGTGATTTTTTTTTTCCTTAAATGCTTCTACGATCAAAAGAGACAAGTTTTAGATGAAAATGGGGTCTTATGGGCCTTTTTGACACAATGCTAGGTTCTTTAGACCTGAAAATGCCCCAAAAACTAGTCGATTGCCTTAAGTTACAAACAAATCCTTGTTTGTGAGCATGCTTCTTGATCTCCAATTTTGGTGGAATGAAAGATAATATTGAATTTCTCAAGCCTTTTGGATGCTTCGAAACCACCAAAAAAAAGCTACTTTGATCATTGAAATGTTGTAGTGACTTGGATAAAAAAAGAAAACTAAGTCTAAACTTTAGAAGTTAGTTTTTTCTTGTCAAATTGTTTTCAATTTTCAAATCATCCAAGGATGCAAGAGGAGTATATTTTGTTATGACAAGATAAAAAAAAAACTTAGAATCTTTTGAAACCATTGAAACATGGGAACCCCTTCCCCCCCTCCAAAATCCCTATTTTTTCAGGATGCAATACTTAGGGGAAACATCCCCTTGCCGCACCACTTAGGGATGTCCTAGGGACTCCAGGGAGTCTCTTGACCATCTTGAGGATGCCTATGAGTCTCCCATGGCCCCCAATAAGAAACTCCAATTCTAAACAAAAATGGTGAAATTATTGTGAAAATGTCATTCGTATTAAAGGTTTGGCAATGCCCCCTAATCTTGATGGGGGCTCTGCCCCAAACCCCCCACAAGGGGCACTACCCATTGACCCCAAACCTCTACCCACCATTCTTATTTTTAATGCAATCGTTTCCATTTTTTTATGTTGACTAGTTTAAACACTTAGTATGCCAAATTTTCATCTGCAATTCTTATACTTATTCTTAGTTTGTTCCCAAAGTTCCAAAACTCTACCACCATTGTTAATGTTCAAATTTCAATGAAATCATTGACATATTTTTGATGTTTATTGTAAAATTTATATAGTGTGGCAAATTTTTATTTACAGTTGTTATACTTATTCTATACACATCCTTTTATAATTATTTTTTTAAGTTGTATATATATTTGCATCCCACCCCACCCCCTTCGTCATCCCCCTGTCGTCCCAAACTTAAGCCCTTGGTATGTTAAGATATGAAAGCTCACAATAGTTTTATTTGATATGTTAATGGAGGAAAAACCTACAATATATAGCTTCCAAGATTCCAAATCCATGAGGATCATGAAGAGGAAGAAAACCAAAAAAAGAAATTGCTTATCCAAGTTTCCAAATTTGTGACAAGGAAAAAGTAGAATCTCAATCAAAGAAGGAGAATGTGCAACTCATTATCTTATTCTACCTAAGTAAAAATATTACCTAATTAAGCTTTTTAATAGTGGAATATCACACTTAGGATAAAACATATCCAAGGTAAATAAAATATTACATTGATAGGCTTATTTGGTTGCTCTAAAAGTGGTGCCTTACGAATTATGTTCTTGGATACTAAAGTTTCCAAATTCTGGGCACTCTTGATAGCTTCTAGTAGAGATTGTGATTCGAAGGCTTTAACCAAACCTTTCAATGGTTTCTGTTGATGTGTTTTTATGCACTATGCAACACAAAATAAAATACTAAGTATTCTATCCTCTCTTGAACAAAATCCTCCCAAGTGCTAAACTACGTGATCAAATGGGATGACTCCAAGATTCTAATAGTCAGGTCTTGACTTTATATTGCAGATAGACTCAATGATTATGATGTGATATCTGCTGGAATCACAAGGGGGACTTACGTTGCTTGGGTCAAGACCTATCCATTCTCATGTTTCATGATTGATTTACACTCCATGATTTAGGTCATCCTTGAGCAACATCTCGACTTAGCCAAATTTTGTTTTTTGTACCCTAATTCTTTAATTTTGACCCCTTACTAGCATTGCCTTAGGTTTTATTGGAATTCTTGCTTCTCTAGCATGGGCACATTTCTAGGGTTCATTCACACAAATTGCTCTTGATGAGCAATCTAGTATCATGACCATGACTTAAACAAAATTTTAACTAAGGCAAATTATCTCCTCCAAACTTCTATGAGTTCATCGCCTTCATTCTTCACCATTTGGATGTCTTTTGTCATTGGAAGGTAATTCTTGACCACCATACCTCAATCTTGACCTATGCTACCTTAAAACCCTAGAACCTAGTCATGTTTACAATTGAGATCTTGGTGACTTGATCACTTAATACAACTTAATCATGTAGGTCTCATCTAACTTCAACTCCAACACTTAAGCAAATCAACCCTAGCAACCAAATACTTTGGGAAATATCTTGCAACTTGAAAACATGGGTAATGATGGAGGAATGGAAGGTGAGACCTATAGAGGTGAGAGAGAGAGAGGGTGAGAGGAAGAGATAATGACCTGGAGAGGGTAGAGAAAGAGAAGTAGAGAGGGAGAGAAGAAGAGAGGGATGGAGAAAGAGACCTAGAGAGGGGAGAGAGAAGAGAGATAGTAGAGAGGGATAGAGAAGAGAGATACCAATGTCAATCTTTTTCTATAATTTTTTTTTTTTTGAAAAATCGGCCTATCGTCGGAATTCCGACTCCAAAGGGTAAAATTCCGACAGAGGAGTGCTGTCGGATGCACAGCATCCTCATTGGAAATTCTCCTGGAGGCTGTTGACGGCCTCTAGGAGAGTTCCAATGAGGATGCTATGCATCTGACGACACTCCTCTGTCAGAATTTTACCCTTTGGAGTTGGAATTCCGACGATAGGCCGAGATCGCGACGGTATTCTTTCAAGTTATGAGCATCCATGGTGGCCATTGGAAAGGTTGGAGGTGATGTCGGAATTGTGATGACCACAAGGATAGTCCGAACTTCCGACACAAAGTTTTTGATGACTTTTTTTGTCGGTAGTGCGATGAAATTGTGTCGGAATTCAGACGATTTGCCGTCGAAATTTTGACCCGAATGTACTAGTGACATGGATTCCACGAGCTAGCAAGTTGTTTTATGCTAGGTGATCCATGTTGGGGAAGAGAGTCAGAATAATATAGCTATTTTTTGCTAGTTCCACTCATCCTACTAAATGTGTTGTTTTTTGGTTTCAAGAGTTAAGCATCTCATATAAGACTTGTTTTGTTTGGTTTAGAGTCTGAACACCCAGTATAAGACATTGCAAAATATAGTACAATATAGTACAAAGAGGGAGATATGTATGTGCCCCCCTTAAGATATCAACATAGTCCTATGTTGATGTCTTAAGGAAGCTAGACCAAGGATACACACCTTCAACACCAAGGAGATATCCTTTCATCAACAATGTGCATAAGTCCAAGCCAAAGAGGTTTAACTCCTATAAGCAAGGAAAATATAGTTGTAAAAATATATCATGCTACAAGTGTAAAGGGAATCCTTGAAGGAGAAGAGATATTTTCTCAAAGACATATACTTCCAAGAGGAGATTTTGAACAAACATAACATCTTCTACCAAAAGAGAAGAAGGAGAACAAGAATATCTACCTTCCTCCTATTGCTAGGTAAAGGGGTTCTTGATGAAGGATGACAGACTTTTGACCCAAAGTCAAGGGTTTGTTTATGATAAATGTACATTGCCAAGTATAGAAGATTGTAGTCAAGGATACACACATCTTGCATAAGAGAGAATCATTGAGCAAAAAAATAACTTCGCACAAGGAATGACATTGTATCGTAAGAAAACACTACTCAACAAAGGAAAAGTGGATCCTTAGAAAGAATAGGAGAGAGTCAATGCCTCCCAAGCATAGGGACAAAGAGAAGGACTACACAACTTCCAAAGAGAGATTTATTTATAAGAGACATACCGTTTCAAGCAAGGAAAAGGTCCTACTTAAGGAACACACATGTACTCGCATGAAGGATAATTCTATGCAAGAAAGGACATCATGCTATGAAAAATGAAACTAATAAAGGAAAAAGTGAATCCTTAGAAAGAGGAAATAGATGGAAAATTATTATTGCCCCGCAAGCATATATACAAGAGTAAATAGACTATTATGTTTCTCACTAAGTATGATTTCACTTGATATTGTACTACCATAAATGACAATGAGCCACCAATAGGCAAGCTAATAATGCCACATAGTGAGGAGCAACATAATAAGAACTTGAATGTTATTTGAAATGATCATAGGAAATATGTCATTCATTGTCACATGTTATGTTTATGATACCTAAATCAATATATTATTGTATTTTAGTTTGTAAAGCTTGACATTTATTATTAGAATGACCATGGATTTGATGATACTTGCAAAAAGTAGAATTTTCAAGATGTTGTCTACGTTTCCTTCTTCATTTAGGCCAAAGAAGAGAAATTAAATTGGCATGAAGGAGCTTGGACAAAAGATTATCTTATTGTAACACCATGTTGGAATGTGAAGACATGGATTCACTAGACAATGGAGGAGGGGATGCCATCAAAGGAGGACTTTGAAAACCTAGACCTTCATTGGAAAAGTGTGATGTAGATTTCTCATGGTCATCAAAACTTTGTTGCACACATCCTAAACCATGTCTATTGTACCCATGTGTAGATGTTGAAATTTATAGAAGAGAAGGTTTATTATTAGTATCAAAATCTAAAGAGCCCCCATCATTATCAAGACATGTGTTGGAAGGAGAGGTGGGAATTGATTTAGAAGAATCTTGGATAAAAGACACACAAGGCTCCTTCAAGGATTCATTCTTAGATTGAGAGATCTTATACCCATTGAAGTAGGGTGTAAAGTATAATGTACCCCAAATCCTTACTAAGGATGCATCATTGATCTAGAAGATTGTGTTGTGGAAGGAATCATAGTATTAAAGGGAGAAATGCATCCCTTTTCATCATGAATGAAACGATAAGGATTAGGATTAAAATTTATTATGTGAAGTTAATTTTTATATATGAATTTTATCGTACAATGAATGGTAGAAGGAATTGCTTTCATAGAATGAATCCATGGTCTACCTAGAAGAAGGTTATAATTAAGATGGTTGGGTATGACATGAATAAGAGTAGGTAAAGTTATGGGTCCTACTTTGATAGGCAATGTGACCATACCAATTGACTCTCTAGGAACATTATCAAAGCCATGAACATAAATAGTATCGAGTTGAATAGAAGAATAATCCTAATTTATCTTATCTAATAAGTCAACACAAAAAATGTTAAGTTCTGATTCATTATCAGTTGAAGTACCTCTTATCTTTTGTTCATAAATACAAGGAGTAATCTTAAGGGGATCATCTCTATTTTTAACCACTATAGAAGGAAATTCATCTTGTGATAATCTAATATCACTTGGTTCAGAATAAGGATGAGGAACCACCCTTTGTAAGGATTCTTGCATCAACTTATGATGTGAAGGTGAAGTTTAAATCAAATCCCAAAGGGAAATCTTAGCTAAGATATCATGGAGTTTCTCAACAAGATTAGATTACCTATAAACATATTTTGTAGGATGAGGGGGGGAAGGAAGGGAAGTGAGAAGAACATTAGGATCTTTCTTTTTGGCACATACATTAAATTGTTACACATATGGATGTCATTATTATCATTGATGTACAACCTTTGTCAATCTCATATTGCCCTGACTGTTATTGGTGATCTAGATTTTGGATAGGCTTAGTTAATGTACAGGTGGTGGTCTAGATGTTTTGTTCTTTTGATATTATGTTGATGTGAAGATATTAAATGATGTGTCAATATGTTTCTAGAGGTTCGGTGTTCTTCACCTAGTCCGGAAGTACTTCTATTGATTGCTTTGGAGAAACTTATTGTGGACCAGAATTAGTATTTATTTTGAATATATCTTAAGAGATTATAAGTTACTATTTTGATGAGATAGATTTCATGGTTCTTTTGGATGAACCACTTTATTTGTTTTTTGGTATGTTGTGCAGAACAGGTTTTTGGTACTGATTTGTGCTTTTTGGTTCAAGCGATTGGGTGTAAAATGTTTTTGATACTAATTGGAAGGAGCACTGACTTGGTACATATCTTTTTACATTTTAGATAATATATTTTTGGGTCGATGCTATATACATGTCACATACATGCTTGGACAACCTAGTGGTGGTTATTATTGGATCTGATTGGCATTAATTGGTTGTCAAAGATGTGGATATGTGATAAAGTACATAAGAGAAATAGAAATGATGTAAGTATGAGATGAATAGATGACTGGTAGATGCAAAGTGAGTAAGAGTAGCTGTTTAGAGGTATACAAAGTATTCAGATGAGTATATTCAGGGAACTGTTATTTGCATTCTAATAGATTCTTTTTGTATACAGTTCAATCCATTATTCCTATTGCTTTATGAGATCAGTTTTGCATCTTGCCCCATAGAAGCGATCTTAAACTAATCAAGTCTCTCTTTTGTATCTTGCCTAAGTTGTGCGTCTCAGTTTGCAAGTCTAGAGCTGTAAGCTCTTTTTGGCAAAAAGCCTTGTCTATTGTAAAACTGTTACTATATATTGTGAGTTTAATTCTCACTGTGTTTTTTCCCAGTTTGGGTTTTCCATGTAAAAATCTAGTGTCATTGTGTGGATGTTTTTTATTTTACTGTAATTTACTTTTCACTCATTAATTTTTATGAATGAAGAAGTTTGAATCACTTTAATTTTTTAATATCTTGTGAATGTTGATTCATCCCCCCCACCCATCCACTCAGCCTCCAGTACTGTTCAACATAAACATGTGATGTATTTCAGAACCTTATTTTTGTTCAAGTTTCCTTTTTCATATCACCTCTGAGTGAGCCCACAATAGTGGGTTACACTTTTTCGAACAAAAGAAATTGAATCTTTTGTCCAAAACTTAATTTTAGCACTGTTCTATCGAAACCCCCTTTCGATTGAGTGTAAAAACCACATTCGATCGAAACCCACTTCCGATCAAACCCAAAAGAGCATAAAATACAAAATTTGCATTAGGGGGTTCGATTGAGCCCCCTTCAATAGAACATATGTTCTATCGAAAGTGCTTCCTAGATGCCTCTCCCAAAAAGCCTCCTGGTTTCTTAAAAAATCTGGCCTTCGAAGCTCAATTTGGGTGCTCAAATGGATGAGTTTTGATAAACCCAAATGCATGCAATTAGTACTCGAAGTGAGAATTCTAATGATTATTATTTTATTATGTATTAAGTTTGTTAAGATATATTTTTTTAGATTAACTAAATATAGGTTTCACATCGAACATCAACCTCCGAGTTCAATGCTTATGGAAAAATAGTAAATGTCACCCAAAAAATTATGAAAAAATATTTAGGCACTAGGTATTGAAGTCCTCTTTCCAAAAAAAAGAAAAGATTTTCTTTACATATACAATAAGTTATGTAATATCAAATGGACATATGTCAAAATTACAGTTAACTCAACTTCAAATCTTAATAAAATATGAAATATTGAATACAATGTTACAAAACCAATTTCAAACACTAGATATGGTTGTTACAAAACCAAATTTGAAAGAATCATATTCATATCTATTATAGAAAAAAAGTTATGATATATAGAGTGAGTATCACTCTTTAAAAATGTTGTTTTTTTGAAAAAAAACTAGTTTTCGAGGGAGATAGGAAAATGGAAGAAAATTGATTGCAAAAACTATCAAAAAATATTTTTAGAATCTACATACAAAATGACACAAATCACTAGTTCACATCATCTACAAATTCCTTACGGTTTAGTAGTAATAGGTGTCCAAATCTGATTTTTTTAGAATTTTTTTTTAATTTTAATTTTTAAATTTTTTTTTTGAAAATGAATATTGCAATGTCAAAGTTGCCAAAAAAGTGTAACCCACTATTGTGGGTTCACCCCTCTTTCACATACATTTATTTTGTATCCTTTAGGATATTGGGAAGATTTTCTGGCTTAGGCTTCTCATAACTAGAAACATGAATGGTATTGACTTGATTAGGTTGTTTGTTCACCAATAATATATCTTTATAAGGGAGAGCATCAAGGAAATTGCTAATGATTTCATCTTCTTGCTCCAAAGTATCTTTATGGGTAAGACAAACTTTAGGATAAGGACAAACATAACTCATTAATGCTTCATCTGTAGTGAGAAATTCATTGAAATGAAAAGAGGGCATGGTATCACTAGGAAAGGTAGTGACGATATCGTCCACTTGCACCAAATGATCCACATGGGGGAGGTACATTTTAGGAGGAAGATGAACACCATTCTTCAAAGCTTCATCCTTATCTAAGGAAGAGTTCTGAAAGAAGTGTTCATAACCTTTTCTTGCACCAATGTGCCCTCATTGGTAGGACCAAATTTGGGAGAGAATAATTTAATGTCAATCAACAATTCTTTTCTACCTGAGATATACTATGTATGGAAGGTAAGGTAACATTAAGAAATGTGTTTATGTTGTCATCCTCTTCCTCTAGGAAATCCCTATGGGAGAGGCATATTTTAGGAGAAATATCATTATCATTCATCAAAACTTCATCCTTAGAAGGGAGAATTTTGAAAGAAGTGTTAATGGTATCTTTTTGCACTAAAATATCCTCATGGGTAGGAGGATTCTTAGGAGAGGCATAAAGTGAAACAAGGGAGGCGAAGCCATTATCACATCTATGAAATAGATGCATCATGAAACTAACTAAATGAAAACAAAATGACAACAATTTGATTTTTTAAATGATAACATATGAAAAATACCTGATAAAAAGAGATAACAATGTGCAATTTATGATTTTTTCACTAATTCAAGTACATAAATAATGTTTAAATGCATCTAAATCTGAACATAACATGACATAACAATCAGATTTAAAAATATAATTGAAAAAATATGCAACCCACAAGTCAAATTTGATAAAATAAATTAGGGGTTTTTTATGAAATTAACCTCTAAATTTATGTAATTTCATTGCAAACAAGATCTATAAGTGCAAATTTTAATATTAAATTGCATACAAATCAGATCAGAGACAAGGAATAAAAAATAAGCAAGTAAGTTGTTGCACGAAAATGTAATAGTGTAATTTGGAATTAGGGTTTTACCAAATGACATATCCACTAACTAGCCAAATTAACCATACAGTGAAAGAGGGGTGAACCTAATAGATCTAGCCTCAATCTCAATTCAAATAAGGAAAGGGCTGAAATTCTGATTAGATTCGCTGGTTAGGGTTTGGCTCCCTCTTTCTAAGTTGACATGGATAATTATGAAATTAAGGCAAAATAGGTGATAAATGAGGTATTCTGGTAGAAATAGTAAGCTACAGATGTCCCACGAAGTCACCAACCTGGTAAATTACCGATTAGGTTGACCTCCAACAATCATGTGTAGCTATGGGGATCAAAAACCATCGGGGAGATATAGCACCTGCCCCATTTCAAATTGGGGCCCCTTTGAGAGGGAACATATCATTTTTGCGCGCCATGGTCCAGACCAGGGCATTTCATGCCTTGGTCCCACTACAAACAAGGCCAAAATAAGGTGCTAGGGGGGAGGGTACCTCACCATGGGACCCACCAATTGGTGTTCAAGGCCTCAAAGCTAGAGAGTGGGGTCAAACCAAACCTAGAGAGGGGATGGGGATGATATACGCTAAAGTAGGAGCACAAACATGAGGTGTAAATTATACCAATTACAATTTACGATGCTACAAAGCTAAACACTTGCATAATGGACTCCCTAGTTAGTTTCTATGGGACAATGATCTTCCCTATGGCTCGACTATTTGGAATAATCAGCTCAAAATTAGACATATTATTAGACAAGGAGGAAGGAAGTTTGTGAGAAATGACAAAAATACCTTGTTTTGGGAGGATTTTTGGAAAAAAGATGTGGTGCTCTCCTCTATCCAATGCTTAAATCTTTTAAAAATATTTTTGAGCAATATAAATGGTAAGTTTCTTTATGACTATGTTAATTGGGAAGATGGTAATCCTACGAATTTTTTTCAAAATGTAGCTAATGGGCTCTAGATTTCTAAGAGGTGGTAGGTAGTGTGGATGGGAGTAGGATTTGAATGTTCTTTACTAGCGACTTGAAGACTGTTTTTTCTTAACAAAAATAAGGATGATGAATAGATACAGAAGTTTATCCCTTCAGGTAAATTCTTTGTCAAATCCGCTTACTCCTCATTAGATGGTGATAACCAAGATTCATTTGTTTGTGGATTTCTTCTCATAACAATATTTTAACCATTGACAAATTGAATAAAAGAGGTTTTTTATTGGTTAATCAATGCACTCTCTATTCTGAAAGCATTGAACATTTATTGCTTCATTGCTCTTATGCCTAGGAAGTTTGGTCTATTGTGTTGTCATCCCTTGCTGTGTGTTGGCTCTTGCCAGGAAGCTTGAGAAATTTCATGAATATGTGGGGTTTCTATCCTTTTTCCCACTCGATAATTAAGGACCTTTGGAGACAAATCCCACCTTTTATGTCTTGGGGGTTATGGAAGGAAAGAAACAATCACATTTTTGGGGACCATTCAAGAAATGTAAAGATTCTTTTCCAGTTAATTAAACAACATATTCGGGAACAAATTAATGTTGCTTCCTATGGTTATTCAAAAAAGATGTTGTGCTATAAAGACCTTAGCAACAAACATCAATGGGGTATAAATCATGATCTATCTAAGATACATTTGTTAAATATCCTAAAAGGAAAATGAGCAGATGGTATCCCCTTGAAGAAGTTTGGGTCAAATGTAACTTGTATGGCAACTCTAAGGGGAACCTAGGTATCTCTAGGGTTGGTAGAGTCATATGGGATAGTAAAGGGAGATTAATTGATAGTTATGGGTGCAATCTAGGACTGGGTTCAAACAATAGAGATGAAGTTGTTGCTACTTGGTGGGGATTAAATAGACTAAAATCTTTGAATTTGTAGAAGATTATACTAGAAGGCAATTCAAAATTAATTAGATCAATCTTAAATGGTGAAATTGAGGCCTCCTAGGAAATAAAATGAATGATAGAAGAGTGTAGGACTTTATTAAGGAGCTTTATTCAATCCAAAGAAATCCATGTTTTTAGAGAATGTAATAGGGTTGCAGATGTGATGTCCAATTATGCCTTAAATCATAATGAATGGACCTACATGAACTACTCCTAATGTCCTAAAAACTTGAAGGAAATTATTGCTCATGAAAGACAGTAGGATTGTAAGATAGCCATGTCAACTTACCTATCTCATGATGCATATTAAAAATTTAAATTATTACACTCTAAATTTCATGAGATTAGTGTATCTCATGCATGTCCCATCGACACAAGTAATTTTAAGAAACATTGGGTCATCATTTCTCCTTTTCCATTGGGATTAGAAAATCCTTTTTTAATTTTTCCATGAGGAGGTGTAGTCAGGATATTAAATGGAAAGGCCAAATTGATAAATAGGTTGTGTAGTTCACTAATTGAGAAGTTTGTGAGAGCTGGTGGCTTTGTATTAATTTGCAATTAGTCCTCAAAATGAGGACAATACAAGGAAAAATTAAGCTCATTTAATGAATATGTCCATGCCTCATCGTCTTACTTTTCATAGAGAGTTCTTGAATAGGTCTATTATTAAAAGTGTTGAAGATTTTGAATTGGGTGGAGTGATGAAGAGGTCAAAACCCAGAGATATCAAGGACTTGCAATAGAATAAAGGTCCATGGAATTTATTCATGGATGCTAGACTGGTTCCCTTCTTACAAGCCATGCAAGGGTGTATAATCATCTTCTTTCCTCTAAAGTTTGCAATTCATGGTCTAATGGAGAAGTCTCCAATGACATTATCAACTTTAAAGTGACTCCTCAATTAATTATAGAAGCAACTAGTCTAAAATATGAATGGTTACATGTGGTGAAGAAAAGTTCAGGGGACTACAAAACGTTTATCAACGAATTCTTTGAAAAGGGGGAAAAGCCTAAGAGACCGCAAAACGACTATGATAGAATTGTTCTCCCTCGCCCCTATGCCCAAGTTAGCTATCATGTTTTGCGTTACTTTACCTTAGATGGTAGATATACTACAGTTTATGGGTATCACTTCCCTATCTTGAACCATATTAGGCATAAGGAGTTCATAAATATTCCTTTTTTTCTCTTCTCTTCATTGTTCCACAATATTAATAATGAGGCATTATGACTCCCCTTCATTAAGAATTGATGTATACCCTGTATAAGGATGAAATTTCCAAGAGTCTGCATGGTAATTGCTTATTGTCCATGAACCCTAGCAATCCCAATAGATCAGTTAAAATTGAATTGCTTGAAAGCACCCCCCACCCCTCAAAAAAACCCTCTTCTTCTAGCAAGAAAAAAGGCAAAATCAGTAAAAATATTCCCATGATGGATGATGATGCTAAATTACTCAAAATCACCCTAGATAAGCACAAAAGTTCTATTTCTAAGACATGCAACCCTAATACTAGAAATTTGAATTTTAAATCCCCTAACCCCAAGAGCCAAGTTATAAATGTTTATGACCAAGACCAAGATTTATGTGAGGAAGAGCATAGGTTATAGGGTTCTACTATGAAATATTATAGCTCAAGAGAAAGATGGTCAACTAGACACAAGGAAAAGCACAAAAAAACAAGGGAAGTCTTAGAAAAGTGTTGATTCCTTATTAAAGGAGGAATACCTTTTTGAGGAAGAGGAGAATAAAAAAGATTTTGAGTATAGGGGAATTAGTGGACATGAGGTGAATTCTAAAGATGAGGGGGGAGAAAATGTCATTGTTGATTCTGATAAAGATGTTGAGGAAATTCAATCTAACCATGATTATGGTAATTATGAAGAGAAAGGGGAAGACATAGTTAAAGAGGAAGTGTAGGTAATTGATGAGGATGTGAACAAGAATGAAAATCTAGTTAGTAATCTCAAAACCTAAGTGGTTGACATTCATGTGAGGCTCAAAGGGATGGAGACTAGGGTAGAGGAATTCAGGGTGGCAAAAACCCATATGGAAAATGCTATCAATTCACTCACTATTATTACTAATGACATCATGAGGAAATTTGTCATGGGTTTGGTCTTGCGACAACCCAAACTTAAGAAAAAGTTGAAGAATGGATGGAATCGAAAGGTGCCTAAGGATGAAGGCCACGTTTCCTTTCAAGACAACTAGAGAAACAATCTTTAGAAGTTGTCGAAGAATTGGGGTCTCATCTTTGACCCCAATGATAAGGATGAATGATGTTGTTTCTACTTAGAGCTGGTTGGAGGTCCATTGGTCTTCTTTTTATTTCTAATACGGTTGGTAATAGTTTGAGTAAGATTTCAATACTTCTTGTTTTAAGTAGTAAGACTCTTGGGTCTAAGTGCCAAATTTTGGTTATGGTTAATTAGTACTCTACTATGGTGCTATCTATGACTATTAGTTCCAGATTTAAGTCTGTTATGTTTTTGGCTGATTAAGGGGTCCTTCTTTTTTATTAGTTTCAACTGATTCTTACTATTTACATGTGTCTTGTTGTTTCTTCTTATGATGTGTTGAATTATTCTTGTATTGGGATAAGGGCCCTTTTCCCTGCTTAATGAATAAAAAACAAGTCAATAATTAACTTTTACATTATAAACATAAATTATTATTTTTTAAGCAAAAGTGGCAAGCCACTGATATATATATTAATAAGAAAACTAATTCAAGAGCTCAATGGGTAAAGAATCAGGAAGAAAACTCTATATCCTTGCTCAAATACAATAAACAAATAAGAAAAGAGGCTATGAGAAGAAGCCCCCCAAAGATTCAGAGAGATAGATAGAACTTGCCCATAGAACAAGCCTCTTAGAGGCCAAATTTAGAGTGGCGGGTCGAAACAAAACTGGAAGAAACCTTAACAAAACGACCCCCACAACCGGTTATCATGAAGACTTGGAAAGTGGAAATCTAGTTGTTGGAACATTGTAGAGCTGCCATGACCGGTTACCGGTTGTGTTATACTGGAACTTTGATATCGGTATGTTGCCCTCTTGACCGGTTCATAAAAAGGCCTCCATTACTGGTACTAGCCGACAGGCTAAGAAGATGACTCCGCAACTGGTTCTGTTGGACCAGTGGAAGTAAACTCATAAACCAACACCGGTAAACAAGGGGCAGTCAATTTTTTTGGGTCATACCGGTTGCTGTCAGATTTTCCACACATAAAAAAGGAGCATATTTTAAGTAGCAAAAAACAAAGCCAAAATTACTTTACTCATCCATGGCTGCATCCTCCTGGGTCTGAATTTCAAGGGCATCAAAAGCGGACTGAAAGGAGGTAGTCCATCCCATGGCCTCATCCAGCATGGGTGCGTTGAGGTCTGGCACCCTATCTATAGCCCATCCCCTTTCCACAGGTTGCAAAATTGGCAAACTGGGATTGATGTTTTCTATTTCCAGAATCACCATGAGAGCCCCAACTTTAATTCTGACTCTGTGCACAATATGGTCGTCCAATTGTCTGCCAAATTGTTGCAAGGTCGTTCTTCACATGGCGGAAGTTTTTCCGTTCGAGGGCGTGTTTTATTCGGTCATAAAGCATCATGTAAGCATGGGTGGTTTGAATAAAGTGTCATGGAAAAAGGCCCCCAAGGAGAGACAGCCCCTGCCATAGATTATAGTTTACTAGGGCTTCATGGAACGAGGCCGGTGCAAGCACATCTTGTCTTACCAACTTAAAGAACACTAGTTCAAGCATAGGAATAGATTGCAAGAGATCCAGAACATTGGAAAGAAAAGAACTGAGGAGTTGATAGGGATAAATAATTCTTTTGGCTTGAGGGGACAAAATCTCCTCACCAATGAAGTCTTTGACAACTCTTCTCAATTGTGGATTGTGTAGAAGAAAAAGTTGGTTGAGGTCCCTGTCATTGATGTGTCCATGAAAAGCTGCTGAAGGTTCTGAAATTCGCACTGAAACCCGGTCGTTCCATGGCATATACTCCCAATGCATTTGCTTGCACCCTACGCAAGAGTCGTTCTCCATATTGCAGAGCACTGAGATACTTCAAAAATTAAAAAACTTCAAAAACTTCCGCTAAGAACTGTATATATAAAAGCAGGTTGGTTTCCATTTATAAATAAAATTAACATCTCGAAGTGCAATAAATGATCTGACTTTAAAATCAAGTTTGCAATTTCTTGTATTAATTTGTGACCGTAATGCAGTCGAGAGGATGTGAGAGGCCTAAGTCTATTTTTCCCCATGTGAAGTGACATTGTGAGAATCCCAGAGTACTTCGCACTAAAATTTCATTCATGCCATCTACAAACTACATTTAAATGCATAAATGCTAGTGTCCTGTCAGACTTTATGTTCGCAGACCCCAGTTAAATACCTACGTGCGAGAACTTATTAAGAAGTAATTTGTGATTAGAGTGTTGTACGTTCCTTTTGTACCAATTTAAGCAATTTGGGAAAAAAAGACAATTTAGTGGGAATTGCAACCGACTCAACTGAAATGCCATCGCAACTCATATTTGCTAACATGTCAGTAATGGAGTTTCCCTCTCTTAATGTGTGGCTGGCAATGTAATCCGAAAAAGTGTTGAGAAGATCCAAGGTATGCTTCAAAACATTTGATAGATGCCAGGTCTTAGATCTTTTCTAGGTAATTGAATTGATAATAACTAATGAATTCCCTTCTATATGTATATTGGAGAAGCCACACTTCCTTGCTAACACCAAGCCAACTAGTAAAGTGTTTGCCTTCGCCAAGTTATTTGTACTTGGAGGGATGGGTGAAGCTTGGAAAGCACACATTTTGCCAAATTGATCTCGAATGCAAACTCCAATTCCCGACTTCTCTGGGTTTCCACGAGAAGAGTCGTCAAAGTTGATCTTAAAGAAATTAGGTGCTGGGGGTACCCATTTTATGGAAGACCTATCTCTCACATGAGCTGAGGACCAATTCAGGGGAATCCCTATTGGCAAAATAATACCATTCCATGATTTTGCAATTACCTTATCCTACTGGGTAAATGACTGGATGTCCTTGGAATTAGTGAGAATAATTTATGATTTCTGCATTCAAATTTTCCAACTTGATCAAAACTTGATCTAGAGAAGAGGATTTTTTTTTTTTTGAAAATTCTTTTGTTCCTCTCCGACCAAATGGCCCAAATTATGTGAGCAAGAGCACATTTCCAAATGCCTAAGAGGGTTGATGTAAAAAATAAAAGAGGCCAAGAGTTAAGCATATCCCATAATGATTTCAGAAAGGGCATCATAACTTGGAGTTTATTCATGATGAAGAACCAACATTGGGGGGCAAAGGTACATTGTAAAAATAAATGATCAACTGTTTCTTCCTCTAAGCCACAAAATACATAATTAAAAGCTTGTGTAATGCCTAGTTTTACTAGTCTATCTGTTGTTAGGATTCTTTTGTTCAACGATAGCCATGTAAAACAACCTGCTTTAGGTAGAACAATGTCATTCCAATAGAATGAGTATGCCCAACTACTTACCTTACTGCTGCAACCCTATTGTAAGGCTTTGTAACTTTCTTTAATTGAATATTGCCTTGATTTAGAAGCTGCCCAAAATAACACATCATCTCTGTTAGACATGAGAACTGTCCTATTCAATAAAATATTTGCCAAGGAGGAATATTGTTGGGTGGATATTGGGAGAAGAGTGGGATCTTTCTAGATTATTTTCCCTGAAAATATTTCTACAACAGACACATAGTCACTCAATTTTGTACCCCAATGAGCTATAGCTATATTCATAGCATCTTCCATATTCTCCAATTAAGCAGTAGGAGGATGCCCACACCATGAGTCTGTCCAAAAGTTAGCACTGAGACCATTATTGATTTCCCATGAAACATACTTAG
The DNA here is from genome assembly GCF_030272615.1 of Cryptomeria japonica. Classification (NCBI taxonomy): domain Eukaryota; kingdom Viridiplantae; phylum Streptophyta; class Pinopsida; order Cupressales; family Cupressaceae; genus Cryptomeria; species Cryptomeria japonica. The sequence continues at coordinate 653,300,525 of NC_081411.1, forward strand.
ATATTAGATTTCTTGAATCCATCATAAAATTCCAAATAGAAGACCCCTTTGGAGGATCTAGAATTGTCAACACTCTTGATGGTTGAGTGTTGTCCAAATATTTAGCTTGCATAATCTGGCACCATTTGGAGACAAGATTAGTGTACATTTTCCAAATCAGTTTCCCTCCAAAAGCCTTGTTGCGATGCTTCAGATTATGAAGCCCAACTCCCCCTTGGGATTTTTGGCATGACATATTTTCCAGAGAGGCTAAGGGGATTTTCCTTTCATTTGTCATATTACTATTCCATAGAAAGTCTCTAACAAGTTTCTACAATTGTTGAATGACGGATGAGGGAGCTTTGAGAACAGACATGTAATAGTTTGGTATTGTTGTTAACATTGACTTGATAAGAAGGATTCTACTTGATAGTGAAAGGCACCTTACTTTCCAAGCTGAAATTCGCGCCTTGATTCTACCAATGACAACAGACCAATAAGAAGGTTTGTTTGTTCCCATAAAAAAAGGGATGCCAAGGTAAGAAGATGGCAATTGATCCATTGAGAAGCCTAAAGTCTTGGATATTCTTAGTGACAAGATTGAAGGTGTGTTAGAAATGAATATCTTAGACTTAGCAACATTAATTTTTTGGCCCGAAGCAGAAGAATAGATTTCCAATGTTTTCTTTATGAGTCTGGCTTCTTTTAGAGAATCCTTACCAAATAACAATGTATCATCAGCAAAAAGAGAGTGAGTTACTGTTATTGAAGTACCTGGAAGAGTGACACCAAGCCAAGGCCCTTTTGAAGATTGAAAAATTGATGTATCTGCTGAAGGCATCTACCATGAGAATGAAGAGAAAGGGTGATAAAGGGTCTCCTTGTCTTATTCCCTGTGTACCTTGAAAAAACCCTGAGGGATGTCCATTTATTAGAATAGAAAAATGTGCACCTGAGACACAAGTTTTGATCCATTTGCACCATTTGTCTAAGAAGCCAAATTTTGATAGTACTTTAAAGAGAAAATCCCCCTTAACTCGATTGTATGCTTTCATCATATCAAGTTTGACAACAAGATTTGCTTGTTGGTTATCATGGATAGAGTGTAAAACCTCATGTTCTACTAGGGCTCCTTCCATAGTCTCCCTACCTGAGACACAACCCCCTTGTTCTTGCGAGATGATCTTGGGTATGAGATAATGCATTCTAAGGTAAATGGCCTTAGTTACGATCTTGTAGATAGTGTTACAAAGAGAAATAGGTCTAAATTATGTGAATGTTGATGGATAAGGTGTTTTTGGGATGAGAACAATATTTGTTGCATTAAAACTTTTTAACATTGCTCCCCTTTTCCTGGATTCTTCCATTACCACTAAGAGGTCAAAACCAATCACATCCCACCACTTTTGGAAAAAGAGGGCGGTGAACCCATCCAGACCTGGGGCTTTATCTGGGGAAAGGGAGAATACCACTTTGTGAACTTCCTCTAGGGTGAAGGGGGCCAATAGGATTTTGTTATCCTGGTCAGAGATTAGAGGAGGGATAGATTGCAATAGAACCTCAACATTATCCTTCCAAAAAGGATATAAATTAGAAGTTGGGGGGGCTAAAAGATTCTTGAAAAACTTTACTCCTTCATCTTGAATGTCTGCTAAATTTTTAATCAATACCCTTGTGTCTGCATGCTTGATTGAGAATATAATATTACATGATTTTCTTTTTTTTGTGGATGCATGAAATAATTTTGTGTTCTTATCTCCTTGCTTCAGCCAAAGCTCTCTTGATTTATGTCTCCAATATTCTTCTTCTCTTTTACAAGGTTCTTCCCACTCACTTTGAAGACCCTTTTGTGTAGAATGCAGGAGCTGATCCAGTCCCTTGGAAATTATGTTTTGGTTAACTTCTTCCAGTTGTTGTGCAATGATTATTTTTTAGCAAAAACATTCTTAAATATCTTTCTATTCCATTCCTTAGCCTGGACCTTAATAAACTGAAGTGTCTTAAAAAAATGGAACATCTTTGTTCCACTACATGCAGGGGCAGATACCCACCATTGTCTTAATAAAGCCTGAAAGTGTGGATGTCTAAACCACATGCGCTCAAACTTGAAAGAAGAACCAAAACATGGCATAGGGTTCTGTTTTTGCCATTCAAGGAAAATTTGAACTGGGAAGTGGTTTGATTCTGAAATAGGAAGAACGTCTGAATAATAACTGACCTGATTTAGGCGCCATTCCAAGGGAATGAAAAACCTATCGAGTCTCTCTACAATCTGAAGGAAGCCTAATCTCCTTTTAGTCCAAGTGAAGAGACCATTATTGGGAATCACATCCAATAAGTTGTTTTCTATGGTGAAACATAGAAAATCCTGCATAGATCGTGGGGGTGGCAGATTCCTCCTTGTTTCTCCTTATGAGACAAGATTGCATTAAAGTCTCCTCCGATGATAAAATTATGTGCTTCTTCTTGTTGGAGTAAAAGAGTCAATTTGCCCCATAGGTCTTTCTTTTCCCGAGTGGGGATGGGGCCATAAACATTAAATACCGTAAAGGTCATGTCATAGCATACTACTTTCAACATTTGCCAATTATGATCTTGATCTAATAGGTGAGCTTGAACTTTTTTAGGATTTTAGAATGTAAGCAATCTTCCCAAGGCCCCAACACCTAGCATATGGGCAGATCCAAATTGTGTCCATTTAGCCACTGTTTTGTAATACATTTCCAGTGATAACTTTGTTTCTTGGAGTATAAAGATGTCAGCCTTTGAAGAATCAAGGTGAGATTTGATTCTCCCTCTTTTTTCAGGAGCATTAATGCCCCTAACGTTCCAAGAAATCATTTTCATTGTGAACCAGGAGTGCCTTTTGCACTCCTTGTAATTCTTTTTTATACCTTGAATTTACTATCTAAAGTACTCTGCACACCTGTCTCTATTTCTTCTTGAATCTTCATAGAGTTCGGTTTTCTACCTCTATTTTTTGGGGTTGTAAATATTTCTGATTTCAAGTTGGGGCTCTGCTCAATCGATAAGGACTGTGCATAGTCAAAAATAAATTTCTTTATCTCACCATCTTTTGAAGGGGCTTCCATTTCTTCCTGCCTAGTTTCCAAGGGAAGTTCCTCTTTATCTGAGAGGTCAATTAGTTGAACAACAAAACCTTGCCTTTCGTAAGGGACACATTATGTTTTTTATACTAACACCTTCCTCCTCTACAATTTCCTCAATCATAGTGGCAACTAAAGTGGATAGGATATCATCTGCTACTTTCTGAATATGACCCTCCTTATTTGAGACAGCTACCCCTGAAACTGATAAATTTTGCATTAAACTCTGAATGTCAATCAGGGATTCGTTAAACATTAGGTCCCGAACTATAGCTTCTTTGTCATCAGATGTTTTGTCACATAATTGGAGAACCGGTGTGGGCGTGGAGGCAAATTTATAGCTATAAATAATATAGCTATACATGATAAAAAAAAATGGTCAACTGATTAATCCACTGAACGTAGGATGACTCAAAATTTAAGTCATCCTGAGGTTCAGAGGGATCATTACATGGTTGTACAGGGTCAGAAGACAAAACTGCCTCATGCTGGAGGGTAGTGCACAGAAGAGGGTCTGAGCAATGATTTTTATAGACTAAAAGCTCTGAGCACTCATGACCACTACAGGAATTTGTGAAGTGTCCTAGTTGGTGGTGATATTTGTAGATGACCTTTGCATTATCCAAAACAATGTCTTCATGCCATAAACCCCATTTTGATGTGATAGTTAAGTGCCTTGGCAGGGTTTTCTCTGAGGCAAGAAGAAGGCAAACTCTAACATCTCTTTGGATTGTTTCAAGGGGTATAAGATCATGAGAAACAAAGATTCCTAATTGATTGGCCATGGTCTCCACAATATCCAGATCTCTGTATTCCAAAGGCAAACACGGTAAAGAGATCCAGTGGGGGTAAAGTCTACATAGATTAGGATTTGGTTTAAAATTTAGAATCCAGGACAAGGTAAAAAGACCAGCCCCTTGACAAAACCAGCTTTTATTTTTATGAACTGCATCTCTATCTTCAGATCAAGAAAACAGAGCAATAAAAAACCCCGAATGGCTATCAATGAAGAAAATGTCACGAAGACCCGACCAATGACTATTTGCCCATGAAAGCAAAGTTTGAAGAGGGATTGAAGAACTGAACTTACCGATGAGAGCTGATTTTTGGAGAAAGGAGACCGACTGGGAGAGAACATGTGTTGGTTGAAAATCTTGTACATTTGGGGAAATATACAAAATTGTGGTTTCAACCAAAGTGTGTCTCTCCTAATTAAGGGAAGGCTCCCCCTATATAACTACAAATTTGAAAATAAAATAGGATGGGACAACAATCTTTCTTCTTCTTTCAAGAAAGACAATATCCGTTTCTCTTCACAGAAAAGGATAGTGATTTGATATAAACAATAGTAAGCACTTTCAAAATGAAATGAGAGAAAGGAAATGAAGTTTCCTGAAAGTGCAAAGACTTCCGTCACTTCCTTTAGGATGGGACAACAATATCAAGCTCAAAGACTTGATTATGTGAAGTCCTATCTACCCTTTTCTATATTAATGCTATAAAGAACAAATTATAACAGCTCAAAGACTGGAATATCTTATTCTTTTCTACTTAAAACAATAGGAAGTAGTATAATCTCAAAGACTTACAACTATTTCTCACAAAATCTATTCCTAAATTCTCTTGAGGACAAGTGAAAGCACAAAGACTTGCAGCTTTTCTCAACAAAAATATTTATTTTAATCTATATTAACCTCAACTACTTGCAACACAAAGACTGCAAATCAGATGTGATTAAGCTCTTTAAGAAACACTTGCAAGAAAGATAATATAGAACATGAACTCAAGTATGTAGCACAAAGACTCAAAGCTTGAGCAATTTCCTTCTATTCCTTTCAATTCTTGAATTCACAAATGAAAGCTCAAAGACTTCTTTGCTATAAATTTGGCAGAGTTTTTGCTTGCTTTCCAAAAGATAAAAAATTACAATAGACCCCTCAAGTATTTATAGAAGAGGAGTCTTGAGAAAAAGGTGGGAGGATCCTAACTAACTTGAGAGATTCTCTTGACCACCAAGACTTATTCAATAACTAACTAAGACTTATTCCAACTACAGTCCTAATTGAACACAACTTGTAGTTTCCTTACATGTAATTACAAAAGTGCAAGTAATGAGTTAACTTGCATTTTACAAAAAATACTTTTACATGTAACTTGTTGAAAGGAAAACTACAACTAAAGATTACAAAAGTGGGAAATTCAACTAAGTGTTGAAAAACACTTAAGTTTCAGCACGTGAAGACACGAATCTTTTGAAATTCTGGATGATCATTTGTAGTTCCTCAAGATCCGGTTCATGGGTGTTCTTGGCAACAACCATGGTCTTCACGATAGTATCATGACATCGAAGGAGCATAGAGCTGTTTTTATCCAGGATGGATTGGATTTCATGCAAAAAAACTTGGTGTTTCATCAACATTTGAATTGAAGCGGCCAAGAATTGTTCACTCCTCCATTCATTATGAATCCTCATCTGTAAATCAACAAGAACTTCTTCTTCTGGAATCAGCTCTCCATCCTGACTTAATATGTTCCAAGAGGCCCTTTCACAACGTGAGAGAATATCTCGGAAAACTTCACCCCATAATCTCTTTGCATCACCTATCTCTTGAATGAGGGATTTAAGAACAAGGGCCTTGTTTTCCAGAAGCTCTTCAAATTCCAAGTACATGACCTTGGAAGAGATCATAGCATGCTCCTGTAAAACACTCAGCTATTGTTGGGGCATGGTATGCCAGATTGTCAAACTCTCTTCAACACTTTCTAGATTCTTTTTGAAAGTATCAGAAGTCTAATCCAGTTTCTCCTCAATGGTCTCTAACTTAGATATCATCTGAAAAATGTCTTTCATTACACGTGCACATAGATCGTGAAGTTGATCAACCCAGGAATCCAGTGCTTGTACCTTTTGAGCACCCCTTTCCAATCCATGAATTGATTCTTGGTAACTGGAAGAACCTATGGAGTTACTCCCTTTAGTAGCAGGTTTTGTGATTTTATGAATGGCTGTCATAAGTTGTCGGTTTTTCTCTTCTAGCTTGTCTTTGTTTGCTAGAAGTTTATCACACCTTTGTACCAACGAAGCTACAAAAAAATGAGCATCATGTTTAATGACCTCATGCGTTTGTTTTCCCAACTCTATCCTTGTAACCTTATAATCAACAACTGACATTTCTTCAAGTGGCTTTTCTGCAATGGGTTATACAATTTCAGCTACCTTCATCTTGTTACTATCAATGGTTACTCTGGAGATAGTCTTGGCCTTCTTAGCAACCTTGGATCTAGACTGTTTTAGTTGCTTATAATCAAAGGCATCAAGTGATATTTCTTGCTTCTTCCTTTTTGGAGTAAAAGAGCTAAGCCATGGGGTTAAAGTCATCAACTCCCCTTCAGTAGCAGTTGTAGGCAAAGGAGAAGTAGTTTCTGTTTGAATCAACGTGGTCATCCTTGGAGAAATATTTGTTTGGACAGCGACCATGGTTTTCTCAGTTACCAATGGGCATGAAGATTTCCTCATAAACTCTTCAAAATCAGAAGTGGAAGTATCAATTTCTGATAACTAGATGCAAGTAGGAATATCCTCAGGAACTTCCAACACACTCTTTTGTTGATGATCAGGAGGTGGCTCATATGCTGAAATGGGAATAGCATTTTGAGGAGATTCATCCACAAGCAAATCAGAAGGAGAAAGAGGAATCTCAATGGAAAATAGGGGAGTGATATCATTAGGCGAGTCTGAAACTAGGGACTTAGGAGCATCATCAGATTGCTGCCCTTCTTCTGGGTTATCTAGATCAACCACCTGAATATGAAATTGTGATTTTTCCTTCCCACGAACTATCGTTTCCTCAGGAGGAAGCACTACTACCCGACTAACTCACAACTTGATCCTTGTGCTCAAAGATGATGCACCTTCCTTGTTGTCAATCTGAATCTCAGACTTACATCCAAGAGGCCCTGTAGAATCATCTTCTTTTCCAACCTTGATTTTTATGAGTCTAACAACATTACTTTTCAGCCATGTGTTGGTGTTAGCCAAGATAGGCTGAAATCTCTCAAGGATGGATACACACTCTTTGTGTGACCATTGAATCAAAGGAAGTGGAGCTTCCTCAACCCTTCGTGAAATATACTCAGGATCAAGTATGTGTCTATCGTCAATCATCCCTTGTGGGATGTCTACCAAGTTCAAATCAACAATTTGCTCAACACCGAGCCTGCAGTAATCCATCTTCAGAACTTCGGCCTCTGTGTGGAGATCTATCCAGATATCCTCAATGCGATGCACGTGCACAAAGGATTTTTTGATCTTCTCTTTCATACCCCTGTACTCAAAATCAGCTCTAGGTTTAAACCATTTGAGTTTAATTTCCTGCATTTCAGTCTCCATGGCCTTAGCTTTTATGGATGTGACAAGAGAATACCGACCAATTTTTAATAGGTTTGTTGTAGAGATCCCCATTCCAACCTTGTGTTTAGCAGACTGAAAAGTGTGGACAACCATGATCTATCTTCCCAACTCCATAAGAATGAACCTATCAGTTGGGTATCTAGGAAGCATATATGGTTGACCACTATAGCATCCAATTCTTATATAGGTAAAGGTGGGGAACTGTAGAAACAAGCATCCATACTTGCTCACCCTTTCCCATGCCTCATCTAATACCATTTTGTTCCTCGGAGTTATGTCAAACTGACACATGAAGTAACTGAAGAATTCATCTTGGACTCTTCTGAAATGCAATCTGCTAGGTCTCAAAGGCAACTGATCATAATATTCCCAACCTGGTATAAGTGAGCAATCACCCTTGGTAGAAAGACCTGGAAAGTGTCTAAGTGATGCTGCCAAGTATACCAAATATGAGTTCATGTAGAAAGTCATGGTGGAAGGGACTGCTGCAAGTTGTTCACACAAGGCATTGTTGATGACTTCTCCCCATGATATATGATGAGACTGCCTTATGAACATGATGAACTGGTACATCCAGGGCTAAAAAACATTAGAATGTTCAAGGCCCATCATCCTGCTGAGAAGGGTTATGGTGTCTCCTATCTCCCATTTGAAATCACAGCGGTACAACTTAGCCCACCTTGAGAAGGAGGCTCGTGGCTCTTGGATCCACCTGTTAATATGTCGCTTACAATATTTTTCTCTCTTCATGTAATACTCAGCTGCACTCTCTTGGGAGATTTCCATATAAATAGGTGCAAGAGGTATTCCGAAGACCTTCTCGATTGTATCTGCATCAAGATGAATTATTGCTTCACCGTCATCATTTTTGATGACTCTTGTCTCCTTGTCAAAATAATGGGCACAATCATGAACAAATTCAGGTTCTAGGGCAACCACCGGGAAGGAAGATGCATGATGGATATGGCTGTCCAACAACCGCTACATGTTTTTATCTTGTGGATCTTCCACCCTCTTGACAAACTGACATATCCATGTGCCCTATTTCTGTGTCTCTGATACAATCCAAAGGGGAATAAACTTGGGAAGGTGCAACCTCGTTTTGATACTTGTCATATTTGTACTTCATCTTTTTTGGAACTGGAGATGATGACAAATCTGACATTGATTGGAAACTTGGAATACTGTGATGAAGACTTAAAAGTGTTAAGGCAACATCATAGTCAGCTGTAAATAACAATCTTCCTTCTTCAAATGGGAAAAACTTTGATTCTTGAACTTCATGATTTTGTGAGAGGAAGAGGGGAAATATATGGAAATGGGAAAATATTGACTTTGACCAATTTCAGATCTTGGGGAAATTTTTGCAAGTATACAAGTTGAAAAGAAAATACATGCAATCGGATTTTTAAAACCTGAATGCAAGTACACTTGTAAATTTGCAAATGGAGAAATGGATGGAAAATGAGAATTTGACTTGCGAAAAATGATGGAAAATTACAAAATTAATAACAAGTTAAAAAATTTCACTTTTTCAATAACAAGTCAATAACAAGTTAAAAAATTTCACTTTTTTAACATGTTAGGCAAAATCGGGATTTTTTGACCAAATAGCAAGTCTAAAATTGTCACTTTTTCATTTACAAGGCAAAATCGGGGTTTTTTTGAGAGAAATGCAAGTTTAAAATCACTTGTAAAGGGGAAATAAAATCCCTATAACAAGTTATAATTTACTTACACACATGTAATAGGGGTTTAAAATCCCTATAACATGTAAAAACCATTAAAGTAGGGTTTTTTGGAAAGAACTACAAGTTTACTTGTAACTTAACCAAAAAATCCCTATTTTAACTGAAAAAGCCAAAAAACAATAAAAGCAATAAAAGGGAAATTTAAAACAAATTACAAGTTTTCATTTTTTAATAAAGTGCACATGTAATAAGCTAAAAATTTCCCTACAAAGACCAAAACAATGGAAATTATTAAAACTTGCAGTTCAAGGAAAATTCTCCACCTGCAGTCAGGGAGAAAAAAACCCGAAATTGAAGGAAAGACATAGCAAACGAATCCAGAATGCGACGAAATTCGAAACGTAGTTTAAGGATGGATTGAGGATTAAGCCAGTCCAAGGATTAGTTGAAATTCTACCTCGGGAAGTGTTCCATAGAGTAATTTTTTTTCATTTTTTCACAAAAAATTTATGTAATGGTCCTTCATTTTTGGAAACAAAAATGAGGACAACAATGTGGTTTGGAAAGGTTATCTTGATAGCGGAAGCATTCTCTATCGGAGCCCGACTCGAAATGGGAAAAGAGGAGTCGGCCTCTTTGAAATTTACTTGTTTTCTTTTCCACACAAAGTGCGCTGGTTTTGACTTGAGGGGTCTCCATGGTCACCTTGTTGATCTGGTCCATTTTCCCCATCGGTGAAATAATCCTTAAGAAAAGACTGTTGAGATACAGATGGAGATGCTTTACAGATGTCAAAAATCGGTTATTTCTCTTGATGTTTTGACCGAAACGTTGTTGAAAGTAGAAGCTTTTTGGTAGGATTTTGAATTTTTTTTTCCCGCCCAAATGAATTTTGAAATGATGGGCCATGGTTAAAAGATTTTTTTTTCCTGCCCGAATGGTTTTTGAAAAGGTGCGTGAAGGCCTGGGTGTCGTCTGGAGTCCTTATCAGCCCCTTGGTTGTGAGAAGCTCCCCGGACAAAGATGTTGGAGTTTAAATAATTTTGCATATTTCCTTTTACTTTGTGGGGTTGAAAATGAAATGAGTGGGCCGGTTGAGAAAGAGGACGATTGAAAAAAGTATCGAGGCTATCTGATTGGTCTTGTAGACATGCGAAACGATTCAACCATTGGTTCCCTAAAGGTAGGTCTGAAACCAGTTTGATAAAAGGTTTGTCCCTGAAGATTTTGGTGAAGGGATTGATATCAAAATTTGAATATTGGCCAAATCGAGGGGCATCCTTAGTCTATCCTAGACGAGACTGATGAGGGACACTGTAACCTTGCCCCCATCTTCTATTTCCTCCAACCCTTCTTTGAAGCCTTGCTACGCCCCGCCGCCCTGCACTGGCATCTTGCTGCCATCTTCCATTCCCTGGAACCCTGGTTTGAAACCCTAAAACATATGATCCTCCTCCCATGCTTAACTTTATTTGGCTTCCTACCCTCCGTTTTTCAAGCATTATGTGCAAATTTAAACCTACCCTATGTTTTTCAAACATAATTTTATTTAAACCAAAATTTTAAATAAATAAATAATATTAAATTTTATTTTTTTGATCGGTGAACACTTTTGATTGGAGCTATGAAATAGTGAGATCACAACGGGGGACCTTATCCCCAAGATTAGGCCGAGACATTAAAATCTCCCCAACGAACTTTCTTCTTCTTAACCCTTCCCTCTTCATTCTTCTTTCCTCTCTATCCTTCTTCCCCATCCTCCTCTCATCCTCCTCTATCTCTTCATCATCAATTTCTCCTTCTTCCTTCTACACCTATCCACACACCACATCCACTCCTTCTGATTACTCCTATGTGAGCCACGTTATTTCTATTATGAGGCCTTAACATGTTGAAACGTTTTGAAATTATTAAAAAATATTTTTAAATTTATAGTAATTTTATTATTTAAAATAATAATTTATAAGATTGTATAAAAGTAAATATACTTAATCTTGTAATTTTTGGAAGGAGAAAATTTATGAATAAATTAAAATAATTAGTATTTTAATTAAATTGAAAAATGATATACTTAATCAAGGAACAAAATAATAGTACACAAATAAACATAATTTATTTTATATATTAAAAAATATAATAATTTGAGGTTATACTGAAATATTGTTGAGTTTAATAGTTAGATTTTTTTTATTAATTAATGCCAAGAAACATTTGAAAAGACTATGCATTCATCTCTTTCAAAATATGGAGGAAGAGGGAAATAATATGTATTTTTTTAAAATACACATCGAAAGAGGGAAAACCGATAAAATATGTGGTAATAACGAATTACAAAACTTAATGTATAGTAAAAACAATTACATATAATTTTAATGTATGTTTATTTCTTTTTAAGGTATTTGTTTTATTTTACATTAATATTTAGATTTTATTGTTTTTTTTTTGGTTTAAAAAGTTAATTTTAATTAGAAACAAAATTTATAGAATTAATATAAGAGATAAAATAATTAAAATTTATTTATAATTTTTAAAAATAATTACATAGATCAAGTTACAATTATGACTATTTTTTTTAATAGAATTAAGATTAGGGTTGTATTTTAGTTAGAATATATTTAATTAATTTAACCAAGATTTAAATTTCCTAGAATTAAAATTACAATTGAAATTATATAAAAAAATTAATTATATAATTATTTAATTTTAAGATTGAAACATATTAAAAATATTTATAATTTATTAATTATTATTATAGATAATTACGATAATTACAAAATAATTATAAATATTTTAATCAAATATATTATAATTTTAATTTTTAATAAATGAATAATTATTAATTTGTGTTATTATAATAAAAATAATTAAATAATGAATTTCACATGTAAATTTTATTTTAAATAATATTATAACATGCCCTCTCGAGATTCATCCCTTGTTGCATATTTTTATGCCTAAGGTAATGTTAATTGAGTTAACTTGTTTTTTGGATTTATGGTGATTTGAGCTTATGGATTTGACTATGTATATCTTTTTTACATCAATGTTTCAAATCATACTCTATGATTTATTATCAAGACATAAGCTTGTTGGTAATGGACCTTAATTATCTTCCTAATTCAAAGATTTTAATTTCAATTGTGTTTGTATCCTAGTAAGTGAATGCATAGTTCATTTAAATCTATCACTTCTCTATTGAGACCTTTATTGCACAAACAACATCATTTGCTAAGTGAATGCATAGTTGATTTAAATCTATCACTTCTCTGTTGAGGCCTTTGTTGCACAAACATCATTTGCCAAATGGCCTACCAGTTGACACCATGTCCTACAAAAATTTATGCCAAAATAGACAAAAAAAAAATTCACACCTCTTCCGTGCACCCGTTACACACCAAGGTGCGATTGCTAGTTATGGAAGGAAGAAGAAAAGAAAGAGGACACTGCGGAAAACTCTTCTCATCAAATATTAAAAATAAAATACAATATATATTAAAAATTAATTTGAAAATATTAAATTCTTGATTTGGATCGCCTATATAATTTAATGCTGAAATTGCAACAAATTGATTACCTTCCCATTCAAATGCTATGCAATTAAACGACTATCACAAACTGATTGATAAAAAAATTCAATTCTTAACAACCAAAACATCAATTTCTAAAGACCTTTTTGCTCCTTATTACTTGTAATTCAAGAAAACTCTACAGTGTAGTTTTCTGTTTTTCATTCCATTGGCCTTCTCCCCACTGAACCACATTAAAAAAATCCAAGTGGTTGAGGAGTAAGACTAAAAACCAACCCTGTATATAGAGGGATAACTACATATTTTTTCACTTTTGACTCCTATGTATATACAGAAGAAGTATAAGAGGAACTTCACTATACAAATCATGGTAATATCCATGATTTACAGTAAAAAGATAACTATATACAAAAGTTCCTGACCCACTTGTGAAAAAATCTAATTTGCTACATAGAAAAGGAATAAATCGTAAATTTGATGTATAAAAGAATCAAATTAGATGTATGGCAGTCACATAATGGTGCAATTCACATCCTCATCACTAAGCGAGGTAAAATACTTGGCATGATCATGTGGGTATAGTTCTTTATTAGCAGATTTTTCCTCTGATTTCTTCTCTTCCTTCAATTTTTGCACATTCTTTCCAGTCTTGCGTGACAGTCTCCTTATGATCTTATCTGAATCTGTGTTTCCTTTCACATTTGCAGTCACTTTATTTGATTCAATTTGAAACCCATTCATTCCTGCAAAACCCAACAAAAACATCACCATAAATCATACTGGAAACTTTTTGTTTTTTATTTTATGAAAAGAGTGTGATGATGGATCATAGGGTGTGATTCGAAATGTTGATACAAAAAAATACACACAATCAAATTCTGAAATAGTGAAATGATTTATTGATGGATTGTGATTTCCTAATTTTATGATCACAGTGCGATGATAGATCATACTGTATGGTCCAAAACATTGCAATCAAATCCAAAAACAGATACATAAAATTAATCTACAAAAAGATTCAAATACAAAATTTACCATCTATTTTGAGAAGGGCTCTCTGCATTCTGTCATGGCATCCTTGGCAATCAATATTAACCTTCATCACAATGGTTCTCATCTCCTCCTGCATGATTTCATCTAAACCTATTAAATCCAAGATCAATGAAAGACACCCAATTAAGATATATGCACATAATGTTCAGAGCAAACCTCTGCCATGATAAACAAACTTGGAAGTATCAAATACAAAGAAATGTATTTGGATGATTTCAATATGAAAGAGCAGTTGAGAAATATCAAATATAAGAAATATATCCGGACTTTTTAGACAAGGTTGGTGTTACAGGTAACCTATCAAAATCATTGAAGATAAAGATGGTAAATACTAAGTATAGAAGGTTGTTGGTCGCCCTCCATGCTATAAACAGACGCAGAGACAGACTTGTTGGAAAAGTGTGCATTTTTTCCCTTAATGCAAACTTGGAAGTTACTGAAACTCTGGAAAATAAACATTCTAAATGATACAGTTGTCATAATGTTATGTAACCAGGTGTTAGTTTTCACAAATTTCTTTTGCCCCATCTTGTGGATAAGATCGTGTAGAAACTAAAATGAATCTAACCGTTCAACATATATATTTATGTTATCCTTGTTCAGTTTGTCAATTTTCAATTGAAAGAGTGTGTTCCTCTGCTTTTGGATATATGTTGCTTTGCATGGTTAATCTACGTGGATTCTACCTATATGTTGCTTTGCATGGGTTTACCTACGTGGATTCTACCTATATAGGTTGACTTGCTCTCTATTCTATTTAATTGGCTATTCATTATAAATAGTATATTAGGGAAAAAATCTAATATCTTACCTTCTAGTTTGACTACCTAATACTTTTTGAAATTAAGTAAAGACCATAATATATATAATAAAGAGGAAAAGTGTATATCTTGTTATTTTGTTTACAATTAGGGTTATTTAATGTGGATGTTATAAATGTATGGTTTTAATATTTAATTGGTTATTTGATATATTAATCAATTTCAATTTGGAACTAATTATATATATCTAATTTTTATTTATGATTTTAGGATTAGAGTGGTTTATTTTCTTAGGGTTTGTCTTTTTCAATTAAGTCATAGCTATGAGTCTTATCTTTTGGATAGAACTGTCCTCTTGACTTAGTCATCCTAATTTGAATATCAAAACTTGTACTTTTTGAGACAATTTTCTTAGAATATGACTATATTTCATTGATATGTGACCCAAAGGTCTCAAATTGCATGTTTTGGACTTATATTTAAAAGGTCTCTCCTAAATCATTTAGGATCGCAAATTATTAGGACAAGTCATTAACAAGAGCACCAAGTCTTTTATTTTGGTCTCAACTCTTCAGATCTAGGTTTAATTTAAAGAATACTACACTTACATCTCTTAGAGGTAAGGGATGTACTTCATTGCACTTTGTTGAACCTATAATTTCTAAGCATATTCTTAACGGTCAATTTTTTTGAATTTTAATTTGTCGTGTTGTGCATTTAGTATATTTAAAGTCAGTGCATACAACTTTGCATGCAAGCAAGAAGCTCCACGACCCTTATGTCACTTTTAACAAATTAACTTTAAACTTCCATCTTGTGATGTTATGACCTACCTATGTCCCCTCTACAAGTTATGAAAACCATGTTACATTCTAATGATGAAGAAGGATATTATATGATTGTAATGGTGTAATTTGGAATTAGGGGCAATTAAGATAATAAAACCACTAATAATCCCAATTTACCAAAACAAGGGGGAAAGAGGGGTGAACCTAATAGATCTAGCTTCAATCCAAATAAGGAAATGGTTGAAAGTTTGATTAGATTCACCTAGATTAGGGTTGGCCTCTTTCTTAAGTTGAAATTGATTAATAATTGTAAATTATGGTAAAACATTGAATAATTGAAGCAAATCATCGCAAACAGATTGCTACAAATATCCCACAAAGCCACAAACTAAGATCTAGGCAAAAGAAGATGTTTAGAACCTGTTCCCAAAAGTTCGGCTTGATTTTTCAGGATCCAGTAACACAAATACACCCTGGTCCTCTGAATTTTTCATTGTTGAAAGCTAAACCTGTTCGTCATTGTTGACTCTATTAGAATTCCTAAGTACAACTCCTACTCTTATTCTTTGCACACCTAAAGATAGAAAATAGGTTAGGAAGAGGGATTTGCCTTAGTTTAAACCCCAGTTTTGAAATTAACCATGAAATTTAAATGATAAATGTAATGAAAGACTGCAATGAAATACTTTCCTTTTGAGAGAAATACTGCATTTGAAATGAAATGCTTGAAACAAAAATGCATACCTTGATGAAGTTTTGTTTGACCTTCACACAAAGGTTTTAGGGTTCATGTAGAATGTCTTCATAAAAAATAATTGATTATGGATGCCATCTTCAAAACTTGAACTTGACTTCACTTCTGCTCTAATGCTTGATGAATCATTGATTGCTTGCCCACTTGAATTAAATTTTTCCAAAGTGTAATTGAGATCATAGAAGAAGTTAGGTTTTTAAATGAGAGAGGTAGATCTCCTTTTCTACTTGACTGCCCAAAAATAAATTAAATTTCCAGAGTAGGTTGACACAATATGTAATTTATCACTCATTTGAGATGTCCATTGTAGGGCCCAAATTTGGGTCATGATTAGGAGGACCAAGGTGTTGGATGCCCTAGTCCTAAAATTCAGGACTCAACATGAGGGGGAGATAGGAGAAATGATAAAAATGTAAGTTTGATGGGGGTGTGAGCAAAATCAACACAATTATCAAGCATTGAAAGCCAGAACACCAAAGTGAGGTATAGGTGAGGATGAAATTGTAAGTAAGTACACTTTACGATGTTACAATTAGCCCCCACTTTAGCGGGAGTATGAAACTAAGCATACTCATGGTAAAGTACAAAGTTGCATTGAAAAACTCTCACCAAGATATCAAAGAGACGAGATGTGCTAAGCCCCCAAGGACTTTAGGATCTTACCACTCTAACATTGAGATAAAAGGAACAATATATGAAAGAAAAAGAGTGAGAATGGCTACACTTGCCTAGTAATAATTTTTTACTATGAGTCATAAAAAAGAAAAATACCAAATTATAAAGCAATAGGCTTAGTTTGTAAAGTAACTTGAGTATCAAAAACCCGTCATGGTGTGTGCTTAAAGTGTAACAGTGAGCAGAGTGTATGTCCCCACATTAAAGTGATTGCAAACACCTTATTGGGAGCAATTGCTTCAAGGTAGCATGCATCCAAAAGACAATCACATTACCACAATGAGATGCTCCCAAGAAAGGACAAATAAAAGGATAATGATCACAAAACATATAGGAAAAAGCACATAAGGGACCCACTTACTATGGGTTCAGTATGATCTTATGATAAATAATGTATATAAAGAATACTTGTATTGAATTGACCTCATCACCCAAAGGTAGTGGAAGTATGAACACAATGGAAGAAGAGTACAAGTATCTTTTTGAGTCAACATGAAAGAGACCAAAAAGAGATCTCAATGCATTGCATCATCCCCAAGTAGACAACACAAAACACAACATATAGAAGAAGGGAGAAACAAATAGAAGAATGCTAGAACAAATTCACCCTGTTTCTTACCTTGCACCAATAGAGTAGAAAGGATAATCCAAAGAGAACCTAAAATAATACAAAAAATATCAAGAAGCAAATCACGAGGGAAGAACATTATGAACAAGCAAACTCACAAAAAAGAATCTATGACATGAATGAAGCTAATCAAAAAAATCATCCACCTCCCAATATTGATGAACATCATTTAGGGATGGTGGACAAGATGCAAGAGGAGCCACTTTAAGTACAACAGATGGAGCTAATGAAAATTCCAAACAAGGACCCTACTCTAATTATGAGTCACTTTATTTGTCACTGGGAGATAGGGATAATGCTTTTGAAAAATGTGAAGATAAATCATTATTAACATCAACAAGCTCATACATATCACCAAAATCATTAGAATCAACATTGTTAGCATGAATAACATCATCATCTAGATTAATAAAAATAGGATCTCTAACACAAAAAGAACTTGAACCATCATTTATCTTAAGCATTTTTAATTTTTGGTGATTTGAATTGAACTTCCTCCCTAGGGTTAGGTGAAGGATGGACAAATGAGATCAAGTCAACATTTGGTGTCTTTGGGGAGGAAATGGTTTGTGAAGAAAGCTCATGAGCCTTGCAATGACATCTTTGTCGATATTCTCTCACACAACGTTTTCTTTTAGTTTTAGCCAAGGGTTGTGAATGTTGAGGATCAATGGACATAGGCTTATTTTCTTCCCTTAAAGAGGGAGGAACGAAATAAACCCTACTAGAATTAGATATAGAAGATGCCAAGAGATTTCCTTTGTAAGATGTAGCAGGCAAGACCGAGGTATATATAGGAGGAATAGGGGTAGGAAGAATACCAGGTCCATTATGAGGAGGAGGATGTTGGATATTGGTTGATGTGTTGTCATTGATGTCAACATATTCTCCTACATATTCCAGTGTTGCAGTTTGGTTGGATGAGTTGGTTTAGCCCGTGTGTTGCAAATGAGGTGGTGTGGAATAAAGGGTTTCTAGTATGTTGTCTATAGATGGTTCATTCTCATTTGCAGAGGTCCGCATGATTTTTTGATTGAGTTTTAAGATCCGGTATTGAGGATGTTATTCAGTTGTTCGTGTTATTCGGTATTCTTGTTTATGCTCCATATTGCTCCAAAATTTCCATAACTTTTGTTGTGGATGTGTGGGACGTGTTATGGAAATTGATGTGTGTCCTTAGTTTGATTGGTTCATGATTTGGGAATCCACAAGCAAATCTTTCAGGTTGACAATCAGTTATGATGGTGTTCTTGAGCTCCAGTACAGAAATGATGATGATTCTTGAGATCCAAGTTGTTGCGATTGTTGTGGTGCAATTCATATTGCTTGTGAATATTTTTAGATCGTGTGCTATGTGTATTGGTGGTTCGCATTGATCGTTGTACAGATTCTTGAATATTTTCTTTAACTGGTGATGTTCTTCGTGTTATGTGACATTCTTGGTGGTTGTAGCGTGCTGTGAAAGATCAAGGCATAATTGTTGGAGGTGTTGCATGTTTGCGGTATTGATTTGGGTCCAGACTATGTCTTCACTGACATCGTTTTGGTCCGCATGTATTGTTGTAACATGTGAGGTTATTATTTTGTACTTTGTATTGAGGGTTTAGCCGACCTTGAAATATAGGCTGATGACTTGTATAAATGAATATAATAATCATTGTGAGGAATCATTCTATTTACGAATATTGTTTCAGTCATTCAGTAGCAGGAAAGTTGTGCAAAGCTGTTGGAAGAAGTGTGTTGTAGAGAAGATTTGACAGTGAGCTTAATTGGAGTTGTACTCAGGCATATGGAGATGTTATTTTCATAGTTCATGTAATTTGGATTGTTGTCCAAATGCTTTTGTAAGTCAGTGAGACTCCTATAAGGTAGTGAGCCTTCCCTTAAGGTTGTAGCCTTTCTGGGTTTCTTATTTTGAGCAGTGAGCTCTAGGCAGTGTGCCTAAATGTATGTACATTCCCCATTGTAATATTTACGTTTACTCCTAAGAGGGTATTATCTCATTGTGGGTAGGTTCCTATCATGGTTTTTCCCTTAACTAGGTTTTCCATGTCAAAAATCTTGGTGTTGTGTGTTATTGATGTGGAGTTGTTTCATGCTTTAACTGCTAATTATCATATTTGTTTTGTGGTTTAAGTTGCAGTAAGCTTTTGTGCAAATTGATTCAGTCCCCCCCTCTTAGTTTGTTGCATTGTTGCCAATAATTGGTATCAGAGCTAGATCCTCCGGAAGAAGCTTGACTGCTTAAGAAGATCCAGGATGGCAACCTTTGATTTCAAGAAGGACAGTTCGAGATTTGATGGAATGAACTACTCTCTAGAAAAACCATATGCAATTTCATTTGAGATGCATTGGAGAAGAGTACTGGAAGATTACTAAGAATGTATATAATGTTCCTCACAATGGTCCTACTACTTCAGATGAGATAAAGGAAGCAAAATACAACATTAGAGCTATGAAAGCATTGCTGAGTGCCTTGTCAGATTTTGAGATGACTAATGTGATGGACTTAGAGACTACTCATGAGATCTGGATAAAGTTGGAGACCTTGCATGAAGGTGATAGCCATGTGAAGATTGCTAAGTTGCAGAGCTTGAAGGGTAATACGAGAACTTATAGATGAGTGAAGATGAGAACATTACTTCTTTTATGCAGAAAGTGAATGAGATTGTGTGTGGAATCAAATGTACCAGTGGAGT
This sequence comes from Cryptomeria japonica, assembly GCF_030272615.1. Lineage (NCBI taxonomy): Eukaryota > Viridiplantae > Streptophyta > Pinopsida > Cupressales > Cupressaceae > Cryptomeria > Cryptomeria japonica. The sequence goes on from NC_081411.1 coordinate 653,320,598, forward strand.
CTTAGAAGAATCTAATATTTTTGCTAAAGTATTGAGATCCTCACCTCCTGCTTACAAACATAAAGTTGTTGCTATTGATGAGATCCAGACTGACATGTTGATTGGTAAGCTTGCTTCTTTTGAGTTGAGTGAGTTTGGAGACTCTCTTCCTAAGACTAAATCTGCATTCAAAGCTACTATTTTGGGAAGCAAAGATATGATCGGGGAGAAAGTTCTACAAGAGTATATAGATATGAGAAATAGATGAAAGAGATGGAAGATGAAGAAAGAGAGCTTGAGGATCTTGAAGCACTTATTTCCAAAAGATTTCCTAAATGTACTGATAAGTATGAAGGAAAGTTACCTTTTAAATGTGATGCAGGAGCATCCCCGACCTTTGAGTAATCTTGCATCAATGAAAAATATTTCCATAGTTTTGTTCTTGTTTAGTTCTTGTAATAGTTTTTTGTGTTTCTTTCAGTGTGTTCCGGTAGATGGTTCTTTTTCATTGCGGATTAGATTTTCGGTTTCCAGGCTTGTTCTTGTGCATTATTCCAAATTTTTAGTTCATTTAAATTCTTTTCCTGTGAGTTATTCCTTCCAGAGTGTCTGTTTCTTGGTTTTAGAGCAGTTTTGAGATTATCATCTAAGATGGAGATTTCTTCTTGTGTTGAGCAATTTATTGGATTGTGGGTCATTTTGGCACCACACACGATGTTCCTAGGTCCTTGTCAAACCTTCCAATGTGGTACACACTTCTTGATTGTTCTTGGTGGATGAGATCTTCGCATTTTGGGGCCGACCTATCTTACATGTTTCATTTTCCTTCCTTGGTAAATGTAATCTTTCATGGCTGACCCGGATGTGTTCCAGATGGTACATATATTATTGTATGCGATCATTTGGAGATAGCAAAGGATATGGAAGTAGTATGATGATCTAGAGTCTTAGATTGTAATCCGGTTAGCTCTTGGAGTTCCAGATGGATTGTAATCTGACATATAGTCTGTAATTGGGCATGATAGACTGCTTGTGATCTGAAGATTACCAGATGTTCTATGATGAATATATGATGATGCGGATGTCTGATTTTGCAATTATTATATTTGTTGTTGTTGCTTCCATTGTGTTACTCTTGTTGCATGATTTGGGCTATCCTCTTTGAGGATCCTCCGGGTTATGGCTAGACCAAAATATTTTTCATGCAATAAGATATGACATTTTGCATCAAAGTGTTCGAAAAGAGATAGAAATCCTAAAAAGCCATTTAATCCATATAAGCCTAAATACTAGAAGAAATGTTATTATGCTATTGATGAAGGTGTGACAAATGATGAGTCGGATAAGGGAAATTCAAGAGATGAATTTGTGTTCATTGCTATCAAGGAAGATGATCTTGTAACCACAAATTCTACAAGCTACATTAATGAGGAGAAATATTTAGCTGCTAAAGTTGAGGAGAAAGATGAATGGGTAATTGACAGTGTTTGCTCTCATCATATGACAGGTGATAAGAGTAAATTTGTAAACTTGGAAAAGTATGATGGTGGTATAGTAAGATTTGGTGATAACAAAGCTTGTGTAATCTATGGTAGAGGCTCTATTTCTCTTGATGGTAAGCACAATACTAATGATGTGTTATATGTTGAAGGTTTAAACAATAATATTTTGAGTGTTGGTCATATGGCTAATAAGGGATATAAATTGCAATTCAAGAATGGCAATGTGAGAACTTGAGTAGTTTCAAAAATGAGATTGCATCAGGGACAAAGACTAAAGCTAATATATTTCACTTGAATGTTGGTGATAAAAGTTGTTTGATTGCTCATATTGATGAAAGTTGGTTATGGAATAAAAGGACGTGTCATGTAAATTTTGATTGCATGGTTAAGATAAGTTCTACTCAAGTAGTGAGAGATCCACTGAAGTTAATAAAGCCTTCTAATCCGGTATGTAAGGAATGTCAATTAGGGAAGCAGACAAGAGTTACTTATAAGAGAAAACATTATAATTCTAACGGATTGTTGGATCTTGTGCATATTGATATGTGTGGTCCTTCTAGAGTGAGAAGCTTGCAGGGTGATAGGTATTTCATGTTACTAATTGATGATTATTCAAGAATGATGTGGGTTACCTTCTTAAGGGAGAACTCTGAAGCATTGGAGAAGTTCAATATTTTCAAAGATAGAGTTAAAACTGAGACTGGATTAAAGCTGAAATGTATGAGATCTGACAGAGGTGGATAATTCACTTCTGGTGAGTTTAATGCATATTGTGAAGATCATGGAGTTAAGAGACAGTTATTTGCTCCTAGGACACCACAACAAAATGGTGTTGTAGAGAGGAAGAATAAAACATTTCAAGAAGCTGCTAGAACCATGATGAATGAAGGAAATGTTTCACATGTGTTTTGGAGAGAAGCTGTGAGTACTGCAGTATACATTCTTAACCGGGTAAATGTCAAAGGTGATATTGGTAAGACTTCTTATGAGTTATGGTTTGGTTATGCTCCTACTGTTAGATATCTTAGAATTTTTGGTATTAAATGCTATATAAAAAGTGATGAAGATCTTGGAAAGTTTGATACTAGATGTGATGAAGGAATCTTTCTTGGTTATTCTACTAAAAGTAATGCCTACCAATTTTATAATAAAAGATTGAGAAAGATGGTTGAAAGTGCTAATGTGAAGGTTGATGAAGGTAATGTACGTCATATTAGATCTTGCGGATATGATTCTGATGATCAGGATGCTATTTCAAACAGAGGAAGGCTCGTGCAGACCCAAAGTCAAGTTCAAATTGCCTCGAAAAAGCCTAAGAATGAAGGTGTAGATACTAGTGCAGAAGAAAGAGTTCAAGAGCCTGGAATTCAAGAAAATATTAAAACCCCTAGGTATGCGAGGTTGAATCATTCAAAAAATCAAATTATTGGTGAAAAGAAGAAAGGTGTGACGACTAGAAGAAAACTTGTTGAAGAAATTTGTTTGATTTCTAAGATTGAACCTAAAAAAATGTTGATGAAACATGCAAAGATGAAAATTGGATTAATGCTATGGAAGAAGAATTGAATCAGAATGAGAAAAATAATACATGTATTCTCGTTCCTAGACCTAAGGATAAAAATGTAATTGGAACTAAATGGGTATTCTAGAATAAGTTGAATGAACAGGGTGAAGTTGTTCGGAATAAAGCTAGACTTGTGTGTAAGGGTTATTCATAGATGGAAGAAATTGATTATGAGGAGACTTTTGCTCTGGTAGCTAGAATTGAAGTTTGTTAGATTATTTCTTGCTAATGTTTCTCACAAAGATTTCAAGGTTTATTAGATGGATGTCAAATCAACCTTTCTTAATGGTGAGTTGGAAGAAGAAGTCTACATTGAGCAACCAAATGGATTTCAGCTGATAAATGAAAAGGACATGGTTTGCTAGTTGAAGAAAGCATTGTACGGATTGAAGCAAGCCCCTAGAGCCTAGTATGTCAAATTGGATAAGTATTTGATGATGATTGGATTCAATAAAGGTACTGCTGACAGTAATTTTTATTTCAAGATTGATCAGAATAACATTTTGATTGTTGAATTTTTTGTTGATGATATTATCTTTGGAGGAAATGATTGCCTATGTAAGATATTTGTTGAAGAGATGCAAAATGAATTTGAGATGTCTATGATTGGTGAGATGAAATTCTTTCTGGGATTGCAAATTACTCAGTCGGATAAAGGTATTTCAATATCTCAGTCTAAGTATGTGAAGGAATTGTTGAAGAAATTTGGTTTTGAGGACTCTTAACCTGTTGGTACACCTATGGTGACTGGATGTAAGTTGACAAAAGATGATGATTCACCAAAAGATAATCAGACCAAATATAGATCTATGATTGGTGGTTTGTTGTATTTGACTCAGACTAGACCTAATATAATGAATGTTGTGTGTCATGGTTCTAGATTTCAATCTGATCTTAAGCAATCTCATGTTACTTCTATAAAAAGGATATTCAGATATTTGAAAGGGACAATTAATTTTGGTTTGTGGTATTCTAAGAATGATGACTTTACCTTGAGTTCTTTTACAGATGCTAATTGGGCAAATGATGTTGATGACCAGAAGAGTCCTACTAGTGGTGCATTCTTTTTGGGTAAAAAGTTGGTCTCTTGGGCAAGTAAGAAGAAGAATGTTATTTCCTTATCTACTACAGAGGTTGAATACATTGCTGCTGCTAGAAATTGTACTCAAGTAATTTGGATGAAGTAGATGTTGAAGGATATACGAGTTATTTATGATGAGCCTATTTTTATAAACAGTGATAATTCAAGTGCTATCAATATTTCAAAGAATCTGGTGTTGCATTCCAAAATAAAGCATATATCAATCAAGTTTGATTTCTTGAGAGAGAAGGTGAATGAGAAAGAAGTCAGATTGGAGTATATATCTACATAGGAACAAATTGAAGATATCTTTACGAAGCCTTTGCCTAAAGATACTTTTGAGTATCTCAGAGAGAAGTTAGGGGTGATTTCCCCTTCTGGTGAGAACTAAGATGAATGGATTTGCATCAGTCTGGTGAACTTCACAGATATATTGTGTGCTCTGGATTGATGAGTGAGGTTGCTACTCAGGGGGAGTAGTCAGTGTTGGTGTTCAGTTCAGATGTTCAAATTTGTGAAGCTAATTCAAAGGGGAGGGAATATTGATTCTCGAGCCTTTGTCATTGTTGTTGAATGGGGAGAGAAGCATGTGAAAAATCCTGAAGTATTTTGAGTTGTTTGTGGAGCTAATCCTTATGATTTTGAGGGAGATAGTTATGAGTTGATTTCTCTTTGCATTGATTATTTTTCATATTCATATGTTGCCATCAATGCCAAAGGGGGATATTATTGGATATTGGTTGATGTGTTGTCATTGATGCCAACATATTCTCCTATGTATTCTAGTGTTGCAGTTTGGTTGGATGAGTTGGTTTAGCCTGTGTGTTGCAGATGAGGTGGTGCGGATTAAAGGGTTTATGGTATGTTTTCTATAGATGGTTCATTCCTATTTACAGAGGTCTGCATGATGTTTTGATCAAGTTTTGAGATCCGGTATTGAGGATGTTATTCAGTTGTTCATGTTATTCGGTATTTTGGTTTATGCTTCATATTACTCTGGAATTGCTATATCTTTTGTTGTGGATATGTTCTAGATGTTGATGTGTGTCCTCAGTTCAATTGGTTCATGATTTGAGAATCGACAAGTGAATATTTCAGGTTGACAGTCAGTTATGATGGTGTTCTTGAGCTCCGATAGAGAGATGATGACGATTCTTGAGATCTGAGTTGTTGCGATTGTTGTGGTGCAATTCACGTTGCCTGTGAATATTTCTAGATCATGTGTTATTCATATTGGTGGTCCGCATTGATCGTTGTGTACATTATTGAATATTTTCTTTGTCCGGTGATGTTCTTCATGTTATGCGACATTATTGGTGATTATTGTGTGTATGAAAAGTGGACCTGTATCTATATCTGTATCTGAATACACAACACTTCAATTAAGTCATTAGATGCATGGTTAGTAAATCAATAATCAATGAATAATAAACCATTACAAAGCAACCTATTGCCTTCTAGTAGATGTGAATTTAGATTGCTCTCAGATTGTTAAGCTATCTAGTGACTAGATGACACCTAAACGAAGGATTTTTAATCTATATGAGCAAGAATTCAAGCTAAATGAATGCAAGATTTAAGCTAGATATGTAAGATTTAATCTAACATGATGTAAGCTATGAAATGAATATTTAAGCTAAATGATGTAACAAATATGAAATAACTAATATGCAATATCTCAATACAAATTCTTGATGAACCTATAGAAAAAACAACATAATAACAATATATTCTCCAAGATCCTTGAATGAGAGATGAAGGCCTGAATTTATAGAAAATTAAGAAAGAAACCAAAGGTTGAGATCAAATGATGATGAGTGGTCAAGATTTTCCAAGAGGAAGCACAATCCAGGTGAATTGATGTGATTGCATGCTTTTCTCAATTTTAAAGGAAATTGAACTAAAATTAAGATAAAATCAGAAAAACTGATTTATTCTCTATTTCATTCAATTTTAATATTTAAATGTTTTAATTGCTTTCTTTGATATTATTCTTCAATTTTTTATTTGTTTTTCAAGATTATCTCCAATTGATTTCTTTTCTCAATTTTTAATTCTTTTTTTTGTCAATTAATTCCTTTTTTGGAGATTTAATGGCAAATTTATTTATTTCATTAAATATACTAGGATATTTAATAAAACAAATAGGATAATTGTTTAAAAATTACTTACTTGGAATGATCAATTAATTAAATAAATATTTAATTAATATTGGTTGACTAATTTGCCATGGGAAATTTGATGATTTTAGAAATTAATTGTGTGCTCAAGATTTATTTAATTGCCTTTGGTTAGGACCTTGGTGATGAAATCGAGACTAGGGGGCCTATGGTTTAGATGAGCATTTTTAGGGTATTACATTTTCCCCTCTTTGAATTAATGTGCGAGTAGTGCGTTGGTTCAAAGAATAGTTGATGTCTAGGAGATACTAGTTCTGAACTTGATTGATCATGAACTAGATGAAAAGCGAGGTATTCAGTTTGTTTTGAAGCGATGAAACTGAACAGAGTTGATTAAAGCGAAATTGATCGCGAACTTGATTGAACTAGGACCAATGAAGAGCAAAGATACCGAACTTAAACTTGATTGATCAAGAAGTGGATCTTACTGATCTAGAACTTGATTGAACTAGACACATTGAGCAAAGATAAAAACCGATCTTGAACTTGATTGATCAAGATACGATTAGTGAAGATAAATTGTCTAGCTTGATTTGATGCGATAAAACTGAACACCTTCTTAGATTGAGTGTGATCAAAGATACTCAAGTTAAACCCTTGATTGAGTTTAAACAAATAATCAGCTTGATGAAAAGTGATGAAACTGATTAACATTAAGAAACTGATTCAAACAAATACAATATTAGCTTGATATGAAGCGATGAAATTGATATGCCCCTAGAGATTGATTTGATGAAGCTTAGTCCTCAACTCGTAATGAAGATTTTGAAAGAAAAACTCAACTCTGAGGTCATGAGTATGCCCCCTTGGGAGTGAAATCAAAAGATAGCGAGAGTTGCGCAGTGATTTTTAAGCAATTTTCTTGAGTGATGATAAGTTATTTGAGCACAAAGATTAATGTTGATGGTTAAAATTAGAGTTGAGTTGAGAATCAAATTGAGATTTAGCGTTGATTAATGAGAAATTGAGCGTAAAATGGAAGAAAAGAATGAGCAGTTGATGAAAGCACTAAGTGGTCTTAGTAGTGCAAAATTGACTAGGAAGATGATCTCAGATTTCGATTTCGATCCTGAAAATGGAATCAAGACAATCGATTTAGTTTAGGGTACAATTTTCATGTCCATCAGAGCAAGTTGAAAAATTAGGGTTTTGGCAATATAAGGGGTCCATGTGTCATTTTCAATTCATTTTCACCTCTCCAAGTTTAAAATTTTGATCCAGGAGCACGTTTTGAGCGCTAGAGATGCTACAATCGACCGCGAAACTACGAGCCAACGGTAAGTGATGAATCTTAAGACTTTGCATTTCATCAATTTTTATTTTTTGTTGAATTTTTTGCTTTTTAAAGTCGTTAAAAATCGTTCAATGTCATTTTGTCATGCGATAAGACACCGTTTGTTGTATGAAAAACTGTCCCTCTTGTGTCATTTTAGCCTATATGTTTTGTCGTATGGTATCATCCCATGTATCATACGGGATTTTTCTTCATAGCCCATATTATCGTGTGAGAGAATACCATGTGTCGTATGAGAATTTTTTATTGTTCGGCATGTATTCCTAATTCGTATGAGTTTCTGCTACACTGTGAAAACTCGTATGGAAAACAGTGAGCATTTTTTAAGGGTTAAAACATGAAATTTTGATTTGGCATTTGGTGTATTTGTATTTGTGTGATGTTTAACATGTTTTGTAGTGCAATTTGGATGACTTGTTGATATTTTGTTGTTTGATTTTTTTGCAGGTTCGATTGTCAGATATCCTATTTCTCTATGTTTATCCACCTACTATGGGATTAGTTTGGTATTTGTCAGATGTAGATAGAGCACATATTGATTTGTGTGGCTTTACTCACCTTTTAGAGATGCCTGATATCCGTGTGAATCACGAGATGCTTACTGTGCTAGTTGAGCGTTTCCATTTAGAGCATAACACCTTCCATCTACCAATTGAAGAGATGACCATTACACTAGAGGATGTGTACATGATTTTGAGGATTCTATTTGCTGGGGATAAAGTTGACTATGATTCTGCTCAACGACTTGGTATCTTAGCCTTGAGACGCATATTTCACGATGAGACTATCCTTGAGCGGGCTATCACTTGGGATGTTACGATGGCTAGGTATAGTGAGCGGTTTTCACTAGCATGTGTACTCGCAGGTATGATAGGTTGTTTCCTCATGCCAAACAGGGGACAACAGGGCTTTCTATGTGGCTGGGCTAGGATGCTCAAGAGACTACTGACTCATCCTAAGAGACTAGGGTGGGGATCTTGCTTATTAGCCCACATGTATCATGAGATGCATGAGATCGCATATAGAGATGGGAAGAGCATGGCAGAAGGAGTCTTGGTTCTTCAAAATATGGGCATGGGAGTACATCCTAGTTTGTAGACCGATAGTAGATGATGCCAGAGATCTACACCAGATGATCGTATATAGATATTATGGATATGTTACTCAGCCCCATCTAAGAAAGACAGAGTATTGGAGATGACAACTCAATGATTTGATTGTTGTAGTATGGAGACCATATAGGGGTCTGTAGCTATGGGATGACTGGAGAGTGCAGAGGAAGGACATACTTATGACACATCCTCTTATTAGTAGGTCAGTGTCCATCATTGAGTGGTTCATTGTTTCGAGAGTTATGAGGCACTATGGCAGACCACAGGGTATGCCATAGGAGTGTGTCGCCTACACCTGATATGGTGATGAGGAGAGATGAGGATGGGCCCCTAGGTTGTCCTATGCATTGAGCATGAAAGAGCTAGTTGGGTTACAACGACTGCGATGGGACTATCTTGAGGATATTGCAGATGCGGGGGTATTGCCCCAGTATAGGGATTGGTTTTAGAGACATCCCTTCCCTAGATTTACAGATCCTGCAGAGCATGCACCTCTCATAGACAAGGCTGAGGTTGAGGCCCCTGCATAGGCATAGGTACCGGGACAGGCACAAGGACAGAGAGCGGAGGTTCCTAGGCGTGTAGGAGATGATCCTGGTGCTAGCAACAATAGGGTACCAACTGGGGGGAGACAAAGGTAGAGAGGGGAGGGTGGATCCCTTGGAGCTATTGGTGTTGAGGTTGGTGGTACCAGGGCAGTAGAGGGTGGAGGTGAGGAGGGGCGAGCATCTCCTTGGTAGGTGAGGCAGTAGAGGGATGAGCAGGGAGGCGGAGAGAAGGGGATACAAGATACAACACAGTCTCTGCGATCTTGATTGATAGGTTTGTAGGCACAACTGCCAGTGGCTCAAACACAGCTGGCAGAGCGAGACCGACAGCTAGCTGAGGTCAGAGCTGAGAGGGATCAACAGCTAGCCGAGGTCAGAGAAGAGAGAGATGCTCTTCAAGGGAAGGTTTTGCATTAGACCAGTCAAGCAACTTATTACGTTGCAGCCTAGAGCATAGCGGTTCCAGTAGCACAACAGGTTGTCTCATATTCTCAGTATATGGCTTGATCTGAGGGAGCTCGGGCACCTAGGCAGGATGCTGGTCAGCAGGCTCCAACTCCTCCACCACCTGATGATGAGGGAGAGGCAGAGAGCTAGATTGTTATATAGCTCGTAGATTTTGTTATATACCCCATTTTTTGTAGCCTTATTCGATTCTTTCTTCGAGGAGACATTGTATATGACAATTGATATTATTTGTACTCTGAGACACTCAAATTATGATATATACGAGATCTTGATTTGATTTCATTGTACTTGTGTCAATTGATTATGAGATGTCTTTCTATATGCTTAATTCTATATGTATGCATATCTTTTCAGTATGGATGTAATATGGATGTTTATTTTTGTTTTTTATCATACAAATAAATTATGATGCAAATGAATGATTAGAATGAGCAACTAGTAATGCTAATGTTTAGTTTTTATGCAATAATATGAATACAAATAAATATATAATGAAATGTATGGATCTATATAAGATACTCATGTATGCAGCTAACATCTCAATACACAAGTACTCGATCAGAGAAATGATGATGAAACAAAGACCACTTAGCAGAGAAATGATGATGCTTCAAACTCTCATTCAGAAGATAAAGAGATCATTGTTATTATGCTGAAATTACTTTAAAATGCATAAAATTTAGAATGAATGCAACCTAAACCTAGTCACTGGATTTGAAATGCTTAATTTTCATCATTGAGCACTTTACAAACACAACAAGCAAAATAGAGTTCATTTCTTTGTATATGCAATATTAACTATCTTGTCCGCAATGACCCTTTGTTCGTTCATATCCTTGGACAGATTATGCATGCATCCGGATTGCACATTAAAGAAATTCCCTCAAACAAACAAAGAAATGACTCCAACCTCCTTGTAGCATACAAATAAGTAGAGTCGAGGTATGTGTGACAATTTCACCTTGATGTGAAGGAACTTATCACAGACACCTAGTTGATTAGATGTTTCCAGATCATTGGATTCATTCCTACAAGCAAAAAACAAAGAAAAGTATTATGCCCCCAATCCTTGTTCCTCTTAGTCAAGATAGACTTCCTTGAGTTACTCAGAGGGAATAATAAGTGAAAGCCAATGTAAAAGACAACACACAAAGAAAATTTCATGCATATCTTAAACAGTTTAGTGATTGTTTTCAGTAGTCTTGTTTTGTTTGTGTACTCAGTGATAAAACTCTTCAGTAGTTAGGAGATAGGTGACTGACTCAGAGTGGATGACTGGGTATCACTGACTGAAAGATGACTTGGGTGATACTACTTAGGACATGTAAATTGCTCGGTCGATTACCCTAAGACTAGGACAGTGATTGGTTTCAAGCCATGAGGGTTCCAAAAGAACCAGGATGTCACGAAAGTGACTAAAAGATATGTACAAGTGAAAGCAAAGATGCAGGAAAGTGGGAATGAAAACAGGAAATGCCAATGTTGTATTGATAGATGGAGTGCATGAGTACAAGAGGCGCTTGTTTACCAGGTTTTCACTTGCTTGGCAAAGATCCCTTCTCTTTTTTTTTTTCTTTTTTTTAAGGACTTTTTCCGATTTTTTGGATTTCTTTAGGACTTTTTCTAATTTTTAGGATTTCTTCAAGTCTTTTTCTGATTTTTAGGATTTCTTCAAGACTTTTTAGATGTATAAGCTGCTAGAGTAGAGAATATTTAGGTGAAGAATTTCTTCACGTGGATGGTGTTGATCGATTCACGGAGTTGTTCTCCTTTCAATGTTGAGAGTTGATAGGCACCATAGCCAAAGATTGTAGTAACGATGTAGGGACCCAACCAGTTGGGTTCAAACTTCCCTTTGTTGTCTTGAAACTGTTGATTCTTAGGATTTTCTCTCAGAACAAGGTCACCAACCTAAAATTCTCATTGTCAAACCTTTTTGTTATAACCTCTAGAAATTCTATTTTGATATGCTCTTAGATGATCAAATGCTACTTGCCGACATTCATCCAACAATTCGAGTTCCTACAATCTAGATATTCTGTAGTCTTCATCAGTAACAAGACCTTGCAAAGAAACTCTTAAAGACGGTATTTCCACCTCAATAGGTAAGACTGCTTCGGACCCATACACCAAAGAAAAAGGTGTAGCCCCAGTCGGTGTTCTAATACTTGTTCTATAAACCCACATGGCAGGATTGAGCTGCAGATGCCAATCCTTTCTAGATTTATTTATTGTTCTATGTAAGATAGTCAACAAATTCTTGTTAGATGCTTCATCTTGTCCATTACCTTGAGGGTAGTATATGGATGACCAGTGTTGTTTTATTTTGAATTTTTCACAGAGTTCATTGAGATCTTTGTTCTTTAACTGTCCTCCATTGTCAGTTATAATGGATGAAGGTATACCATACCTGTAGATGATATAGTTGAGGATGAATAGAGCTACTTGTTTATCGGTCGCTTTGATGAGCGAAACCGCTTCTACCCACTTAGTGAAGTACTCGATGGCATTTATAATAAACACGTGTCCGTTAGATGATCCAGGATATATTTGGCCAATGAGATCAAACACCCATTGTGGAAAGGGCCAATGTGTAACAAAGGGTATGAGATCCCTTGCTGGAGCATGTATAAGGTTCCCATGTAGCTAACACTTCTCACAAGTTTTAGCAAATTTTATAGCCTCTTTCTTCATATCTAGCTAGTAATAACCATCCCTTAGTAGTTTCCATGCTAAAGTTAGACCGTTTGAATGGGATCCACAAACACCTTCATGAACCTCAGATAGTGCGTGTTGGGACTCTTCAGTTTCTAGACATCTAAGCAAAGTACTATCCAAACCTTGCCTAAATAGGTCGTTAGTGATAATGAACTATCGTGAAGAATTTTGAATTAGGTTCCTTTTTTCATTTCGGGAAAGATTAGTAGGGACAACTTGGTCATGTAGGTAAGAGTAAATGTGGCTATAGCAAGATGAGTCATGTCCAATAATAGAATAGAACATCTGGGACTCAGAAGAATCATAGGCAGGATAATGTAACTCTTCCACTAGGAATTCAAAGTGAAAATTAGATTCATGTAGCTGTGGTACAGACGCCAAGGTGGCCATTGCATCCGCTACTCTATTTGTCGATCTGGGGATTTGCTGAAATGATACAAAGGTAAAGTATTTCTTGAGATCATCCACCATTCTCTTATAAGGAATCAGTTTCTCATATCTAGTCTGCTATATATCATTGATTTGGTTGATGATGAGTTGAGAATATCCATAGATGTGTAATTCAACAATCTTCCATTCGATGGCCAGCTTGATCCCATTTACCAAATATTCATATTCTACAATGTTGTTTGTGCAAGGGAAGAGAATCTTTCAAGCTTTTGGGATTGAATATTTTTGAGGAGTAATAAAGAGTATTCCGGCACCAGAACCATGTTGAGTGAAAGACCCATCAAATAACATCTTTCATGATCGTTGAGTAAGGTGCATGATTGATTCATCCATAAATTCTATATGCAAAGGTTGACTGTCTTCAAGTGGAGCATCAACAAGTTGATCTGTAATAACTTGTCCTTTGATGGCTTTACATTCTACATATTCAATATCAAATTCTGTAAGAACCATGACCCATTTAGCCAATCTTCTTGTAAGCATTGCTTTTCTGAGAAGATATTTGAGTGGATCAATCTTAACCACCAACTTAATAGAGTGTGCCAACATATAGTGCCTTAATTTCTGTGATGCAAAGAGTAATGCCAAACAAGATTTTTCTATGATAGTATGATTCATTTCATAAGACACCAATGTTCTGCTGATATAATATATGGCTCTCTCCTTTTTATTCTCATCCTGTTGTGCCAGAAGTGCCCCCAGTGAAGTATCTGTAGCTGATATGTATAGAATCAATGGTTTACCTTGAATTGCTGGCATCAATATGGGTGGATTAGAAAGATAATCTTTGATTTGTTTTAGATGTTGTTCACAATCTTCATCCTAGTTGTATTGGACTCCTTTCCTTAATACCTTTGTGAAGGGTTGAGCTTTGTCTGCTAGCTAAGATATAAAGCACCTTATTGATTGGAGACATCCTTGTAAACTTCTCATTTGACTGATATTCTTGGGCGGAGGGATTTCCATTATGGCTTTGACCTTTTCAGGATCAACTTCAATCACTTTCTTTGAAATTATGTAACCAATCAATTTCCTTGATGTTACTCCAAATGCACACTTTTTAGGATTTCACCAGAGCTTGAATCTTTCTATTTTATCCAGTATGAGACCTAGTTCTTGGATATGTGTGGATCTCTTCATAGTTTTTACTAGGGTGTCATGAACATAATCTTCCATGTTTTTGTGCATCATATCATGGAAGATAATGGTTACTTCTCTTTGGTAAGTCACTCCTGCATTCTTTAGTCCAAATGACATGAAATTCTAGTAGAAGGTTCCCCACACACATGTGAAGGCTATCTTTTCTTGATCCTCAAGAGATATCTTGATCTGATTATAACTAGAGAATCCATCCATTAATGAGTACATCTCATATCCAATAGTAATATCTACTATCATATCAATGTTGGGCAATGGAAAATCATCTTTTGAGCATGCTTTGTTGAGATCCCTGAAGTCTGTGCAAACCCTAATAGATTTGTTTACCTTTGATACAGGTACTATGTTTGATATCCATTCTGCATAGTCTATAGCTCTGATAAATCCAACTTTTAGCATTTTTTCTAGCTCAGCTTTGACTAGCAATGCCACATGAAGATGCATCTTACGGAGTTTTTCCTTGACTGGTTTAACTCCTGGTGTAATAGAGAGATGATGCATGATGAGATCAAGATCTAGTCCTAGCATATCGGTGTATGTCCATGCAAAGTTGATCTTCTTTTCTAAAAAGAGGTTGCTGAAATATTTTAACTCTTCTATTGATAGTGATTGAGATAAATGAATGATATGTGGCATCTCTTGACTTCCAATATTGACTGGTTGAGTTGGTTTAATCAATATCGAAGACCTTTCTTGGAAGTGACTTGGCAGCATATCAAGTATCTCACCCTTAGGTACATCCTTTATTTTCACTATTTCTTGATTCTAACACCACCACAATGTGGTTTTCGCCACCAGATCTCTTTTTTTTTTCGTGATTGAGATGCTTGATATCTTTTTTAGTCATGTTCTCACTTTTCTTACTGGTGGAAGAGTTCATTGGTTCAACTGCATTAAGATAGCAAGCTAATGTGTAGTCATTAGTGAAGGTAGGTATATTCAAAGGTTGGTTGTAGAGAGTACAATCAATCAATTCATGGTGTATCAAGGATAAAGTTTGAATAGGTTCAAGGGAGTTCACGATATTATCATCATAACTTTGGACCAACAAGTCAAGTTCCAGAAGACTACCTTGCGTAGGTGTCTCGAGACCAAGAAGAGTTACAACATGATTATCAAAATTCATGTTAGTATTTAGTGGACCTAACCCAACCGACCTACACCTAGCATCATCCCCTACTTCAGACTGGACTACATACCATGGTGTGACAATAACATGGTCAACATGCATCATCTCAACATTCATGATGGAGTAGTCATAATATGTTGTTGAATAGTTTTTATAAATAGAGCTTCTGTCTGAGCTATCAGAGTAATAAGATGAAGTTTTTGACTTATCTTCAAGTGATTTAGTAAAAATATGTATAGTATCAATACCTACATCTTTGATGCTGCAAGTTCCTTCGTGATTTGGTTCATTGATCGCTTGTATTTGACACACCTATGGACATAACCTTGATGGTTCTATTAATCCCTGTCGTCTTTTCCATTCAACTTCCTCTGGACTAATGACTGGTCCTGCTTCTGTAGCTTCTAATCCTTCTTTTGTAGTTCCATACCTAATTTATCCTATCTCATTAGAGGGAGAGTTAGTAGGTGAAGAATTTTATTGTGTCATTTCTTCCTTCAGCTGGTGTTCATAGTCTTCTTGTCTTTTAGTCTGATTTCTTCTATTTCCTTTTGCAATTTTAAGCATATCATCTCTTGTATGTTATCTGTTATATCACTGGATTCTTCAAGAGTTTCTATAGTAGATGTATCTGAGAGATGATTTGGACCCCATTAATACTCATTTGAATCAGTTTCTGAATCATCTACTTGTTGCTGACCAGTATATGTGACCAGAATGTTCAGTGGTGCAAACAATTCTTTGATTCTTTCTACCTCTTCTCTCATATCCTCTGGGACTTCTACTTCTTGTAGTGTTATAGCTGATACAATTAGAACTTTATTACCATCTGCTTCCTCTATCTGAGTTGGCAATTATTCTTATTCATCGTCACACTCTTCCTAAGTTTGTTGAGTATTAATTTCCTATGATGCTAAAGGTAGTACCTTTTCCCTCCACTTAGGTTGATGGTGAGAAGTTGTTTCTGATCTGATGACTTTCTTGGATTGTATCCCAGTCCAACTTTATCATTTGCAGACTTAGTTTGTAGTTGAATAGGTGCAACAATACCTTATTGATGCTTGCCTAGAGGACCAGTATCTGAATATCCCATGCGTTGAAGCATCTTATAGCCTAGACCATATTGTGTCGGGGAAATCTCACAATGTCGTATTTCTTTGTTTGTACTATCTTCTTTGAAAAGCCATTTGAGAACAACATCCTCTTCTATTTCATCTATAAGGGAAGTAGAGGACTGTATAAAGAGACCATCATAAATGATATTTGGAGTTGAAGTTTGTGGCTTCATAACCTCAGATGTTTTTCCCTACTATCTTGGTGATGGATGGAGAGACATTAGTGAGAGTACAGGTTCTATTTTGTATCCATCCATGCCAGTATTTGTGATTTTCAATTTCTTCTCTAAATATTTCAGCAAAGATTATGAACTTTCAGTTGTAGAGGCTTCTCTATTATGAGGAACAAAAGTATCAGCACTCTGCATTAATGCATTACAGGTATAGCTTGTATCAGCAGGAATACTGACTTCAACTCCGTTATAAGGAAATTTCAAGCACTGATGATATGTTGATGGTACTGCTTTCATTTTGTGAATGCACGGACTACCTAGTAAGATGTTGTATGACAGAGGAAGATCGAGCACCTAAAAGATAACATCTCTTTCCATAGGTCCGACCCTGATTGGTAAGAGTACCAAACCTTTAGAAGTTCTTTCTTCTTCATCATAAACTTTGATTGTTATTTTCTTTGTTGGATCAATGACATTTTCAGAAAAGCCTAGCTATGTCAGTAGATTGCAGGTACAAATATTCAACCTAGTGCCTCCATCTATCAAAACACGTTTAACTCGGTGTTTATGGATCATAGATTCGATGTGTAATGGCTGGTTATGCAGGTGATTCAATGAGTTATCATCTTCTTCAAAGAAAGTGAGGTAATAAGGCAAAGTCAGGTGACCCACCATAGATTGAAACCGATCTACAACTAAATCTTTAGGGACATTAGTAGTGAGCAAATATTTATCCAGGATCTCTCTATGAGTAGAAGAGATCTTAAGCAATTCTAAAATGGAGATTTGAGCTTTAGTTCTTTTCAATTGTTTGACAATGCTATAGCCAGGAGAGGATGTTGAAGCCATCTGCTTAGATTTAGTTGTGATTGTATCTGTTTGTCTGTTTAAAGAAGTTGGTAGGTTTGATGTTGTTTGACCAAAAGTTGATGAACTAGCTCCTTGAAGAGTAACCTTATTTTGAGCGCAGGTCACAACATTGGTAGTTTGTTCTTGATTTTGTTTATCTTTAATTATGATCACATTACAATATTTAGGTTGGGAAGATTCAATCATGTTGATCATGTTGTCATTGTTAGTGTAGGTAAAATTGACGTTAGCACCTCCCTTGGATTTTTGAGGAATCACCTTGTTCATAAGTAGGTAGGGGATCTTTAAAAGCCTTGTGATCAACATTAGTCACATGATTTCCAACAATGATTTTGCCAGTGTCGATGAGATCTTGAATTTTATATCCAAGTTTCATGTAGTTGTTTGTGTTATGTCCCTTGTTTCAATGGTAGTCACATTATTCATTTTCTCTCTACCATTTGGGTTTAATTTCTAGATCATATGGTCTAAAATTGTCTGGAAATGTTATCAGATCATTTGCCAATAAAGTTTTAAAAGACGATTAATATGATTCGTCTAGAGGAGTAAAAACATGTTTAGGCTTTGAAAGCCAAGGTTTCTCTTTAAACCATTCTTTTGATTTTTTTGGAGGATTTTATGCTATAGTTTCAGCTGCTTTGAGTGCTTGTGTGCCACTAGCTAGGTTAAATATTGTGGATTTTGAATTTGCTTGAACAGTGTCTATCACTCTATCATTAACAACGTTTTTGTTGTTATCTTTGTCGTATTTGCAGTATTTGTTCTTTTCTTTAAAACTAGAACCTTGCGATGTTTCTTTCCAAAGTGATATATCTCCTTTCTTTATGAGCACATCTTCCATTCTGATGGCACTATCTACCATTTTGTTGAATGAAGGATACACTTGCATTTGGATACCATATTTCAATTCAGGGATCAGGTTATTGATGAAGATATCCATCTTCTCAGAATCTGGAATAGGTTGTGAATATCTCGAGAACATCTTTCTCGAACGTTGAAGAAAGGTGAGAAAAGGTTCTCTTGTTTTGTGTTTAGTGTTGCAAACTTCGATCATAGTGACCAGATGACGAATGTTATAGGAGTAATTCTATAGAAACAATTGTATTAACTCCTCAAAAGTTTTGATTCCCATAGGTAGGCTTGAAAACCATTCCATAGCTTGACCTCCTAAACTTCTCGGGAAAAGGCGCATGAGGTATGTTTGTTCATGCATGAATTCCATACATAAAGCACAAAATTCTCTAACATGGTCTTGAGGATCTACATTTCCATCATATTTATCAAACTTAGGCATCTCTACTTTTGAGGGAAATGGAGGCATGTAAAGCTTTTTGTCAAATGGAAACGGGCATATTGTGTCTAGAGAATATTGCTTTGATGATTTATCTTTGTTTTTCAGTTATGTGATCTTAGTTTGTAACACTTGCAATCATTTGTTTACCAAGCCTAAAGGTATCTCTTCCTCCTTAGTGATGAGGGTTTCAATTCTATAATCGATAGGAAGTTTTACGCCTTGCTTTGCTATCTCTAGAAAATAGTCTTCTTTTTCTCTAGCCATGATGACTTTCATCATCTTTTGGAAATGCTTATCGTTTAGACATTTATTTATACTAGTTTCTGAAGGTTCAGAAGCTACGGATTCATCTGATGAAGAATCACTATCAGTGGCATGATTGCTGAGGCTGTCATAAGTAGCTCATCTTTGTTTCCTTTCTCCATACATGGTGGGAGATAGGGGCTGATAAAAAATTAGTAGATTAAAAATTGGTATTTGTGACGATGAAGGTTTATTTGGGACGAGTTGTTCTACAAATAATGGATTTTCATTTGATGAAAAGGATGTCCCTTTACCTTTGTTAGTTTTTCTCCGAGAATTTCTGGTTTGAACAGGTATTTACAGTCAACAAGACCGAGAGCTAGATGTGATGCAGAAGTCAAGATCAAATTGAAGCTAGTTGTTTGTTTAACGTAGTGATTGAGAGAAGTAACTAAGACCTGGTTTGGTTTCAGGAATGATCTATCCTATGTAATACATTATCTAAGTTATCTTAGGTTTGATAAGATGTTGTTTGAACTAGCTAGAAGATGATCGACAAAATCGTGCAACACAACGACAAGGGTACACTATCAAGATTGTTTATGCTCAAAATTACGATGTCCAATTTTATGCTCGCTGGTTGTAGACTGATTTGAGCAGGTTTGACTATTTTGACTGACAAGAACAAGAATTCGTACGACAGAGTTTGCAAGTCCAGATGACAGTTTAACAATTACCAGATGATAAAGACAATATTTCATACGAGTTGTTGCCTGATTTCGTAAAACAGTTGGGCAGACTCCAGATGACAGTTTACTGAATGTGATGTATCTTCATAGGACATACTGTAAGAGACTAGAAGATAGTTTATCAGACTCATACGACATAGTTTGTAATGCCAGACGACAAACTATTAGGATCAATGAAAGCTCGTACAACAAGATGTATCTAGCAGGACGACAATTAAATAGACTCGTACGACAGAGGGCTGAACAGAAATGAAATTCTGACAGACAAAGTTTTCACGACTGACGAGGACTAGTTTTTGATGACTGACAAGAACTAGTTTTGGACTAGAACAAAGTCTTGATCACTTAGCTATTGATGTGTTTGATTTGTTTTCTCTAGTTTCAGTATTTGAATTTTTAGTTTTAGTTTTTCAGTTTCAGCGATGAAAACACAATAAACACGCAAGATGTATAATAATTCCAATCATAGCACGCTAACCCTACAGAATTTGGCTTAGAGAAGAAAACCTTTGCTTTCTGACTTAGGTACACACCCAATAGCTAATTAGAATACGACCACTGAGTCTCACGCAATGGATTCTCAACGCCGTATTAGCCGACTCCAAATGCAAATGGGGGCATGATATGGCAAGTGTCTTGGGAGAGTTACTATTTCTCTTGCACAAAGATTATCACCCTTTCAAAGGTGAACCAGGTAGCTTCTATCTTATACTTCTTAGTCAGGAATTTCATTTGAAATTACCCCTTGAATTCATGCAAGCATGATTGAAGCCTATAGCCCAACAAGGTACCAAAACAAGATGTAGTCACGTAAAAGTGATTGAGACCGCGAAGCCCTACAAAATGTTCGATATGAGAGATATCAAAGAGAAAACTCAAATAATCCCATCCTCTGATACTTTAATCACCAGAGGCCTATTTATTATAGTAAGTTGGAATGC
The DNA here is from genome assembly GCF_030272615.1 of Cryptomeria japonica. Lineage (NCBI taxonomy): Eukaryota > Viridiplantae > Streptophyta > Pinopsida > Cupressales > Cupressaceae > Cryptomeria > Cryptomeria japonica. Next base: position 653,341,166 of record NC_081411.1, read on the forward strand.
TCAGGTCTAGTTGTACTCACTTGGGTCATTCTCACAGGGTGATTACTTTTTCCCACTATGACAAGCCCGCTAAAGGTATACAAATCTCAAAATTTAGAAAAAGCTTCGAGGGTCTAGATATCTGATTGTTTGTAAAAGACAAGGGTATACTCTCCCACCTCTCTGATTTTTTCAAAAACACGAAAGACGGATTTGTTCTTTAACCAGATAGCAATTTAAGTGCCTAAAAAATGAATTGAATGAATACACAAAGTTTGGTCGATTCTCTTTAGGCAACCTGCAAAACTAACGCATCAGTAGTCATGTTTTTTTTTTTTAATTCTTTGATAGGCGTATGTTTGCTTGATAAATTCTCTATCAAACGTCCTACAAGAAACTGGTTAGGCTGTAAAAATCTCAGGTAAACAAAAGACAGACCAGGGTTAGCATCAGCGTTAGTATAATCAAATTTTAATTCATGAAATTGGCAAGTAAACTTTGAAACGATAAAACAAAAATTCATACGACAGATTATACCTTCCCATACGAGTATTCTCACAGGCCCGAACGACAAAACAAAGAGCCAAATTATCAAAGAAGAAACTCGTACAAGTTCCTTTTCTGATTCGTACGATAAAACAGAGGCCTTGAGAGAATGTCGTACAATGAAGGAATTACACTCATATGATATTTAGTAGAGACTATACAGAGGAGACCTGTAGGATAGAAAAAAGTGATTTTGAGGCCGAAGTATTGAATTTTGTGCCCCACAATGGGTGCCAAAAATGTGTGTGTGAAAAGTGGACCTGTATCTATATCTGTATCTGAATACACAACAATTTAATTAAGTCATTAGATGCATGGTTAGTAAATCAATAATCAATGAATAATAAATCATTGCAAAGCAACCTATTGCCTTCTAGTAGATGCGAGTTTAGATTGCTCTCAGATTGCTAAGCTATCCAGTGACTAGACGACACCTAAACAAAGGATTTTTAATCTATATGAGCATGAATTTGAGCTAAATGAATGCAAGATTTAATCTAACATGATGTAAGCTATGAAATGAATATTTAAGCTAAATGATGTAACAAATATGAAATAACTAATATGCAATATCTCAATGCAAATTCTTGATGAACCTATAGAAAAAACAACATAATAACAATATATTCTCCAGGATCTTTGAATGAGAGATGAAGGCCTGAATTTATAGAAAATTCAAAAAGAAACCAAAGGCTAAGATCAAATGATGATGAGCAGTCAAGATTTTCCAAGAGGAAGCACAATCTAGGTGAATTGATGTGGCTGGCTGCTTTTCTCAATTTTAAAGGAAATTGAACTAAAATTAAGATAAAATCAGAAAAAACTGATTTATTCTCTATTTCATTCAATTTTAATATTTAAATATTTTAATTGCTTTCTTTGAGATTATTCTTCAATTTTTAATTTGTTTTTCAAGATTATCTCCAATTGATTTCTTTTCTCAAATTTCAATTCTTTTTTTTTGTCAATTAATTCCTTTTTTGAAGATTTAATGGCAAATTTATTTATTTCATTAAATATACTAGGATATTTAATAAAACAAATAGGATAATTATTTAAAAATGACTTACTTGGAATGACCAATTAATTAAATAAGTATTTAATTAATATTGGCTGACTAATTTGCCATGTGACATTTGATGATTTTAGAAATTAATTGTGTGCTCAAGATTTATTTAATTGCCTTTGGTTAGGACCTTGGTGACGAAATCGAGACTAGGGGGCCTATGGTTTAGATGACCATTTTTAGGGTATTATAGTTGTAGCATGTTGTGAAAGATTGAGACGTAATTGTTGGAGGTGTTGTGTGTTTGCGGTATTGATTTGAGTCCAGACTATGTCTTAGCTGACATCGTTTTGGTATGCATGTATTGCTGAAGCGTGTGAGGTTATTATTTTTTAATTTGTATTGAGGGTTTAGCCGACCCTAAAATATAGGTTGATGACTTGTAATAAATGAATGCAATAATCATTGTGATGAATCATGCTATGTGCGAATATTGTATCATTCATTTAGTAGGAGGGAAGTTGTACGAAGAAGTGTGTTGCAGAGAAGATTTGACAGTGAGCTTAACCAAAACTATACTCAGGCATATGGATATGCTATTTTTACAGTTCATGTAATCTGGTTTGTTGTCTGAATGATTTTGTAAGTCAGTGAGACTTCCTTTAAGGCAATGAGCCTTCCCTTAAGGTTGTAGCCTTTTCGGGTTTCTTATTTTGAGCAGTGAGCTTTAGGCAGTGTGTCTGAATGCATGTGCATTCCCCATTGTAATAATTACATTTACTCCTAACAAGGTATTATCTCATTGTGGTTAGGTTCCCACCGTGGTTTTTCCCTTAATTGATTTTTCCATGTCAAAAATATTGGTGTTATATGTGTTATTGATGTGGAGTTGTTTCATGCTTTAACTGTTAATTATCAGATTTGTTTTGTGGTTTAAGTTTGTAGTAAGTTTGTGTGCAAATTGATTCACTCCCTGCCAACAAAGGAATATCCATAGGTATAGGATTTCTAGGTTTACTCAAGGACATGATCATCTCATTTTTTCACTTTTGGTGAGATAATAAAATGATGTCACTTTGAGGCTTAAGAGGTTTAGGTTGTTTAGGCCAAAATTAATCAAGGGTGAAATTTCCACGCTTTTCTATGGGTTGGTAAATGTTATGATTGATTGTTATGATAGTGCCATTATGAGGGAATTTAAAACATTTATGAATGGTACAAGGGATAACTTTTATGGAAGAGAGCCAAGGATGTCCCAATTTCACACAAAATTAATTCGATGTAGTAATAATAGAAAAAATCATGTCTAATCACTTAGTACAAACCTCAACAAGGAGAATAATAGAACCAATAGTAGGGAAAGAGAAACCATCATACACCTTAACCATAAAATCGTATTTATCATATGTTACTTGATGCAATTGTAAGATACAAAGATATTCTTCAGTAATCACATTCACCATACACACTAGATCAATGAGCACCCCTTGTGAGAATTTGTCTTTAATAGTTGTAGTGATATATAATGGGCCATTAGGTGCAACAATAGTCTCACTAGGATCAAAAGTAATGCATAGGTCTTTAGGAGGTGTAGGTTTATCAACAAGAATCACATTATTGTTAGATTTTATACCAAGGTCATTGGGCGAAAAGGCAAGAGACTAAAAATCAACAATATTGGTAGAGTGAGAAGACAAAGGATTGGTGAAGATTTGAAGATTTTGATAAGGAGGAGCTATGGACTTGTTCCCTTTGTCATTCACACCAGCTACAAATGTAGTATTATTATCAATGAAGTCTTGAATCCTATTCCTCAACATGTGACATTTCTCGATATCATGGCTAGGTTGACAATGATATTGACAAAAGGATAAGGGATCATGGTAGGGTTGTAGTGGTTTAGAAGTGTCAATTAGTTTGATGGGAGGAAGTTGCACCACATTAGCATTTATCAACCTTGACATATACTATGAAAAGACTCAAAAAGAGGAGTTAATTATTTTCTAAAGTATTTGGATAAATGTGCTAGACCTGAGGTTGTGTTGCCACTTGAGTGTTGATGTTGTCATTTATCTTGATGTAACGTTTGTTGGGTGTAAACTTCACAAACAATTTTTGAGCACCCACATTCTTATCGACTAGAGACATTGAAGAGGATTATTCAAATTGGCTCACTTGAAGCTAATAATTATGAAGCACTGCACACAATTACACAAATGAAGTAAACTCAAAAAATGGTAGCTTATCTCTAATGTCTTTTTGTAAATTAGCAATAAAAATTATTTGAACATCATGATCAGACACTTCATAAGAAATTTGAGAATGAAAATATTTATATCTATCAATAAAATCAATCACTTTCTCTTTAACTCCTTTCTTACAATCAATCAAATCAGTCAAAGTAATTTTAGGACTAATATTATTTTAACATTGTTGAATGAAATCATTAGCCAATAATTGAAATGAAGTAATATAATGAGACAAAGAAAAATACCATTGCAAAGTTTTATCTCTAAAGGCTCTATTAAAAAATTTAGCCATAAGCCTTTGTCATGAGAAAAATCACTACACAAAGTTTGAAATGTTTTCACATGAGTCAAGGGATCACCTTTTCCATTATACAAATATAATTGAGGGACTTCCATATGTTTAGGAGGAACCGTCTAGACAATGTCATTAGATAGTGGGCTTGCTACATCAAATGTGGGAACATTGAACTTGGATTGAGTAATGGAAGACAATTGATGTTGTAGGGGTGTAACAGTTTGGGGTAGGTTATTGATGGTTGCTTTAGTGGATGGATTTTAATTGGACATATTGGATTGTGATGGAGGAGTAATATTGTTATATGTAGGTGGAGGATGAGAATAAGGAGGTAGAGCATTGTGGTATATGGGTATGAGAGATTATTGTGAAACAAATGGAAGACTCATGGAAGGAGGTATGTAAGAATATTGATAAACAAGATTGCCCCCATGACTAGCATGTGTAGGATTAAAATTTTGTGTGGAAGTAGTCATGATAGAAGATGTAAATGTAGACACACTAGGAAAAGATGTAGGCATAGGAATGGAATGGTTAACTTGACTAGTGGGTTGAGAATAACCAAGGACTTCGACACAAATTTTTATTGTCAACAAAATGAGAAAGGCCACACAACAAATCCACACCTATTTTATCACTTTGTATCATTCTTTTTAATTGTTCTATCAAAGGGATTGCCTCACTTTTTGGGTATTGTTGACTCATCCATTGTTGAATATTTTCAAATTTATTGTCAATCTTCTCCAATTGGTCAATAGTAACCCTAGTTAGTGATTCATCCACATCATGAAAATTATGAGGAGAATAGGGATAAATGGTGTCATTTTTTAGATTACAAGAAACATCAACATTCTCATGGGACACGTTATTCAACCGAGGCTCCATATCCTTAATGTTTGAACCTTGGGAAGCCTTAAGTATATAGCTTCTTCTCACTAGAATGGTGTATGTAGGACCAATGGTAACAAAAATCATGCACAAAGGAGGGGAATTTGAATGCCAAAATTGAAAATTATGATTAAGCAATGTAATTTGTTATAAAAATGATTGATTAACCAAGAAATTAGGCAATGTAAATTATGATTTTGAATAATAAATCATTTTAAATCATAATATAACACGTCATAATAATCAAATTTGAAAATATACTTGAAAAGTTATGTAACCCACAAGTAAATTTTAGAATAATAAATTAGGGTTTTTGCAAATTTAACCACTAAATTTTTCTAATTCAATTGAAAATAAAAACTATGAGTGCAAATTTAAATTTATAAATGCATACAAAATTAGTTCTATGACAATAATTAGAATTAAGCATGAAATGTGTTGGGTTCACCAAAATGCGATGGTGTCATTTAGAATTAAGGTCAATTAAGATAATAAAATCACTAATAATAAAAATAACCAAAACAAGGGGGAAATAGGGGTGAACCTAATAGATCTAGCCTCAATCCAAAGAAGGAAAGGGCTAAATGATTGATTAGATTCATCTAGATTAGGGTTTTCCTCTTTCCTAAGTTGAAATTGATTAAAAATTATAAATTAGGGTAAAATAATAAATAATTAAAGTAAATAATCACAAACATACTAGTACAGATATCCCATGGAGCCACAAACTAATCTCTGGGGAAAAGAAGTTTAGAACCAATTCCTAGAAGTTTGGCTTGATTTTTTAGGAATAGGTAGCATGGATCCTCTATGGTCCTCCAAATATTCTATCGTTGAAAGTTGAACCTATTCATCACTATTGAATCTGCCAGAATTCTCAAGCACAACTCATGCACTTGTCACTTGCACACAAAATGATAGGAAATAGGTTGGGAATAAGAGTTTGCCTTAGGTCAAACTATTAGGATAACCAGTGGACAACTGAGAGGGGGGGGGGGGTGAATCAGTTGTCAATAGATTATAAAATTTTAATCACACAAAACCTTTTATCGAAATACAAAAATCAAATACAAAAATAGCAGATATAGTAATTAAGCACAAACATAAATCACATAACAATTACCAACCAACCATAACACATAACACCAAGATTTGTACATGGAAAACACGATAAAGGGAAAAACCACTGTGGGAAGCCTACCCATAGTTAGATAATACTTTTGCAACAAGTATGCGATTACAGTAGGAGGGGCCTACACATGCAGGAAGGCCAACAACCTAGAGCACAATGTTCATCACAAAAGGAGCCTCATTGACTAAAAAATAAATCCAGACTACAATCCAGAAAGATGAATGAACTGCAAGACTAGCATCTCCTATGCCTGAGTACAGTTTCAATTAAGCTCAATACCAAAGGTCTTAAACCTCTTACATAAACCCTATTCGATCACCTATGATCAACCAAAACCTTTGCATATGATTACAACTTTATTCGCACACAAATAATCACATAACCTTAATCCCATACCACGATCTGCAAAGAGATCTTACATCACATTTGTACCAACCTGAGACCTAAACAATTAGGTTGGCCACCTAAAAGATAATACAATAAATTTGTTACATAATCCCACAAACCAATGATAAACCAAGTCAGCCTAAGACCGAAACAACATAAACCAAACAATAAATCCAACCGGTGATGCATCAGGAGCATCAACCAGCACGTTACATAAACCGGTCCATAACCTAGCAAAATAACACCAAGATAGGTATGGTACTAACTCCAACACCACCGATCAAATGGAACATGACCATGGTAACCATCGACATCCTTATAATCTTCTAGAAGTCTCACCAACACCACTTATCGGATTCATCAAAAGATCTTCATCAAAGCTCTGCTGGTAAAACCCTTACCGGTAACCAAAAGGCTTACTATAAAAAATGATAGCATCCAGATCATCAAATCCCAAACCAATTGAATGTGATACACATCAAGAACACATGAATAACCAATCCAAACTGATTCCAACAACCAGACCAAACTGAAGACAAATCTCCAGATCAACATCAAAGACCAACCACTCTACTAGAAGTCGATAGATAGCAAAACAACCAGTGTTGATATCAATGACAAACATCAATGCAACACATTATCAATTCCTCCAAATTGCTAACAATATCCCCCTTTGGCATTGATGGCAACACTAGATATGAAAAACATCCAAGTGCTCAGATATGCCAAACAAGTCTCCCCCAAAGGAAGACATCAAACAATCTCCCCAAAATGATATGACAATGAAAATTGAACCAACAGACCAAACTCCCCCTGTGAATGATATCCTTGTTAATCTTTTTTTTTCACATAAGTATCTCTCCCCCTTTGACATCAATGCCAAACATCTGACATAAATATCAAAGAAAAGTCATAAAACCTTTGTACCACACAGCTGACTACTCCCCCTGAGTAGTAGCACCAACTCATAAATCAAGAATGATTGATAGCATTGATAAATGCATGCTGGAGTGATGCTAATTGACATCACTCAAGTCTCTACTGAAGGGGAAAAAACTCCCAATTTGTCTCTGAAGGACTCAAATTATTCCTCAGGCAAAGGTTTAGTGAACATATCTGCAATCTTCTCTTTAGTGTTCACATAAACCAGTTTGACTTCATTTGCTTCGACCTTCTCCTTCAGAAAATTATACTTGATAGAAATGTGCTTTGTATTAGAACGAAATACTTGATTCTTTGATATGTCAATAGCAGTAGAGTTATCACAATGAATAACTACCGGTTCATGATAATCTACCCTTATGTCCTTCAACATTTGCTTCATCCATATAACTGGTGTACAGTTAGTAGCAACAACAACATACTCAACTTCAACATAAAGAAGTACATGAATGTTTCTTGCTGATCCATGAAACAAGTTTCTTTCCAAGAAAGAAATCTCCATCGGATGTGCTCTTCTGGTCATCAACATCTCCAGCCCAGTCAACATATGTATATGCACATAGTGTAAATTAATTTTTAGGATACCACAAACCAGACTTAGTTGTTCCTTGGAAATACTTGAAAATCCTTTTCATCGCACTCTCATGATTCTCTCTAGGATCACTCTGATATCTTGATACAATACAAACTGCATTCATTATATCTAGTCTAGTCTGAGTCAGATATAACAAACCTCCAATCATAGATTTATACCTTGTAGGATTTATTAGAGTTGATGCATCATTCTTTGTCAATTTCTTACTAGTGACCATAGGGGTACCAACCAGTTTAGAATTTTCCATACCAATTTTCTTCAACAAATCTCTAGCATACTTGGTTTGATAGATGAAAATACCTTTATCATTCTGAGCAATTTACAAACCTAAGAACAGTTTCATCTCCCCAATCATAGACATCTCAAATTCATTCTTCATATTTTCAGAGAATTCCATACATAGCTTATCCTCACCTCCAAAAATAATATCATCAACAAAGACTTCAACAATCAGTATGTCATCATCAGTGATCTTGTAATATACGTTACTATCAACATTGCCTTTAGTGAAACCAAACTTCAAAAGATATTTGTCCAATCTAGCATACCAAGCTCTAGGGGCTTGTTTCAATCCATATAAAGCTTCCCTTAACCTGCAAACCATGTTTTTGTCATCTGAAAGTGAAAATCCATTAGTTTTCTCAATGTAAACTTCCTCTTCAAGATCCCCATTAAAAAATGCACACTTAACATCCATCTGATAAACCTTGTATTTCTTATGGGCAACATAAGCAAGAAATAATCTCACAGCTTTAATTCTAGCTACTAGAGAAAAAGTCTCATCATAATCAATTCCTTCCTTATGGGAATATCCTTTACATACCAATCTAGCCTTATTCCTCACAACTTGTCCATCCTCATTCAATTTATTCCTAAAAAACCACTTAGTTCCAATAACATTCTTATTTTTAGGCCAGGGAACTAAAGTCCATGTGTTGTTCTTTTCAATCTAATCTAATTCCTCTTCCATAGATTTCATCCAACATTCATCTTTACAAGCTTCAATAACTGATGTCGGTTCAACTTGAAAATTAAACATACCTCATCAGTTGTCAACCTTCTTCTTGCCATTACTCCTTTGTTCTTGTCTCCAATGATCTGATCTTCTGAATGATTTAACCTTACATACCTAGGAGTCTTCTGACTTTATGTTTCTTTGCTCTGATCTTCAGTTACTGTTGAATTTTTTGATAGTGTCGGGGTAACTGGTTCAACATTTTGTTCCAGTACAGGTGCTACTAGTTCTCTCTCATAAGTTTTGATTTGACCTTTGTACAACTCATCCACCTTGACATTAGCAATCTCCACAATTCACTACAATATTTTGTTATAACATCTATATTCTTTGCTTTCATTAGAATAACCAAGAAATATCCCTTCATCACATCTAGGATCAAACTTTCCAATGGAATCATCTCTTTTGATATAGCATTTACAACCAAAGATTCTAAAATACTTAACTGTAAGTGTATGACCAAACCATAACTCATAAGGTGTCTTACTGGTGTCTCCTTTGATATGAACTCTATTGAATGTATATACCACTATGCTCACAACTTCACTCCAATATATATGAGGCAAATTAGCTCCCGTGATCATAGTTCTGACCGCATCCAAGATAGTTTTTCTCTTTCTTTCCATAAGACCATTCTGCTGACGTATCCAAGGTGCAGACAACTGTCTCCTTATCATATGCTTCTCACAATAATTGTTAAATTCACCGGATGTGAATTTACCATGCTAATTTAACCTTAAGCATTTAATCAATAATTAGCATAAAATATCTATCACCCTGGAAACTCTTTATTTTAGCAAGACCACACAAATAAGTATGAATACGATCAAGAACATAATTATATTTGTCTTGTATACTCTTAAAAGAAGTTCTAACTTTCTTTCCCATTTGACATTCCTTACATATCGGATTATAAGGCTTCATAATCTTAGGTATATCTCTAATAGCCTTAGTTGAACTAATCTTTGCAATCAAAATTCACATGACACAACCTCTTATGCCATAGCCAACTCTCATCAATTTGCGCAATCAAACATGTCTTCTCACCGGAGTTCAAATGAAAGATGTTACCTTTAGTCTGTGTACCTGTTGCAATCTCCAAACCAGATCTATTAATGATCTTGCATTTTCCATCCTTGAATTGTAAATGAAATCCCATATCCACCAACTATCCAACACTCAAAAGATTATGCCTTAAACCTTCAACATAATAAAAATTATTATTGTTATGCTTACCATCCAATGATATAGTTCATCTTCCTCTGATCATACATGCTTTGTCATCTCCAAATCTAACTAGACCACCATCAAATTATTGCAAAGATAGAAACTTCCTTTTATCTCCAGTCATATGATATGAACATCCATTGTCTATCACCCATTCATCTTTGTCTTCAATTTTAGCAGCAAGGGCATTTTCCTCATTTTGAATAACAGGTGTCAAAGCATCTTCCTTGATAGCCAAAAACACCCATTCCTTTCCACTTTCCGATACACTAGCTAAATCTTGTACCGGTTCATCATTAAAATCAGTCACACCTTCCTCATCCGCATAGTAACATGATTTGTCTTTCTGCCTCATGTACTTATGCTTGTTCTGATAATCATGGTTAGGCCTAAAAGATCTTCTAGCTTTCTCTTCAAATATTGAATTCCTTTCAGGACATCTAGATGCAAAATGACCTATCTTATTAAATGAAAAACATTTACAAGGTGATTTTCCTTCATACTTACTTCATCTCAGACCTTTAGGTACTCTTATAGAAAATAGGGCTTCAAGTTGCTCAAACTCATCTTCTTTTTTCATTTCCTCCAGTTCCTTCACATATAAAGCTTTCCAATCACTCTTGCTGGTTGATGATGCAGATGTGTGAAAAGCAAATTCAGTCTTTGCAACACCTTGAGGACCAAATTCTTCAAACTCAAAAGCAGATAATTTTCCAACCAAAGTATCCTTGTTAACATAAGTGTTAGCCATTATTCTCAGCTCATTAATTGTAGTAGCCTTCATCTTGTAAGACAGTGGCAAAGCTCTCAATACTTTAGAAACAATCTCATCTTCGCTCAAAGATCCACCACAACACTAAATTCCCATAACAATTTAATTAACTCTTTCCATAAAAGAAGTAATCCTTTCATCTTCTTCCATCTTCAGGTTGTCATACCTCACCCAGTAACCATCAAGTTTAGCAATTTTAACAGTAGGGTCACCTTCATTCAGAGCCTCCAACTTATCCCATATAGCCTTCGCAGATGATTGGTCAGTTAGTCCCATAATTTGCTGATCAAAAAGTACACTCAAGAGTTTTTCTCTAGCTCTACAATCAGTCTCAATGTCCTTATCCATGTTTGACAGAGGAGGATTTCCAGATGCCGGATTATGAGGAGTATAGCCTTTCTCCGTGATCTCCCAAATGAGTCCCCATCCGAATCTTCCATACCCTGTAATATGTCAAATCAAGCTTAGGGGTTTCTCTCCAGAAAAAAGATGTAGTTGAACTATTAGTTGCCATAGGAGATTCCTCAAGCAGTTAATCTTCTGCAGAGAGGACCAAGCTCTAATACCAATTGTTAGGATAGCTGATGGACAATTGAGAGGGAGGGTGAATCAGTTGTCAACAGATTATAAAACTTTAAGCACACACAATATTTTACCAGAATGCATAAACTAAATACTGAAATAGCAGATATAACAATTAAGCACAAACATAAATCACAAAACAATTACCAACCAACCATAACACATAGCACCAAGATTTGTACGTGGAAAACCCGGTAAAGGGAAAAACCATGGTGGGAAGCCTACCCACAGTCAGATAATACTTCTGCAACAAGTATTTGATTGCAATAAGAGGGGCTTGCACATGCAGGAAGGCCAACAGCCTAGAGCACACTTCTCATCACAAAAGGAGCCTCACTGGCTACAAAATAAATCCAGACTACAATTCAGAAAGATGATTGAATTGCAAGACTAGCATCTCCTATGCCTGAGTATTATTTCGGTTAAGCTCAATATCAGAGGTCTTAAACCTCTTACACAAACCCAATTCGATCACCTATGATCGACCAAAACCTCTGCATATGATTACAACTTTATTCGCACACAGATAATCCCATAACCTTAATCCCATACCACGATTTGCAAAGAGATCTTACATCACATTTATACCAACCAAGGACCTAAACAATTAGGTTGCCCACCTAAAAGATAATAAACTAAATTTGTTACATAATCTCGCAAACCAATGGTAAACCAAGTTGGCCTGAGACCGAAACAACATAAACCAAACAATAAATCGAACCAGTGACGCATTGGGAGAATCAACCAACACGTTACATAAACCGGTCCATAACCTAGCAAAATAACACCAAGATAGGTCTGGTGCTAACTGCAATACCAACGATCAACTAGAACATGAACATGATAACCATCAACATCCTGATAATCATCTAGAAGGCACACCAACACCACTTATCAGATTCATCAAAAGATCTTCATCAAAGCTCTGCCGGTAAAACCCTTACTGGTAACTAAAAGGCTTACTAGAACAAATTATAGCATCTGGATCATCAAATCCCAGACCAACTGAATGTGATACACATTAGGAACACATGAATAACAAATCCAAACCAATTCCACCAGTCGGACCAAACCAGAGATAAATCTCCAGATCAACATCAAAGACCAACCACTCTACCAGAAGTCGGTAGACAACAAAACAACTAGTATTGACATCAATGACAAACATCAATGCAGCACAATCAATTCCTCCAAATTGCCAACGCAAACCTCAATTTTGAAATTAACCATGAAATTGAAATGATAAATGTAATGAAAGACTATAATAAAATACTTTCCTTTTGAGAGAAAGACTGAATCTGAAATGAAATGCTTGAAACAACAATGTATACCTTGACAAAGTTTTGTTTGACCTTCACACAAATGTTTTAGGGTTTCATGTATAATGTTTTTATAAAACTTTGATCATGGATGCCATCTTCAATACTTGAACTTGACTTCACTTCTACTCCAATGCTTGATGAATTACCGATTGTTTGCTCACTTGAATTGAATTTTGCCAAAGTGTAATTGAGATCGTAGAAGAAGTTAGGTTTTTAAATGAGAGGGGTGGACCTTCTTTTATACTTGACCACCCAAAAACAAATTAAATTTTTGGAGTAGGTCGACACTGGATCTAATTTCCTGCTCATTTGGGATGACTATTGTAGGGCCCAAATTTGGGTCTTGATTAGGAGGACTAAGGTTGCTTGGTCCTAAAAAATCAGGACTCAGCATGAGGGGGAGATAGGGGAAATGATGAAAATGTAAGTCTGATGGGGGGTGTGAGAAGAATTAGCACAACTATTAGGCATTGAAAGTCAGAATGCCATATTGAGGTCTAGGTGAGGACAAAATTGTACGCGAGTACAATTTACGATGCTACAATGATAATGGTGTTTTCATGGAAAGTGCTAAAAATAAAGTGAAACATAAAATGGTTGATAAATTGATAATTTTGTGAAATCAATTTACTAATACAAATGATCATATGTTTAAAATGATTCTTTAATTTACCTCTCATTAAATTTCACCATGGATATAATATTAGAATCACTAAAGACACACTATCGCCTCATATGGTAGTCTATATATCCTGAACCCATTCCCAGCCCTATGTCTTTCTTTTATTGAAACAATGCAAGGGAAAAAATTTACAAGAGGAGGGTAGTTAAGAGACTACTAAAAATTCAACAATAACCCTAAGTCTCATACATCATTTTAATTCTACCATAATTCATCCATGAATTTATAATCAACTCCTCCATAGCCATTACTCATGCCTACTTTCATCATGTTGTTACTTGCATTACACATAGTTCTAATTTTCCTAAATAAATTAAGTATTCCCTTTTTAAAGTCTTAGAGCCTCCAAGATGTTCTAGTTTTGTTTTCCTATGTGTATACATTTGATCCTTTTGAAGTATAATACATATATTTATTGACTTTACTAATAGTGTATTTGATTTTTTTTAAAGTCATACAAATACCTATAAAAAATAATTTGATGTAAGTCTAGTCTACTTTTACCCTTTCATGGTGGATTTTTTAATATTTTAAGTTTAACTTCATGATTTGTCGAAAAAATAGAATATTATTTTTTTGAATTTTTACCTTAAAATAGTAGTAATTCCAATTCATTTTTTTCTATTTAGTTACTAGCAACCACTTCAACACTCATCTTGATTTTTTCTTTCATTTTATTTATTTATTAGAATAATTGAATCTAAGGCATAACTGTAGTGTCCCTCCTAAACTTGCATTTTGATTTACACATTGATAGACTTAATAGACATATGGTTGATGTTTAGATGGTTATTTATGACTCTATTGCTATCTTAGATGGTATCAATGATGCTAGATACTCTATGTGGATTTATTATATTTGATATGACTCATCATGTTTGGAGATTTATATGATTGATGATGCTAGACATACTATATGATATGTGGCATTTGATGATTCTTGTAGAATCACCATGATGGATTTATATGATTCATGGATCTATACGTGCTCATTGTTTAGGTGGACTATATGACTTATGATGTTATGATGATACTAACCCTATTTCATGATCATTATTTTATGTGATGTCTCGATGATATATTATGTGACTGCCTTCGTGAGTAGAGATGATGTCATATCACTCATAACGAGCATGATACGACATTGCAATTCTCTATCACTTGTCTGATTATTGTGATGTATATGTATGGTATATGTTGTATTTAGTGGTGGATGCAGGTTTGTAGGTACTAGACATTGACTCCACCTAACTTCACAGGTCTGAGTGTGTCTCTATCCCAATGGCAAGTTGTCAGAAATGACATAGTTTCCCTCACACACTCTAGGTTTAAGTTGTATACGTTGTTAGTTGTGTCATGACACAAGTAGGTGTTAGAGTCTTGAGTTGTTGATCATTCCCTTTGTTGGCATAAGGTGATGTGAGTCCATGATTATTCATATTTAGAGAGGTGTGATTGTTTAATTATTTGATATTTATTTTTGATTGGATTGATGTTTATTTTATTTTATTTATTTAACATTTTATTTACTGTTTAATATGAGCTTAATTATTATTTATCGTCAAATGGCTTTTATTTATTTATATTTTAATTGATTTTTATTGATTATTAATTATTGGATTTTATATTTATTTTAATGATGCCTTTTAGATTTTCTATTATTATTATTTATTTACGGTCATTTATTTAGCTTTTTTCTTAATCGATAAAAGGTTTAATATTTGTATTGATTGAAAGGAGAAAATTACATGCCTTCAGCTGCTCTGCAACTTTTCCACTATCATAAGACTATATGGGGTCTCGCCCCTACAAAACTCAAAATGAAACCCGAGACAGAAAAACAACACTAGCTATGCCTACCAATAAGGTTACATTCCTTACATCAGTGAAAAACCACCAAAAAAACCAACGACCTACTAACAAAAAATTCCTCACAAAACCATCCTACCGAAACCAACCAAGGGCCTCCTCCTTGGAGAAATTGGGGATGGCATGACTGGGTCTTGCATTAGACTGCGCCATCCCAACACTGGTCATGGTTTCCGGCCGTCCTCCTCGTAACTCGCTGCATTCCACGATCTTCGCAATCTTCCATGGGATTTGATGTCACACCATTGGCCACCCATCCTCACCAATCGGAGCCTGCGACTTCACTGGGGTCTGCTTGCCGTGTAGTTTCACCCACTCCGTCGGCCCCATCTTCCACACAAAGTCAAGCAGATCCCACCACCCTTTCCTTGCATCCTACAATTGGGTTTCAACTGAGCGAGAGGCTAACCACACCACCAGAGGCTGCACTACATCATTCTGCCCGCCTAAGCGCCTCCACGACCCTTGCTCCATTCGCAAACCTACACCAATCTCTGTACATTCCACCAACTCCGCTAGGCCAACTGACCATTTTGGTCTCAGAACTAGAGACGCCACCCACGTCACCTCCTCCCTTGAACTTCCCACCATCAACGCCAGTGCTACAAATAGGGATGATACGTCCAAATTAATTCACGGGGGACAACTAGTGTTCAGGAATTCCTCTCCAAACATCAAACGAACAACCTTCCAAAATTCTTCGTCGTCCACCCTAAATACATTCTTTAGACAATGGCTTGAAATAGGGCCTCGAAAGGCAGGCATTTGGCCAAGAGTGAGCAACAAGAAATTCACGTCCATCGTTCCCCTACCACACAGCCAAGAAACAATGCTCACAAAGGAAATTGCAATCCCTCTTTGAAATGCCAAAAACTGAGGACCATAATGTCACAAAATGCTGCCACCCCTTCCAATTATTACACTACACACACCACCTCACACCACACATCGCCAAAAAATCCAAAGTTCCATTCATTGTCATAATTGCACCTACACCGCCATTTTCTCTACTTGTTGCCATTGCAGTGTACTCAATCCACATAAGCCTTCCCCTCAACATGCATATCTAAAATGGGTTCACACATAGCTTTTCACAACTTCTCGGGTTCCCCTTTCATACTCAACGCTTCTTCACACAAATTCTAAGGGATCCAAAAGAAATTAAAATGTTCAGCCAAGGAACCATTTGCACCTACGTTCGAGAGCACATCAGCTTCTACATTCACTTCCCTTAGAACATGCAATACTTTAAAGTCCTCGAATGGAGGTCATGTAGTCTTCTGATATGTTTATCCAGGTGCCAAGCATCCATCCTACCCCTAGCGATGCCATTCACCACTATCTGGGAGTCCCCTTCAAGGTGTAGTTTTTTCACCTCCAATTTTTTCGCCATAAGAATTGCTTCAATTGCTGCCTGACACTCAGCTTCATTGTTAGTGCCATCCACCAATCTCTTTGCTCCAAATGCTAAAGTACTACCTTTCTCATCTCGAGCAATGACCCCTGCACGGGAGATCCTGAGTTTCCCCCTGGATGCCCCGTCAAAGTTGATTTTGATCCATCCCCTGTCTGGCGGCATCCACACATGAGTTTTTTCAACAACCCTAGGAGGATAAGCCCTCAAAAGCCCATTAGTAGGCCACGGTCATTTATTTAATTATTGTTATATATTTAATTAATTTTATTTAAACAAGGCATTAATATTTTATTAATGGATGAATATTAATTATCTGTGGTTATTTATTTAATCTATGTTGTGGTTAAGGTTTATTATTTATTGGGTTAATAAATAATTTTATTATTCGTGAATAATATTTTATATATTTTGGGTATGCAAGTTATTATTTTAATTAATTGTCTTTTTACCCTTGGTTAAATTGATTTTTAAATAAACCTACCTACCCTCTTATTTAATTGGTTGAATGGTGGGAGGTAGGTAAATATGATATTTATTTATTAATTCCCTCAAACTTTGTGAGGATTGGTATAATATATAGTTTTTGGAATTAATCTGATTGGTCGATTTTTATTAAAGTTTTGGGTTTAATTTTTGGGTATATTTTTGGTTTTCTGTGCATTCATGGGAGGTTGGCTTTCGGGAGAAATTTTCAGATTGCTTGAAGGATTTGGAGTTTAGTTTTGATTTTGGATTTCACTTGGAGCTTGTTGGATTTGGATATTTCTTCATTAGTTTTTCATTTCCATTGCTTCATTTTCCAGGTTGGATTTGATTGCCCTATTCTCAGTTGTTTTCCAGGAAAAAGATTGTCTACGAAAAGATTGTCTTGGGTGAAATTTTGGGAGTGAATTCAGTTGTTTATTATTGGTTTGATTGAGAGAAAATTATTTTGAAAAGGTTGCATTCGAATTAGGAATTCTGATTTTGTGCAGTGTTGGGAAATGGGTGTTCATGATATGTGATTTTTGTGGCTATGTTATCCTTATGAGTTTTCTATGTGTTGGTATTTGATTTGTGGAGGCTTGTATTGCCTTAGGAATCCTATTTCAGAACCTCTTATCATTTGATGATTATTTGGTATGATTTGGCTTAGATGTGGTTGTCTTTGTGATCCCTTTTGTGCAAGTATTTGCCAATTGAGTTATTTATTTTGTATATGTGATCCTTTTGATCTTGTGCAAACCCTATTATGATTTTGTGATGGATTTTAATGTCTTTTGGGTCGGTCTCAGATCCTAGTTGAACCCCTGCCCGAATCTGGGCATGTTTGATTGCTTCTTTCTCCCATTTTCTAAAAGTTGTATGCTAGATACAAAAGCGCAAAAACAGACTGCAAAAGCGCTACTTCAAGCAACAAAAGCGCCATTCTAGGATACACTAGTGCCAAAGTACTAACAAAGGTTCCAAAATAGTATCAAGAAGTTTTTGAATTGGTTTTTGACTTCTCAGTTGACTTTCTTCAATTGATTTTGACTCCAGAGGCTATGTCTTGTCATTTTTTGATGGTTTTGGGCACTATGCCATTCTTTTATGGTATGTATGAATCCTTTTGGGCTTTGGCAAGTGATTTTGATCTTGTTCATTGAGGTTTCATTATGTTGCTCCAACAATTTTAGTGTATCCTTGCTATTGAGGAGGGTTAATTGTAGCTCCAACGAGAGGATATAATGTGCCTCGTTGTGGAGGATCATTCTATGTTATTGGATTCATGTATTACCCTTATTTATGTGTATTTGACATTCTTGAGGCTCTCTTTATTATTTCATTTGTGCATTATGAGCTTATGGCTTGATCTTTGATAAGTGGCTCTTGGATTGCATGTTGATGGTTATCCTTTTGAATCAACTATATCAGATTTGTAATGAGTTTTGGATGCTTTCCATGTTGAGATTCATGTTGCTATTGTGATGTATCTTGTTATTTTTTCCCCTATGGTTATGGTCCATGGTTGGGAGAGTGGCCTCTTGCATGTGTAGGGCCTAGGTTATGAGCAATAGACCTCTAGGAAAGGGTCTAGACCTATGGAACCACATGAAGAGTTTATGGTTTAATTTGAAGTGACAACATTATTAATAATTGATTAGTGGGTTGGGTAATTAGGAATTAACCTAGTCAAAATAATGAATTTGTATTGAATGCCCCAATTGGACAGACCCAGGGAGGTGGTTTTGGGATCTTAGATTGGAAAGACCATTGGAATGGTAAACTGATCTCCCTTGTTTGGCTCCAAGGTTGAGACAGATTACACATGAGGTTAGCATGTGATGACACTCTACCCCACATGTGTCCATTATCCATATGCCTCAATTTGTTGATTATGCCTCTGGGAGTTTGGTTGCTTTGATTTAGCCATGTGATGTGATTTGATGTTGTATTCTTATGATGGGGTCTTGTGATGTCATGTTGTATCCTTTGGTTGTTAGGTGTCAGCTTAGGTATCGAGTCTGAGGTGGAACCTTATGTCATCTCCAAGCACAGGGGGTGGTTCCTATTTGGTTCCACATGGTCAGGTGGTTTGATGACTTCTTCCATTAGGATATTCTTCTTGGATGCTAGAGTGCATGAATTGAATTTTTGGATTTTTCATCATGTTGATATTCTTTGGAGTTGATTTCTATGTACTTGGAACCAAAGACATTGTATCATGATGTTTGGTATTTGTAAAAGAGAGTATGTACTCTTGTGTTATGTATCTTCATGTATTGGTAGATGTAATCAAAAGGGAATGCGATGTAGTATTTTAGGAGAAGATCTCATTGCTTCATTGATGTATTGGATATTCGGTATGCAATGTTAGATTATGAGTTCTATATGGGAAAGAAAGAGTTAGCATTTATACATTTGTACTGTATTCGGATTTGCAAGATAGAATTGTATGTATAGTTATATGGAAATTAAGCTGAAGGAATGGTAATTTTTGTTATAAATCTTGTTTAAGAAAAGGGAAGTTATTTAGATGAAATGGATTATGATGTTTAGGTAAATGATCTAGCTTGTCTTAGGGAAATTTGATGGATCTTAAGGGATATTGTAGTCTTGTTATTGTAGAATGGTTATATGGATCTATGATGAATTTATGATGAACTAAAGTATGGGTGTTAGGAGTATTTGATTTGGTAATTTCTAATTGAATCTAAGAGAGTATGCTATGTGATTAAGTTATGCATGTGTTAATGACTTATCGTAGTTGTATGGGAAGTAAATGAATAAGTTGAATAATAGTTTATGATGTTCTATGTGGATATGTGATGTGATAGTATTATGTCAAGTAATGAAGTTGAGATACCCTAGGGAATGGATGTTTTGTATGTTTATTTAGTGATGTCTTAATGGTTAAGTGGTTATTCCGCTTCTGTAATAAGATCTATGGTGATGTTCATGTTGAATCATATATTCATGTAAATAGTTGATGATGCATTGATGTACATTGGTTGCAATGTTGCATTAATTAATGTTAGTTTTAACATAGAAGCAATAGTTAACTTAGGAAAAAATTTTTATCTCCATTTGTTAGTAGATTATGGTTTATTCTTCTAGGGTATTTTGGCAGGCATTGCAATAGCCATGTGTAAAAATATAGGCAAAATAGTTAAAACATATCTCCCATAATTTCTCATTCACTTGTTTTCTATCTTCATACATTTAATCCTTGCTACATGACCATACCATCATTTAGCATGTAAGATAACAATTATTTATTTTATGTTGAGTTTGGCTACATGTCCCTATTAAATTGGCTAAGGCAAAATCATGAAGTAAATTTTCTTACAACTTGAATTCACATGTTTTACCCCTTATCATATATTTTCTTTAAATTATTTAAGTTGTTAGAATTAACTGATATTTAATATATCCCACAAAAATGAGTTAAATAAGATGGTAGGCCCAAGTTAGGTGCGCTCATCAATTCAAATGAGAAAATTTAATGGATTACCAACTCAGCTCTCCCATTTTATCCTTGATCGTTGATTCATTATTGATCAATCCCAACCATTTAATGCTAGCAAAACTTAATGCTTTTTTACACAAATAAATTTGAACAAATATTAAGTGAGACATGTCCTTACATTTTGTTTACTTAGTAAAAATATATCATGCAATAAATCATAATTGAAAAAGTTGTGGAAATACAACCTTATAGAACCCAGTGAACACTTGTATGCAAATAACCTGTCACAACAATGGAAGATTCACAAAACACAAAGATTTCTTTGAAAACCTAGAACAAAAGAATGCAATAATGATTTTAGATAATGAATTACAAAAGGGATCAATCCTTATAAAATGAGATCAAACCTAAAAAGGGAAAACCCTAAAAGCAATTAATAATTAATAATAAATTAATTATTAATATTCTTAAGTTTACCTTAAGTGAAATAGAGAAAAGGTGACTTAATTATTAAATCAATATGATTTAATTAATTAAGTAAACTAATACCTTTACTCTAACACCCCCCTTAAGATGAAGTTAGGGAGAAGTTAAAAAACAACTAAGGACTAGATGCATGAAAGCCGAAATGGGTCCCGACAACAAGGCCTGATGAGGTACCCAAGTACAATGAAATCTCTATGTTAGTGAACAGATTTTCTCTTTGTTTTTAAATGATTAATCCTAAACTTTGTTAACTTGTTCTAAGAACAAATGATTCACTGAACAGTTGGGTAAGTGTTGTTCAAATCACTTCCCTCTGAATTTTTGCATAGGTACAGCTCCCTATCTTGGTTTTTCATGAAATATGTTTTATTTTTATTTATATCTGAAAGAAAGCTTTTAACCAAAAAGCGTATAAGGCCACCTATTTCATTATTGGATGAAAGGCTGCAACTTTTCTCATGTCTCATAAACAATGAAAGCTATTTCCTTAATTTTCAAAGCATGTAACTACAGCAACTGAAACAAAGTTCAATATACTTCTTCCACCTAAACTAATAAAAGACGAACAGATTCAAGGAAAATACATCTGCCCTCAATCATGAATCTTTTCTAGAGTAAACAACACATTCAAAGGAAAGAACATTAGAGGAATAATGAAATACTGCAATGAAATGATCAATTACTATTACTTGATCGGATGAACATATGCAAAGACATGTTATCTATTCGGATTCAAAATACACAGATCTTTCTTCTCCCCAAAAATAATATGATCAGATTTCATATATGTATCCTTATGCAACAAAGGCACAAAAATACATCTGCCAATCTTTTCCAAAACAGATCCCAATCATCTGATTCTTCCTTTGATTAAGAATAGAAAATACCCAAAACAAAAACTTCAGTCGAAGTTCACAAAATTAGTTACTAAAATCTAACCCTTCTACCACATGTTTTACTTAATTTATAGTCTAAACAGGAGCGGTCTCCCTAAAAACTTGACCACTCCCCAATAAAACAGTTACGAACCAACAAAAATTATTTTGGGACAGATGTCCCAAAGTTCTTGCATAACTATGAATTTTTTTTAAAAAAATAAAGGAAACTAGTCCTAAATTGATGCATTATGTCATACTCCATCATTGTCATCTTCTCTGTCTTTGCGGGCATCATGAGCAGTTGTGAGTTCTTGAACCATGGATTGGCTCGGGACTTTCATTGCATTGAGTTTCGCCTTTGCCACCTCTTTATTCCATTTATGTTGCACCATCTTCTCTGAGTGTTTCGGCAGCTGATCATTCCCAATGAAAACCATAGATTCGATCCTAGCCACCTTGGTTATATCCTCCGGCGTGAAGCTACTCTTGACTCTGATCTTCTCCATGTTCAACTGAAAAGATTTGGTTGCTTCCTGTGTGCATGACCCGCAGATTCCTAACTCCCAGTCATGATAGGGATTAACCACTTTATTATCCTTGACTATACTACTTTGCAAATCCTGGAGTTCATAGATAGAGGTTCTTGCATCTATAATCACCGACTGAAAGGTAAGCACTTGCCACATAATAGTTTTCAACAACACGAAAAGTTGGCATTCATCGGCCACCAGCTTAATTGAATGTTCTGTCAGAAACCTGGTAGTCCCATATTCCTCGATTTTGGCAAACAGAGGCAGGACATTTTGCCATTTGTGCTCTTCTTTCTCCCACGGTAAAAGCTGGTTTTGGATTTCAGAAATCAGGCTTTGTACTTCATCACACAATCTCTGAGAGTCGATAATGTACTTTTCACCGTCTTTGATTATTTGTTCAATCCACTTCTCAACCGCTTCAGCGATGCTCTTAGCCCGTTGAACCTGATTCATCAATTTCTTGTTCTCCGAAGAAGTTGGGTCAAAATTCTCAGTGGAATGGGATATTGGAATTGCTCCAAGGAAACCGATACTATCGATGAACTGAGCCAAAACACTTATGTGTCTTTTAAGTTCTCTTTTCTCCCGTCCATCCTTCTCTGAGCGGGTAAGCATTTTCTTTGCTGACACTTGGGAAAAATGGTTATCTGTATCTCTGCTCATCTTTCCCAACTCTACTTTTGTGATCTGAAAATCATCAGGACCAGCCTCTCCGTTTTCATCTTTCGGCTTGTATGAGGCAATTTCGGCCATCCATTTTCCAGTTTCTTCATCATTGTTTAAGTGAGCAGTGGTCTTGAACCTCTTCGGCTTTGGATTCTTCTCAGAGTACTTAGCAACCATCTCCTGAATCAGAATGGTCACAGGAAGAAAACTCCTTTTCTTGTTCACTGAGGTTGTTAACCATTTAGGGGTCGCAACAGAATGAGAAGTTCCTTCAATCATTTTTGGTGGTGGCGTCATTGCCACAGTCACTGTTTGGGAGTCTAGAGCAGAAGCAACTTCACCATCCAAATCTTCAATTTCAAAAATCTGAGCCTCAAGCACGACATCTTTTACTCCCATATCCTTGACCTGGTCCATCTTCCTCTGGGCGACACTATGTGATCGAGTATGTCGAGGGGTACTGAAATCCAGAGTTGGGCTAGACCTGCGTCTAGGCTGAGACGACTTGGTATCCCTACCTACACGAACAGGAGCACTGTTAGAAGGACATTTTGGTGAAGATAGAGGATCCTTATTATTTCTTGCAGAAAGGGACTTGGCGCTTGACTTTATTGCTTTCTTTTTAGCCACCCATGCCACGGTTCTTTCTAGAACTCGTTCGGTCCTCAATTGTATGTCATCATTTTCCTCCTCATCCCAATCAATTGGGAGCATTTCAGTCTCTGCATGGGCTACATATCCTGGTTCAAACAATTCAAGATAATCCTCTTCAAGCCCTTTAATGTCTAACTTTATTTGCAAAGAGACAACCTATTCTAGCACCAATCTCATGCTTTCCCTTTTCAAAACTTCAAGTTCATCTGTACAGTCTTCCCAAAAGTCTTCTAATTGTGGCGTGGGAAGATAAGGCATTAAGCCAAGGCTCCGAGAAAATCCCTTATTGTCAAACCCCTTCCTTTCAAAATATAGAGAGAAATTAAAATTCCTAAGGTCTGCTCCTATACTTAGTGCATCAAACATTGAATTACAAGACAACACTCCCAATTGTATTGGAAAATGACCTTCCCACTTGTCCTTAGGCTGTGCCTTCTTGATCAAAGAGGTCAGTTGCCTGCATCCTTCTGCTAGAACAAAACAATCAGAACAGAAGTGGGGGAGCTTGAAGGGTTCCTCTTCAAAGCCTCCTACTCATATATAGCAAAAGCGTGGGAACTGGATGTAAAAACTGCCGAACTTCTTAATCAAGGTCTGTGCATCATCTGAAATCTATTTAGCCTTTGTACCCTTCAGTTCATGACACATATCACCCAAGAGTGAATTGTGTATCCTTCTAAAATCTTATAGGGCATTGTCTTTTTGCAGCATAGGATAGAACTCATACACCGGAACATCTTCCTTAGTGGGCTGCTTTGGTATACCTATTAACTCTTTAACACAAGCTAGACAATACAAGAGATATGAGGACATGAAGAATTTTTGTTGAAACTGCTTGGCTAGACTCAGCTACTCTCTCATGGAATCAACAATTAACTCTGCCCAATCCAAATATTGTTTTCCTTCTAGAACTAATTGCACATAGCAATAAATCCAATCATCAAAGCTATAAGCTTCGGCGGAACCTCTGGCTCGATGCAACAGAAGCATCACATCGTGGATATGTGGCAACATGTGGTTCTTGTTAGGATTTTTAGGTAACCTAGAACCACCTCTCTGTGGGACCTTCAACCAGAATTTCGCCACATTATTTCGGTGTCCGGCTCTATCTGCATTGAACTCACTGATTGACTGGGCAGGAGAGAAATTAGAAAATTGGTAATCCGGTATCTTGAAAACTGAAGCAATCACCTCACAGTTAATGGCAAGAAGGGTTTCACCATTATCTCCCTTAATAGTTGCAGATACTGGGTCATATCTAGCAATACACTCCCGAACCAACTTAGGACAAGGAATTGCTGGAGGAAAGGTTGCGGCTTCTAAAAGTCCACTACTCAAAATCTCTATGCAAAAAAACTTATCAACACCCTTGAACACCCTTTCTTTCAAATCTTCAAGGTTCTCTCCTTTCAGGTCAGTATCACTAACTATGGCTTTTGTGGATGCCAAGCTAAAGACGTTTCCAAACAAATGCAGAGTGGACCTCATAACTTCAAAACAAGAAACCTAAATTTGATTGCAGCGAAACATTTTGTATGAGAGAAAATGCAAGGGAAAACACTGGAGAAAATAAGGAAAAACTCACCTTCACAGTTGTCTAATCGGACGACGGCTAGCAGCAAGAAAGACTCCTATCCAGGGATAACATAAACAAAAGTCCAGCAGCAAGTAAAAAATGCAGAATGCAAATGATTTTCATACCTTATTGAGAAAGGTAATGATACAGAGACATTAAATGCAATGATTTCACAATTTCGGTCTGGACGCGGCAAGTTGATAGATCAGACCTTCGCACACATGCATTGAATGCATGGCAGCGTGCTTTTAGAAACTGCCAGTTCCTGAAACTTTCACTTACTTTGAAAAAACTAAAGAATGACATCACTTTAAGATATGGTTCTGCCTCTCCGTATTTAGCAATGAATGCACTTCCCAAAACATTAGAAATCGCGGGACCCACCAACATTGAACCCAAATGAACATCTTGAACCTACTTCTTGAGTGTTCAAGTAGTTCAAGATGTACGCCGCATCAAACTGTTGACCACTTGCTGTGTTGAACACATTGAACATATTTGAACCCTTTGAACTCAGTTCAATAAGTTCAACACAGATGTTATATCACCGAACACGAAAAACTTTTTGGAAGACCACTGCAAAACACTTAGAGAAAATGTTAGTACAAAAAACTTTTTCTGAACACCTTGGAACTTATTGAACCTAAATGAACCTATTGAACCCAGTTCAGAATGGTTCGACGTGTTCAAGGAGTTCAATCAATTGTCTGAACCTGACTTAAATGACTAGAAAAAGGATTTGTGGATGCATTAAAGACTTGAACCAAGGTAATATGGCATGAACTAGGACTCCAACATAAAAAAGAAAAGATGACCCACTCTTGCCATGAGGAATAAATGACGCGGTAACACTCTGTAAAGTAGAGAAAAAAAGAGAAAACCCCATGGGAACAAAAATCCTCTCCCAGAAGAGATGAAAGCTCAAGTGAAGGACTAAGAAGCCTTGAATGTTCCAAAATATAGGAACAAAAGATGAGTATGAAGAATAACTGAAGCATGAAGAAGCTGCAAACATTATCATTGAATGACTGCTATGATGATGAAATAAGAACCTCCTCTGAAGCAAAAGATGATTAGGATCAAGAAGACATGAATCTACATGAGTTCCCTCAATGACACTACTAGAATCCGAATTAGATGGCAAACACAGGCAAAACTTCTGGAACCCAAAGATACAGATGGCAAAAGTACCAACAATCTGAAGAACTGATCAAATGAAAAATGGAAGGTCGCCTCCATAAATAGGAATGCAAGAGTATCCATATGGTAAGTATTCCATCTCATTGAAATGCATGGGTAACCAACCACTGCATCCGCCTAGTACATAGGAACAAATACTGAATACATATCTCACTCCAATGTGAAACTAAGGAAGCATTAGCACCAACAGTAGAACCCCCCATAATGATGACAAGGGAGAGGTATGACAAGTACATTGAATCTGAAATCCATAATGTAGTGCATGAAGAAGAAACAAGAACATCTGACCATGAAAACATGAAAGTACAAGAAAATACAAAGGGTGTACAAACCAAGGCACACACGCATGAGATAGGTATGAAGGCAAACAAAGGAAAACATCAAACCCCCATGGCACTTTATATCATAGTGCGAGTACAATAAGGCACAAAACTGATGTGCAAGATCCCATAATACATGTGTGCAATACAGAGGCACTTTATCTCAGTGCGTTTACAAAATCATAAGTGCTTATAATGAAAGCTTAGAATGTCGAAAAAATACATAAGACTGGAAATACATGAAGAACAACCAAAAAAGAGTCATCCCACGCAAACTAAAAGTTTCACGAGCTCGTATGTCCAAGTAATTCACCAGAGTGTGAAAACACAAAAAACTGAATAAAATGTACCTGGAATAAAATTTGGAAAATGTGCATGGATGGCTGTGAAGAGCTCTGAAACACCATCCCAATGCCGCTAGAATCATGAAAAACTGAGAAACTGGCGAAAAGTTATGAGCTCGGGACTGAAAACAACATTGCTGACTTCAAATGGCTATAGAATGTACCAGCAAAAAAATAAAGTGACGAAACCCACAAATATGGAAAGTAGACAAAATTAGCTTTTTGATGATATCTTGTTTTCCAAAAAATGATATCGTATGCCCAAGTTATGGCCAACAAAAAAAACCCTCTTTTAGGGCACAACGAGGGTCAAAGGGGCCATATTTAGCCGTTCGGACGGATGGCATCGGCATGATGTCATGTTGATGTAAGTGGAATATTCTAAAACTATTCCCTTTACTGCCAAAAAAAAATCCCCCTTGGCTAAAAAAAATCCACCGCTTGAAAAATAAATCCGGCGACCGTAAACTAAACGGCTGATGCCGGAAAACGGGTCGGAAAACGGCCGCTCTGTCGGAAAATTGTTGTGGGTGTGGTTTGGCGGTGGGTAAAAGGGTGGCTACAACCGAAAGGGTTTGGCGCATAGGAGACGACGATGGCGAGGGAAAGGGGCAGGGTCCACAACCTGCTGCAGGCCGTACGGACCTGCAGAGGCCGCTGACCCCCCTTTGCTTGTAAAAAAAACTTTTTTTTACAATAGTTTTTGAATTGGTTTTTTTGTTTAATAATTTTATCTTTTTTTAAATTCGGAATAAAAACAATCCAAAAGGAAAAATTATAAAAAACACCAATTTTGTTTTTCAAACTGCGTGCAAGCGGTTAAATGACCAAGAAGGGAGAACAAGGCCCAGATGCCTCTGTCACCGAAAATAGTCGAATTATATATCAAAATTTGTGGAATCGACCTCTTGAATCCAACCGTGATGTCTTTTTTTGCCCAAATTCCTCCAAAAAAAATTTCCCCCTTGATCACAAAAAAAATTGAATTTTCAAACCCTCACAGATCTGGCCTTGTGAATAAAAAATTGACAAACAAAAGCACAATCTTGACTATTTGACACATGCCAGATTCAATGGTGAGGTCCAAATCAACCCAAATTGCATAGAAGACCTGATATATGTAGAATCTCCCAATCTAAAGAATAGGAAAACTTCAAGTCTGAAGCTCTGATACCATGAAAAACTTGTGGAAATATAGCCTCACATAACCTAGTGAACACATGTATGCAAATAACCTATCACAACAATGGAAGATTCACAAAACACAAAGATTGCTTTGAAAACCTAGAGCAAAAGAATGCAATAATGATAATCAGATAATGAATTACAAAAGGGATCAATCCTTAGAAAAGGAGATCAAACCTAAAAAGGGAAAACCCTAAAAGCAATTAATAATTAATAATAATTTAATTATTAATATTCCTAAGTTTAGCTTCTTAAATTTAGCTTAAGTGAAATAGAGAAAAGGTGACTCAATTACTAAATCAATATGATTTAATTAATTAAGTAAACTAATACCTTTAATCTAACAATGATTTTAATTATTAGTATTTGGCCCTTGACCTTATTACAAAATGTGTTTCAACCTTTCTTTTAATGTTAATATTAAAATTGTGTGATTTTTATGTATAGAATGGAAAGACTCAATTTCTAAAATTGACCTTATTACAAGCTTAAAATGGAAATTTTTTAAAATTGACCTTATTACAAGCTTAAAATGGAAATTAAAGTTGTGGACCTTTTTGAGTACTTCAATTTTTAAAAATGGGCCCAATCGACCCATCAAATTAAAAGTTATGGCCCTTAAAAGTTTGTGTAGGAAATGTAATTTTTTTTTGGACGCATGACAGATTTCTAAAAGGTCTTCACACCTATAAATCAACTAATGATTCATATTATGACACATTATAATGCATATTTGTGGGGGATAAATTTGAGTGCCACTTTTGGGTGGGTTTAGTCCATGGGTTTCAAAATACCATTTGATGGTTTCAGGTTTTGGATCTCCTATATACTAGGTGGTTGAGATGGAAGGTGTGTATAGAGTTTTGTAGATTCTATTTAAGTTACATTAGAACTCCTCTAGTTATCTAATTGATCATACCCATACGAAGGCTTGCTTTGCAAGTGTATTGTGCCTATGACTTACTAAGTAATACATTGAGTTGTTTTGGAGTATGGATTTTTTTTCTTAAAAGGGTTTCCTCATGTACACACATTATGGTATTTATTATTTATTTTTTGTTTAAATGCATTTCTACTTTCTGTAACTATTAAAAGATAAAAATTTGCATAACATTGTCTCCAAATTATTAGTGTAGGAAGTATTTACACATACCCTAATTCCTTTTAGACCATTTTTTTACTCATAATCAATTAGAACCATTAGATTAAGAATAAAAATTATCATAAAAATATAATTAAATAATTTAATCATCCCACCATTACATCATAAGGATGTGTGTTGGTTGCTTACTTGTTTGAGCATGGACTATAAATATCTCCTAGGATAAATTTCAATCATTGATATTGAACAACAATTAAAATATTGAGGTAAATATAGTCAAATAAAATATAAGCCTTAGATATGAAGGATGACACAAGTTCACATTAGGCTGAAATAGTGAAGGATAACAACTTCCAACTTTAATCACCTATTCGAACTTAAGTATTATATCTAATACTCAACAATATTAAGCATATGATTTTCATAATATTTAATGAATTTCAAATCATAAAATTTTATTGACCACAATTATTTTTATCTATTACTTACTAAGTAAATGCTTCATTTCTTAGTTGATGGAAGAAGAATAAAAACCTTCAAATTTTTCAATGATAATTTCCTAACTATCTAATTTCTCAATATACATAGCCCAAATAATTTTTACAAAAGAGATTAAATATGAGAAATGTGGCAATACCTAGATGAAATGGTAAAGGAAATGATGCATGACTTCACACTTAATCATGCCATAGATCTCATTTGTATTTTTTTAACCATTGATAATAGGAAACATTTAAATCCAAAAAGCTAATAAAATTGCTTAGATGTGAGCTAATATATAAACAAAATGGTAAAACATAGCAACCCACACCTTGGATTAGTCATTTCACTATTGAGCATTGATTTCAAGAGTAAACTTATCTTATATTGCATTCAATCATAGAGTCCTAATTAATACTCCTTTCATTTCTACTGCTACATATTTAATTTTTTATACTTTCTCCTAGTGCACAATTCTTAATAAAATATCCCTTCTTTACCATTTACCTTAGGTACCTATTTTTTAATGACACATTTTTTTTATTAAAGTCCTATTTGTGAATATCTCTAATATTGAACATTTTATTTTCAATACTATTTACATTGAGCACTGAATACATTCAATTAATTTTGATACAATATTATGAGAACATAATACATGAAAATTATAGTATTGATCTGTAGAATAGAAAGTAGATTTTAAAAAATTAAATGTTAACTATTTGATATGAATATATAATTATTTAATACTTTCTTTACATTTTCAAGGATTAAAAAATAAATTCATACTTATACATTTGATAAAATATAAGAAACTAGAAATATGATTATTCACTGATCTTATAGATATCCATTATAACTAAGAAATTCCTCTTTAGTATTATAATGTTGTAATATTTTTAATAAGGTATAAATTGTAGTCTTTTAATTTCAATTGAGGTTGGAATATTATTTCACAACTCAAGGATGTTCATCGATGCTACGTAACCCCTCACGGCCTACAAGAATACATTTACTTATCAACTAGGAGTTGTATAACTTGAAATGGTGCAACACTATATGTGCACTATAATGCTATCAATGGTTGTTATCGTATATTAACTGCAAAATCAGTAGCAAAGAAAAATGTTGGAAAGAAACTGCTAAATATCACTATAACAGAAATGAGATAGCAAAGAACTAACATGTATAATGAAAGATAAATATTATCCTTCAACAATTGAATATAAACTATATATAAGAATCAATTCTACCACTACTTCAACTATATTCTATGCTCCTAGTCACAATTATGCTGACTGCAAAAAGATAAATAATGAATAACTATTCTAAAATAATTCAAAAACTTCTCTAATGATGAAAACCAAATCAAATATAAACTATACTAACTCCCCTGGTGTTTCTGTGTCCAGTTTTTTTCTGTTGGTATCTAGTTTTGTAATTTTGGTTTGTTTAGATAATAACCCTTTGATGTAATGTTGCTTTTTGTTTTTCTATGCGGCAAGTTGGATCTCGTGGTCTTCTTAGGCTTAATGTCTTGTTAAATCTAGACTACTCTCTGCTTTTCTGTTAAAGGGTTCCGCGTCCCTTCAAAACCTATTTTTGCCTTAATAAAAAATAATGGTACTATACCTCAAGCGGTCCCCCTTAGGTAAGAACTTGATTATTGTTTCACAATATTATACTTAAAATTAGAAATGCATCATATTTATTGATCATAATTTTCAATTGAATAAAATATAACTAACAACATAAGGACAATAACTCGTTAACCTTTTTAGGTTAGAGAACTATCTTATTTATACCATCTTTCCTATGACTAATTCTCTAACTAATTACAACTTGATCCTAGTATATAGGGAGAGATTTATTAATAACAATTAAAAGAGCATAAACTAAACAAGAGTCCTATTAGGACTACAACTCTCAATAACCTCTCAGCTACATAATTATCCATTACATTAGATTCAACATACTTCCTAATAGTACACGATCAAGCAGTTGAATTTATAATGGAAGTAATCCACGTGGATGTGCTTCCCTTAGATATTGCAATCCATTTGAACTGCTACTGATCAAATCAACATTCATTTTGCAATGGTTGCAGGAGCTGAGACAATGAGCAACTACAAGAACAATGAACTTTGGCCTAGAAAGGATGCTGCAAAACAAGTTAGCACACGCAACATCAAAAATCATAGTAGATAACCATTCTCATCACATCATGCATACATTTATAAGCTATATACATATACACATATAGATATACATATACATATACATATACATATACATATACATATACATATACATATACATATACATATACATATATGTGTGTGTGTGTGTGTATACACACACACCTATATAGACACATATACATACATAACATATATAAAAGGTACTCAAATAAAGTCTTAATGCAAGTGTAAACCATACTATGACTGATGTTCATGGAAATTAACTATAAAGTATGACCAAAGTCTAAATTGTAACTAATAAAAGGGTTGATAAAAACAAACATTATAGACCCTCTATCATAAATTAATCTCTACAAAAAATTTAAAAACTTAACAAAAGGTTAAAAAAAAATTCTAATCAAATATATTTTTGCTAATGGGTAAATGCACGAAGTTGAGTCCACTTAGAGTGAAAGTTTTGAATTTAGCCAAAATCAAGAAATTGGGCTGCATGAAATAGGATCTTGATAGAACTGAAATGGGATTCCATTTATCTCTAGGATCCCAAGCTGAAAAATGAAACGGGATCCTAATTCGCGATGGGATCCTGGACCTAAATTTTTGAAACGAGACCTCATTTAGTTTCAATGGGGATCCCGTTTCACAAAAGTATTAATTTGAAAAAAAAAATGATTTTTGTCTCATTTTTCATTGACAAAATGCACTCAAGATCTCGATCTATAGAGCATGACATCTAGCCAACAACCCCTCTAGGTAGGCTTTTTTCCATTTTTGTATTTAAGTATTTTGTATTTTTAAATTTTAAATGAAAAAACATACTCTTAGTTATTTTTTATTAAAAAAATTGATTTTAGGTTCTAATATTTAGGTAGTTATAATATTTTTTGTGTTTAGGTAGGCCTTAATATTTATGTAGTTTATATATTCATGTAAAATAAATTATTTTACAAATAGTCCAAGAACAAAAAATGATAACCAAAACCCACCACATGATATCATCATAAGGACACAACATGATACATTTTATAATTTATCTAATATGAATATGATACATACTAAGTTGATCAAATTTGTCACTTAGGACCTCTAGCTTAAAATTTTAATCCAAACTCATACTTGACACTCTCTTATAGGACATCTTAAGACATTCTTGATCATGACCCCTTAACCTTTCATTTTACCTAGGAGGTCTTAAATCATAGATCCTAGAATTATTTTTATCTAATGTGATCATATTGTATGCCATGGTATCCATCTTACTTTTTAGTTTTGTAACATTTCCTCAAACTCCTGCAACTTTTCTTGCATTTGTGCCTTTTCCTTTAACTCTTCTTCTCGCAGCTACAATTATTTTAGCTACTTCCACAAATTAAATGCTATTGAAGGCCAAGAGATTGATTAGGATACTTGTGGATCCTGAGCTTGTACTATTATTTTTGTCAATGACTTTTCCATGGAGACAATATCTTGTTTCACGATTGTTTCTATGACCTCCTTGGTTTCTTTAGCAACCATTTCTGCCAATCTGTCTAAATTGATGTGTTCTTCAAGTACTAGCTTACTTATTTCAATTTGGATAGGTTCCTCATCATGTATTTCAATCTACTCCTCTTCATCTATTTTCTCTACAATTTCGTTTACTTGGTTATCTTTTCCTTGTTCTCCTATTTCCTCAACAACATACCCTTCTAAGGGTTGTGGCATCTCTACTGAAGCTACATCATCCTCTAGTATGGAAAAATTCAAGGAGTTTTCTATTGGTTGTGGGTTAGACTCAAAAGATACTTCCTTTTATTCTATATGAGACTATCTTTGCCTAAACAAAGATTCCCTTTGACTACTTGTTTCAAAGTCTAAATTGAAAACTCTACACCTTGGTATTTCATACCATGGTGCAAAAACCTCCATTTTCCATATAATAAGCTCGATGATGAAATTGTTGCACACCAATAAAAAACACAAAAAGAATTCAAGAAAAATACATTGATCATTCATATATCCTTCTCATTATTCATTTATAATTCATTCTTCTAGCTAACTATTATTCTGCCAATCCATATGATCATTTGGGCCTAGTACTCTGGTACATATGAAGACACTTCAAGCACATTATCTCACCCTAAGGTCAAAGCTCATGCAATAATTTTGGCCCACATCAAGTGGAATCTTTGTCAACGCAAGTGTAGGGACACCTAGATGGGTGTGTTCACTCTTTTCTTTGTGAGAGAGGATAGGTAGGAGCCTTCACGTCTCGAAGGATAACCCAATCACCCTCTCCTCGGGAAGCTATGTGTAGCTTATGCTAAGTTGGGGATTTCTATCTCATCTCAAGGGAGAATTATGGTGAGTATCTTGTGTTAGACACAGTGCACCATTGAGAGGGGGGTGAATATGTGGTTCTCAATCTTTTCCCTTTAACTATCCTATGTGTGCATGCCGGTTATCAGGTCTAACTCAATGTAGACTTACCGGTTAGTGGGGAGACTAATCACAAATGGATTCACACATAGAGGAACATCACATAGCACCAACATATATGAGGAAAACCCAAGATGGGAAAAACCTCGGTGAGAAATGTTGTTGGAGTCTACTACTCCAATCCAGCCTCACAATGAAGCTTTGATTACAATGTTTAGGGCACCAACACAAGGAGCACCAATCCTTGATTTTAGGGCACCAACCCAAGGAGCACCAACCCCTACACCAAGTTCCAACTCGAGGAATACAAAACATAATCATTTACAAGTTCACTGTTGGTTCTCTCTACTAGATCTTGTATCCAGTTCACTGTTGGTTCTCTCTCTATCACCCTTTTACTGCTGCAGCCTTATCGGTTTAGCCTCTTCTCCTTCTCTAGAATTTCTCTCTCTTTGTTGGTTCTCTCTATTGTTTGTTTGTTCTCTCAACTTCTCTGTTGATCTCCATCGGTACAATCTTCTGTCGATTCTTTGCTTGCCTACTTTGCACTCTTTTGCAACTCTTCACTGCTAGTTTTGTCACCACTGGTTACCTCACTATTGTTGGTTGAACTCTTCAACCCTGGACTCTTCTCACACTCAGTCTCTCTCTTCTGGTACTCATTGAGTACTTGACTGATCTTCTCTCAAATGTAACAACCCTCTGTCATTCAGCAGCTTGCCAGTTGCTTTAACCTCACCTATTAAGCCTTCACCAAAACCTATTACCGGTTGTCTCCTTGTTGCTCATTCTCTATGATCCTCTACATATATCACACTTCATCTACTTCTCTATTCTTCCTTGCACATCACTTGGCAGCATCTCTCTCTAAGGCATCATCCAATCTATCTTTGGCTCACATATTTGTATTCAATTATTTCTGCCAAAAGCAACATTCAAACTTGGCGCCTTAGGGTTTCTTCCACTGATCACGAGGCACATCGAATCCAATCAGATCTCATTCGATCTGAGCTCCAAGATAACTATCTACACAACACCACCATTAACATGCATTCAAATACATGTTTGTTAAACTTAGCAAACACCGACAGTCAGTTAGCGAGACACAGGATCAATCACCATAAATGGTTCTACAAATAGCATCACCAACCCCATTCTACACTTGGACACTCTGCATTGATCGATGCATCCCATCCATCACCTTTGTTTGACCTTCCTCAAGCCATATACCTCTGCAATTCATCTTCAACACATCCCATGATTTACGGGGTCTACAATTAATATCGACCAACTCTGTAACAACCTCGTCGGTGCACACTCCATCTACCGCTACATGCATGTCCGCCACCTTGACTCCACATGGCATCTTTGTCGACATCCACCTTAGCTTGGACCTCTATGTCGGTTTAGACATGATCACCGACCAAACACTCAATTGGTCCTTCTTTTCTGCCAGTTCACTAACCCTGCCAATATCTCACACTTTACCGGTTACCCTTCATGTCTGTACTTTGCTAATCTATTGGTGGAACACCTTAACCGGTTGCCAGACATGTCTATCCATAGCATTCTCATTCTCATCAGGTAGGAGAACATCACTTATCCTCTTTTCTTCCTTAACGGTTCTCATGCTCACCAGTAGCCATCCCGATGACACCATGTCACCAACCTTCAACTAATTCCATCTAAGGCATCTGCATACCGGTTGCACTCTCTATCTGCAACTGTTGTTATGCCTTTCACCATCATCAATCTGAACATCATCTCAACTGGTTTGTAAAGGTGACAAAATCATCACTTCTCTACTCTTCCTTCTCTGTCTCAGTGGATTAACATGCATTCTAAGTTGGTCTAGTTCATATCCCTGATTTCATGCACTTGAGGCATCCCTTTGATTTATTGGTAGATCCAATGTGTCATTGTTGTTTGCATCCTGCAATGCATTCATGTGGCTTCCCTGTTTGTGCAACATATCTTAAAATAGGCACATGTGATCCAGTGTGGGCATATTCGCTGTTAGTCATCTCTTTACATGGTAACTGCATCTCTTATCGAGTGGGAGTCCTGTTGTTTTGCATCCACACAACATACCAGTAACCTATACATCCTTCTTGTAAACTTGTCATAAGCTTGCTGGTTGAAAACCACTTACTTGGTTGATTTATTTTCTCCATGTCAACACATCACTTACTAGTTGACATATTCTCTTTACCGGTGATAGACTGTACCAGTAACCTGACCATCTCTTCCACACAAGACAAACACTGACTTGTATACTGGTGACTCCAAAAATCATTCTACTGAATGACATTCTCTCCCTTACCTTACTGGTGCACTACAACACAAGGTGACATCAAAGATATCTCATCCTTTATGCAACCATGATAGTGTTGCCCATACATCTCCTATATTGGTAGCCCTTCTATATCGATTGACATCGATGACAACACTGCTCATCAATCTCCCATACCGGTTGACATCAATGACAACACAATTCCAACATCTTGGGGGAAAAACTAGCTATGCCCTTACATTAAGAATCATTGCTATGTTTGGTCAATATAAAGGGTGGCTTCTATGCACAAAGGTTTCTAGTTTCCAATCGGGGCATCAAACCCTTGCGAGTATTTGACGAGTCAATTAAGGCTCTAACTAGCCCTACTTGGAGACTTAAATACCTCACATAAATGTGGTTACTTCCCCTTTTAGATTTGCACCGTACGACAAATGATAATGTAGATTAGGTTTATTGACTTTAGTCTCAATCATTTATATAGAAGCCTGAAGGAAATACCACTTTGGGTTATCCTATTGTGAAGGTAATCTTCACAAGGCAAGCCCTATACAAAAATTAGTGTGAATTTTCTCCTTGGAACTCCACAAAAGTGGAAAGAAGGCTACCCACACTATTTTGGGGATCCTAACTAAAAACAACACATAAAAGGTAGGTTTGGTATTTGATCACCCAAGCTTACACAAGAGGAGAGCATACACCTACTACCTTGAAGTCATGACAAATAAGGATAAATTAACCTCCTAGTATACAATGGTAAGATACTACGTAAAATGAAATGCAAATAGGATGAAAAAGAAAGAGAAAAGAATCGTGTATTCCCTCCCTAAACTAAAACTAGATGTAGCTATCCTAACAATGCAAATAAATATGAGTGATTTAGCATCCTACTTAAACTATGTGTTGCTAAATGAAATGCAATAAACAAAAAATTCCCAACGACACTTCAGTAGTCGAAATAAGATCTTTGATGGTCGAAACAACTAGACAAAGGGGGTTGATGTTAGTAGGAAAAAAATGAGAAATAGAACCTAGCCTAGGCAGAGGTGCCAATGTGCAGGTGCAGACGGCGATCAACAGAGATGCTAAAAAGTGCAAATGCCGAACTACAAAAATGAATAATTGCCAACAGAAAGATTATTTTTTATTTTTATTTTTTCATAGTTTACCAGATATATACCTACGAAGATGTTGGTTTGCGGTTAGAGATGTCAAACAAGGAAGATGGTGAAACAAAGGTGTAGATGCCAAAATAGAAATATAGATGCTAAAGCGTAGACAACGAGGCAAAGACAAATATGTCATTTCAGGCTGCTTCAAAAAATAGTTTGCTTAAAAATATACATAGTTGAATCCAAAAGTATAACAAACATATTATCATGGACTATGAAAATTTCATGATTTCAATTAAAACAAAACAACTAAACCTTGTAAAAATAGTTAAACAGTTAGTTCAAAGACATCATTTTAAGGAATCAGAGACGTTGATTTAGAGATAGAGACATTGTTCTACAATCATAGATGCCATTCCACTAACCTGCAAAAAACACAGTTAGCCAAAAATAACCAACAATCACAAAAATTAGTTAACACAAAGATTTTCCTATAGTAGATAGAGGGTTAATTGATAGTAAAATAATCAAAACCAAACTAATCTCAAACATAAGATATCAAATAAACACATTATCCCTATGAAAGATTAGTTTTAGCGGTAAAATCAGAGATGATGATGTGCGGGCGGAGATGTTGAATATTAGAAATGCTGATGTGTAACCCCTGATGCTAAAGCATAGTACATGAGTTGTCACTTCCAATAAATCAAAATGTAAACATTAGTACAAGGGAAATGGGACCCATCGGGCATGCCAGAATGAGGATGACAAAAGGTACAATGCAAAATATAAGTTTAAAAATAAAACAATAGCCTAAACATGCATTATACCTTCCACAATCTCATGGATTGAGCTTGAAGTGGTGCACCCTAAGCCACTTTATTTTCTCTTGATAACTTGATATGTGGATTGTTCTCTTTGTTTCACAAGGAATTAAATTGACAACATCAGGTTAGCATGGATTGATATGTTGATGAATTAAGGAGGAGACTCCAATTTATAGACTTTTGGATTTGAAATGGACGGTTAGGATTAAAAGTTAATGAATGGCCAAGATTGAGTGTGAGGAGGTTAGGTGGTGGTGCAGGAGCACCCTTCAAAGGGCTCCCACCATTTGTTTTTTTTGTGTTCTTGCTTCTTTATGAAGCCATTGTAAATAAAATAAAGAGCCATGTGCTCATAGGTCCTAGGTAGGGTCCTAGTTGAGGTCCTAGGGTCATAAGTCAAGATTGAGATTTTCTTGAAAATAGAGGGTATTTGTGCCTTTGAGGTGTTTAGGGGTCCTTCATAGCATGGTAGTGTCCTTATGTTGGCCCAATGTGGGTCTAGGAGTCAAGAAAAGCAACATTGGGAAAGTTGCTCAAAAGTTGCATGACAACTTTTAAAAGTTGTCAAGCAACTTTTTCACCTAGAGGCCAAAATTCTTAGTTTGGCATGGAAAACTCTAATATGGGCACATAGACCAAGGAGAGGGTATTATAAGTATTTGAAAACCCTAAGTTAATGGGTTGGATGTTAGATATTGTACGGCCCAAGTAAACTAACTGACTGTGACTGCAATTTTTGTTGCCAGTCGGCACAAATGGAGTAAAGAAAGATCATTAATGGATTGATTTTCATGCAAAAATGTGTGGAGTGTCTTGTATGGTGTGTTAACTTTCATTTTGAGCAATTAGATCAATTTTTGGTTTGTAAGTGAGGTGTGTTTGTAAATAGTTTGTAATTTGCATTCTCTCTGTCCAATTTTGGACTAGTTTGAATAAATGGGTACATAACTCCATTCCCCATCGTGGAATCACCATGAAACCATGGGAAATGAGAGTACAGAAATTGTACTATAATGCAATGCAAGAAGGGCCCTTGAAAATGTAGGGAAGCTAACCATTTAGCCACTCCTAGGCGAGACTGGACAGTGCCCGATTAGGAATGGTAGTTGGTGTAGAGGTCTTGGAGAGCAAAGTTGGTCAGAGGAGAGTGCACCCTTTGGAGGAGGTGTAGAGGAGTGTGTGAAGCACCACTGGTGTGAAGAAGGAGCCTCCACCAATCCAAACAAGGTGGTTAAAACACAAAACATACACTGTGACCCAGGCAAACCATAAAAACCCTCACAAAACCCTTTAAAACCCCAAAATTTGCCCAAGGCACTGTACGACCACTTGGAGGCCCAAAACCAGAGAAATCCTTGAGCCCTTGCCAAATGAATGGTAGTCCATTTTGGCAGTTTGGGTAGTTTGTGCATCATTTGCAAGAGAGAGCCCTAAAAGTCTGGATTGGAGGCCTAATAGGGGCTTTTCCTTGTAGCCCTATTTTGTGGGAAATGAGAAAAATGGTGGAATC
Source organism: Cryptomeria japonica (assembly GCF_030272615.1). NCBI lineage: Eukaryota > Viridiplantae > Streptophyta > Pinopsida > Cupressales > Cupressaceae > Cryptomeria > Cryptomeria japonica. The sequence continues at coordinate 653,381,787 of NC_081411.1, forward strand.
CGTAGAAGGGATGAAGGTTGCAACTTCTTGGGGGTACATGGATAGATGTAAAACATGGTTTAAGACCTATCCTAACCTTGCTAGGACCTAGGAAGTAGTAGGACAAGCCAAGCCCTTATTAGCCATAGTAAGGGGTTTTGAGTCTCATGAGTAGGTGAGACCTTAGGAGCAGCATTGCAACTCATTGGTGGGTGGCTTGGGCAAGATCAGGGTATTCCTCAAGCAAGGGAAGTCCTAGAGACCCTAGGGTGTGAAGAGAACACCAGGTGATCCAAGGGAAGGATCCAAGAGCATAGGCTAGGCTAGTCTATCCCAAACCCCATCCCATCAGATTGGTATCAGAGTGAGTAAAAGGTTTGGTGGACAGTGTATATCTCTATATTCTAGTGAATCAGTAGGGGAAAGCATAATGGTCACTAATGCAGAGCTGGCTAGGGAGGTAGAAGAGAAGAAGGAGAAGAATAGACTCCTTGAAGAAGCTATGAGTGAGATAAGGGATAAACTGCAAGAAGTGGTGGATCAGAGGACACAAGGACCTTGGGGAGAAGACACCAAGGATAAAGGAAAGAAAACTATAGACAGAGATGACATTATACCTGAACCAGATCCCTTGTTTAATGAAGAACCTTTTGTGAAGGCTATTAAGGCTTTGAACACCAAAGCTTTTGAAGGATTGCCACATTTCAGTGGAAGGATGGGCATTGACACTGTCATGGAATGGATTGAGGGCATGGAAAACCACTTTGAGTGTGAGGGGGTGATAGAGGCTCAAAAGGTTAAGGTTAACAAATCAAGATTAAGGGGAGCAGCTTTGACATGGTGGAAGTACCTGCAATAAGAGAGAGTTAGCATGGGGAAGCTACCTAATGGCAATTGGAAGGCCATGGTGAGTAAGATCAAAGAGAACTACTTACTAGAGGATTATGAAGTCCAACTTCATAAGAAGAGACAGGGATTGAAGCAAAAAGACCTTGATGTGACCTCCTACACCGAAGAATTTCAAAAACATTGTCTTAGATCCAAAGTCCAAGAAGATGAATCTATTAAGGTGGCTAGGTATCTAAGTGGCCTAAAGTGGAACATTCAAGAGGAGATAAGCCTATGGACTCCTACTACTATTCAAAAATGTCATCAGCTTGCTATCAAGGTAGAAGAGAGGAACAAAAGGAAAGGAGACTCTAATAACAAGGGTAGAGGCAGAGGTAGAGAATAAATGAATCACCAAGGTGGTTACCAAAGCAAGGCAAATGAGTAGAGGAACCAAGGAGAAGCCAAGTTGACTGAACATGGCAATGAAACCAATCTCAGAGGGGGCCATTCTAGGGGAAGAGGTGCACAAGGTGGTCCAAGTAGGGGTAGAGGTACCAGTAGAGGTAACTCCTACTTTGCAACTATGAAATGTTACAATTGTGGTCAATTGGGACACCCGACATATAGATGCCCTGACAAGCCTACATCATTAAATAGTGGAAAGAGGGTTGCCTATGCACATGAAGACTCTTCAAGCAGTAAGACACTTGAGGTGGACCATATTAAATCAGAGATTGGAGAAAATCTAATGTTCAATAGGGTCTTGATAAGACAGCCAGTCAAGAATGAACCTAAGCATAGGAGAGCATTGTTTAGGGTGAGATGCAAGATCCTTGGTAAAGTTTGCAAGGTGATAGTTGATTCAGGATCAACTGATAACATAATATCAGAGGAGGCAACCGAGAAGTTGAAACTCATAAGGATACCCCACACTAATCCATACAAGGTGACATGGTTGAATCATGAGCATAGTGTGCTAGTCAATGAACAGACTTGGGTAGAATTTTCTATTGGAGGATACAAGGATAAGATCCTTTGTGATGTGTTACCTATGGATGCCCGTCACCTATTGCTAGGTAGACCCTGACAATTTGATAGGAAGGTGATCTATGATGGAGAGGAGAACTCCATTTCATTCAAGAAGGATAGCAAGACCTTTAAGATTCAGTCTTTGACAGAGAATGAAGAGGGAACTTCAAGAAAACCTAGTGTCTTATTGGCTACTGGTAAAGAGTTCTTAAACTTGCTACATGAGGAGGAGATAGTGAAGTGTGCCATCTTTGTGAAGCCAAAAGAGGAGGAAGACAAGTTGCAGGCAGATGTACCCAAGGAGGTGGAGCAAATGTTGCAAGAGTATAAGGACATAGTGAGTGATGGAGCACCTACAACACGCCCACCAAGAAGGTCTATAAGTCATCAAATAGACTTTGTTCCCGGAGCATCCCTACCTAACAAGGCAGCATATAAGCTCACACCTGATCAGAATAAGGAAGTAGCAAGGCAAGTGGAGGAGTTATTGGAACAAGGACTGATTAAGAAGAGCATCAGCCCATGCGCAGTCCCGGTAGTGCTAGCATCAAAGAAGGGAGGCAAGTGGAGACTTTGCACTGATTCAAGGGCAATCAATAGGATCACCATAAGGTATAGGTTTCCTATTCCTAGAATAGAGGATTTGATGGACTATGAGGTGCTATGTATTTTACCAAGTTGGACCTTAAAAGTGGTTATCACTAGATTAGAATCAAGGAGGGTGATGAGTGGAAGACTGCTTTCAAGACCACAGAAGGGTTGTATGAATGACTTGTGATGCCATTTGGACTCACCAATGCCCCAAGCACGTTCATGAGGTTGATGAATGAGGTGTTAAAGGATTTCACAGGTAGGTTTGTGGTGGTGTACCTAGATGACATTCTCATCTATAGCAGAACCAAAGAGGAGCACCTTGAGCATTTGAGGTTAGTCTTAGAGAGGTTGCATGAGGAGAAGTTATCCATCAACCTAGAGAAGTGTGACTTCTTGAAGCAAGAGCTGGTCTACTTAGGATTTGTGGTGTCTAAGGGAACCTTGAAGATGGATCCAAGCAAACTGGAGGCAATCTTGAATTGGCTTGCACCTAGAACAGGGATTGAAGTTAGGAGTTTCCATGGATTAGCCCAATTCTATAGAAAGTTTGTGAGGAACTTTAGTGGCATATGTGCACTGGTCCTTGACACCATAAAAGGAGGCCTTAAAACTAAGTTTAAATGGACTGAGTAGGCTAACAAAGCATTTCAATTGTTGAAGCAGGAAGTAGCCACAAACCTATCCTTCTCCTACCTACTTTTGATAATCTATTCACATTGGAGTGTGATGCAAGTGGAATTGCAGTAGGGGGTGTATTGAGTCAAGAGGGAAGACCTGTGGCATTTTTCAGTGAGAAGCTCAATGAAGCAAAGAAGAAGTACTCAGCCTATGACCTAGAGTTGTATGCATTAGTGTAGTCTCTAAAGAAATGGAGGCATTACCTACTTCCAAAGGAATTTGTGGTGTTCACAGACAACCAGGCATTGAGTTACATTAACACTCAAGAGAAGCTTAGCAATAGGCATTTGAAATGGATGGAATATCTCCAATCCTTCACCTTCACCATCAAGCATAAGAAGGGGCAACTCAACAAGGTGGCAGATTTATTAAGCAAGAAGTTGATGATAGTTCAAGAACTACAGTTGTAGAGCATGAGAATAGAAGGTTTCAAGGACCTCTATGAAGGAGATGAAGACTTCTCATCAGCTTACAAGGTTTGCAAGGAGTTTGAGAACCATTTCCATGGTGAGTATGCAGATTACACTCTCCAAAATGGTCTCTTGTTCAAAGGTAATCAGTTGTGTGTACCTAGGGGATCCATGAGGGAAAACCTCATCCAAGAGAAACACAATGGTAGTTTAAGTAGACACTTTGGAGTCAACAAAACCTTGGATTTAGTATAGAGGTACTACTATTGGCCAAAGTTGCCAAGAGATGTGAAGAGGTATGTGGAGCATTGTGGTGTATGTCAAAGAGAAAAAGGAGGATCAAGCAATGCTTATCTCTATCAACCATTACCGGTCTCTAATAGGTCTTGGGAATGTATAAGCATGGAATTTGTAGTAGGACTACCCAAGACAAAAATAGGTATGGACAACATCTATGTGGTAGTAGATAGATTTTCCAAGATGAGCCATTTCATTCCATGTAAGACTACACATGATGCAAGCTATGTTGCACATCTCTTATTTAAGGAGATTGTTAGGATTCATGGACTCCCTTTAAGCATTTTTTCAGACAAGGACAACAAGTTCATGGGCCATTTTTGGCAAACGTTATGGAGGAGACTAGGAACTAACTTGTCATTTAGCTCAACTTACCATCCACAAACTGATGGTCAAACTGAAGTCATCAATAGGGTGTTAGGCAACTTGTTGAGGTGTTTAACTAAGGAATATGGGTAGACATGGGACCTAATCATTCCTCAAGCAGAGTATGCATATAATGACAGTGTGAATAGGACCACTGGTAGAAGTCCTTTTGAGGTTGTATATGGCAGACATCCAAGGGGAGTATGTGAGTTGAGAGACCTTGGTACTTTGGAAATGAAGAGTGGGCAAGCTGAGGACTTCACTCAAACCATCAAGGAAGTCCAAGAGCAAGTCAAGAAAGCCATCCTTGAATCCACTCAAAAACTAAAAGCAAAAATGGATGAGAAAAGGAGAGAGGTTCAGTTCAAGGTGGGTGACTATGTGATGGTCCATTTGACAAAGCTAGGATGAAAAGTGGTAAGCCTACCAAACTCCAAATGAAGAGGGTAGGACCTTGTAGAATTCTGGCAAAATATGGTGAGAACGCTTATAAGGTTGAACTTCCTTTAGACTTAGCCATTTCACCAGTCTTCAATGTTGCTGATCTGATCATGTACAAGGGTGAGATAGAAGGGCAGACTGAGAACCAAGCCAAGGTACTACAAGACATGGATGTGAATACCTTACCACAAGTGAAGCAGCCTATAGCAGAGGAGATTTTGGAGTTAAGAGTAAAGAAGTATACTAGACACCAGGTCTACATGGAATACTTGGTGAAATGGGCAGGCCAACTGGTATCTGAAGCAACTTGGGTGGAGAAGAGCAAGTTCAAGAAGCTAGGCATTGATCCGGCTCTTCTCACTCCCCTAATTCCTTAGCTTGTTGTAGAGGGGGAGTATGGTGCAGGATCACCCTTCAAAGGACTCCCACCATTTGTTTTGTTTGTGTTCTTGCTTCTTTATGAAGCCATTGTAAATAAAATAAAGAGCCATGTGCTCATAGGTCCTAGGTAGGGTCCTAGTTGAGGTCCTAGGGTCATTAGTCAAGATTGAGATTTTCTTGAAAATAGAGGGTATGTGTGCCTTTGAAGTGTTTAGGGGTCCTTCATAGCATGGTAGTGTCCTTAGGTCGGCCCAATGTGGGTCTAGGAGTCAAGAAAAGCAACATTGGGAAAGTTGCTCAAAAGTTGCATAAAAACTTTTAAAAGTTGTCAAGCAACTTTTTCACCTAGAGGCCAAAATTATTAGTTTGGCGTGGACAACCCTAATATGGGAACATAGACCAAGGAGAGGGTAGTATAAGTATTTTCAAGCCCTAAGTTAATGGGTTGGATGTTAGATACTGTACGGCCCAAGCAAACTAACTGACTATGACTGCAATTTTTGTTGCCAGTCAGCACAAATGGAGTAAAGAAAGATCATTAATGGATTGATTTTCATGCAAAAATGTGTGGAGTGTCTTGTATGGTGTGTTAAATTTTATTTTGAGAAATTAGATCAAGTTTTGGTTTGTAAGTGAGGTGTGTTTGTAAATAGTTTGTAATTTGCATTCTCTCTGTCCAGTTTTGGACTAGTTTGAATAAATGGGTACATAACTCCACTCCCCATTGTGGAATCACCATGAAACCATGGGGAATGAGAGTATAGACCTTTTACTATAATGAAATGCAAGTAGGGCCCTTGAAAATGCAGGGAATCCAACCATTTAGCCACTCCTAGGCGAGACTGGACAGTGCCCAGTTAGGAATGGTAGCTGGTGCAAAGGTCTTGGAGAGCAAGGTTGGTCAAAGGAGAGTGAAAACTTTGGAGGAGGTGTAGAGGAGTGTGTGAAGAACCATTGGTGTGAAGAAGGAGCCTCCACCAATCCAAAAAAGGTGGTTAAAACACAAAACATACACTGTGACCCAAGCAGACCATAAAAACCCTCACAAAACCCTTAAAAACTCCAAAATTCGCCCAAGGCACTGTACGGCCACTTGGAGGCCCAAAAATAGAGAAATCCTTGAGCCCTTGCCAAATGAATGGTAGTCCATTTTGGGAGTTTGGGTAGTTTGTTCATCATTTGCAAGAGAGAGCCCTAAAAGTCCAGATTGGAGGCCTAATAGGGGCTTTTCCTTGTAGCCCTATTTTGTGGGAAATGAGCAAAATGGTGGAATCGGTAGGAGGGATGAAGGTTGCAACTTCTTGGGGGCACATGGATGGATGTAAAACATGGTTTAAGACCTGTCCTAACCTTTCTAGGACCTAGGAAGCAGTAGGACAAGCCAATCCCTTATTAGCCATAGTAAGGGGTTTTGAGTCTCATGAGTAGGTGAGACCTTAGGAGCAACATTGCAACTCATTGGTGGGTGGCTTGGGCAAGATCAGGGGATTGCTCAAGCAAAGGAAGTCCTAGAGACCCTAGGGTGTGAAGAGAACACTAGGTGATCCAAGGGAAGGATCCAAGAGCATAGGCTAGGCTAGTATATTCCAAACCCCATCCCATCAGGTGGCTTGGATGGGACAAGTGGAGGCTCAAGATATATTTCCATCAAGGCTTTCTTTGTCTCCATATTCCAAAAGGACATGAGGAAGAGGGACAAAGTACACAAGGAAGAGGAATAAGGAAACAAAAATTCCTCAAAAAGATAGATAAGGAATTAAAAATACTTGGGAAGAGGATTATGGGACAAACAAAAGTAATTTAAAATTCCTTGAGTAGAAAAAAGTGGATGGCATTTAAGGTTGTGTGAAGAAGTGGAGATGCCATTTATGACACATAGTTGACTTGTTCCTAATCTTGGAGATTAGAAATGTGCACATGATTAGTGGGAGTGATTAGATTAGATAATGAGGGATTAAAGTGCAAGTGGGAAAAGATGGAGGATGTGATATGAGGAGAGAGAAAGAGGAGGGAATTTTAAATTGTTGAAAATGTGGAGGAACATATGATTAAGTTAGTTAATTAGAATTAATTAGCTAAGTGAAATTTAGAATAATATGAGATTTTTAGGCAAAGGATGAGATTTAATTAATTTAATCCTTTCAAGAATAGAAGATGTAACTAATTTAATTAATTAAATCCTTTCAAGGATAGAAGACGTAACTATTTTATATAATTAATTATTAGAAGAATAAAGTTTAATGAACATTAAATTATTAATGACTATAAGACAAGAAAGTTCTATAGCAAGGTTCCCTCTGCTCAATAGGTAACACACACTCATATAACCATCGCCAATAAGAAACCTCATGATCAAACTTGAAAAGTCAATCAACCATAGCCTTCACACCAAGATCTACACCACCAAAAAAGTACATCTGATAAGAATTTGCTACCTAGTAAGCTCTAGTTGTAGCGACATCCCACTCAACTATAAGATGGTATCTCTTGGTAATAAGTGAGTCCCTCTCTACAATCTACACCTCATGCTCCTCCATGAATAGGTCTCTATCAATCACTATGTCTGCCCCTAGCTGGTCTACCTATGCCCACACATTTGTAATGAGTTGTCCCTAGGTTTGTACCTATGCCCTTAATATACTTAGATTAGGGATCTCTGCTACATCATCTCCAACTTCCACATCTTGCATCCGATCATCTCTTACATCTATATCCTGCAACTCATCACCCTCATTGATATAGCCATAATTGGTAAAAACCCTCAAAAGAGTCAACCGACTTATGTAGAAAGAGTGACACAATAGAAGTAGCAAGAAAAAATAACAAATTCACATAAATAGATCATATTAAAGCCTTAGAACTTTCGGCAATCATCAGATTATCATCAAAGAACATCTAGTAATTAACCAGTTACATATAGGCTTCAAACCAGATACAATCCAACCGAGACTCTAAGAATCAACCAGATCACAACATGAGAATGTCAATCCTTATTCTAAGTTATACTTCCTCTACCCCCTACAATAAATACATGATAACATATTTATACCCACCGGAACACTTCCGAGTTGGCCTCATAATATTACATTCACCAATGTAGGAAAATGAAACGTGTAATTAGGTCAGCCCTAAGAATTAAGAAATATTTCTGGAAAATAATAACTAAGTGATGTGGTTCATAAGGAAGGTCAATTACATGCCAAATAACAATGAACAAGACACAAGATGTATCCACATGCCAAGAATCGAGCCGGTAATGAAGGAAAACCAACTGGTAAGCACAAGAACTGTCCCAGAACCCAGAAATAATCAACCAGAAGCGATAACTAACCGGTAAAGGACCCAAATAAACTGGAAATCTAGATTCAAGCACATAAAACCATCTAAAAACCAGAAATAAGATCTGCCATGAGGAACAAGCAACTACCAGTACATACTGATGCCCTGCAAAGTGGACAAGGTTAGTCTAAGAGAAACAACACAAAACACACAAGAAACCGTTAGTGTTATTTAATCAAAGACTAATCTAAACAGGCATATCAAGAGAGACACTAAAATCATGCTAATATCTCTAACTAATGAAACAAAGATAATGAGGCATCTCCAAATGCCTCTTAGCATGTTCTTAGCTCCTTCTCCCTTGTTCCTCTCCTTTCCAAGTTCCAAAATAGTGTAGCTCTCAGCAACTTTTTGCACTATGGATGCTTATGGAGGATTGAGATTGAAATATTGCTCTAAATGTTAATAAAGAAGCAAATATTAAGCTATTGATACTAAAATGATTGATTTTATCCAAAATGACAATATATGAGTTAATTATGCTAAAATGCTCTCTTAAAATGCCTATAGCTTAAATGCATACAAGTTTTCAGGATCCGGATTATGAAGAAATGGGCTCTATTTATAGGAAAAATGGAGCAATGGATGGTTGAGATTGAGCAATCTCAACAAGGGTCAGGATTGAATGATTTCAAATCCATGTGAGGGCTTTCAACCCAATCCCAGGATGAAAAGTGTCAATGTGAGATAGGTTGAGAGGGGAGGGAATAAGCATTAAATGCTTGATATGACCTTGGGAGCTAAAGTCAAGGTTGGTTGAATGAATAAACTCTTTATTCAAAGAATAAAACTTTTATCCAATGGATAAATTCTTGTGCAAATGTGAAATGGATGAATATGGTCAAAACAATAAATGTTTGGGGGGACAAGTTTGAAATAACCATAAATAGTTATGTAAGAGCCATAAATGGTCATGTAAGAGCCACTAGTGGTTTTGGAAGACTTTGGGGGTTAATTTGTTGAACACACAAAGCATTAAATGCTTTTCAAAGACTTTGGAGTCTTTGAGAAGTGACTCCATTTTGCTTAGGAATGTGACAATAATTAGGGGATGGATTAGGCTAATTAGGAAGGGGTTAGAAGAATCTAGAATGGGATTAGATTTTGCAAGTGGATTTGGTGGGTGAAGGAAAATAGGATTTTATTAAAATAAAAATTCATTTATTTCAATAAATGTGTGCAAGTTGCATTTATAGGAAAATGCAAGTGGAGGGGGGATAATGATTTAAATAAATATTTTATTTAATTTATTTAAAAGAGGAATAAGGGGATTTAATTAAATAAATAGATTTTATTTATTTAATTGATAGGAATTTGATTTAATGAATGAATTAAAATAAATTGAATAATTTATTTAATTAATAGAAGAATGTTTGGGGATGAATTAATTAAATATTAATTTAATTAACTAGTGGCTAGTGGATTTTTAATCAAATAAATAGCGAATATTTATTTAATTAAGCTGGACAGATTTGTGTGACTACATTTGCCCCTCTTTGAGACGGTGCAGTTTATTGTGTCGTTTCAAAGAAAGAAAAACTGATGTGAAGAAAATGCCCCATAAAATGTAAATTTAATGGGTGGTATGCCCCCTCGAGAGATGGGCCGAAAAATTTCAAAAAAATCGGGCGATCTCTTGAAAAAGAATGAAAATTGGTAGGGTGGTAGAAGAGAAGAAGTTAGCCATATGGGTGAAAAATAAAAGAAAACGGAGAAAAAAATGGAGAAATGGGGGGCTCGGGAAGTTCACGGGGACCACGGCGGTGAGCGGGGAGAAGTTACTGTGACGGCGAAGGGTATAAATGGGGTGAAAAGGATGAAAACATGATCATTTGTGACCGCGACCAGTTGGAAATCAGAGCTCTGATAGGGACATTTTGGAGGAGCGAGCAACAGTTAGGATGCCGATACCGATTACCGAGCACAGATTTGAGCGAGTTCAAAGGTTCCAGCGCCCAGACGACTATGGACCAGTGGTACGCAAATTCGAAAAGTTAATTTTTATGCATTTTTTATAGGTTTTTAGCTGAGTCCAAGTCAAGTCAGAGTAAGAGCGCTGGAACTATGGTTTTGGCGCTTTTGCTTCATGAACTAGCGCTACTGCGCCGCAATGGCGCTATTGCCCCATTGTTTGAGCGTTTTTGTTATGTTGTAGCGCTATTGTATGCAAGTTTAGGCGCTATTGATTAATAAGCGCTATTGAGGGTTTGATTGAGCGCTATTGATGTTAAGTAGCGCTACTGTGTAGTTGTTTTAGCACATTTGTAGTTTGAGCGTTGTTGGATAGCTGATTGAGCGCTTTTGTTAAGGTTGTAGCGCTATTGTTGAGAAACTAGCGCTTTTGTTGGTAAAATAGCGCTTTTGCCTTAGGATAAAGAGATACCCCAATATGAATGAAGACTAATCTCCTGATACAAATGATGGATGGTTGGCCATGTGAAGTGGGAGTTGTTTTGAACCATAGCAGCCTGATGAGACTTAGGTCATTTGTTAGGATAAATGCCCATTGAAATCTAGGTGGCCATGATTGCTTACCTGTTGAGACCCGAAGATACTTGATCAAAGTATCTGTTGATAGTCTAGGTTTAAACTTAAGAAAGTTTGAAAACAAAACAACTGATGGTGATTGATGAATGTTCATGTACAGAGGAGTTGCGCGTGTTGTAGTTACGTGAGCGACATCCCGCGACACAGGGGTTGCGAGATCGATTGACACAGGTGGAGATAGAATGTATTGCCACAACGGGACTATATGAGGTGATGCACATGCCCGTGATTTGTATGAATCACAGATTGATCACAGCGTTAGCAGAGCGGTGGCATAGCGAGACGTGCACCTTCCATCTGGCACAGGGGGAGATGACAATGACCCTAGAGAATGTGTGGTGCATCCTACAGATTCTGATTCGGGGGGAGGTGGTCACATATGACAGATCCTGGGGGACTCTTGCAGTGCAGAGGATTTTTGATGAGGACATTTTCATTGATGATGGTTCTATTGCCTGGGAGGAGATAGCGGCGTTATATGAGCCTCTTCCAATAGTTTTATCAGGTATCGTGGGAGGTTTTCTTTGTCCAGATAGGCGATCACATGGTTTGGCCGTCGGATGGGGACAGGTTATCGAGATGATGATAACCGAGGGGATCCGATTTGTGTGGGGGCCATGCGTGCTAGCGCACCTGTACCAGGAGCTCCATGAGGTGGTTTACCAGGGGAGAGGTTCCTTAGCAGTGGGCATGACGCTGCTGCATATTTGGGCTTGGGAGCACCTACCAGTGACTCGACCGGTGAGTCTGAGATTCCGGGTAGTAGATCAGCCGTACATGTTTATGTATAGCGGTATGATGAGTCAGCCCCACCTAGGGAAGTTAGAGTGGTGGCGGCGGGCATTAGATGATCTGGATGCAGTTATATGGCGGCCATACTTGGAGTGTGAGCCATGGGATGATGATGTAGAGGCACTGCCTTACATTTTTATGACCCGATTCCTCATTGGGAGGACCACATACCATGTGGAGAGACAGGTGCCTGGGAGAGTGCTGAGACAGTTTGGGCGGCAGCAGGGACTGCCTAGTGGATCAAGAGAGTATGCTCAAGTTATTCGGGAGAGGTACGCATGGGGGCCAGTGCTACCATATGATCAGGCACTGGCAGATTTTTGGACACTACAGGCGAGACCGTGGAACATACGACTGAGGGTCATGGATGCAGGTGTTACAGATGAGTACACGCAGTACCGGGCAGCACACTCGATCTTACGGATCTCTGATCTAGTAGAGTCGATCCCAGCTTTTGAGGATGAGAGGGGACGGAGATGGAGGAGGGCAGGAGGCCGAGGACTGAGGGTAGGGGGGAGGAGGAGGCGGAGGTGGAGGAGGAGGTGGGGGATTGGGGATGCGGAGTCAGTGGAGAGGGAGAGGTGGACTGCCTCTACATATATCACAGGGACCATTGATATAGGGAGGAGTTCAGTTGAGTGGGAGGGGGATGGAGAGGGAGATCCCGATGGATAGAGGGGAGGGAGCCATTGGAGAGGGTGGTGCAGGTGAGGCGGCTATAGATACCGGGGAGGGAGCCACTGGAGATCTGTGAGATCATATGATAGTACGTTTGCAGACTCGGATAGAGGATTTGGAGGCAGAGGTGGCAGCTAGGGATGTGCAGCTATTTGCACGGGAGTCAGAGCTGGCGGTGGTGCTGTGGGAGAGGGATAGTGCAGTGGAGAGATTGGCAGAGCTGCAGGAGAGAGTGCAGGTTGGAGTAGGAGCACAGGGGCATACGGGGGAGGTGATGAGGGAGATGCGATGAGCACAGGCAGAGATAGACTACTGGCGAGGTTTATATGAGCAGGTGGTGCCAGTTAGTCAGCGAGCTCTCAGTTATTCTCAGATGCGGCAGGCCAGATCAGAGCGATCGCAGAGGGTGCAGAGCAGTGGGGGTGTGATGGGTCCGCTGCGGAGGGAAAGATCAAGGGATGCTGGAGTGAGTGGTGGTTCGATGAGGCCTCCACAGAGAGATGGATCAGGTGGTGCAGGCACCAGTGGGAGAGCAGGTGGCAATGGTGGTGGTGGTACAACATCTGGCCAGAGTGGCATTTGAGAGAGCATTTTTGCATATATGTATTGTATCATTGTCTATTTTTTGGATTGTATCTTGGATGGCTCTTGGTAGCCGATTTTGTAGACTTCATTGCACTCTGATATATGAGATGAGATATATGAGGAGATCCCATATTTGGATGATATGTAGTTGATTATGTATGGATGTTTATGCAGGATGATGAGTGATTGCTGAGATGGATGTGTGTACATGTATGCATTTGATGAGATGTTTCTTATATGCATGTTTTTATGATGATGTATGATGCTGGATACTGACATATGAATGCAGGTTTATAAATGTATGATTTGTTTTGATTTTTGATGTAATGCTTTTATGTATGTAATGCCATGATGATGATGTATGCTTATGATAATTTATGAACAGGATTTTGGTGTTTCCTATTTTGATATAATGATGAGATGATTTATGTGATGATGTTAATGCAATGGTCGAATGAATGATGTTATGTATGGATATGCATCTAGATTTTTTTAGATGAATGTAATATGGATAAACAAAATGTAAAGTACAAATGTTTATATGATAATGTTTAAATGAATGCATATATATATAATGGATATAAAATGTTATGAACCAATGTGTTCTAGGAGAAGTGGATTTATGATTCTAAATGCATAAATATGATTTAAGTACAAATGATAATGTGATGATACTATAACTAATGTTTTAATAACTGCACCTTAATGCAATTAAAAAGAGGATAATGAATGCAATGCGAATGAATCCTAAAATGAGCATATTAAGATACTTAGTAATGAATGAATGCGCCTTTTAACTATAAATGAATGTATGCAATAATAAAATGATAAAATGATGATGGATAATCGACACTATATGAATGCCTAGTAAATTATTTTAAAACAATCAAAGACAATTTGATCCCATGAATGAATCTAATTATTTATGATTGATGCAATGATGCAAATGATTTAATGAAAAACTAATGTCAAAAAATGAACTATATGCAATGTTAAAAAATGACATGAATGTTCTTAATGCAAGATGCAACTAAATGCGATGATGATATGACCATGAGGAATGCAAGGTTTTTAAGACTTTGCATGATGCATTGATGATGTATCAGAGTACTCGGTTGTGATTGTATCCAAGACCAATTTTAATGGTCACTTTTGCATATAAAACCTACATATGAATGAATGAATGGGTGATATGCAACGGAATGCAAGATATTAACAGATGAGATGAAATGATGATCCATAATGCTCTATTTTCATCATTGAGCTTTAAAATGTTGGAAGAGAATACAAGCATCTTGACATAATGATTCAAGATGACCTGAGTATTCCTTACATGGATTTTCTATAGCAAGTTAATACAAACGACTTGATATAAGGGTCAAGTCAACCAGAGTATTGCTTGCGGAACAGACAAGGATTATCTCCGTTCATGCATGACTTGGATCATCCTCCTTGATCTTAGGCTGATCATATCCTGAGACAAGTGCATACCGTACTAAGAGATAAAACCTTTATCCAATTTGGATGAGGAGGAACCAAAGAATGAGCATTGTACCTACAAACAAACAGTATATACATAAAGAATAAAGAATAAGGATCCTTGGTAATGGTTCATGCTCACATGGTCGAGGTATACGCTGTAGTCAACAAGCTATAATGATCTATGACTGCATTTGGCATAAGATCACGTAGCTTGGTGAACTTCCCACATAGACACCATTAGTACATGCCCCAGAACTTCATTGGAAATAATGTACAAACGATACAAAACAATGCTGAAAGATCCCGATACAGATAAACGAATGATTGTACTCACAAACCAACCAAGTATTTGATAGCTTAACATAATTTTCTTGTCAAAGAAAACGTCACTTTTGTCTTTGTTTTGGTAAGGAAGGATGCATCCTTGTTGAAGACAATTTTGAGTGTTGAAGTTGATTGTGTGGTTTGATTGGTAAATGGTCATCGTGTGAGTATTTTGTCAATGTTTGTTTTGGTATCTGCATGGATGAGTATGTACAAAGTGTTACCATGTTTTTGTGTGATTTTTCAATGGTTTGGCGATGTTTTTGGATTTTGTATTGTTTTGAATGTTTTTTGGATTTTGTGTTGTTTTGAATGTTTTTGGTATTTTGTTGAGACATTTTCCAATGTTTTTGATATTTTGATGATTGTTTTGAATGTTTTTTGGATTTTGTGTTGTTTTGAATGTTTTTGGTATTTTGATGATTGTTTGAATGAAGAACTTAATGAATCATAAGACAATGTAGAATCCACTTCCATCAATAGGTTAAGGGAATTGCCCCCAGTTTTAGACATGACTTATGAAAAAGCGGGATGCAAGATGTATGGAGTACTATCATAATTGCAGATGAATAACAAGCCATGGTTTTGGATGGATGGATGTATGTATGAAGTAGGTGTGATCGCAACAAGTCTGAAAGACAATGGAGCCATAGCCTTTATGAGTGGTGCCTGTTTGCCAGGTTTTCACCATCGCACTTACCCAAGGTGCCACCAGAGTGGTTGTTCACCGTTTGGATGCATGATTTTTCTTTACTTTTTTTAATGTTTTTTGTATTTTCTTCAGGACATTTTTCTGAATGTTTTTGGTATTTTCTGGTATGCAGGGAGCCTGATGCTCTGTACAGCTTAGGTATAAAACCATTTTAGGTGCATGCTATTGATTGGATCTGCAAGCGGTTCTCCTTCTGATGTCGCCAACTGATATGCCCCGGACCCAAACACAGCAGTGACAACATATGGGCCCAGCCAGTTTGATTCAAACTTGCCCTGATGTTCTCTGTTTGGTTGGTTGCGAGGATTCTCTCGTAGAACAAGATCACCTACCTCAAATGTACGACATCTAACTCGGTGATTGTAACTTCTGCTCATGCGCTGCTGATAGGCTTTGAGATGGTTGTACGTAGCTTGTCGCTTCTCATCAAGTAACTCTAAGTCCTGAAGACGAGATACTCTGTAAGCTTCATCATCTATCATATTATGCAAGGAAACCCGTAGTGATGGTATCTCAACCTCAATAGGTAGAATAGCTTCAGCACCATAGACCAACGAATAAAGAGTTGCACCTGTAGGGGTTCGAATGCTAGTTCGATATGCCCATAGCGCTGGATTTAGTTGAACATGCCAATCACAGCCAGCATCATTGACTGTTTTCTTGAGGATTCTCAATATGTTTTTATTTGATGCTTCAACCTAACCATTGCCTTGTGGGTAGTAGGGAGTGGAAAAGCGGTGTTGGATATGAAATTTCTCACAAAGTTCGCGGACATCCTGATTTTTGAAAGGAAGACCATTATCTGTGATGCTGGACATGGGTACACCATACCGGTAGATGATGTAGTTGAGGATGAATGAGGCGATCTGCTTGCTGGTGACTTGGGTAAGTGGAACAGCTTCGATCCACTTTGTGAAATATTCGATGGCGGTAATAATGAATTTGTGGCCGTTGGATGAAGATGGATGGATTTTACCCACAAAGTCAAGACCCCATTGACAAAAAGGCCATGGTGTCGTGATTGGTTGCAGTTCGTATGCTGGTGCATGTATCAGGTCTCCATGAACTTGACATTTCTTGCATTTTCTAACAAAGTAGTAGGAATCCTTTTCCATGGATAGCCAATAGTATCCATTGCGTAGGAGTTTCTTGGCGAGTGATGGACCACTTGAATGAGTCCCGCAAATGCCTTCATGGACTTCTTCCAAAGCCTTTGTTATCTCATCTTGTTCCAGACATCGAAGGATAGTACCATCAAGACTGCGGCGGTATAAGGTTTCAGCAATAATGGTATATCGAGCAGTTTGGCAAATGAAGGTTTTACGTTGGTTATTGGATTGGTTGGGAGGAAGGGTGTGATCGTGGAGATAGGTGTAGAATTCACCATACCATGGGGATTCAGAACCGACAAGGCAACATATCATTTCAGATTCGGGGATATCATAAGTGGGAATCCAAAGCTGTTCGACCAAGAACTCGTAGCATGTTGAATTCTGTGGAAGATCTAGTAGAGATGTGATGGTAGCCAGGGCGTCAGCAGCTCGATTCTGATCTCTTGGTATCTGCTCAAAAGGGAGAGTAGTAAATGATGTCTTTAGAGTGTCCACCATTTGCTTATATGGCATGAGTTTATCATCTTTGGTCTGATATTCATCTGTTGCTTGTCGAATGACCAGTTGGGAGTCACCATATACTTGTAGTTCTTGTAATTTCCATTGTACGGCTAACCTAAATCCTATGATCAAGGCCTCATATTTTGCTATGTTATTGGTGCATGGAAATGTGAGCTTGTAAGACTTTGAGATACTATCACCTTGAGGTGTGATAAACAGAATGCCTACCCCCGAGCCATGCCTAGTGTACGAGCCATCAAAGTATAGTTTCCATGGTTGTGTTGTTGTGATCATGAATATCTCTTCATCTGGAAAATTGGAAATGAGAGGATGATCGCCTATGAGAGGTGCATCGGCCAATTGATCTGCAATAACTTGACATTTGATAGCTTTACAATCTACATAATCGATGTCAAATTCACTTAGAATCATCACCCATTTGGCCAAGTCACCTGTCAATGCTGCTTTGTTGAGTAAATACTTGAGTGGATCAATCTTTGCAATGAGTTGTACCTTATGTGTTAACAGATAGTGCCTCAGTTTAGTGGCTGCTAAGATTACTGCTAGGCAAGCTCGCTCAATAGGCGTGTAATTGAGTTCATAGCCCACTAGTGTGCGAGAGATGTAGTAAACAACACACTCTTTTCCTTCCGCATTATGTTGTGCCAGTAGTACACCCAATGCTGTACTTGTTGCTGAGATATAGAGTAACAATGGTCTACTTGGATCTGGTGGCATCAGCAATGGTGGATTCATGAGATAGTCTTTAAGCATCTGAAATGCTTGTTGGCATCGGGCATCCCACTGAAAGTGGATGTTCTTGTGTAGCAAGTGTGTGAATGGGTGACACTTATCAGCCAGTTGTGCGATGAATCTGCGGATAGATTGGAGCCGTCCTTGTAGTGTCCTTAGCTGACTGATATTCTTTGGAGGTGGCATGTCCATGATTGCCTTAACCTTTGTTGGATCGACCTCAATGCCTTTGCTTGAGACAATGTATCCTAGAAGTTTCCCGGAGGTTACTCCAAAGACACATTTCTTTGGGTTGAGTCAAACACGGTATTGTTCCAGTCTATCAAAGATTTTATCTAAGATGTGGAGACGCCCTTCTCTGGTGAGTGATTTTGCTAGTAAGTCATCAACATAATCTTCCATCATAGTATGCATCATGTCATGGAAGATGGTGGTCATTGCTCTTTGATAGGTTGCTCCTGCATTCTTGAGACCGAAAGGCATTACATTCCAGCAATATGTGCCCCATGGACATGTGAAGGCTGTCTTATGTTGATCTTTTGGTGCGATCTTTATCTGATTGTATCCTGAAAAGCCATCCATAAGTGAAAGCATGGCATGTCCCGCTGTCAGATCCACTATGATGTCGATATTTGGAAGGGGGAAGTCATCCTTAGGACAGGCCTTATTCAGATCTCTGAAGTCAGTACAAATGCGGATGCCCCCTTTTGGCTTGCCGACAGGCACAATGTTGGAGATCCATTCTGCGTAATCAATTGGCCTAATGAAACCAACATCTAGGAGTTTCTTGAGTTTTGTTTTGACTAGTACTGCAATTTGAGGATGCATCTTACGAAGCTTCTGCTTGACAGGTTTGGCTCCTTCTGCTACGGTGAGGTGACGCATGACTAAATCAGGATCAAGCCCAGGCATGTCTGCATATGACCATGCAAAGTTGATCTGACGCTTCTGGAAGAACTCTATGAACTTAGGCTATTCCTCTCGAGTGAGAAGAGATGCCAGATGTATGAGGTGAGGATTTTCAGGAGTCCCAACATTGTATTCTTTAGTTTCCTCGATGAGAATCGTTGATCGTTCCTGTTGTGTACTAGCGGGGAGGATGTCAAACCCTTCATCCTCAAGCGCCTCAGAGAGGTTTTCACCATTGGATACGCTCTTTCTTTTTACTTTTGTTGGATCAAATAGTGCCACAGTGTGGTTTTCACTGGAAGATCCATGTTTTATTGTTATATTTTTGCAGCTGAAAGGTTTGGCATCCACCCCGAAGTATGCTGCGCTATTAAGTTCTATGGTGAATCCAGCTTTGTGATCCTTGCTTGGTAGGTTATCCCTTAATTCCAAAAAGTCAATGATAGCCTCATCATTTTGGAAGAAGTCAAGACATGGGGGATTTGGTTGGTTCCATTCGATGAGTTCAGGGTGGATAATGGGCATTACTTCATCGATTAGGTTAAGTGCGTTAGATGTATCAGTGAGGTTTAAGACGTTATGGTGAAGGTCATTAATGGTACTCTCCCTATCAGAATCAAGCATAGGATGAGATGTACGGTCTGCGGAAGATGTTTCCAGTTCAGGAACCCAAGTGGTCTTTATCTGTGCTTCTCCGTAAATAGGGATGTCTTTCCGTGGTGGAGGTAGTGATGTATCTTCCTCATCTGAAGTGTTAAGCTGTACAGAATCAAATTCCCACTCATGTGAGTCGGTCTCTGAGTCACTTTCTAGCATCCAATTACTATACCATACTGGGATGTCTTTTGAGTTAAATACTGCAGGTGTGATTGGTTGATGTACCTTTGTAGTGATTGGTGCTGCAGGAAGGTTGATGGGGATCAAGGAATCTAGTATAGGGAGTATCAGTAATATTGACTCAGTGGCTTCTATTGGTACTGCTGGTGCCATGGATGCTGCTGCGGGTTCTGATACAGTTGCTACTGCTAATGGTGTTGCTGATGGGATTACGAGTTTGTTTGGTGGGATGAGTGGCATTGGTGATGGCTGTGCTGGGATTTTGAGCTTTGGTGGGGCAGTTGTGATGGTGCTTGATGCTGCTTTGATAATGAAAGGTGTCCTTTTTTCCGTAGGTGGACAAAATGGTTTGTTGGGTTTTCCTTTGAACTTGAGTTTAGGAAAGATCTCTTTTTCAAAGCCTAGGCTTGTATTACCTCTGGGCTTTAATTTCGGTAGCAGAGGTTCATGTCATCCTTGTTGCAATATCCCAAAGCACTCTAACCATCATACGAGGAGGCCTTTGCCATACTGATCCATAGGAAGTCTAACTTGCGGTATATCAGTGGGGATGGGATCTTTATAGATCCAGTCCACTAAGTCCTCATCTTGGGTTTCTTCTTCTTGACTCTTGCCAAGGATGAAAGGCGTCAAAGCACATGCTAACGTGATTAGTGGTTGCTGGAGTAACTGTTGTGGTTTACCATGTGTTCTAGGAGAAGTGGGCATTTGTCCAACACAAAAGAGTTGACTCAAGTTGTATTCCCCAGGACCTTCCTCTGCTATCTTCATCTTAAGCTTTTCTTGCTTTAGTATAGTGGTGTTCGAACTGGCAAGAGAGGCGGGACTTATATATGATGTGGAGGAAATGGCTTCTCTATTATTGGGAATGGTAATCTCTGGTTGATGGTTGATATTATGACAGTACGCAAAGGGATTTGCATCGC
Organism: Cryptomeria japonica; assembly: GCF_030272615.1. Lineage (NCBI taxonomy): Eukaryota > Viridiplantae > Streptophyta > Pinopsida > Cupressales > Cupressaceae > Cryptomeria > Cryptomeria japonica. Next base: position 653,402,290 of record NC_081411.1, read on the forward strand.
CCAGGATTCTGATCTCTACACCGTTATGTGGGAACTTGATACATTGATGGTAGGTAGATGGAACGGCTTGCATGGCATGTATCCAAGGTCTTCCTAACAATAGATTGTATGGCAGAGGAAGGTCCAGAACCTGACAGATGATGTGTTTTACCACATGGCCCGCTCGGATTGGGAGTACCACAGCTCCTTTAGATGAATGCTCTGCATCATCATAGGCTTTGATTGTGATCTTCTTGCGAGGATCCACTGATTCTATGGCATATCCCAATGTTGTGACCAACTGTAGTGTACAAATATTCAGGCCTGCTCCATTATCTATCAAGACTCGCTTGATCCTATGTTGGTTAATAAATCCTTCGATGTGGAGTGAGGCGTTATGAGGTTGCTGGAAGAAAGAGTTGTCACTTTCGGAAAAAGTGAGACAAGGTGATGACTTTAGACTTCCAACCATGGCTTGAAATTGGTCTGTATTCAGATTTGCAGGGACTGATGCCTCTTGGAGAGCTTGATCCAAGATAGTTTTATCTAAGCGCAAGCGTTTTATCTAATTGTTCCACAAGATTGTTCTGCTCTGGGATGGAGGTGGTGCCTTGTGGAGCTACCTTTATGGTAACCTTACCGCGACGTGTAACAACATTGCAATTTGAGTTGGGATTTTTGAAGGTTATGGTTGCAACTTGTTCACTGGCATCATACAGATGATTTACAGTGTAATTATACGTAGCCTGCGTATAATTTGTGGTATCAGTGCCTCGCCTGGAAGTGGAAGGACCCCTTTGATCTTGTGATGGAAGTGGATTTTTGAACATTAGATGATCATTATTTGTTGTTTTTGGGTCATATCCTTCAATTTCAATTTCTCCTCGGTCATTAAAATCTTGAATAAGATCTTTTAATCGGTGACAATTACTTGTCTTGTGTCCTCTTCCTTGATGGAATTCACAGTGTTCAGTATCTCTCCACCATGCTGGTTTGACCTAAGGCTCATAGTTTGATAGTTTAGGTAGAGTGACCAAATTTTGAGAAATGAGTTGTCGCAATACTGTTTCAATGGGTTCCCCTAAGGGAGTGTATGTGTGTTTTTGTTTTTGCTGACGAGGTCTAGGTTCATCGTGAGATGTGATGCGACCTTGATTTGAAGGAAAATTTGTGTTATTCTGAGGTGGAGGATTCTGTCTTGCAAACCGAACCACAGGTTGTGCACTTTTGATAGTCCTGGCATCCACAACCCCATCATTGACGATATTCTTGTTTTTGTTCCAGAAGCTTGGTTTATCACTATTGAAGCATGGGCGAGGACCATCCTTTGGTTCATTTTAGATTTTGATGAGTCCTTTCTTGATAAGTGCCCTTTCACATTTCAAACCCTTGGTGATCATATCATTAAAAGAGTCTGTGTCTTTGACATCCAGGTGAAATTCCATTTCTTCATTTAAGTTGGAAATGAATATTTCCACTAGTTCTCATTTAGGTAACTGAAGAGAACGTCTGCTAGACATTTGATGCCATCGTTGTAGGAATACTGAGAATAGTTCACCTGGTTTTTGTTTGGTGTTGCACAGATTGGCCATGGTGATGTCGCGTTCAATGTTATGAGAGTAATGAGCGAGGAATTTCTGGATAAGTTCCTCAAATGTTCTAATGCCACCTGGTAGTCGGGAAAACCATGATGTGGTTGTTCCTCCCAAGCTTTGGGGAAAAAGGCGCATTAGGTAGGTGTCTTCATATACCACTTCGAGGCAAGCGGAATGAAATTCTCTGACATGATCGCGAGGATCTCCCTTTCCTCTATATTTTTTGAATTTGGGTGTTTCGAATCCTCGTGGAAAGGGTGGCATATAAAGATTCCTATCAAAAGGATAGGGACAGATGTCATTGAGTGAGAATTGGTTAGTCTTGATACCACTATGAAGTTGTTGGGCAAGATTCTTGACTTGTTGCCGCAACATCTCCATTTCATTTGGAGGAGGAGGTGGTGGGTTACCTCGAGGAATGTTATATCTGATGGGATCTCTACCTCTTTCCTCTTCATGGCGACTTTGTCTTTCTGAGGCTTGTCTTAATTGGGCAAGATCAAAGTCAGAGGGGAGTTTTTCTCCTTCTTGAGCGAGCTTTAAGAAGTAAGCATCCGCATTGCTCCTGAGTATCTCGTCAAACAGTCTGTTAAAGAGAGGGTTATGCTGAGCCCTTTCTATTATTGCAGGAGTAGGAGTACTTGGGTTTTCGTCATTCGCATTTCCTCCAAGTGCTTCTTGAAATTCATTGAGATTTTCCTCTTCTTCTTCTTCCATTTCTTTTTCTCGTTGCCTTGATTGTGATCGGGTTTGAGCCATTTTGCTTATGAGTCTTTGTTGAAGTTGTGTGAAAATAATGATGAGTTTTTGATGAAATGAGAGATTGATGGTTGGTGAATTATGTTGCATGTGGATCTCTAGCACTTTTAAGGTAGATGTAACCGAAATTCCTTCTTTGAATTGCTTGTTTGTTTGATAAGTTTGGATGTGATAAGGTGTAGAGAAATCTGAGATGTGTTACAGATTGAACTACCTAGTAATGAGAGGATTCACTAATGAACTAGTTTTAACCTGCGTAGATGTGTCTCTTAGGATGAGCTTATCCTAGATGTAGAAACAATCTAAAAAGTGATGTGAAGTGTTTGATTCAAGCAATATCTAAAAGAAAACTTTGGGACAAGAACCTCTTAATGTTTTGAGAGTTTGGAATGAATTGATGATGAAGTGATGATGGATGAATAAGATGATGGATGAAATGTTTTCAACTTCAATAAAAACTGTGTCACAAATGGGACAAACTCTATCTCTTCTCTTTCGGGTGTTGGTGGTATTTCTTGAGCTGTGTTGTATGTGATGCAAATGTTTGGGAAAAAGTTGGGGTTAATCTTACCTCCTTGGTTTTTGTGATAACTCAGAGCTCTATATTGCATAAAAGCTCTGCGGTTCAATGTCTCTGAATCAAATTTGTTTGTTTTGCCTTGAAGGTAGAGACGCATGTGACACAGAAAAACTCTATGGGAGACAAAGATTTGTCTATTTATATAGAAGAATTTCCTCCTTCTGATCAAAGCCTTTGAGCTTAATGGTCTTCTTTCCAAGTTGATATTCTGATGAAGCTTCTTCTTTCGCAAGATGTGAAGAATGGTCATAAAATTTTGACTCTTTGTTGTTTGCACTTTGTTTTTGATGTGTTTGGTTGTTTTGAGAAACGTTTGGTTGGATGAATACTTTGTTTTTGGGAGTGATTTTATTTTGATGTTTCTTTGACAAGAAAACAAAGCAAGCACACAAACACAAGAATGTTGCCTCAAAAGCACAAATGAGTATGGGTCTAGATCAACCCAATCCTTGGACTTGTATATGACCCTTCCTTTAGATGTATTTTAAGGTGTATTTCCAAAGCCTGAAGTCGGGTCAATTTGCACTTGGTCTTGACTAAAACGAATACACTTCAAACACTTTTTATCCCTAAGGTCAAATGGCCAGTTGTGACAAATTTAGCCCACATCTTGATATTTCTTCAACTTTGGTACTACATACCTTATGAATCCCACCATGGCAGGTAAGGATGTGATATACTAAGTCTTGCACGAGCATAACAAATAGATGATCCCTATGATGGGGGAGTCACCACTTTTATCAAGCCACAAGTGACTTTTCAAAAAGCTATGTTTCTACTCAAGGAAATATGTATGGTGAGTATCTTGGGAGCAAAACCATCTATGCTCTTGCACTAAATTATATCGCAAATATCCTCAATCAATAGAACAGGTGGGATACTACTTAAATGTGTTTAGTCATGTTCGATGTTTTTGGACATAAGTTCATTCTGCAGTGACTCACTTAAGAGCCTTGTAACTAGTGGTGGGGCCCATTTGTCCTTTCGGCCAGTTACACTGTAGGAACAGCTATACCCAAGGCTACAACTTTCGCTCTCACCTGATTTTCATAGCGGCTCGAAGGATTTACCGCTCGAGGTCATTCCCAAGAATATCGATCCCTTGGCAGGCCTCTCTTAAAAAGATAAAATTTGACTGTTACTAACACTTTTCTCTTGCACCTAGGACCACGAAAGCCAAGGGAGAGGATAGTGTGTGTTAGAGGTAGGACCACTCGACCGACTTTTTGCACAAGTGTGCCAAACACAAAAAAACACTTTGTTCTTTTTAATCCATCATCGTAATGTGGTCTAACTATTTGGAGATGTTGCTCCAAAAATCATGATGTTCTTTTTAGCTTTAAAGGCAATATGTTTTGTAAACTAGGAATGGGAAGTCCTGGTCAACTTAACAAAAAAGCACGTTTTGCATAAAGTAAATGGCTTGCGCAAATTTGAGACAGGTTGATTGTGAATTTTATTTGCACCAAAATTTTGAAGTGTGGATTGTAAATTTTAAGTCCGAATTGATGCAAGGAAATCAAATTGTTGATTTTAAGCCCCAAAAGAAAATGAGTCCTAACTTGCAATGAAAGCAAATGTTTCTTTTGTGCAATTTTTAATGCACCAAAAGACAAGTTTGTGATTTTTTTATGGTGAGTTTTAAACCTGCACAAACAACAAATTGTTAGTAAAATCTATGTCCAAGGGGGGCTTCCACAAGCCTAAATTCTAATTTTGGTTACAAATTTTACAAATCCTGATTCTGAAATGCCCTGAAATTTGACTAAGTCTGAAATTTGGAGGATCTTCCAAAAACTAGATTTTGCATTACAACTCCTAGAGGTCTGAAACCCCTCTCAAACATCCTAACAATATATATGGAATATAACTTAAAGTATAAGAATTTCTTCTTCTCTTTTCTCTTTCTTATACTTAAATGTTATATTCCATATATATTCTGCCTCCCACGAGCCTAAGAAAAATAATTTTATCAATTACAAGGCCTCTTTTTACAACGTTCTGTTACAATAGTGCTAGTCTGTGTGAAAACAGAAGCGCTACTTTAACACAAACGTGCTAAAATATTACAAAAGCGCTAAAAGAAAATATTTTTACAACAATACAAAAGCGCTAATTCATGAATAAAAGCACCAAAATACTGGCAAAAGCGCTTATTGTAAGAACAAAAGCGCTAAAAGACAAAAAACAATAGCGCTAAAACGCGACAAAAGCGCCAAAGCCCGACCTGTGTGTCAAGTTCAACATTCAAACATGTTAGTTGGGTTAAAAAAATTGTTTTTTAGGTGCTTGGATTCACGTCAAGTTCACCAAATGATGCCCTGCAAAGTGGACAAGGTTAGTCTAAGAGAAACAACACAAAACACACAAGAAACCATTAGTGTTATTTAATCAAAGACTAATCTAAACAGGCATATCAAGAGAGACACTAAAATCATGCTAATATCTCTAACTAATGAAACAAAGATAATGAGGCATCTCCAAATGCCTCTTAGCATGCTCTTAGCTCCTTCTCCCTTGTTCCTCTCCTTTCCAAGTTCCAAAATAGTGTAGCTCTCAGCAACTTTTTGCACTATGGATGCTTATGGAGGATTGAGATTGAAATATTGCTCTAAATGTTAATAAAGAAGCAAATATTAAGCTATTGATACTAAAATGATTGATTTTATCCAAAATGACAATATATGAGTTAATTATGCTAAAATGCTCTCTTAAAATGCCTATAGCTTAAATGCATACAAGTTTTCAGGATCCGGATTATGAAGAAATGGGCTCTATTTATAGGAAAAATGGAGCAATGGATGGTTGAGATTGAGCAATCTCAACAAGGGTCAGGATTGAATGATTTCAAATCCATGTGAGGGCTTTCAACCCAATCCCAGGATGAAAAGTGTCAATGTGAGATAGGTTGAGAGGGGAGGGAATAAGCATTAAATGCTTGATATGACCTTGGGAGCTAAAGTCAAGGTTGGTTGAATGAATAAACTCTTTATTCAAAGAATAAAACTTTTATCCAATGGATAAATTCTTGTGCAAATGTGAAATGGATGAATATGGTCAAAACAATAAATGTTTGGGGGGACAAGTTTGAAATAACCATAAATGGTTATGTAAGAGCCATAAATGGTCATGTAAGAGCCATTAGTGGTTTTGGAAGACTTTGGGGGTTAATTTGTTGAACACACAAAGCATTAAATGCTTTTCAAAGACTTTGGAGTCTTTGAGAAGTGACTCCATTTTGCTTAGGAATGTGACAATAATTAGGGGATGGATTAGGCTAATTAGGAAGGGGTTAGAAGAATCTAGAAGGGGATTAGATTTTGCAAGTGGATTTGGTGGGTGAGGGAAAATAGGATTTTATTAAAATAAAAATTCATTTATTTCAATAAATGTGTGCAAGTTGCATTTGTAGGAAAATGCAAGTGGGGGGGGGATAATGATTTAAATAAATGTTTTATTTAATTTATTTAAAAGAGGAATAGGGGGATTTAATTAAATAAATAGATTTTATTTATTTAATTGATTGGAATTTGATTTAATGAATTAATTAAAATAAATTGAATAATTTATTTAATTAATAGAAGAATGTTTGGGGATGAATTAATTAAATATTAATTTAATTAACTAGTGGCTAGTGGATTTTTAATCAAATAAATAGCGAATATTTATTTAATTAAGCTGGACAGATTTGTGTGACTACACATACCAATGGAAGCGGAACGACAAGGAGAGCGGCAAGCAGGAATTTCAAATTTCAAATGTGGGAATGGCAGATTTCTTAGGGATGATAGTCTTTCTGTGGGTGGAACTAGTAATCAGGCTGGTTTCCAGGCATCTCAGGGTACTGAAGGGGACAAGGAAACAGTCAAATCAGTGGAAGACAAAGATTCCAAACCCACATGATAGAGGTAAGGAAAAAAAATGGTCTTCACTTTTTGGAGTGAAGCCGTTGGTTAAATCAGGGCTACCAGAAGTTAAGAATATATCCAATCCTACGACAGGGGTTGTTGTAATGCTAGTTGATATCACTGCCTCTGGATTAGCTATGACCTTAGTTGGAAGGTTTGTTGGTTTTAGGCCTAACATTGATGTTGTTAGGAAATTTATAAGGAGAAAATGGGTTCTCAAGGGTCAAGTGGATGTGGCAGCTTTGCCTAGGGGTTTTTTTTTCCTTTGCTTTCAATTCTAAAGAAGATATGCATAAAGCTCTATGTGAAGGACCATGGATGTTTGGCAAGTCAACTTTGGCTTTACAGAAATGGGCTCCAAACCTTTCTCTTGATGAGTCCTTTTTTGTGTCAGCACCTGTGTGGACACGACTCTTGGGCCTCCCGTTGGAGTTCTGGAATGAGGAAGTCTTCAAGGGGATAGTGAGTTCTTTTGGAGAACTTCTCTCGATCGATCCAATGATTGCTACCAAATCAAGATTGGTTTTTTCTCGTATCTGTGTTAATGTTAATCAAATGATGGATATGCCCCAATCTATTGAGATTATATCTAAATTGGGGAAATGAACCCAAGTGATTGAATATGAATCGCTCCCGTTTGCCTGTTTTCTTTGCAAAAAGTTGGGTCATTGGGCAAAATCTTGTCCGCTTAAGAAGAGTAAGAATAGAAAGAATGATAGAAGACTGAAGCAGAAATGGCAAACGAAAGATAAGAGAGAAGACCCACTAGTAGAGTGTGTTCCTGATAAGGAAGTGATTGAGCTGGAAAATGAGGAGAAGAAGGATGAGAATTATAATAATGATAAACCTGTTTGTGCCTGTTCTAATAATCAAATAGAAAGAACCAAAGAAGAAGAACAAAGGATAGAGGCAAATGTGCATAAACATGATCCAGAGACCCAGAAGGTAGGGCTTGTAAGTCATGATAAAGTAGAGGAGAGTTCCAATGATGATGCTTCTGCTTCATCTCATACAAAATCTATCGAAGAAGACTTCAATGACATCTCTAATTTTGAGCCTTTTTTGTTATTAACCAATAGAAGCCCTAAGCCGCTTCAATGCAAAACCCCATCTAATAGTGTGGAAATGCTGACCTTGGAGGGAAATCTTAGGATTCTCAGTACGAAAGAGGGAAAATCAAAGAAGGAAGGACCCAATGGAGGTATCTCAACTAGAAGCAAGAATAAGAAAAATGCAGATGTTGGAAGCCACAACAAAAAGCAGGGGAGACCTTCTCTAAAAAATCAAAGGGAACAAGAAAGTTGGAAGAACCATGCTGATGGAACACAAAGCTCCATCGAGTCAGGTCTATCTCCAGTTAAAGTAGGAAGATAATTTCTTGGAATATAAGAGGGTTGAATACCCCTCATAAGCAGGATGTGTTACGTAATATTATAAGAGATCATAAACGGGATGTGGTCCTTGTTCAAGAGACTAAGATGTGTAAGGATAAAGTGGAAAGGATCAGAATATTTAAAAATAATGGAGTTATAGGAACTAGTTTGGAGGGTGCTTTCGGAGGAACAATGATTTTTTGGAGCCAAAAAACTATTAAAGGTAGGGAAATCATTTCAGAAATCAATAGGACTTATGTGTTGCTCGAGCATATTAAGGATAACTTTTTTTGGGTTATTACTAATGTCTATGCGCCTAATACCAAAGCTGGAAGATTTAAATATTGGAGAAGCCTTGTAGAAGACAGATTAAATTTTGCTGATAAAAGCTAGATAATAATGGGAGATTTTAATACTCCGCTTAAAGAAGATGAGAAGATGGAAGGCCTCCCCTTGCAGCTTGATGGTAAACAAGATCTTATGGATTTTATCAATGATCAAGCTCTTATGGATGTGGATCTCCAAGGGATCAACTATACCTGGACCAATAGAAGAACTGGAGTTGATCTTATCCAAGTAAGGTTAGATAGAACCTTGATTTCCCCTGAGTGGTTATCTAAGTATAGTTGTTCTTTGGCTTATATTATTAAGATTGGTTCTAATCATTTCCCTATTTCTTTTACTACCAATTATTTTTCTGCTAAGAGAAATTTCCCTTTCAAATTTGAAAAAGCGTGGTTATCCCATCCGTCTCTGGAAGTTTGTGTTGCTGATTGGTGGAGCTCTGAGGTTGAGAGAACAACTTTATTTAGAATAGCCAAAAAGGTCAATATTATAAAGGCCAAAATCAAAATTTGGAACAAAGAGACATTTGGGGATATCTTCAAAAGTAAAGCCCAAATTAAGGCTGAAATAAAAGAAGTCCAAGATAAAATCCAAGAGGACGGGCTTTCAGAAGATTTGAGATCTGTTGAAAATGGTTTGTTGTCTAAATACCATACTATTATTTCTAATGAAGAGACATTCTGGAGACAAAGATCTAGAGCCTTGTATTTGAAGGAAGGTGATAAAAATACCTGGTTTTTTCACTTAACTGCTCTTAAGCACAGGGTGGTAAACATGATTTCCAGGTTATCCTGTGATAGGGGGATTTTAACGGATGATAATGATATAAGAAAGGAAGCTCTGGATTATTTTAGCAACCTCCTAGGAGAAGTGGATGATCTTGATGTCAGTAATCAAAACCTCCTTTTGCAGGCTATCCCTCCTATGTTGAATGAGGAAGACAACAAATTTCTCTCTCAGATACCTTCTAGTCAGGAAATCAAAAAGGCTGTGTTTTCTTTTCAGGGAGATAAGCTTCCTGGTCCGGATGGTTTCCAATGTTCTTTTTCTAGTCCTTTTGGCACATTGTGGAGACTAATATCTATAAGGGAGTTAAAGAATTCTTTGGTTCTAGAAGGCTTCTAAAAGAATTGAATGCGACTTTCATTATTCTTATTCCAAAGATTGCAGGAGTTGATTCTCTCTATAAATTTAGACCTATTAGTCTTTGTAACTCTGTTTACAAGATTTTATCTAAGGTTCTCACTTCTAGATTGTTGGATATTCTTCCCAGAATTATTTCTGCTCAGCAAAAAATGGTTTTGTCCCTGGTAGACAGATTCTGGATTCCATTATTTCAGTTCATGAAAATATTCATTCTCTAATGGCTGCTAAAAATCAGAGCTTTTTTCTTAAGTTAGATATGTCTAAAGCCTATGATAGACTGAACTGGCATTTCCTTTTCAGGATAATGAAAGCCTTTGGTTTTGGAGAAAAAGTTATTCAGCTCTATTCTCAATAGATGGAAACTTCCTCATCTGTTGTTATTGTCAATGGATCTCCTTCCAGTTTCTTCAAAAGCACTAGAGGTCTAAGACAGGGGGATCCCATCTCCCCAATCCTATTTACTATTTTAGCTGAAAGTTTGGGCAGATTTATTTTTAAAAATGTGGAAGAAGGGAATCTCAAAGGTCTGAAACCTTCTTCATCCAATATTACTTGTACCCATGAATAGTTTGTTGATGATTCGATTACCATGGGGGAAGCTACTATTAGGGAAGCAAGAAATATGAAGAATATAATGAATACTTATGAATCTGCTTCTGGCCAAAAATTTAATTGGGATAAGAGCTCTCTATTCTTCATCAACACCCTTGTTCAAAGACAATTAAGGATTGAAATAATTCTTGGATGTAAAATTGCCGAGTTTCCCTCTACTTACTTGGGGCTTCTCCTCTGTTTTAAGCCTACGAATAATTTCTGGATTAAGCTGGTTGACAGATTCAACTCTAAATTGGCAGGTTGGTAAGGGGCTATCCTTAGTCAAGCGGGTAAGGTGGCACTACTTAAAGCTACCCTCCAAAACTTGCTTATTTATGCCCTCGGTCTGTTTAAAATCCCTAGAAAGTTTGCAGAGGCATTTGAAAGAATCCAAAAAAAGTTTCTTTGGTCGGGAGTGGAAGACAAGAATATAATTCCCCTTATAGCTTGGAACAAAATCTGTTCTCCCAAGGCCTCTAGGGGGTTGGGTTTAAGGAATATCAGCTCTATGAATAATGCCTTATTAGCAAAACAAATCTGGAGAATGAAAGGGGAGGAAAGAGAGTGGAATTTGATCAAGAAAAAGAAATATCTTCATATGCAACCTCAGACTTCATATGCAACCTTATGAGGAAGAATTTCTAGATAAATCTTTTATGGTTGAAGGTTTTGCAATTTGGAATGCAATTCAATCGGCTAAAAGTTGGGTTGCTGCTGGTAGAATGTGGAAATTGGGAAATGGAAGAGGTATAAGATTTTGGGAAGACAGATGGCTTATGGATAAACATTTGGAGGAAATTCCAATCCTTAATGATTGGAAAGATTGGTTCAAAAATAGGCATGGGGGTTTGGTTAGAGACTATTCGAGAAATGGGAATTGGGTTGAGTTTAGCCAGCATTGTCCAGGTTTAAAGTTTCTTGAGATTTTGCTTTCTTCTAAAATTTTGAGGGACAACAAAGAGGATAGTTTGATTTGGAGGGAGACCTCGGATGGGAATTACTCTGTGTTATTGGCTATGGCTATCCACAACAAAGTAATGGAATAGATTATAATTTGGGCTAAAGTGTGGAATAATAAATTAACTCCTAAAGTTAATATCTTTTTTTGGATCTTTATCCAAAATAAGGTGTTGACTTTGGACAACCTTCAAAAGAGGGGATTTGTTTTTCCTAACAGGTGTTCTCTTTGTTGCAAGGAAGAAGAGTCTGCTTGCCACATTCTCCACCAGTGTACTTTTAGCTAGGAAATTCGGAAAATTATTTTTAGTAGGTGGAAGTTGAGCTGGGTTTTCCCGAACTCTCTAGGAGAGTCCTAGCAGCAATGGTACTGTCCTAATTCCAACCTTAAGATTTGGAGCTTTGGAAACTTAATTTCCCTAATGTTATCTTGAACATCTGGAAGGAGCGCAATAATAGGATCTTTAGGGATAAAAGTGCTAACCCTGAAGTTGTGGTGGATAAATATATAGAGGAATATTCGAATGTCTCAATGGTAATGATAATGGTTTAGTAGCTAAAGAAGACTCTAATGATAGATGGAATCTTTCTATCACCGAATCCAGTAAGGAGATGGGTAGGGAAGGTCTGGTGTGGTGCTTTCCTCTTCAAGGATGGATAAAGGCCAACTTTGATGGGGCGTCGAAGGGGAATCCGGGTAAAGCTGGTTATGGGGGCATTGTCAGGAATTTTGCTGGAAGTTGCCTAGTGGCGGTCGCTGGTCCTCTAAGTAGTCAAACCAATCATTATGCTGACGCTTCAGCAGCTTTGAATACCTTGATAATTGCTAAGAACCTAAATCATGACAACTTATGGCTGGAGGGAGACTCACTAAATATTATCAAGTGCTTGAAGGGGGAAACCGAGCCTTCATGGTCTATAGAAAACAATTTTTAAAGCTAGAGAAATTATCGCTAGCTTCAAAGTTATAATAATTGAACATGCCTTTAGAGAAAAAAATTTGGTTGCGGATGGCCTAGGGAACCTAGGCATTAATTCCGAAGCTCAAACCATTTGGCATGGGGGAGATAATTTCAATTTTAGTATTAAAGATCTCCTAAGAAAGGATAGATTCATGGGGAAAGAAGGACTGCACAATTATGATAGTTGAAATGAGTAATTTATGCATTTATAGAAAGGTAATGATTACATGGCGAAGTGGCAAGATCATAATCAAAGATATTAACCCTCTGCACACTTTTTGGGTTAATATTTTCAAAATTTTGAGAGACAACGGGAAAGAAGCCTGAGTTTGCAGAAGAACAGAGGTTACATTTTGAAATTGAATATGGGAGGGGATCTAAGGAGGGAGGAACCAGACAACATATCCAGATGGAAGGAAATGCCAAAAGTATGGATGAAGTTGGAAAAAGGGTCCTTGACAAATTTTATGGAGAAGCTCATTGATTACGATAAAGGCAAGGTTAATCTTGCAGTCTCCAAAATAACAGAAAATTGGAGTAATGGGTCTTTTAAAATCCATGGTGTGAGGTTCAAATTGGACGCGGGCCTAATTGCGACTATAACAGGTATGCCCCACTCAGGTCTTAATTTTTTTAGAGATCTTGAAGTTTCCTATAACGCAGTTAAACTTTTTCCACATAAGGAGAAGGAGAGGGATAAAATAAGCAAAGCCACGGGGGGTTATTATGATGCCTCCAACATCAAAAAAATTTGGGGTTGTGTGTTGAATGCTATCATGGAATACATAATAGTGGAGGGTCATTTTACTAGGGCCCATACTTACCATTTTGTGCTATTAAACCACTTTAGGCATGAGAAAAGGGTTTCTCTGCCCTACTACCTCTTCAGGTCTTTGTCGAGGTCTCTCAACAAACACAACAAGAATCCTTCAAACCCAGTGCTTCATTGTGGCCTCATTCTGCTCATTTATGAGCACTGCAAAATCCTTGCCATTCAGGAAAACAAGAGATTGTATGCTTCTCTAGGGAAAGGCAAGAAAAAGCTGGAGGAAAGCAGACCCAGCAAGGAAAAGTCGTCTCAGAACAAAAAGAGCAAGAGTGCTACTGGCATGAATACCCAAGAGGACAAGAAGAACACAGAGGAAACTAGAAAAGATGGTAGTGAAATGGATACGGATGAGTTTGGAATTGAGGAAAGATGGAATGACAAGAATGTGAGAGTCGAGGAAGATGAAGTTGAGGACGTGTCAGACCAAGATAGCCCAACTCACAATGCTAGCCTTGGCAATGTCAACAACCAGCCTATGGTGGAGAAGGATGATAAGGTTAATGAGGAAAAAGAAATGGATTTTGAGAGGGAGAAGAATAAGGAACCTGAGAAGGAAATGGCTAAGGATAGTCTGAGTAAGGATAAGGAGGGTGCTGGAGAAGGGTTATTCCTGGATAACCTCAGAAACCTTACCGAGGCTAGACTGGGTTTCGATAGGTGGACATGAATTTTTGAAGAACATGGAAAAATGGTATTTAGACAAATGAGAAAAGGAAGGAAGATGATATGAACCAGAAGCAATTGAAGCAGGATATGGAAGAAAAAGCAAGGAAAATGGAAGCTCAGATTGACAATCTGGAAGAAGGTAAAGAGGCAATGAAAAACCTATTGGGAATGATCCCGAAAATCTTAACCGTTGTTACAAAGAACCTAGAGGAAATCTCTAAGGTCCTTGAAAGCTCTAGTTCTCCCAAACCGGTGGTGGATCTCGACATTGATGAAGATGCTATCGAGACTGGGATAGGGGAGTCTACTCCTGGTGGAGCAACAAAGAGAACTAGGGTGAGCTTGAAGAAAGCAGTTGTGGCGTCTGCTAAGGAAATCCCTAATCTTAGGGATAATATCAAAGAACTCTATGGGATTAGTAGTAACTTGGCTAATGCCCTAAAAAATATAAAATAGTTCCTTTTCTGTGCTTTGTCTGGTTTGGCTAGTTGTCGCTAGTTTTTTGGGGCTTTTTTGCTGGTTTTCTCTAGTTGCTTTGCTAGTTTTTCCTTTGTATGCTCCTTTTGGTTTCTTAATGCTTTTCTCTTGTAAGGATCTTTTGTAAAAAGGTTTCAGGGCCCCTTTAAAACCTGTTTTTACCTTAATTAAAAAAACTACCGGTACATACCAGTAAGAATACTGAAAAATTGCACAAAGAATTAAACAAGAACAAAACTGAAAGGAAATATTTTTGGTTGATGCAAGAATGCTCATCGACTGGGGATGCTCCTGCATCAGACAACTCAGGTAGAAAAAGATGTTCCATGAGAGGCAACTCATGAATATCTAAAAGGATTCAGAATGATGATCCCATGCTCATTTCTGATCCAAATATCTTCTTTATCTGTCAACCTCTATTTTAACTCTTCTGGTGCCTCAACTGGTTTCTCTAACCTCTGAACCTCTTTGTTTCCCTTTCTTTACTTCAGATCTATAAATTGTCTATGTTTCTACAAATCTGATTTGGTTCTTCCATAAGACTTCATCCGATTTGTCACCATCAGCTCTCTGTCAACTAGTTCCATCTATCCATTAGGCTCAATTATCAGATCCTTCTGCAAGCTCCTGTCAGCCTCTAGTATAACCTCTGCAACTGGTTCTATCAAATCTTTCTTCAAACCCTCTGGTATAACTTTTGCAACCGGTTCTATCAAACCTTCTGGTATAACCTCTGCCACCAATTTCTTAGTATTACAACTTCTCTCAGGACTCACATTCTTCACCTCCTCTTTCTCCTTCAAAGAAATCAATGTGAACTTTTGTCCATCCTTTTCAATAATAACTAGGTTTCTTCTACAATAATAAATAGCTCCTCTATCATACTACCAAGGTTTTCCCAAGAAGACATGACAAACACCCATAGACACAACATCACATAAAAATTCATCTCTAAAAGGTGCAATATTGAAACTCACCAAACACTGCTCCTTTATCTCTATATTTTGATCATCTTGT
The DNA here is from genome assembly GCF_030272615.1 of Cryptomeria japonica. Taxonomy (NCBI): domain Eukaryota; kingdom Viridiplantae; phylum Streptophyta; class Pinopsida; order Cupressales; family Cupressaceae; genus Cryptomeria; species Cryptomeria japonica. The sequence goes on from NC_081411.1 coordinate 653,417,477, forward strand.
AACCAACTTACCTCATAAGGACAAGGATTCTTAAGACTCTTCAACCTAGGCTTCACAACCATCTCCTCAGATACTAAATTATCAGTACTTCCACTATCTACAATGACCTTGCAACACTTACCACCTGATTTACACACAGTCTGAAAAAGACTCTTCCTCTCCGGTATCCTTGCTTCTGAACATAAGGGATTCTCATTGCTCCGGGGCACAGTCAGATCTGGTACCATCACCTTCTGGTTCTTCACTTACCACACAAGTTCTTTCCATTCCTTGCTTACATTCATAGGATCTATGTTCAGTTTCTTCACACTTGAAACATTTGCTAGGAAATTCTCTACCCATACTGCTACTACATTTCCTCGGTGTCTTATGTTCTGGTTCTTTACTTCACTTAGGTTTTGAGTCCTCTTCTTCAGCCAGTTTCTTCATACTATCATTCATCTTGAATTTCTCCTTTCCCTTATTTGGTTGTCTTCTCCACACCTTCTCCTCAACTCTTAAAGCATATTGGTAAGCTTCTTCAACTATGGAAACCTTCAACATACTCATCTCATCTTGAATGTTAAAATTAAGTCCATTGATGTACCTTTCCACATTTTCTCTGTCTATCTCTCTATGTCCATATCTAATCACCACCTTGTAGAATTACTCACTATATTCCTTCACAGTTATGTTTCTCTATTTCAGGTCCTGCAACTTCTTGAACAACTCCAATTCATAGTCTCCCAGTATGAAATTTGCCTTCAATCTTGCAACCATCTGTCTCCACTGGGTGATCTTTAATTCACCATTCTCCACTTTATCTTTTTGTAATTCTTTCCACCATACAACAACATGCCCTTTCAGCTTGGTTTGTGCCAATCGAACTCTCTCTGGGTCCTTGATATCCTCAAACTCAAAGTAGCCCTCTAACTCTCAGATCCAATCGATCAAACCCTTCAGGTTCAATGTTCTGAAAAATTTGGAAACTGATGGTCTTGAAAAGCATTGAGAGGGGGGGGGGTGTGAATCAGTGACACCAAAATAAGCACAACTTTAAACACTAACCGGTAGATGAACTTAACTAAGAATTTGAAAAAAATACATGCTATCCAAAATAAAATAACAACATCCACATAAAGTAGAACATCCACCATAACACAAGTGTTTATACGTGGAAAACCTAAATAGGTAAAAACCACAATGAGATGGAACTCACAAGTTAACTATCTGCAGTAATAGAAAACTGACCGGTTAAGGTCTTACAAAGTGCTCTGCTAGGAGCGAATCTTGTTAGAGATCCCAAGCTTGATTAGAAGCTTATACCCTGTTAAGAGTAACCTTGCTAGAGGATTTTAGAATCCATACTAATGGATCACCTTGTTATAGGATTTGTACAATGAAGCTTGTTAGAGCTTACCTGGTCAGGGGATTTGATTATGTTGTAATGATTAGAAAACAACAAGAAAGATTTGATTTGTTCTGAGTAGCACAAGACTTGCTTGATCAAATCATTCAAAGTGCATTCAACACTGCTCTCCATCTAAACACTTATTTCTCTTCAGCAAATGATTTCACTCTTTATGCATATTCGTATTTGCATAGATCACATCTTCTATATCAGTTCTCTCTTCATCATAAAAATGATTCACTAAGATATCTTTAAATAGACATACAAATCTTATGTCGGCCATAGGAACACAATTTTCTAGGTGCAGTGTATCTAGACATTTAAACATAACTCATCACAAAAATGGATACTGGTTAAAACAGTCAATACTGGTTGGACCACAATATGTGAACCGTTGTGCTGGAATCTTCTACTTAATCTTCATCTTCAACTTTATCTTCATTTTGATGCTGACTTAATGTAACCAGAGGTTATCTCTTAGGCACATACCGGTTGACACAGAGTACCAGTTAAAGATAGACCTTAAACATATCGGTTAACAATGTAAATCAATGAAGTTACACCGGTAGTCAATCTAATCATATGTGTGTGAGAGAGTGTTTCATCAATGACAACAAGTGATGAATACATGATAATCATCATCAAGCCAACAATCTCCCCCGTTGGCATTGATGGCAACACTTAGAGAGAGAAAAAAATGAGTAATACAATACCACTAAATGTGCATACACAACATATTTACATATGTACTCATATTCCTCTTTAAAGCAATACTCCCCCTTAATGCATGCATAAATACAAAATTTTCAAAAACACACACATATTATTACTCCCCCTTTGACAACAATGCCAAAATGATAAAGTAAAATATATACATATATATAGAAAATCTGTATCAAAGTGTTCATCATAAATTACAATTTTAAACAGGTTCATGCATTGTCTATTCTCATAAAAATATTATTGAAATTTTGCTTCATCTGGGATAGAACATTCTTCCATGATTCCAGTATGTTATCCGTATACTCAGAGGTAGACAACAGCTAGGAATAGAATTATTCCATTGAGTCGAGCGTGCAAGTTTTAGGAGTAGCAAGAATAGCTTCCGCACTGGAGTAGGCTCTCTGAAGAATGTCAACCTGTGAGGTGAGCTGACTCTTGATCTCTCTTAGAGATCAGAATCTCTTAGTTCCTTCAATACCATTCATGTTCAGTCTGTCATGCAATTCATCTATAGACTGGTTAAAAGCATGAATGGAGTCCTGGAATGGGACATATGCCTTGCATAACCCTTCTATTTCCTGCTCAGTTTCAACTTGATTCTTGGAAATATAAAAATAAAAGAAAGTAATATTGGAGGTAGAGGCAAGATAATTTCCTCCAGATTCAATAGCTTTCTTTAACAAGGTGCCATTATGAGATAAAGCCATTTTGCTATTTTCAATGTGCTTAGCCAGTTTATCTCCATATGCCTTCTTGTGGCTCTTCTCAGCGGATATTTGAGTAGCATCTTCAAGTGATTTGATTTGATCAAATGCATCTGCAACTAACTGACCAAGTTTGTTGATAGGAGTGGGAAGATGTGCGACAGAGGTTTCTGGTAGTAAACCAGACAAAATTTCTACTGCATTCTAGATTGTCTCTGCTTCAATCCTCTGCTCTTTGAGTTGCTTCTTGTGTACTCAAGATTGCATAACATTAGCAATATTCATCATTTATGATGCACTCAAGGTATTCATGTCAATAGGTCCTGAGATACTTCAAGAGTCTTCATCATCATCATCAAGTAGTTCTTGTTTTGCTGGTTCAGGGGGTATACTCTTAATGATGGCTCTTTCTGTGTTTTTCTATATTGTATCTTTTGTTTACTGAGTAAGAGCTTCCTCAGTGGATTCCTTTTGGGTAATCTCAATGATCGGTTGAGATTGGGGTTTCTCCAGTTGTTCAGTTGTCAGTTCACTGACCACTTTTAGTTGATTACCTGATTGATCACCTAATGTAACCCGTACTTCTGTGATTGTAGGAGGATCCATATCTAGTGTAGTGATGTCTCCAGATAGGTCTACTATGTCCTGAATATCTTCATCAACAAGAATAACGGAATTATCCTTCTTCTTGGTTGGATAGACTACATCAGCTTGAACAATTTTCTCTTCATCCATTTCTGGTCAAGGAACATCGTCTGTAGTATCATCCTTAAAGTGGACTTCTTCCCTCTTTTTGATTATACAAGCTAGCTGATGTGTCTCAGACTCAACAACTGACCTTTTTGCATTAAGAAGCTTCAGTATTCTTACTTTAAAATCATAATATGCTTTGTATTCCTCAGTTAAAGCACTAATTCCATTTGATGATAGATTGGGAAAATACTGTACAAATAATTCATCAATAATCTTCTTATCTAATTGAATGGCTTCTTCCCTTTTATGTAACAAAGTATTATACAAAGAGACTAAAATATCTTTCTCCAAATCATGCGTAAATATATTGTAATGACCCAAATAAGTTATTACATGTTGGAGTACTTGCTTCTGCTCATCTTCAATAAAAGAATCATAAAGTTCTTTGACATTGTCAAACCTGTTTCTTCCCAATGACTTCATTGTTCTCTCAAAGATTGTGTCAGGTTTGTAGGTAGCAATATCTATAGCTGTAGTTGCCTTCGGTACTACCTTTGCCTTTTTAAGTGTTTCGTCGGTTGCTTTTTCCTTCTTTGGTTCTTCTTCAGAATCTGTACCCTCAGACTCTGGTTGCAAAATCAGTTTCCTATTTCTCTTCTTTGGTGCGCTCTCCTTCTTTTCATATACTTTAGGTGTTGGTTCCTTCTTGGTTAGGACACTCCGAGTCACCCTTGTAGTCTTTTTCATAGGAGCTTTTTCATCACATTTCTTTTGCTTTCCTTTTACTTTAGCTACAGGTGTAGTACCGGTTTCAGTTGGTGCAACTTGGACTGCCAAGGTGTCCAATTTTGCCTTCTTTTTTTCCATTCTTATCACAAAGTAATTTCAGCTAAGTATAGATGTGTAGAGTTCCTAAATCTTCTATTTTGCAATCTATATAGCTAGACAAGTCACCTTTAACCACAACACCACTCAGAACTTGTGATAATGCATTATAAGACATAATTTCATCTACCTTTAGAGCTTCCTCAGGCTCAACAGTGATCATCAACCTCTCTACAGGTTTAGAAGTAGATGCCATTCTAGATTAACAGATTTCAAAGTGGTATACAAATAAATACCTTGCACGTCGCTCCATTTTCTAGTTGAAGTGTTCAAATGCACACCCGTTCGCCTTTCTGCAACTTTCAATTTAGCTTGATTTCCCTAATCACAAAGCAATTCACCAATTTGCACCAAGACAATCTTCTTCTACTCTGCAATCGCTTCAAATTTGTTTTTTGAAAGAGTTAGGGTAAAAAAGATAGAGTAAAAAATTGTTTTTATCCACTTTCCTGACCACAATAAATGCTCACACTTTTAGGTTACAAAACCTAATTTTTATTTACTGCTTAAGTGAAATACCGGTTGATAACATGTCAACAAAAAGTCATCAAAATTCAAAATTCAAAAATTTATTTCTCACTCATTTTACAAAAGGGGTCCATAAATGTTTTACCATTACACTCCCCTTAGCCGTGTTAGATAGGCTTAAGTCATTGGTGTTGGATTCTCTTCACTGGGTGAAGGAATGGTTTCTTCTATAGGAAATTCTTTTCTTTTCTTCTTCCAAGTCCGGTTCATATCTTCTCTGGTTTCCTCAACATTAATTTTCTGCTTGCCTTTCTGATCCTTGAAAGAGTTGACTGGTTTACTATTCCTTGATTTGCAAAACTTTGCCAAGTGCCCCGGTTTGTTGCAGTGGTAACAGACCATACTAGATGATCTCCAGAGTCCTGCATTTTGTCTTCCTGTTCTTTTTCTGCAGTTCATAGCCACATGACCATAGTTATTACAAAAGGTGCAAACAACATTTGTTGCCTTTTCCATTTTGAATGGACTAAACCGGTTGCCATATGATCTTTGCCAGTTCCGATTTACCTGGTCATCAAAATTCCTTATCTGGTCATCATTTGGTCTAGGATGCATGTGTGGTAAATGATTGTTTGATCCATATCTGCACTCAATATGTTTATGCCCATACATTCCACATGTGTAGCAATGGCCTTCAAACTTTCTAGACACATACCTAGCTTTAGTATTGTAACTTGCATTTCTGTTAGGTTTGTTCCTACAAACAGTTGCAGTGTGACCAGGCTTGTGACAGACAAAGCAAACAAGTTTAAAAGCCTTCTTACTGGTAGTCTTTTGACTTTAGAAGCAGTTTTGTTCTTTGTACCAGAGGATTCACCTTTTTCAGTTGTATGAAAACCAAGTCCAGAGATATCACCCTTCATTTTCTGTGATTGAATTTGTTCTTCTAGCATGGTAGAACCTTTGACGAACTTATCCAATTTCTCATTGGCTTCAGTAAGCTTTTGGACAATATCTTCATTATGCTTAGACAGTTTCTCTTGCAGAGATGATGCCAACTCAAGATATAGCTTTAGGTTTTCCTTTTCTTCCATTTCAGCAATCAAGTCCTCATGTATAATATCTTTTCCTCATTTGATCTTTATGATCTCCTAATCTCTTACCTTGATAAGATCTTCAACAACTCTTCTGGCTTCCAGTTCCTGACTCATGCAGATGGTGAGACCTTCTAGTTCTCTAACCATCTCAAAGTAGCTTCTTTCCCCCATGGTAGTTTCAAGATTTCCTTCTACGTAGTTAGGCTTCAAAGAAGTTAGGCTCTGATACCAACTGATGGTCTTGAAAAGCACTGAGAGGGGGGGTGAATCAGTGACACCAAAATAAGCACAAATTTAAACACTAACCGGTAGATGAACTTAACTAAGAATTTGAACAAAATACATGCTATCCAAAATGAAATAACAACATCCACATAAAGTAGAACATCCACCATAACACGTGTTTATACGTGGAAAACCCAAATAGGTAAAAACCATGGTGAGATGGAACTCATAAGTTAACTATCTGCAGTAATAGAAAACTGACTGGCTAAGGTCTTACAAAGTGCTTTGCTAGGAGCGAATCTTGTTAGAGATCCCAAGCTTGATTAGAAGCTTATACCTTGTTAAGAGTACTACCCTGTTAAGAGTAACCTTGCTGGAGGATTTTAGAATCCAAACTAATGGATCACCTTGTTAGAGGATTTGTACAATGAATCTTGTTAGAGCTTACCCGGTAAGGAGATTTGATTCTGTTATAATGATTAGAAAAAAACAAGAAAGATTTGATCTGTTCTGAGTAGCACAAGACTTGCTTGATCAGATCATTCAAAGTACATTCAACACTGCTCTCCATCTAAACACTTATTGCTCTTTAGCAAAAGATTTCACTCTTTATGCATATCAGTATTTGCATAGATCACCTCTTCTATATCAGTTCTCTCTTCATCATAAAAATGATTCACTAAGATATCTTTAAATAGACATACCAATCTTATGTCGGCCATAGGAACACAATTTCCTAGGTGCAGTGTATCTAGACATTTAAACATAACTCATCACAAAAATGGATATTGGTTAAAACAGTCAATACCGGTTGGACCACAATATGTGAACTATTGTCCTGGAATCTTCCACTTGATCTTCATCTTCAACTTTATCTTCATTTTGATGTTGACTTAATGTAACCACAAGTTATCTCTTAGGCACATACCGGTTGACACAGAGTATCGGTTAGAGATAGACCTTAAACATACCGGTTAATAGTGTAAATCAATGAAGTTACACTGATAGTCCATGTAATCATATGTGTGTGTGTGAGTGTTTCATCAATGACAACAAGTGATGAATACATGATAATCATCATCAAGCCAACATAAACCTCAACTTTATGAACTTTACTTTCTTGTGCCACTTCTCTTAGGAATCTTTCCTCTCTTTCATCTTTCGGTCCTTTAGCTTCCTCAAGCTCTTCACTGACTTCCTCATATTCATCCTCAGAATCAGGGTTTCTCCGTAAGCCAGCCAAAGCATTTCGGATTTCATTCCTTACTTCATTCTTGAAGTCTTCCATCATCTACTCTACCCTCCAGGGGTTTGTCCTTCTTGGTGACATCTCTCCTTCCACTCTAATGAACTGCCTCAATTCGGCGATCTGACTACCGGTTTCAATTGCCTCCCTCGATGATCTATTGAACACATGCGCAACCTGCCTCCAATTGGTGATCCGTCCACCCCAAGGAATGCCTCAATGTTTGTAAATGATTCTTCCACCAACCACTCCATAACCAGCTCTGATACCACTTGATGCAGCCATAACCGGTAAAAACCCTCAAAAGAGTCAATCGACTTATGTAGCAAGAGAGACATGATAGAAGTAGCAAGAAAAAATAACAAATTCACATAAACAAATCATATTAAATCCTTAGAACTTCTGGCAATCATCAAATTATCATCAAAGAACATCCGGTAATTAATCGTTTACATACAGGCTTCAAGCCATATACAATCCAATCGGGAGTCTAAGAATCAACCAGATCACAACATGCAAATCTCAATCCTTATTCTGAGTTCTACTTCCTCTACCCACTACAATGAATACATGATAACATATTTATACCGATCGGAACTCTTCCAGGTCAGCCTCATAAGATACTTAGATTCACCAATGCAGGAAAATGAATCGTGTAATTAGGTCGGCCCTAAGAATTAAGAAATCTTTCCAAAAAATAACAACCAATTGATGCAATTCAGAAGGAAGGTCAGCGACATGCCAAATAACATTGGACAAGACCCAAGATGGATCCACACACCAAGAATCATGTCGGTAATGAAGGAAAACCAACCGATAAGCACAAGAACTGTCCCGGAACTTAGAAATAGTCAACCGAAAGTGATAACTAATCGGTAAAGGACCCAAATGAACTGGAAATCTGGAATTAAGCACATAAAACCATCTGGAAACCAAAAATAAGATCTTCCATGAGGAACAAGCAATTACCGGTACATACTGGTAAGAATACAAAAAACTGCACAAAGAACTAAGAAATAACAAAACTAAAAGGAAATATTTTTGGTTGATGCAAGATTGCTCATCGACCGGGGATGGTCCTGCATCAGACAACCCAGGTATAAAAAGATGTTCCATGAGAGGCAACTCATGAACATCTAAAAGGATTCGGAATGAAGATCCCATGCTCATTTCTGATCCAAATATCTTCTTTATCTACCAAACTCTGTTTTAACTCTTGTGGTGCCTCAACTAGTTTCTCTAACCTCTAACCCTCTTTGTTTCCTTTTCTTTGCTTCAGATATGCACATTGTCTCTATTTCTGCAGCTCTGATTTGGTTCTATTCCGATACTACTGCTACCTTTCCTCAGTGTCTTTTGTTCTGGTTCTTTACTCCACTTAGGTTTTGTCTCCTCTTCTTTAACCAGTTTCTTCATACTATCACTCATCTTGAATTTATCCTTTCCCTTATTTGGTTGTCCTCTCCTCACCTTCTCCTTAGCATTTAAAGCATACTGGTAAGCTTCTTCAACTGTGGAAACCTTCAACATACTCATCTCATCTTGAATGTTAAAATCAAGTCCATTGATGTACTTTGCCACCTTTTCTCTGTCCATCTCTCTATGTCCAGATCTAATCACCACCTTGTAGAATTCCTCAGTATATTCCTTCATAGTCATGTTTCTCTGTTTCAAGTTCTACAACTTCTTGAACAACTCCAATTCATTGTCTCCCGGTATGAACTTGGCCTTCAATCTCGCAACCATCTATCTCCACCGGGTGATCTTCAATTCACCATTCTCCACTCTGTCTTTATGCAATTCTTTCCACCATAAGGCAACATGCCATTTCAACTTGGTCTATGCCAACCAGACTCTCTGTGGGTCCTTGACATCCTCAAACTCAAAGTAGTCCTCAAACTCTCCGATCCAATCAATCAGATCCTTCGGGTTCAGCGTTCTAAAAAAATTGGAAACCTCAACTTTATGAACTTTACTTGCTTGTGCCACTGCTCTTAGGAATCTTTCCTCTGTTTCATCTTTCGGTCCTTCAACTTCCTCAAGCTCTTCACCGACTTCCTCATATTCATCCTCAAAATCAGGATTTCTCCATAAACCAGCCAAAGCATTTCAAATTTCATTCCTTACTTCATTCTTGAAGTCTTCCATCATTTTCTCTGCCCTCCTGGGGTTTGTCCTCCTTGGCGGCATCTCTCCTTCCACTCTGGTGAACTGCCTCAATTCGGTGATTTGACTACCGGATTCACTTGCCTCCCCTCGGTGATCTATTGAACACACATGCAACCTACCTCCAATTAGCGATCCGTCCACCCCAAAGATTGCCGCAATGTTTGTAAATGATTCTTCCACTAGCCAGTCTATGACCATCTCTGATACTACTTGATGCAACCATAACCGGTAAAAACCCTCAAAAGAGTCAACTGGCTTATGCAACAAGAGAGACACAACTGAAGCAGCAAGAAAACATAAAAAATTCACATAAACAGATCATATTAAAGCCTTAGAACTTCTGACAATCATCTGACAATCATCAGATTATCATCAAAGAACATCCGATAATTAAGCGGTTACATACAGGCTTCAAGCCAGATACAATCCAACCGAGACTCTAAGAATCAACCAGATCACAACATGCGAATCTCAATCCTTATTATGAGTTCTACTTCCTCTACCCCCTACAATGAATACATGATAACATATTTATACCCACCGGAACACTTCCGGGTCGGCCTCATAAGATTACATTCACCAATGCAGGAAAATGAATCGTGTAATTAAGTCGGCCCTAAGAATTAAAAAATCTTTCCAGAAAATAACAACCAAGTGATGTTGTTCAGAAGGAAGGTCGACCACATGCTGAAAAACATTGAACAAGACCCAAGATGGATCCACATGCCAAGAATCGCATTGGTAATGAAGGAAAACTAATCGGTAAGCACAAGAACTGTCCCGAAACCTAGAAATAAACAACCGGAAGTGATAATTGACCGGTAAAGGACCCAAATGAATTGGAAACCTGGAATCAAGCACATAAAACCATCTAGAAACCAAAAATAAGACCTGCCACAAGGAACAAGCAACTACCGGTACATACCAGTAACAATACAAAAAACTGGACAAAGAACTAAACAATAACAAAACTGAAAGGAAATATTTTTGGTTGATGCAAAGATTGCTCATCAATCAGGGATGCTCTGACATCACTCATCATCATCATCACCACCATCATCATCTCCATCATCCTACTTATCATCCTCATCATCATCCTATGAATCATCCTCATCGTTAGAGCTAGAACTCACTAAGTCATTGTTGTCAGACTCCTCCTCCTTTGTATCCTTGTAATCAACCGTACATATGTTTGGGGCATTTCCACCAGCTCCACCATCTCCTACATAATCTCCACTAGTGCTTCCATCTATATCATATCCATCTTCATCATCTCTCCTCCTCGCCTAGCTCTAACTTGGCCTCCATGTCTGGATTGGCCTTTGGCTCTGTCCTAACCTTCTCCTTTTCCCTATCCTCTACCTCTATCTTCTCTATGTCTATGATCCATAGCAATAAGAATGAGAATTAATTGATCTATAAGTTGTGTAAGCCCATGAGTAACCCACCATGCATCATATTGACCAGTAGTCCTAGTGTCCACCACAATTGAAGCCTAGTCCCACTGCACTAGCAAGAGACTCTCAAACTCCACATCAACCACTTATGTACTAATACAAGGCCTCCAATCACTGACCTCACAGGTAGTCCATGAAAAAATAATTTCTCGACTAGAACACCATGCTAAATGCCAAATTGTCTCAATACCCTACCTAATAAGTGAATGTTGATAATCCTCTGAGAGCGTATTATTCACCCTATTAGGTATCTATGTTGACGATAGTAGGGGAGGTGCTCCACATCGTCATACAACAACATAAAATCTATATATATTTTGCATAAAAAAAATGTTGCAAGATGTCCAACACATCATTGTGTCACTACATCGACATAGATATATACATATGGTAAAGTGAGATCAAGTTGTCTGTGGATAATAGGTCTGCATATCACATTATGCTCCCAAGTCCAAATTTGAAGAAGAGTAATCATATAGCTAACAGATTGGGCACTTGATCAATATGCGACTATGTGTAATTGATAGTAGAGCAGACCCAAGACACATGACACCAATGCATATACTCGACTATCATCAATCATCCCCTAAAGTACCTATCCCCATCCCATGGAAAATCTATGACCTTGCCTATCTAGAGCCAGTTGCCTACAACCACAACACTAAGCACCACAGTATATCAATCATACATGGAGGAAATAGTGTCCCGTCAGATCTCCAGATAGTCATCAATGTCTAGCTTGACTGGATCACACTCATATAGCCTGCATAGAGCTACAATCCAAAGGCGTGGCCCGTCTACTACTCTCTCTCATGATTAGGAATCCAAAGGATGTGCCACACATCCTCAAGAATCACTAAGGCCTCTCTAATTAGTAGGTGGAATGAACATGTCTCTGAGTGCCATCGTTTGGCAAGCAAAGTAATCAATTCGCAGTTCTCCCTAATCTTAGGCATCTAGCACACATGATATAATCCAAGGAGTTGTAAGTATTCTCACTCGATCTTACCCAGCTAATGTAATAGAGAGAGACACTTAGGCCTACTCTAGTGTGCACCCAATACTGGCAAGACCGTCTACATCCAAAGTAAACACCATGTTAGTTGATGCACCTAATTGACTGATCGATAGCTTATTCACCATCATGTGTCACTGAGTAAACCCTAAAAATACAATAGAGTAACTAAGTTTACAAATGTGGCACACTTATAACAACTGCAACACATTTATCAAATACAACATTCTATTTGCAAATGTGTAAAATAAATTGTGAATGCATAAAATACACATGTGCATGCAACACAATTAAATTTAGGACTTCCTAACCTAACTTATCAGACACCTAACAATAAATGTGCTCTAATGTTGAGATGGGATCAAATACTTTTTGAATCGCCTAACCCAAATAGCTTGTCAAAAGCCTGAATCCTCTTTTTGCACGATGTAGCTCTCTCTTGATGTCTGCCATAACTTTGCAACGATGGTCAAAATACTCTCCATACTCTCCAAATCTCCAAAGCTCACAATGCACAAATGTGCCCAAATGAGCCTCTAAACTCCTATTTATAGCCAAATTGAGCCCCAATCAGGTTTTCCTACCCTATTGGTTGTTGTTCTTTTTACTTTCTAAGAGTTGTAGATTGCTCATATGAGTCCCATTTTTCACATATCACATTTTTGGAATCCTTGTTATTTTTTTGTCAAATTGGCCTTCAAATAAAAAAAATTGACCAATTTCTTGAGGGGGTACCATATTGCCCTATCGCCACTAGGATAGAATTTTATCAATTTTTCTTTGAAACAACTCCTAAAAATACATTGTCTCAAAGAGGGTCAAAATGTAGACACCTAAAATTGTCTCACACTTGCCTATGCCCTTTTTCTTTTTTAAGGTAAATAGTGGCTAAGGGCCCCCACCCGAATGTATTAAAATAAAACAAGTTTACATCTTGGCTAAAAGCCACTAGAGCCCATAAACAAGATACAACTAAAAAACAACTTACTAAATACTGCCCTTTGTCTCATGAATGAAAAAAACCCCTCGTTTGTCTCTTCATTAACGATCACAAAAAAGGAAACCAGGCTGCAATTTAGGATTTCGCTCCATATCTATCATGAAAATGTAGATGCACATTGAAAGAAACCTGATTTTTCTTCCTTTTTCTCTTCACTATTATCCAATTACTTTCTGAGTTCCCATCTCCTTGAACCCCAACCAGGTTCCCTGGGGTATTTTCATTCCCTTTCAAAGATGAAAAATTTGAGCTCTCTTTTTTCCCAACCTTATACTTTCTTGGTGGTGTGGCAACCTTGGCATGAACCATCCCTATAGGAGGGGGTCCATCTAGAGTCCTTGGCAATGGTTGTGATCTACTTGGTGAGAGAAAATGGGTATCTTCCCCAAAAGTCTTCATAGATGCTTTTGTGGGCCAACATTCTCTTTCGCACTTGCCACTCTCTTTTCTATAGAGTAAAGGTAGGGGGAAACATCCTTCCACTGCATGGCCTTGTAGTCATATCTTTGTTTTACACATTGGGCCACTAAATAACCCATATTGTAACATCTACGACATCATAATGTTACTCCCTCATAGTCTATAATCTGATTCCAACTTCCATACTTGGTGCTAAGAGATATCTCCGTAAAGATTTCCTTTGTTATGACAATCTCAACTAATATGCGAGCATATGTGGTGTATAGATACCCTGATAAACCCTCATCAACTAAAAGAAATTTCCCAAAATAATTCCTAATGACTTCAAAGCATGAATTACACCAAAATTACAAAGGAAGATTCAACAATCTTACCCAAATCAAATTCACAAAGAAAGATTCAATGGTTTGAACGATTGAAGGGTGCTAGGGCTTCAACATTAGTATTCTCTCATGTAATCCCATTGCTAGTCACACAAAATTGTGTCTCAATCCTTAACCTTGTCAAAGACCACAACAAAGCATCCTCGCACACAAGGGTAGATCTGAACATCACCAATCAAAACGCGGCTCCAAGTTTTTGAAATCCATTGATGCAATTCTGCCAAACAGCCAAAATCATTTGAATCTTCCAATCAAACCTTATTTAGCAAAAAAAAAAAAGCCACATTTTCATCCACCTCTTGTAAAACATACACCCACAATTCAATGCTTACGGTAGTTTTAGCAAGATAGGCCATAGGATGAACAAATTGTGATTCTTGGTATGGCATGCCTCTATTCTTCGCATGATCAGTCCAAGCATTATCCCCACTTTGCCTTCTAGGAAAAGCACAACTCGTAGCAGTGCTGGAGTAAGGCCACATAGAGTTGAGTAGGAGATGCCGCACATTATTTGTCTCACAAACCCTAGTCGGCATCACCAGGGTTTCTGCAACCCAAGTCGAGGGACAACCAATCTTAAACCCATCTACACTAGAGCCTGCACCAATTGTCCCAAGGGCAGGTTGATTATCTGTCTAGTGTTGGGGAAAAGATGGGCGGATAGAGGGTCAATGCCTATATTCAACCATTCCATCCTTCTTAACCAAATCCTCCTTTGAGGATGCCGCATTGAAGCCCCCAAGGTTCGGAGCAAAAAAACCAGACGGATCGGGAGCTGCATTGAATGCAACTAGGCCTGAGAGTTCTTTGGATCTATAAGAAGCACCAAAGGATGCCCTAGCGGCACATCTATTTTCTCACACCATAATCATTAGCAAAGCTAGCTATTTGCAGATCGACAACCAATCTTGTCACAAGCATGATTGAGCTTTTGTCTGTGGAGAACGACATGGTAGGATCGTTGTTTTGATCAGTGTGAGATCTTGGAGTTAATCCTGGTTTGTCCGCTTGGTTCTCTCATCGGTGGTCTTCTTCCTGTTGACTAGTGCGTATTTGGTCAAGATTTCCTTTCAATTAGTCAGTTTTCTTTTTTCACATACAAGCCCGTATTGTGGTGATTGATCGATTTGTAGATCAGTTGCTTTGTCGTCTCTTGATTCGTGGCTAATGAGAGTTTTTTCTATTATGATTGGACCATGAAGATTTTGCATTCATCTACAGGCTCGTCTAGCATATACCATCAGCTTGAGTTTTGGAGAACCTGCACAAGATCACGTTGTGGCATTTAGTTTGATCTATCCATCCTCCTGCCTACTGTTGTGGGCTCTCTGATCTGGCCGTGAACATTGGACAGTGAGTCACTAAGGGGGCGCTCTATTCATTGATATTGTGCATTGTATCGACGACAAACAGTTTACATTGTTGTATTGCCTAGGGCATATTTTGTTCTTGGCATCACTGGCGGGTTGATACTCACTATCCCTGTGCATTTGGTATTGTTGGTTCATGGCACGGGCTGCAATGATAGTGTGAGAAGCTCTTGGCAGCCTTTTGAAATCTAATGGTGATCAACAATTTTGATCAGTTCGTGGTATTAATGGTTTTGCTAGATCTTTGCACCAATATCTTCATTGTTGGCATATCGGCTCAGGTTAACTTTCATTGTGTCGCTATGACTATTATCTATGCCAACCAAGTTACCTTTATTACCAAGGCAATTTGAATGTATAAATAGGCTTATGTATTGAGCAGGTTGCGAGTGCAAACTTTCGATTGGTATCTGCCAGCATGGTATGTGCAGTTTTGAGCACTCAGTAAGATCATATGGGTGACTATTTTTAGCCTCTAGGGGTCATTTTTTTCTTTCCTAAGTGTCTAAAGAGTTTTTTTCAGTCAGTTGCTGATTTGAAACTTTTGGTTATAGTTTTGATCCATTTCTTGGACACATAAGGAGTTTAAGTGCTTGTATTGTGGGGGTAGTTAATTGTTCTATTCTTTCATTATGGATTTGTCAAAAGTTGTGCTCTTAACTCCATATAATTATCATGAGTGGAAAAATCAAATGGAGTTATTGTTGCTAACAAAGGGTTGGGCTTAACCAGCACATTCGAAGTACAACTTCGTCTGATTTCCCTTTCCGTTTCCCCGTTTTGTCCATTCAGTCGTTAATATCATTGCTACGGTGAAGTTATAATTTTTTTCAAAAATATTTCTCCCGCCCAACCGATAGTTACAATCATATTCTCTCGCCTACTGTCAATTGTCCAATGCATTAAGACATCAATGTGGCACTCTGTTGGTGAGGGCAGAGAGCAAAGACTATCTACCTACGCAGTTGATCATAGGCAAGGAAGTGCAAAACAAGTCAAGGGTAGCCCAACTTACAGTGTATAGCAAGTGGATTTACATTGACATTATTCATGATGCTAATAAAAAGCACATACAAGTCGCCTCAGACCCTCGGATTGGAAACAATGTGAGTCACAAAATGGAGCCGATATCAAGATCTAGAAGTGTAAATAGCTTCTGTATCTCTATACTTCAATAGATATTGTAGCTATTTTCCATATTACCATATAATCCCACCACTGGGATTGGCGTTATGTATTTGTGTTTCAAATAAAAGTTTGTGTACTTCCTAAAATGAATCTATACCTGATTCACCTGTGACTTCATTTACTTTCATTTACCGTTTCATCTTTAAATGCTCTTCAAAAAAATGGATGCTTCGATTTTTTGTTAAAATGGTGGAGAAGTTGACATTTTCGCAGTATGGGATTGTTTTGTCCGTTTGATAGTTCTTTTTACTAGGAATAGTTGGTTGGGTGCCGAGAAGTTGCGTTACAAATATAGGGTATCAACAAAATATGGGCTGACTGGGAGAATGGATTTGCAACCATCGAGGATATCTTTTTCCAAGCCAGATGTTGATGATTGCACGACTAAAAGGTTAACACTGAAAAATCACGTGATGATGTCTGAATGGTTAATTTTCAAATATAAGAGGATGTGGGAAAAGTTGCAAACATTTGTGTCATAAAGAATAAATGGGAACAACAAAAGGTTCAGGACTTTTCACGGCATTGACATTCATAAATAAAAAATTAAATTTAACTTAGTCATAGCAATTGCATGAACAATACAAAGGATCTCAAATAAATATAGGAGAATAATTTTAATTTGATAGGGCTCATTGAATTAGCATGGATGAAGACAAAAAAATTCCAAAGTCGCTGAATTCACATTTAGTTATTAAACAAAATCAAGACATCACATAAATATCAAAATCTTAAATCATATAGCATGAATCTTGACATGTATTTTTTCAAATTGATTATAAACATAGGATTTTAAGAGCTACACAATACGACAAATAAAAACTAAAATTTCATATTTGTAGGGCACATGCCAACACAACTATTGTCATTCCATTTCAAGGCATAAAAAATACATGTGACTAAATACTACTAGTACACAAGACTAAAATTTGTGTCCAATCATTCATAGATATAAGTATCCTACTTAAGTTACATAGTGACCAAATAGAGTAGGCCAACATTCAAATGCAACAAAATGAATAAGAATAAGAGGAAAAGATAAAATATTTTAACTAGGATCCCATGAGAGTGAACTTGAAGTGTGACCAAGGTATGCTATATATATATATATATATATATATATATATATATATATATATATAATGTCTATAATATTTTTGCATGATTTTGTTATTTAAATTCCAAGGTATTATCCCTTTTGCAGGTTCTATGTGCTTATAGTAAACTTTACTAGATAAAAACTTGAGACATATTTAAATTCACATGTTTCATATACATTAATTAAGAACATAAATAAATCATATGAAGTATATTTGTAATATGTATTCAATTTTCATCACAATTTCACTTTTCACATTCATGTTTGTTTAGAAAGGTCTCTGAACCTCACATTCCCAATGTTTGTATTCATTTATTATTTTTTCCTCGCATGAGGAGAGGGGCATCCAACTTTGAGGTGGCAGACTTTATCGTATGATATGCAATTTGAAGTGTGTGTAAGAGGTTGTACTTGAGAATCTAAATGTCTTATGACATTGTAAGGTGGAAATTACTTATGATGGGTTCTTATGGTGTACAAAAACATGATTATAGGTCACATTAGAATCTTGAATAAAATTATGAAAATCATATAATATGTGTCATAGAAAATCTTTTAATGGAGGAAGAGTAGAAATCGGATGCCCAAGTTAGGTACTCAAATATGATGTTACAACAATATGACGCGTAAGGAGTATCATAAATATCAGTTGAAGACCAAGAACAAGAATGGATTACTAGATTTTGTGTCATTTTGGGTGCCACTTTTGGGCTCATGGATTTGGTACATGGTAAATTTAATGGTTTCCAATTTCTTCATCTATTTATTGGTGCTTGAAAATGGAGTTAGTGTGATTAATTTTGTAGGTGTCATTATGTTTCTAGAATTACCCCAAATATGCATGTTGGTATAATCCATTAGAGGAATAGCTTGGATATTGTATTGTAACCATTTTTTTTATTAATACAATTGGTCTTTCTTTTGAAGTATGGGTTCTATTCCTAATTTTTTTTCCATGTAAACCTTGTGTAATTACTAATGGTATATTTTTGTGTAAATTACTTATTGTAAGTACAAATTTACTTGCATATACCTCTCCTTTAAACAATAGTATAAGAAATTATATTTTGCACCTATAGTTCATTTTATTTACTATGAAAACTTGACCACTTCATATTCTAGATTTTAGGGATAATTTTTTTCTACTAATCTTGGATTGAATGGTAGTTTGTTTAACTTTGAGCTATGGAAGCTCAATATGGAGGATATGCTCATAGATAGATATCTATGTGTTGTATTATCTAGATCAAAACTTACTATAATTTCACAATAATAGTTATAGAAAAGGGTTTTATTAGAATTTCTTTGAAAAAACTATATTGTTAAAAGTGTGTTAAGAATCCATCACAATAGTTCTTTGGAAAAAGGGATAGATTTATCAAGCTAAATATTTGGTAAATAAAATTTTCCTAAGAAAGAAGTTGTATATCCTCAAGATGGAGGATGGTAGTTATATGTTCAAGCAATTCAATGCATTTAATATGATTGTGACCTAATTACACTCCATTGAAGTGAAGATAGAGGAGTAGATTTTATACATGACACTATTATGTTCTTTCCAGACTCATGATATCACTTGGTGATGGAAATAAAGGGAACTAACTTTGAACTCAAGATGGATGAGGTAGTTTCATCACTAATCTCAAAGGAGATGAGGTATTTCTTTGCATCATGGCAGCTAAGAATCATTCTTACAACTAAATTAGGAACTAAGGTAGATGAGAGGTTTGATTAATTTTCTTGTTGTGTTTGAGTACCCTTATAGGTGCATGTTATCTCCTTGCACCTTTTGATGAGCTTAGAGATCAAAAACCTTAAAATGATCCATCTTGTGTGTTGATTTTTCAAGAGATTTTTTCGCATGTATGTTTTTTTATCATGCTTTAAATGTGATCTCGGAGATCAAAAACACCAAACACCTCTTTCCCTATAGGAAACTTGTCTGGGGATTTCATCATCCCAAGAGATGACCTCAACCATGTTGTTTGGAGGTCTAGGAGTGTTAGGTAGAAGCAATTTCTACAACTTATTACCTAATAAGATGTATTCTACATAAAATCTTATCAATAAAACTCATACCGAAGCTTGGACGAGGAAAAATACCTCATTACAAAATTATTTTTTGGTTTCAAGGTATATGCTCATGTGCTTAAGGAGAAGTAGTCACTGCTAGAAAATAAGGTAGTTAAGTGTATCCTTATTAGCTATAGTATCGGTGTGAAAGGATACAAGATTTGGACATTGTGTTGAGAGATTTATATAGAGTAGAAGTTTTATATTTAGAGAGATTAATCCTTCTCCCATATTTTGAAATGAATTTGGAAGATTCTAGACATATCTTGGATATGGATATCATAAGAGATATAATGAACATAAATATATGTTAGGGATAGAGCAAGTTTATGAATTTGTTGGTGGAGAGATGAAATATGAAAAATTGTAACTATTATGTGTTCTTAATCTAGAGGAAACTAAATTACCTTTAGATAAATATCCACATGGCTCAAGTACCTTAGGTTAATTTATTTTGGGAGTCTAAACAATAGGAGTCTTGTGCAGTTTCATGCCTAATCCTAAATGAGTTCATTGGGACACTATTTAGGGGTTCCTTAAATATTTGTGTGGTACCTCCAAGTACTCTATTTTATTATTATAGCGATTCTATAAGGGATATACATAGTAGATACTTGTGGATTTGCAGACTTTGAGTGGAAAAGTGATCTTAACAATCAGAGATCCACAAATGCTTCTATTTTCACTTTTTTCTATGGTGTTTTAAATTGGATAAGCAAGTTATAGTCCCTTTGTCTACTATAAAGAGAAAGTACATGGAAACCACTCACACTTATAAGTAGGATATCAAGATTCATATATTATGCTTTAGACTAAGCTCTTGAGTATTATTCAAACTAATCTTAGGAGTATCCTCTAGAGTAAGCTCATAAGGGTTATGCATAGTGGGAGTGGGAACTATATTGTACGTCTAGTTTGATTTTGATTATAGAAATATTAATATCATATGTGACAATTAGAGTGGTCACATATGTTTGGAAAAGAACCTAACCTTTCATGAAAGGACAAAGCATATTCATATCTATTACCATTTTTCAATACATGGTATACTATGGGAACATAATGCTAAAGATATTTGATAGTTCACACATATTGTGTAGATGAATTAACAAAGTTAGTGATCATAGAAAAATTTTAATGGTGTCATGATTCTATAAACCATTCAACCCCTAGTAGTTAAATGATAATGTTATTGTTCCCCTTTTTCTCTTCCAAGGTATTAAACAAGTGATAAAATATAAGGCCAAAGATTTCTCAACCTTGCATTTGTAATGTTCCTATTAATCATTTTATCTGAGCACATGAGAAGTGAAGCATCCCATTTTGAGATAAAATTATTTGTCATATGTAGACCATATTAGAATGTGTGTAATATATTATAAGAGCATCTAAATATAATAATTACATTGTAAGGTATATATTAAACATATCATAAAACATCTTTGAAGGGAGGAAGAAGACAAATGACGAGTGAATAAGTTTGGTAACAAACTATGATAAGCTATGATAGCATGATAATGTGTAAGGATATGGTGAATATTACTAGAACATCAAAACTAACAATAGGACATTGGAATTTGTCCACTTGAGTGTCACTTTTGGGCTCATAGATTTGGTACATAATTTTGTAAAACTATTTAATAATTTCTAGTTTGAATTTAGGTTTTCTTGTTGTTTGGAGATGGAGTTAGTATGATTATTTTCATAGGTAACATTATGCTTTGAAAGTTATACCATGTTAAAATATTGGTGATAAACCTATAGAAACAAATATAGATATTGCAACTATTATTGCTAAATAAACAATTAGTTTTTCTTTTTTAGATATAATTTTTCTTCTGAAAGGTTTTTCATATAAAATTTGTGTTTTGGTGTATTTTCTTGTGTATTAATTTTTGTAACTGCAAATATTAGATTTATTTGAACATACCTCTTCATCACAAGCATAATTTGCATTTGTATTTCCTTTCAATGTTTAATTGTCATACACAATTTTCACTCCAAATTAATTTATTTTTCTTCTATTCTTTAATTTGAAAGAATTGCTTTGTATATACACAATTTAAAAAACATATCATATATTAATTGTATTTCAATTTATGCATAGTTTCATATGTGGTGTTTTTCTTTTGATGGTATAATAAATCTAATGGATGTCTAGTACATATTAAGAATAAAAGAAACACACTTCTTTTAATTGATGATACTCTTGCATATGTATAACTTTAATATAATATTGTATTATTTATGTAGGTAGTATTATAGTGCCAATTTTATTCCACATTTATATATTGGTTACACCACATTGACATATTAATGAGATGCAACATTGACATAGATATTGCAACCATTATTATAAATAATATAATTGATCTTTCTTTTAGAACTTAATTTTTCTTTCAAAAATATTTTTCCATATAAAATGTGTTATGGTATATTTTATTCTATATTAATTTTTCTAACTACAAATATTAAATCTATTTTGTACATAGCTCTCGTTATAAAATAGTGTAAGAAATATATTTTACACAAATTTTTAATTTTCACGTAATTTTCAATATTCCTTTGTTCGAAATTGTAATATACAATATTCAAGAGAATTATATTGTCTATTAAAAATAAATTCAATGTATGCCTATAGGGAGAGTGGGCATTAGATATCGACGCATGGGATTTTTTTTATTGTTGTAATAAAAAACTCATGGATGCCTTCTACATATTAAAAGAAGAAAGTATTAACACTCATTTCAATTGATAATATTATTGTAGAGATATAGCTTTAATAATGTAATAATTTGTTATTTTTGAATAATACAATAGTCTTTATTTTGAAACAATGTTTGTTATGATAATTTTTCATGTATATTTCTTTTTGTAATTGTAAAGGTTAAATTATTTATACATATGCTTCCTTTTAAAGCTCAATACTGAACAAGTTTCAATAGAAATTAGTAGTTTTTTCCTCTATTAAAATCATTTTCTCATAAAGACAGTTAAAAAAACACTTAAAAATTCTAGGATGCTTAAATGCACGCCAACGTTAAATAATTACTGATTTTGTAGTCACATAAATCTGTCCAGTTTAATTAAATGACTATTTTCTATTTATTTAATTAAAAACCCACTAGCCATCAGTTAGTTAAATTAATATTTAATTAATTCATCTTCAAACATTCTCCTATTAATTAAATAAATTATTCAATTTATTTTAATTAATTCATTAAACCAAACTCACAATCAATTAAATGAATAAATCCTATTTATCTAATTTAATCCCCTTTCCTCATTTAAATAAATTAAATAAAATATTTATTTAAATCATTTATCCCCCCCCACTTGCATTTTCCTACAAATGCAACGTGCACCTATTTATTGAAATAAATGAATTTTATTTTAATAAAAATCTTATTTTCCCTCACCCACCAAACCCACTTGCAATCCTAACCCCCTTCTAGATTCTTCTAAACCCTTCCTAATTAGCCTAATCCATCCCCTAATTATTGTCACATTCCTAAGCAACTTGGAGTCACTTCTCAAAGACTTCAAAGTCTTTGAAAAGCATTTAATGCTTTGTGTGTTCAACAATCTAATCTCTAAAGTCTTCCAAAACCACTAATGGCTCTTACATGACCATTAATGGCTCTTACATAGCCATTTATGGTTAATTCAACTTGCACTCATGTGTCTCCTCAAGCATTTATTGTTTTGACCATGGTTATCCCTTTCGCCTTTGCACAAGAGTTTATCCATTGGATAAAAGCTTTATTATTTGAATAAAGAATTTATTCATTCAACCTAACCTTGACCTTAACTCCCAAGTTAACTTTCAGGTCATGTCAAGCATTTAATGCTTATTCCCTCTCCTCTCAACCTATCTCATATGGACACTTGCCATCCTGGGATTGGGTTGAAAGTCCTCACATGGATTGAATATCATTCAATACTGACCCTTGTTGAGATTACTCAATCTTAACCATCCATTGCTCCATTTTTCCTATAAATAGATCCCATTCCTTCATAATCCAAATCCTGAAAAACTTGTATGCATCTAAGTTATAGAGAATTTTAGAGAGCATTTAGAATAAATCACTAATATCTTGTTATTTTGGCCTAAAATAAATCATTTTAGCATCATAGCATCCAATATTAGCTTTTATTCACATTTGCATAGCATTTTAGAGTAAACATTTCAATATTGAACCTCCATAAGCATCCATAGTGCAAAAAGCTGCTGAGAGCTACACTAGATTGGAACTTGGAGAGGAGAGGAACAAAGGAGAAGGAGTTAAGAGCATGTTAAGAGGCATTTGGAGATGCCTCGTTATATTTACTTTCCTAGTTAAATATTCTTTCATGTTTTCGGTGTCTCTTTTGATATGTCTGCTTAGATTAGTTTTTGGTTGATTAGCACTAACAGTTTCTTGGTTTTTTGTGTTATTCCACCACAGGTTCTAGTTTAACCTCCCCCCATTTCGCAGAGCATCATTTGGTGAACCCGGCGTGAATCTAAACACTTAAAAACAATCTTTTAAAAAAAAAAACTAACTTGTTTGAATGTTTAGCTTGACACATAGGTCGCGCTCTGGCGCTTTTGATCGCGTTTTAGCGCTATTGCAATTTGCTATTCTAGCGCTATTGTATTCACAATAGCGATATTGTCTCAAATTTAGTGCTATTGCCCATCTTTTAGCACTTTTGAGGCTTAAGTAGCGCATTTGAACATGTTTTAGCGCTTTTGTTTTTGCTATTAAATTTTGATTTTAGTGCTTTTGTCTTCTTTTTAGCGTGTTTGTGTTAAGTAGCGCTTTTGTTTGCACACAGAATAGCGCTATTGTAATAGAACGTTGTAAAAAAGGCCATGTAACCGAGAAAATAAGTTTTCTTAGGCCTGTAGAAGTCCACCATAGGTTCCAATTTTACTAACTGTTTGTTTCTTGTGCAGGTTTAAACTAACTCCTTTTTGTTGTTTAAAAGTTAAAATTTTTCATTTAGTGCTCTAAAACTGAACAACACAAATTTCATTTCTCACAAGTTAGGATGAATTTTGTTTTAGTGCTCTAAAAATGAACAACACAAATTTCCTTTCTTGCAAGTTAGGATCCACTCTCTTTTTGGTGCTTAAAACAAGACAAGACAAAATTTTATTTCTTGCATCAAACTAAGAATTCACAATCCACACTTCCACTTTTGGGCAA
Organism: Cryptomeria japonica; assembly: GCF_030272615.1. Lineage (NCBI taxonomy): Eukaryota > Viridiplantae > Streptophyta > Pinopsida > Cupressales > Cupressaceae > Cryptomeria > Cryptomeria japonica. The sequence goes on from NC_081411.1 coordinate 653,442,277, forward strand.
CTAAAAAAAACAATCAACTTGTCTTATTTTTGCCAAACGATTTACTTCATGCATGCATGCTCTTATTTCAGTTGACCAGGATTTCAAATTCTAGTTTACTTAAACACATTGCTTTGGAAGTTAAAAAGAACATCATGGTTGTTGGAGCAACATCTCCAAATAGATAAAACATTATTGCAATGACAAGTTAAAAAGAACAAGTGTATTTTGTGTTTGACACACTTGTGCAAAAGAGTTTGTCGAGTGGTCCTACTTCTAACACACACTATCCTCTCCCTTGGCTTTCGTGGTCCTAGGTGCAAGAGAAAAGTGTTAGTAACACTCGGGTTTTATCTTTTTAAGAGAGGCCTGCCAAGAGACACATCACTCTTGGGAACGACCTCGTGCGGTAAATCCTTCGAGCCGCTATAGAAATCAGGTGAGAGAGAAAGTTTTAGCCTTGGGTATAGCTGTTCCTAAGAAAGGACAAATGGGCCCCACCACAAGTTACAAGTCTCTTAAGTGAGTCACTGCAGAATGAACTTATGTCCAAAAACATCGAACATTACTAAACACCTTTAAGTAGTAGCCCACTCATTCTATTGATTGAGGATATTTGTGATATAATTAAGTGCAAGAGCATAGATGGTTTTTCTCCCAAGATACTCACCATACATATTTCCTTGAGTAGAAACATAGCTTTTTGAAAAGTCACTTGTGGCTTGATGAAAGTGATGACTCCCCCATCATAGGGATCATCTATTTTTTATGCTCGTACAAGACTTAGTATATCACATCCTTACCTGCCACGGTGGGATTCATAAGGTATGTAGTACCAAAGTCAAAGAAATATCAAGATGTGGGTTGAATTTATCGCAACTGGCCATTTGACCTTAGGGATAAAAAGTGTTTGAAGTATTTTCGTTTTAGTCAAAGACCAAGTGCAAATTGAGCCGACTTCGGGCTTTGGAAAACACCTAAAATACATTTAAAGGAAAAGGGTCATAAAAAGTCCAAGGATTGGGTTGATCTAGACCCATACTTATTTGTTCCTTTTGAGGCAACATTCTTGTGTTTGTGTGCTTGCCTTGTTTTCTTATCAAAGAAAAATCAAAAATCAAATTCCAAGAACAAGTATTCATCCAACATAAACATTTCCAAACACCAACAAAAGATAAAAAACAAAGAGCAAGAGTATCAAACTATATGACCATTCTTCACATCTTGAGAAAGAAGAATCTTCATCAACACATCAACTTGAAGAAAAGACCATTGAGCTCAAAGAATCTTATCAAAAAGAGGAAATTCTTCTATCTTAATAGACAAATATTTGTCTCTCATAGAGCCTTCTTACGTCACATGCGTCTTTATCTTCAAGGGAAATCAAACGAATTTGATCCAGAGTCATTGAACCGCGGAGCTTTTACATAATATCGAGCTTTGAGTTATCACAAAAACAAAGGAGGCAAGATCAATCTTGACTTCTTTCCAGACATTTGCATTACATATAACATAGCTCGGGAAGAACCACCAACTCCTGAAAGAGAAGAGGAAGAATTTGTCCCCTATGTGATACAAAGCTTTTATTGAAGTTAAAACATTTCATCCATTATCATATCCATATCTCATCAATTCCATTCCAACTCTCAACACACCCAGAGGTTTTGTCCTAGGTTCTATTTCGATATTACTTGAATTAAATGCAAAACATCATTTTTTAGAGTGTCTCTGTATCTAGGATACACTTGTCCTAAGAGACATTTCTACGCAGGTTAAAACTAGCATATGAGTGAATCCTCTCATTACTAGGTAGTTAAGTCTGTAACACATCTCAGATTTCTCTAAACCTTATCACATCAAACCTTATAAAAAACAAACAAGAAATTCAAGAAGAAAACTTTGATCACATCTACCTTTAAAGTGCTAGAGATCCATATGCAACACACCACACCAACCATAAATCTCTCATTTTCATCAATAACTCATCATCATTTTCACCCAGCTTCAACAAAAACTTATAAACAAAATGGCTCATACTAGATCACGATCTAGACAAGAAATTGAAGAAGAAGAGGAAGAAAATATCAATGAGTTCCAAGAAGCCCTTGGAGGAAATGTAAATGATGAAAATCTAGGCACTCCTACTCCTGCGGCAATAGAAAGGGTGCAACACAACCCTCTCTTCAATAGGATTTTTGATGAGATACTCAAGAGTAACGCGTATGCTCACTTTTTAAAACTTGCTCAAGAAGGAGCCAAACTCCCCTCTGACTTTGATCTTGCACAACTAAGACAAGCATCAGAACACCAAAGTCGTAATGAGGATGAAAGAGGTCGAGAACACATTAGATACAACTTTCATCAAGGTAATCCCCCTCCTCCTCCTCCTCCAAGTGAAATAGACATGTTGCGGCAACAAGTCAAAAATCTCGCCCAACAACTTCATAGTGGTGTAAAAAACAATCAATTTTCACTCAATGATATTTGTCCCTATCCCTTTGATAGGAATCTTCATATGCCACCTTTTCCGCGAGGGTTTGAAACACCCAAGTTTGAAAAGTATAGAGGAAAAGGAGATCCTTGTGATCATGTTAGAGAATTCCATTTAGCTTGCCTCGAAGTGGCATACAAGGATACATACCTAATGCGCCTTTTTCCCCAAAGCTTGGGAGGAACAACCACATCATGGTTTTCCTGATTACCAGGTGGCATTAGGACATTTGAAGAGTTAGTCCAGAAATTCTTGCACATTACTCACACAACATTGAACATGATATCACCATGGCTGATCTATGTAATACTAAATAAAAACTGGGTGAGCTATTTTCAGTCTTTCTGCAACGATGGCGTCAAATGTCTAGCAGACGTTCTCTTCAGTTACCTGAACAAGAACTAGTGGAAATATTTATTTCCAACTTAAATGATGAAATGGAATTTCACCTTGATGTAAAAGACACAGACTCTTTCAATGACATGATCACCAAAGGCTTAAAATGTGAGCGGGCTCTCATCAAAAAAGGGCTTATCAAAATCTACAATGAACCAAAGGACGATCCTCGCCCACTCTTCAATAGTGACAAACCAAACTTCTGGAACAAAAACAAAAATGTCGTCAATGACGGGGTTGTAGATGCAAGAACTATCAAAAGTGCACAACCTGTAGTTCAATTTGCAGGACAGAATCCCACACCTCAGACTAACACAATTGCTCCTCCAGATCAAGGCCGCATCACTTCTCAAGATGAACCCAAACAACGTCAACAAAAACCAAAGCGAACATACACTCCCTTAGGGGAACCCATCGAAACAGTATTACGTCAACTGGTTTCTCAAAATTTGGTAACCTTACCCAAAACATCAAATTATGAACCTCAAGTCAAACCTTCATGGTGGAGGGATACTGAACATTGCGATTTCCATCAAGGGAAAGGACATAAGACAAGCAATTGTCACAGATTGAAAGATCTTATTCACGATCTTATTGACTGAGGTGAAATCGAAATCGAAGGACATGACCCAAAGACAACAAACAATGATCATCTCATGTTTAAAAATCCACTTCCATCACAAGATCAAAGGGGTCCTTCCAGTTCAGGGAGAAACACAGATACCACCAATTATACGCAAGCCGCGTATAATTATACTGTGAATCACCTATACGATGCTAGTGAACAAATTGAAACTATAACCATCAAAAATCCCAACTCCACTTGCAATGTTGTTACACGTCGCAACAAGATTACCATAAAAGCAGCTCCACAAGGCACCCCATCTATCCCAAAGCAGTATAACCTTGTGGAACAGTTAGACAAAATGTCTGCACTGATATCTATCTAAAAACTATTGCACCTATCTCCATCCCATAAAATAATCTTGGATCAAGCTCTCCAAGAGGTGTCAGTCCCTGCAAACCTAAATATAGATCAATTCCAAACCATGGTCAGAAATCTAAGATCCTCATCTTGTCTCACTTTCTCAGAAAGTGACAACTCCTCCTTCTAGCAACCTCATAATGCCTCAATCCATATTGAAGGGTTTATCAACCAGCATAGGATCAAGCAAGTATTGATCGACAATGGAGCATGCCTGAATATATGTATGCTACAATTAGTCACAGCTTTGGGATATGCAATTGAATCAGTAGATCCCCGCAAGAAGATCACAATCAAAGCCTATGATGATGTAGAGCGTTCATCCAAAGGAACTGTTGTGCTACCAATCTGAGTGGGCCCTGTGGTGAAACACATCATCTATCAAGTTCTAGACCTTCCTTTGCCATACAATTTGTTGTTAGGAAGACCTTGGATACATGCCATGCAAGCCGTAACATCCACCTACCATCAGTGTATCAAGTTCCTGCATAATGGTGTGGAGATCACAATCCTGGGAGATGCAAACCCCTTTGCATATTGTCATAATATCAGTCATCAACCAGAGATTACCGTTCCTAACAATAAAGAAGCCATCTCCTCCACATCATACGTAAGTCCAACCTCTCTTTCCAATTCAAACACCACTATACCCAAGCAAGAGAAGCTCAAAATGAAAATAGCAGAGGAAGGTCTTGGGGAATACAATCTCAGCCAACTCTTTTGTGTGGGACAAATGCCGACTTCTCCTAGAACACATGGTAAACCTCAATGGTTACTCCAACAACCACTGATCAAGCCAGCATGTCCTTTGACGCCATTCATCCTGGGAAAGAGTCAAGAAGAAGAAACAAGAGATGAGGACTTAGCAGAATGGATCTATAAAGATCCCATCACCACCAATATTCCGCAAGCTAAGCTTCCCATAGATCAGTATGGAAAAGGCCTTCTCATTATGCAAAGAATGGGTTATGATGGTCAGAGTGCTTTGGGACCTTGCAAGAAAGGAAGACATGAACCGCTACAGCCAAACTTAAAACCCAAGGATAATACAGGACTAGGCTTTCAAAAGGAGATCTTTCCTAAGCTCAGATTCAAAGGAAAACCCAGCCAACCTCTATATCAGCCTATTACAAAGAGGTCACCTTTGTTATAAAAGCAGCATCAAACATCATAGCAACTCCCCCATTAAGGCTAAAAATCCCAGCACAACCATCTACAATACCCATCATCCCACCAATCAAACCAGCGATCCCATCAGTAGCAGCAATAACCTCAATATCACCTTTAGCAGCAGCAACTCTATCAGAACCCACAACAACATCTACGACACTGGCAATTCCAGCAGAAGCAGCAGAGTCAACATTACCAATACTCCCCGTATCGGATTCATTGATCCCCATAATCCTTCCTGCAACACCAATAATTTCCTCTACAAAACCGATCACACCTGCAGTGTTTAACTCAAAGGACATCCCAGTATGGTATAGTAATCGGATACTGGAAAGCGACTCAAAGACCGACTCACATGAATGGGAATTTGATTCCATCCAGCTTAATACTTCAGATGAGGAAGACACATCACTACCTCCACCTCGCAAAGACATCCCTGTTTACGGAGAAGCACAGATAAAGACCTCTTGGGTTCCTAAGCTGGAAACATCTTCCACAGGCCCTACGTCCCATCCTACGCCTGATTCTGACAGGGAGAGTACCATCAATGACCTTCACCATGACGTCTTAACCCTCACTGACACATCTCACGAACTCAACCTAATCGATGAAGTAATGCCCATTATCCATCCTGAACTCATCGAATGGAACCAACCTAATCCCCCATGTCTTGACCTTTTCCAAAACAATGAGGCGATCATCAACTTTTTGGAACTACGAGATAACATACCAAGCGGGGATCATAAAGCCAGATTTGCCATTGAACTTAATAGCGTAGCATACTTCAGGGCGGGTGCCAAACCTTTCAACTGCAAAAATATAACAATAAAACATAGATCTTCTAGTGAAAACCACACTGTGGCACTATTTGACCCTACAAAAGTAAAAAGAAAGAGCGTATCCAATGGTGAAAACCTCTCTGAGGCACCGGAGGATGAAAGGTTTGACATTCTCCCTGCTAGTACACAACAGGAATGATCAACAATTCTCATCGAAGAAACAAAAGAATACAATGTGGGGACTCCTGAAACACCTCACCACATACATCTGGCATCTCTTCTAACTCTAGAGGAACAACCTAAATTTGAAGAGTTCTTCCAGAAGCGTCAACTCAACTTTGCATGGTCATATGCAGACATGCCTAGGCTTGATCCAGATTTAGTCATGCATCACCTCGCCATAGCAGAAGGAGCCAAACCTGTCAAGCAGAAACTTCACAAGATGCACCCTCAAATTGCAGTACTAATCAAAGCAGAACTTAAGAAACTCCTAGATGTTGGTTTCATTAGACCAATTGATTATGCAGATTGGATATCCAATATTGTGCCTGTCGGCAAACCAAATGGGGGCATCCGTATCTGTACTAACTTCAGAGATTTAAACAAAGCATGTCCTAAGGATGACTTCCCCCTACCAAACATCGACATAATAGTAGACCTAACAGCAGGACATGCCATGATTTCACTCATGGATGGCTTTTCAGGATACAATCAGATATAGATCACACCAGAAGATCAACATAAGACAACCTTCACATGTCCATGGGGCACATACTGCTGGAATGTAATGTCTTTCGATCTCAAGAATGCAGGAGCGACCTATCAACGAGCAATGACCACCATCTTCCATGACATGATGCATACCATAATGGAAGATTATGTTGACGACTTACTGGCAAAATCACTCACAAGAGAAGGTCATCTACACATATTGGCAAAAATCTTTGATAGACTGGAACAATATCATGTTCGGCTCAACCCAAAGAAGTGTGTCTTTGGAGTAACCTCAGGGAAGCTTCTAGGATACATCATCTCAAGCAAAGGTATTGAGGTTGATCCAACAAAGGTCAAAGCAATCATGGATATGCCACCTCCAAAGAACATCAGCCAGCTAAGGACACTACAAGGGCGGCTTCAATCTATCCGAAGATTCATTGCATAACTGGCAGATAAGTGTCACCCATTTACACACATATTGCACAAGAACATCCGCTTTCAATGGGATACCAAATGCCAACAAGCATTCCAAATGCTTAAAGACTACCTCATGAATACACCATCGTTGATTCCACCAGATCCAAGTAGGCCTTTACTACTCTGTATATCAGCAACAAATACAACATTAGGTGTACTATTGGCACAACACAATGCAGAAGGGAAAGAGTGTGTTGTTTACTACATCTCTCGCACACTAGTTGGCTATGAACTCAATTACACACCTATTGAGCAAGCTTGCTTAGCAGTAATCTTGGCAGCCACTAAGCCGAGACACTATCTGTTGACACATAAAGTACAGTTAATTGCAAAGATCGATCCACTCAAATATTTACTCAACAAAGCAGCATTGACAGGTCGCTTGGCCAAATGGGTGATGATTCTAAGTGAATTTGACATTGAGTATGTGGACCGTAAAGCTATCAAAGGTCAAGTTATTGCAGATCAGTTGGCCGATGCACCACTAATAGGCGATCATCCTCTCATTTCCAATTTTCCAGATGAAGAGATATTCATGATCACAATAGCACAACCATGGAAACTGTACTTTGATGGTTCATACACTAGGCATGGCTCGAGGGTAGGCATTCTGTTTATCACACCTCAAGGTGACAGCATCCCGAAATCTTACAGACTCACATTTCCATGCACCAACAACATAGCAGAGTATGAGGCCTTGATCACAGGACTCAGTCTAGCCATACAATGGAAGTTACAAGAACTACAAGTATATGGCGACTCCCAACTAGTCATTCAACAAGCAACTGATGAATATCAGACTAAAGATAACAAACTCATGCCATACAAACAAATGGTGGACAAATTAAAGGCATCATTTACTACTATCACCTTTGAACAAATACCAAGAGATCAGAATCGAGCTGCTGACGCTATGGCTACCATTGCATCTCTCCTAGATCTTCCACATAATTCAACACGCTACGAATTCTTGGTAGAACAACTTTGGATCCCCGCTTATGATATTCCCGAATCCGAGATGATATGTTGTCTTATCGGTTCCGAATCCCCATGGTATGGTGAGTTCTATGCCTACCTCCGCAATCACACACTTCCTCCTAACCAATTGAATAACCAACGTAAAACCTTCATTCGCCAAACCGCTCGATATACCATTATTGCTGAAACCCTATACCGATGTAGTCTTGATGGTACTCTCCTTCAATCTCTGGAACAGGATGAGATAACAAAGGCCTTGGAAGAGGTACATGAAGGAATTTGTGGAACTCATGCAAGCGGTCTGTCACTCGCCAAGAAACTCCTACGCACTGGATACTATTGGCCATCTATGGAAAAAGACTCCTACTACTTTGTCCGAAAATGCAAGAAATGCCAAGTTCATGGAGACCTGATACATGCACCAGCACAGGAATTGCAACCCATAACAACACCATGGCCTTTTTGTCAATGGGGACTTGACCTTGTGGGCAAAATTCATCCATCTTCATCCAACGGCCACAAATTCATTATTACCGCCACCGAATACTTCACAAAGTGGATCGAAGCTATTCCACTTACCCAAGTCACCGACAAGCAGATCGCCTCATTCATCCTCAATTACATCATCTGTCGGTATGGTGTACCCATGTCCATCATCACAGATAATGGTCTTCCTTTCAAGAATCAGGATGTTCGTGAGCTCTATGAGAAATTTCACATCCAACACCGCTTTTCCACGCCCTATTACCCACAAGGCAATGGTCAGGCCGAAGCATCAAATAAAAACATATTAAGAATCCTCAAGAAGACAATCAATGATGCCAGTCGTGATTCGCACATTCAATTGAATCCAGCACTATGGGCATATCGAACTAGCATTCGAACCCCTACAGGAGCAACTCCCTACTCATTAGTCTATGGCGCAAAAGCTATCTTACCTATTGAGGTCGAGATATCATCACTACGGGTTTCCTTGCACAATCTCATCGATGATGAAGCATACAGAGTATCACGTCTTCAGGACTTAGAGCTACTTGATGAGAAGTGACAAGCTGCATACAATCACCTCAAGGCCTATCAGCAGCGCATGAGCAAAAGCTATAATCATCGGGTTAGACCTCGTACATTCGAGGTAGGTGATCTTTTTCTTCGAGAGAATCCTCGTAACCAACCAAACCGCGAACATCAAGGAAAATTTGAATCAAATTGGCTGGGTCCATATGTTATCACTGCTTTATTTGGGTCTGAGGCATATCAGTTGGCTACTTCAGAAGGAGAACTGCTAGTAGATCCGATCAACAACATGCACCTCAAACAGTTTTATACATAAGCTGCATAGAGCATCAGGCTCTCGTACATACCGGCAAAAACACCAAAAACATTCAGAAAAATGTCCTGAAGAAAATACAAAAACATCAAAATAGTAAAGAAAAATCATGCATCCAAACGGTGAACAACCACTCTGGTGGCACCTTGGATAAGTATGATGGTGAAAACCTGGCAAACAAGCACCACTCATAAAGGCTATGACTCCATTGTCTTTCAGGCTTGTTGCGATCATATTTATTTCATACACACATCCATCAGTCCAAACCATGGCTTCTTATTGATTTGCAATCCAAGATAGTACTTCATGCGTCGTGCATCCCACTTTTTCATAGTCAAGTCTAAACTGGGGGCAATGCCCTTAACCTATTGATGGAAGTGGATTTTATATTGTTTTGTGATTCACTAAGTTCTTCATTTCAAAACTATCTCACAAAATACCAAAAACATTCAAAAATGTCTCACAAAATCCAAAAACATCAGAAAACATCAAAAATCACACAAAAACATGGCAATACATTGTACATACTCATCCGAGCAGATACCAAACAAGCATTGAAAAATACTCACACGATGATCACTTCTCAAATCGACCAAACAATCAACATCAACACTCAAACAGTCTTCAACAAGGATGCATCCTTCCTTACCAAAACAAAGACAAGATGACATTTTTCTTTGACAAGAAAATTTTGTTTAAAGCTATCAAATACTTGGTTGATTTGTGGGTTATATATTCATATCAGGTTCCTACAGTATTGTTTGTGTATCTTCGGCGCATTATTCCGATGAAGTACTGGGGCATGTACTAATGATGTCTACGTGGGAAGTTCACTAACTACGTGATCATAGACAGTCATATATCACTACGGCTTGCTGACTATAGCGTATACCTCGACCATATGAGCATGAACCGTTACCAAGGATCCATATTCTTTATTCTTTATATATGTTGTCTGCTTACAGGTATGATGCTCTTTCTTTGGTTCCTCCTACCTCATCCAAATTGGATAAAGGTTTTTTATCTCTTATTATGGTATGAACTTGTCTCAGGATATGATCAGCCCAAGATCAAGGAGGACGATCCAAGTCATGCATGAAAGGAGATGATCCTTGTCTATTCCGCAAGCAATACTCAGGTCAACTTGACCCATTATATCAAGTTGTTTGTATTAACTTGCTATATCAAAATCCATGTAAGAAATACTCAGGTCATCTTGAATCATTATGTCAAGATGCTTGTATTTTATTACAACATTTTCAAGCTCGATGATGAAAAATAAAGCACTATGGATCGTCATTTCATCTCATCTGTTTATATTGCATTTTGTTGCATACCGTCCATCCATTTACTCATTCATTATTCATATACATAGTTTTTGCATGCAAGTGTGAACAAAGTTAATATATGAGCAGTTATGCAAAAATTGAACCGGTTTTGGATACAATCGCGACAGAGTACTCTGATACATCATCAAGTGCATCATGCAAAGTCTAAAACAACCTTGCATTCATCTATCATCATCCCATCATCATTTCATTACATTTTAGTCACATTTGCATTACTCTTTAGCCATTCATTAGCGTGCATTTAATATCATTTAGTTGCACTTACCACATATAGTTCATTCTCATTTACTTGCATTGGTATCATTATATCATTTCATTATTACCCTCATAACATTTAGATTCACTTACATAGATAATTGTCCTTATTTGCATTTCCTACCATAATTACTCATTACCATACATTCATTTAACATCAGTTAGTGATCATCATTTATCATCATTTCCACACTTATGTATCATACATTTGTTTAGATTTCCAATAAATTGCATACATTCATTTACCTATCCATTTGTTAAAGTGCATTCATTCATCAATTTTTTAGTATATTCTTATACTCATTTTATCTCACTTAGGATTCATTAGATTGCATTCATTATCCCTCTTGATTGCATTAAGGTGCAGTTATTCATTTAAACACGAGTTGCATTATAATCACATTATCATTTTACTTCCTCATATTTTGACATTTAGAAATCATCATTTAAACATTTGTACTTTACATTTTGTTTATCCACATATACTTTCATTTTTAAACCATCTAGATGCATATACATAAATAAATCATTCATTCAAAAGCATTGCATTAACATCATTGCATATCATTATCCCATCATTGTGTTAATATAAAGAACAAACTACTATCTATACCATCATAAATCATCATTTTATTATGCATACATAAACATCATGGCATTGCATACATCTGACATTCTATCCCAAAAACATCACAATGCACACATATATCAACCTGCATCCACATGTTAGCATCCAACATCATACAACAAGCATATAGACATCATGTAAGAATAAATCATCGTAAAACATGCATATAGGAATCATCTCATAAACACATACATACAGCAAAGAACAAGTATCCATCTAAGCATAAACTCCATACATATCAAAATGCATATCATCAAAATATGGGATCTCCTCATATATACCATCTCATGTATCAGAGTACAATGAAGTCTACAAAATCGGTTACCAAGAGCCATCCAAGACATAGTCCAAAATTACAATATAAATACATGCATGCAAAATGCTCTCTCAGATGCCACTCTGACTAGATGCTACACCACCATCACCACCTGCTCCCCCACTAGTCCCTGCACCATCCGATCTATCTCTTCGTGGAGGACCCATCAAACCCCCACTAGCTCTTACGCCACCTAACCTATCTCTCCATAGAGGACCCATCACACCCCCACTGCTCTGCACCCTCTAAGACCGCTCTGATCTAGCCTGCTGCATTTGTGAATAGCTCAGTGCTCCCTGACTAGCCGACACCACCTACTCATATAATCCCCGACAATACTCTATCTCAGCCTGTGCTTGCCAGATCTCCCTCATCACCTCCCCAGTAGGACCCTGTGCTCCTACTCCAACCCGAACTCTCTCCTGCAGCTCTGCTAATCTCTCCACTACACCATCCCTCTCCTGCAGCACTACAGCCAGCTCTGACTCTCGTGCAAACAACTGCACATCTCTAGCTGCAACCTCCGCCTCCAGATCCTCCACCTGTGTCTCGGCTGTTGTAAGTCGAGTCTGCAAATGTAATATCATGTGATCCCAAAGATCTCCACCCCCTGTCGCTCCCTCCCTTGTATCCATAGGTGCCTCACCTGTAGCTTCCTCTCTAGTGGCTCCCTCCCCTCTATCCATCGGTACCTCCCTCTCTCCCATACCTCTCCCACCCAATCTAACTCCTCCCTGCATCAAAGGTCCCTATGATATCCACAATGGAAAACAACCTCTCCCTCTCCACTGAACTCGACCACCACCACCACCTCCACCTCTGAATCCACCATCCCCCCCTCCTCCTCCTCCTCCATCACCACCTCCTCCATCACCACCATCCCCTCTCCCTCATCCATCTACTATAGGTCCTTGACCTCCTCTCCTCCTCCGTCTCCGTCCCCTCTCCTCCTCAAAATCCAAAATCGACTCTGTCGGATCTGATATCCAAGGAATCGAATGAGTCGTCATATACTATGTATACTCCTCCGACACCCTTGCATCTACCATCCTCGATCGTATATCCCATGGTCTCGCCTGTAGCATCCAAAAATCTGCTAAAGCCTGATCATAAGGTAGTATTGGCCCCCATGCGTACCTCTCTCGGACCACTCTGGCATACTCTCCCGATCCCCTAGGAAATCCCTTCCACCATCCAAACTATCTCAAAACTCTATTAGACAACTATCTCTCCACATGGTAGGCTGTCCTCTCAATGAGGAATCGGGTCATGAATACATACGGTAACGTCTCGGCATCATCCTCCCAGGGCTCACACTCAATATAGGGTCTCCAAATCACTGCATCCAGATCATCCAGTGCCCACCGCCACCACTCTAACTTCCCTAGGTGGGGCTGACTCATCATATCGCTATACATATACATATATGGCTGGTCGACTGCTCGAAATCTCAGACTAACCGGTCGGGTAACTGGTAGGTGCTCCCACGTCTAAATATGCAGCAGCATGACTCCCACTGCCAATGAGCCCCTCCCTCAGTATACTACCTTATGAAGCTCCTGATATAAGTGCGCCAGCACGCACGGTCCCCATGCAAACTGGGTCCCCTCAATCATCATCTCCTCAATCACCTACCTCTAACCAATAGCGAGTCCATGTGATCAATGATCTGGGCATAGTAGTTCCCCCACAATCCCTGATAGCACTGTTGGTAATGGCTCATATAATGCAGCGATATCCTCCCAAGCTATCAAACCATCATCAATATAAACGTCCTCATCAAAAAATCTCTACACCGCTAGGGTCCCCCATGCTCTATCATATGCCACCAGCTCACCTCCAATGGGAATATGCAAGATGCGCCATACATCCTCCAGTATCACAGTCATCTCCCCCTGCGCCAAGTGAAACATGCAGGTCTCACTATGTCAGCGCTTTGCCAATGCTATCATCAAACTGTGATTCATCTGAATCATGAACATATACATCATATCATATAGCCCAGTCGCTGCAATGCAATCCACCTCGGCCTCTGTCAGCCGATCACGTAGCCCCTGTGTGATGGGATGTCTCTCACACAACTATAAGACGTGAAGATCCTCCTACACAAGTGCATCAACCATCATCATCAGTTGTTTTATTTCAAACTTTCTTAAGTTTAAACCTAAACTATCAACAGATACTTTGATCAAGTATCTTCGGGTCTCAATAGGTAAGCAATCATGGCACACCTAGACCTCAACATGCATTTATCCTAATGACCTAAGTCTCATCAGAGCTGCTATGGTTCAAAACAACTCTTACTTCACATCTTCATCCATCCATCATTGGCATCCGGAGATTATTTGTTCAAACACTGGGGCATCTATTTTTCTACACAAAAGCGTTATTTTGAACACAAAAGCGCTAATACCCTAACAAAAGCACTCAATAAACTATACAACAACGCTTAAACTACAAAAGTGCTACAGTAGCTATACAATAGTGCTGCTTTACAGCAATAGCGCTCAATTAACTCGTCAATAGCGCTAAACCAGCAATAGCGCTCAAACAACTATGCAATAGCGCTCATATTTGCAAAAGCGCTCAAACGACTGTACAATAGCGCCATTGCGGCACAAAGGCGCTAATTAAATCGACAAAAGCGTCAAAACACAGTTTCAGCGCTATTGTCTCAACTCAATTTGGACCTAGCTAAAAACACATTAAAAATGCATAAAATTCAAAAACTCAAATTCACATACCGCTAGTCCATAGTCATCTGGCCACTGGAATCGTCGAACTCGCTCTAATCGATGCTCTGCTACAGGTACCGACATCCTGACCGCTCCTTACTCTTCCAGAAAGTCACTATCAGAGCTATAATTTCACTATAGTCATGGATGCAAATGAGTCTATTTTCACCCCTTTCTCCCCATATAAACCATTCGCCGTAACTCTTATTTTGGCCCACTCACTGTCGTGGTCTCCGTGAACTTCCCAAGCCTCCCATTTCTCCATTTTATCTTTGATTTCTTATAATTTTCGCTAGCATGGCTAACTTCTTCTCTTCTATCACCCCGCCAATTTTCATTCTTTTTCGAGAGATCGCCTGATTTTTCAAAAAAAATTCGCCCCATCTCTCGAGGGGGCATACCACCCATTAAATTAACATTTTATGGGGCATTTCTTCACACCTATTTTTCTTTCTTTAAAACGACGCGATAAACCGCACCATCTCAAAGAGGGGCAAATGTAGTCACATAAATCTGTCCAGTTTAATTAAATGAATATTTTCTATTTATTTAATTAAAAACCCACTAGCCATCAGTTAATTAAATTAATATTTAATTAATTCATCTTCAAACATTCTCCTATTAATTAAATAAATTATTCAATTTATTTTAATTAATTCATTAAACCAAACTAACAATCAATTAAATGAATAAATCATATTTATCTAATTTAATCCCCTTTCCTCTTTTAAATAAATTAAATAAAACATTTAGCCCACCCCCCCACTTGCATTTTCCTACAAATGCAACTTGCACCTATTTATTGAAATAAATGAATTTTATTTTAATAAAAATCCTATTTTCCCTCACCTACCAAACCCACTTGCAATCCTAACCCCCTTCTAGATTCTTCTAAACCCTTCCTAATTAGCCTAATCCATCCCCTAATTATTGTCACATTCCTAAGCAACTTGGAGTCACTTCTCAAAGACTTCAAAGTCTTTGAAAAGCATTTAATGTTTTGTGTGTTCAACAATCTAACCTCTAAAGTCTTCCAAAACCACTAATGGCTCTTACATGACCATTAATGGCTCTTACATAACCATTTATGGTTAATTCAACTTGCACTCATGTGTCTCCTCAAGCATTTATTGCTTTGACCATGGTTATCCCTTTTGCCTTTGCACAAGAGTTTATCCATTAGATAAAAGCTTTATTCTTTGAATAAAGAATTTATTCATTCAACCTAACCTTGACCTTAACTCCCAAGTTAACTTTCAGGTCATGTCAAGCATTTAATACTTATTCCCTCTCCTCTCAACCTATCTCATATGCACACTTGTCATCCTGGGATTGGGTTGAAAGTCCTCACATGGATTGAATATCATTCAATCCTGACCCTTGTTGAGATTACTCAATCTCAACCATCCATTGCTCCATTTTTCCTATAAATAGAGCCCATTCCTTCATAATCTAGATCCTGAAAACTTGTATGCATTTAAGTTATAGAGAATTTTAGAGAGCATTTAGCATAAATCACTAATATCTTGTTATTTTGGCCTAAAATAAATCGTTTTAGCATCATAGCATCCAATATTAGCTTTTATTCACATTTGCATAGCATTTTAAAGTAAACATTTCAATCTTGAACCTCCATAAGCATCCATAGTGCAAAAACCTGCTGAGAGCTACACTAGTTTGGAACTTGGAGAGGAGAGGAACAAAGGAGAAGGAGCTAAGAGCATGTTAGGAGGCATTTGGAGATGCCTCGTTATATTTACTTTCCTAGTTAAATATTCTTTCATGTTTTTGGTGTCTCTTTTGATATTCTTGCTTAGATTAGTTTTTGGTTGATTAACACTAACAGTTTCTTGGTTTTTTGTGTGTTATTCCACCACAGGTTCTAGTCTAACCTCCCCCCATTTCGTAGAGCATCAGATTTAATTTAGCTTAAGAATTAAAATTAAATATTCTTAAAAAAATATTATTAATTAATTATACTGTTTGTAACATGTTGCTGTTAAAAAAAACTTTAAAGTTACCCAAATTTCCTACCGAAAATGTTGAATATGGAATTCATGTTGGACGAACTACATTCTAAGCTTTGTGGATTGTCTCTGCACCTTAACATGGAACTTTACTGATCACCAGATTCCTCTATTGCAGTCTGCATTCAAAACACAATTTTATGGTCACAAAGTGAGCTTCAATCAATTGGGTTAAAACAAAAATAAGGTGGAGTTGATGAGGAAATCATAAAGAGAACATCAACCATCACACTGTAAGGTTCGCTCCTTGTAAGATAGGCGAGGATTGATGGTAGTTTATAAGGGGTTGGGCACGGGTGAATATCAAATGAAACGACCTGCACACTGTAAGATGGGCTACAGGCCATGACTTGTTATGCACTTCCTTGCCTATGATCAATTGTGTAGGTAGATATTCTTTGCTCTCTGCCCTCACCAACAGAGTGTCGCATTGATGCCTTAATGCATTGGACAACTGACGATAGGCAAGAGAATATGAATATGACTATTGGTTGGACGGGAGAATTTTTTTTTTTTTAAATTACAAGTTAACCATGACAGTGATGTTAACGACTGAATGGACGAAACAGGAAAACGGAAACAGAAACAAGACTTTGACCAATCTATAAAGTTGTACCTTCAAGTGTGTTGGTTAAGCCCAACCCTAACAAAAAAGTTGCATAGAATCACTCTTGGCAATGATCCAGAACCCACAGGTGCTACAGAAAAGAAGAAATGGTTTGATAGAAGAGATGAAGCTCTTGGTACTCTTTGTTTGTCCATTTCTCCCAATTTGAGATATCATGTTGCATCTTGTACTCATCCCAATGCTATTTGGACTATCTTAGAGGGTCTCTTTGGTAAGCCAAATAAGATGGGGAAACTCAAGCTGGAGAATGAACTAATGAGTATAAATCCTAGTGATTTTGATAATATCGAAGACTTCTTCTCTAAGCTCAAATCTCTTAGATTGGAGTTATCTAATTGTGGGGCGACAAAAGAGGACGAACAATTGATTCTTTCTATTCTTTCTAATCTTGGACCTAATTATTCATTTTTGTTTCTACATTCTCTGCTACTATGGATGCTCTTGGTAGTGCACACAAAATTCCTTCTCTTGATGAATTTGCAGCTCAACTCACAAGGGAACATGCGAAGTTGGCACACAAGGATACATTGAAGCCTTCAAAGCATCAAGAACTTATTGAAAATGACTCCACTCCAAAGGCTTCAAGTGGCAAAGGAAATAAGCAACATAAAGATCTCAAGTCTAATGAGGAAGAAAAGGATTCTCCTTCCAAGCATACTCTTGAGTCCAAGACCTCTTCTAAAGAGGAATCATAAAACAAGAAGAATATGAAATGTTCTTATTGCAAAAGACAAGGACATGATGAGCATAAGTGTTATACTAAGAAAATTGATGAGCTTACACACCTCCTTCAAAAGAACAACACCAAGCTACCCTCATTAGTGTCTCCTTCTTCTTCTTCTCTTTCTCCTTCTTCATCATCGACAACTTCTACATCTACATAGCCAAGAACAACAAAACTTTCACATAGAATTGATAAGATGAAAGGTAATACATGGCTACTACACATCCTGAAAATGGGAGATGGCTTCTTGATTCAAGTGCCTCTCATCATATGGAATCTTCTATGGATATGTTCTCTTCTTTTGATCCTTGTAACCCTCCTAACATATCAATGGGTAACAACACATACATGAAGGTTTGTGGGAAGGGTTCTATTGATATGGGAGAGGGGAAATTTAATGATATTATTTGTGTATAATACTTGACTACTAACCTCCTTTCAGTTTATCAAATTACTCATGGAGCACAAGGTAAGATAGTGGATTTCACTCCTGATCATGTCTACATTAGGGACATGGAGACTAGAGATGTCATAACAATAGGAGTTGTGGATCATGCTTCTAGATTTTATTCCTTTTTGTATTTTTCTCATGATGGTGATGGTGATGATGATGTTCCTAATGTGCACACCCATCCATCAAGGGTGAATAATGTTTGTGAGGAGAAGTTTGGACACTTGAATCACTGTGTTCTTGAGACTAGTGTTGAGCTTCCTACTCCTCCATATCCTACTTTATTGGAATTGAGTTCTACTGTTCAACAAGATGATCATAGTATTTCAGATCTTGTAGTATGGGATTAGTACTTGGATGGCATTTCAAATATGTTTGTTGAGTCTCATATTGCAGATTTGGGAGACATGCTTGAGGGGTTTTCTCTTCTCTTTGATGACAAACTTATCCTAGTTGGATATTCCTCTTCACCTTCTTTGGAGATTGACATTCATGAGTCTCCTCCTTCACTTGATTTGTCACATTTCATGGTTCAATTTGATCATGCTTGTGTGATGGATTCTTTGAGCTTGGAGGCTCCTATTCAGTTTTTTGACATTCACATTTGGAGACTTCCTTCCTCCTTTCAGTTGGACATGGTATGGCTTCTTCATCATTCGATGGAATTGTTTCTTCCTAAGGGAAGATGTGTTGCTTGTAGACATTGGGTCATATTTTGTTTCCAATCATACTTCATCGATATTGGAGCTTCTTCTTTATGGGGGGGATATTATGTCTCTCTTCTTCCTTCCTATGAGGGGGATACTTGATTACATATATACATGATGAATGTTGTTCTTGGGGGGTCTTGAGTCCTTCATGCATCATGATTTTCTTGTTTGTTTTCTCTCTTTTGGAGAGGAGTTTTCTCCCATGTGGTTTTCTCCTTTTCTCTTCTTTATGAGAGATTTATTTTGTTTGCGTTTGCATTGTATATGGTTACCTAAAATGCCCTAGCAGTCGGGACCCATCTTTCTCATCTTGCATAATAATCTTCTCCTTAAGTTGCACTTAAGGGGGGTGTTAAAGTAAATAAATATTTACTCATCTTAAGTTTTCTTAGGCATTATCTTTTCCTAGGTGGTAGGTAAGATTCATATTATTTTGTTAGTTGCCTACATCTAGTATTTTGTGTAGGGTGGTTGTACCTACCCTCGCACCTCATTGGTGCTTGCATTTCTCTCTTTCCTTTATAAGAAGAGCTCATGTACATTTTCATTCAATTTGATATCAATATCATTCATCTATTGGTAAAATATTATATTCTCTATTGTGAAGGTTTATAGTTGTTTGCAAGTCTTACAAAATTGATAAATTCTACACAAATAAATTACATTTCCCTCCCAATTTGAATTAACTTCATTTCCCTCTCATTTAAATTTAAATTTCATATTTATGAAAACCTAAATTTCCTCCCAATACAATTTCACTTCTCTTTCTACATCACATCTTGAAAATCCTTAACTGTCACTAACTCTTAGTTCCCACTAGTCAGTCAACAATCAACTTTTCCTAACTAATTCAGTGGTTAGGCCCTAAAACCCTAATTTTCAAATTTACTTGTATTTTGTGCAAATTTCAATCAATTTCAGTTTTCTAAATATTATTCAAGGTGACTCTATCCATTAGGTTTGACCTTTTTCAAATTTGCAATTCAATTTCTTATCTTTTTCAAAACCCTAATAGGGTCCTATTTTGACATTCAAACCTCAATTTTGCCTATCTAAAGTTTGTAAAATCAACCAATTTTTGGGGGTTAGCTCTCAAATCATCGTAGCTTTCATCCCTGAAAATTTATGAAAAAGTTGGGCGGACCAGGTACACTTTCAACCTAGTCCCTGGCTTTTTTCTCGAAATTTTGGGAGACTATTATGACTGTATTTAATTGCTTAAATCCAAAAAATTGACTGATTTTGTCAAATTTTCCCAATTTAAACATTACAACTTTCAAGGAAATATTTTAAATTAAGTGGTTAATTATAATCTATCCTGATTTTAAAACCTTAATTTTGTCAATTTTAATTAAGTGGTATCCCATTGGCCCTAATTTTAAATTTCAATCTCTTTTTATCATAAATTTTCTTGAAAAGTGTGTCATTTATTCTTTTCACAAAGTTCAAATTGTCTCATCATCATTTTCTTGAATATTGCATTATTCAATTTTGCAAACTTGGTTCCCAAAATTCAAAATTCAAATTTTCCCTCTAGTGCATGTGTTTTACAACTATTAGTCCTACCTATACTATCCCCGTTAGATGAAGCATTAGAATTAAGGCTTCCCAAGGTTTAATTATGAAAGAGATGGAGCCTAATTTGGGTGACTTCTTCAATGAGGATAATTCTCATTCTTTCCATCCTAATAACATCCCTATCTACCCAATTGATGATTACAATAATGAAGAAGAAGCTTTGACTAGAGTTTCCATAGATCAACTTTCAAAATTGGATAATCAATTCAACAACTTCCAACAATGGATGTCCCAATAGTATCTTAATAGTGAATCTCTTCCATTAATTGAAGGTCTAAAATGCATGATTCATAGGGATAAGAATGGAATTGATATATTGCGTGGTATTTCTCATATTGTTGATTCTAATGTTATGCCTATAAAGAGTTAGTTGAGAACTTAGGTTACCTACAACCATTAGTCATGGGGGCAATCCCTATTCCTCAATAAATCCTCCATCTTTATCTATGCCTTTAATCACTATTCCTATTCTCTCTCAACCAATCAATGTGATACGAGGGGGCAATTCATCCAATCATTCTATCCCTCCTTTCGGTATACCATTTCCTACTCAATCATCACCCATGCCTAATTGCCATAGTGTTCCACCACCTTATTCTCAATCAATGCCTTCTTTCAATAACATCACACCACATTCTCAATCAAATATGTTTAACATAAATTCCTCAACCAAAGCAACCATTAATAACCTCGCTCAAATTGTGTCTTCGTCACAACAAAAAATTGCTTTTATGAGTCAATCCAAGTTTAGTGTACCCATATTTGATGTTGCGAGACCGCTTTCTCTTGATATTGTTAGAGTTGTCCCTCCTAAACATGTTGAAGTCCCTCAACTAGAACTCTATAATGGAAAATGTTTTCCTTTAACACATGTCAAAACATTCCAAACTTTGTGTACTGACTTTGCTTATGATCAAAGATTGCTTGCCAAATTATTTACTAGAAAATTAAGAGATAAGTCTTTACAATGGTATTGCTCTTTGCCTTCCTATTCCATTAATTTTTTTCAACAATTAGCAAATTCTTATATTCAACAATTTCAAAACAACATAGGTCCTAAAATCACTTTGACTGACTTAATGCAATGTAAACAATGTGTTAAAGAAAAAGTGACTGATTTTATTGGTAGATATAAGCATTTGTGTTCTCAAATTTCTTTTTCAGTGCTTGATAATGATATTCAAATAATTTTCATTTCTAATTTGCAAAAAGATATTAGGGAAAAACTTCTCCTTTCTAAGTTTACTTCCTTTCCGCAGTTTTGCGCAACACTTCACAATTATCAACTAACTGTGAGTCAACTGGAGAAATCTAGTCATATGGCTCCAAGTGATAAGGGTGAGAGTGTTCAACAACCGTATGCAAAGTTCAAACTGAAAAAAGGCTTCACTAAATTCAATGACACCATCAACAACAACAATGTGAATGCTACAACAGGTGTGCCTCCTATTTCTAAATTTTTCAAAAGAGAAAGACAATTTACTCCTTTGAATGAATCTTTGCATAGCATCATGTCTCAGTTACTACAAAGAAATTTTATCAAACTTCCTCCAATAAAACTAGTTGACCCTTCTAAGGCAGCCTCACCTTACTTTGATAATAATTATTTTTGTCAATTTCATCATCAACATGGTCATGATACTGAGAAATGTTTTACATTAAAAAGTAAGATTCAAGACCTCATTGATAATAATACTATATCTGTGGTAGGAGTGAATGATAAGGGAAACAAATCAGTGGCTCCTCCTAATCAAAATCTTAATATTTTCACTGATCCTTTACCCTCTCATACCTCTAACGTGATTGAGACTGAACATACCTCTTTCTCTCCCTCTAATTTCACTGCCATGGCTCTAAATTTGGTGAATATGGTAGAGAAACAAGAAACACATAAGGATCCATGTACCACATTTGATCATAGTGAGACCATTAGAGCACCTGATGGTCCTTTATACATAGTTGTGAGGATCCAAGACAAACCCTATCGTGGAGTGCTTATTGATCCCTCTTGCATGGTTAATGTCATCACTGAAGAATATCTTTATACTTTACATTTGCATCAACCAATCTATGATGATACTAGGGTTAGTGTAGGATCATGGGGGGCCAAAAAGTGGCAATGTGAAAAAAATAGCCTTTTCCACTTGCCTAAAAATGCGAAAATCCGTGTTGACTTTTTGCTTGGCCTGGGTGTCAACACACCTTGGTATGGTAAACACCTAAGCAAATTGGATATCAGATAAAATCGAATATCCGAGAATATCGAATATTCGATTTTTATAGGTAATTTTAAATTAAAAAATAAATTATATATTATATAATATGTAATATATAATATATTATTATATTACATTATATATTATATACTATTAATTATATAATATAATATATTATATTACATAATATAATAGTATATAATATATAATATAATATAATAATATATTATATATTATATAATAATATATTACATATATAATATAATATAATAAAATGTAATATATTATTAATATATAATATATTACATATTATATAATATGTAATATATAATATATTATTATATTACATTATATATTATATAATATAATAATATATTATATAATTATATTATATATTATATGATACATAATATAATATATAATATAATATTATATAATATTATTCTTCTACCAGACCAGAGTGGCCCAGTTCCCCAATTCCCACCTACGGACCATTCGCGGTTCCCCAACCGACCCACAACCTATAGTGCCAACACAATAATTGGTTCAAGGGGCCCAGGTGGTTTGGCCTCTCGTACAAAGTTGGAGAATGTTGAGGCCTAACCAACCCCCCTCCTTCGGAAGTCGGGGTATTTGGCCTCGGGGGCGGATTTGTTAGGCCTCCACCCCCGAGGACAAGGACAAAGACAAAAAAGACAAGGGACGAGGAACAAGAACAAGAGACAAGGGATGAGAGACAAAGACAAGAACATTCTTGAGAAATGAATGAGAGCATAACCACCCCTATCAAGCCATCGGTTATTGGCAAGGGGGCTGGACTCTTGAGAAACATCGTTGCCTACCGGTGCAAAGGTGTTAACTCAACCGATGTGTGCCCCATCTGAATTTCGCCCCTCTTGTTCATTTCGGCACCACCCTTACCTTAAAATCCAATATTCGATAAAACCAGATATCGGATTTTATTGGATATCAGATTTTCTGAGACAATATAAGTGGACTATGACAACCCGTGGGTTATTTTTCACCCACGGGCTGCACAATTTTTTTTAAATCCAATATCTGATTTTGTGACCCAAATTTGCAAAAAAATCCATTAAAAGGTAGGATTTTTATTGTTTTTCATCATTTTCATTCAAATTTTTGCATTTTTTTTAATGTTTATTTGTTTTTTCATTCAAAATATTTTTTTTCATGAAAACTAGGTTTTTTAAAATCAAATACAAAATTGTTCAAATTTGTTAAGTAAATTCAATTGTTTACATTCAAATAGGTTAAAAATGGGGGATAACAGTGAAAACATGATCAACCACAACAGCAACAACCAAACCCTCCTTTGCCAAACCCCCCCTCAATTCAAGATTTAATTGCACAAAATTTGAACCAATTGAGGGGGATTGCAAATGTCTATTGTAGGATCCCTCGCCTAAACCCAATGTTTGATCCCCTCACGTTGATCATAAAGAGTATAGAAACCGTCACTAAGGAGCACAATGTCGCTCTTTTGTGGCAAGATTCTATGAGGGAACAATATGCAGATGGCTTGTCCTATAAGGAGATCAAGGATCTCAAGATATCAAAAGCCGCTATCACCGCATTGTTTGTGAATCCCTAAGCCTGATTGGAGACCCGAGACATGCTCAAAACACCTTAAATTTGCACCCCGCACTGCTTTCTATCATTGCATGTCCTGAATTAGGGAAGGACAGGGGCATGGCGCCCCTGTCCCCCCTAGGACAGGGGTGTGGTGCCCCTGTCCCTGCCCTATTTTGGGCCTCCCTTGATCAAATCCTACATTGGGCTTGTCAATTGTGAGAGGGAAAAAAATTTCCTATGTCGGCCTAAGACGGAAAATCAATTAAAAAACCATAATTGGCAAGTATATAAGGAGCATCTCCCCTCTTATTTGCATAAGTCCAATAAGAGAGAATTAAGTTCATGAGAAAAGCAATGATAAGTGACAACAAGTTGATCATAAAGCGCATTCAAATATTGAGCATTCTAGTCAAGGATTCAACCATTGAAGAGGAGATCTCTACCAACATTCAAGACATTCTATTCTGCATATCCTTTCAATTAATTCTATCAACATTTCAATTGCATCCTCTCTTGAGGTGAATTTTACTTCAAATATTTCCTTTCATTTACTTGCAAGTATTTTAAATTACTTGGTTAATTCCAAAACGGGGTATGACTTGAAGGCAAACCCCCAATCCCAACAACATTTCCTCTCTTTTATGTGTGTAGGTTGCAGGTGCGCAACTGTAATTGCAGGTTTAAGCTTCATTTTCAGAGTCGGAAACCCTTTTCGATGTGCGGATTTTTCGTAGGACCAAATACACTTTCAACCCGGTCCCTACAACTTTTGCTCAAATTTGCAAGGAGCTCTGTCTCGACATCTTACTACTAATTCTAGGTGCACAACTTCATCCTGCATCTCTATCTCAAGACATAATCATTTCTTTGTCATCTTTACACTTAATCTCAATTCATTTAACTCAACTTGTTCATTTTAAAAGAGGGTTACTTTACTTTCCAAATCCATTGCCAATTCCTTACAATTCATTTGGCATTCAATCTCTTTCCATTGGGATTGGATCTCGTGAATCCAACCCCCTCTTTAAAATGTAATGCACGTGAGAAGTTGAAGGGAATCCTTTGTGAAACTTACATTCCTCTTTTGAGGGGAGTATAGCTTTCCACTTGATTCCCCTCATCACTTTTCACCACATTACAGCTGCTAAGAACTAGAATTTGCAACTAGAAATTTGGATGGAGTGGAATCCTGATGATCGCATTTTCCTTTTGGAGCCTCTTTCTTACTTGATGTCTTTGATGCAATCATTTCGGCTATCTTCTTCTTGACCCAAGCTTTTGAACTTTTGATTAAGAATGTGGTCCTTTCATTGATTTCCCTTACCTCTAGATGTACCCAATTGATGGGTGGAAAGGGTTGAACTTGGATCATTTCAAAGTAAAGCGGATCTATCAAGTTTGACTCATCATTAACTATTCCATATGTATTCTGATCGTCTCTTATCTATTTTAGGGTTAGCCTCATCCAATCTCGCTTCCTAACTTCGTAATCTTCCCAAAAAAATTCAATATTCAGGAAGTGAAAGTAGCTTGGACCTAGTTTGAGATTATCTTTAACATAACCCTTATTGTCAAAAAGAAACCTCATCTTATAGCCATACAAGGTGATCTTGACTAATGTCCTTTCAATGTTTTCTACATTTGAAATGAACCTACAACTATAGTGATTAAACCTGATGGGGAACATAATGTCATTCTTCTTTCTATCTCAACATTTCTCATTAACTATGTTCAGTTGTCTGCAAAGTTCAATCAAGATGAGCGTGCCATTAACATATCTTGGTAGCTCTAAAGGGTAACCATCAAACCCACCTACTCATAGATAGGTTTATTTTGGGAACTGGATGAAGAAATTCCCATATTTCTTTATCAATGCGGTTGCTTCTACTAATAATCTGAGTGCCATATTACCCTAAATTCCTTTATTGCTAGCATGGTAAAGGCATCATTGACTTTCCTAAAGTGATTGTGTCTTTCTTCCAAGTTCCAACTGCAATCATGGGTATAAGTTATACATTTATTTCGCATGATCAAATACATCTCTAGCAATGAGTCCTAACCAAGCCTTCGTATTAGAAATGGTGTATACAAGATAGAATGACATGTGGAGGTTTGTCTTGCTTCAAAACGAATCAACTGATTGTGCAAGCAATCACTGATAAGGATGCCCAAGTTGACGAACATCTTTCTTGCTAATATGATGATGATGAAGAGGTACATCCATATCTCAAACTTTGTTGAATCCTCACTTCCCATCAACCAATCAAGTAGCACAATTACACTAGAAACATCCTCAATGAAAAAGGGAACAATGAAGAGTATTGGAAAGCTGAGACTTTCCACCTCTTGGTGTTAGCAACCAGGTTTTAGCCAAGTTATTCAAACACTTGCTCTTATCCTCACTAAAGTACTTTAGGGCTATCTGTCTATCAATATTGGTAAATTGTTCTGACTGGCAACCTAAGAACAACCTCGATAGAAATCCCATCCATCTTAGCCATCATTTTTTCCTAATTTCCCTAGTTTCTGGATTATATCCCTTCATGCATTCCAATACCAGGTCAGGGCACTAAACGGCTGCTGGAAACCGACGACATGAGCTAATCCACTTTCAAAGGTTCTGTGGGTCAAGGTTGATCGATTCTCATCTGTCATTGAAGAGTGGTGTCAATCATCAAGGCAAACTCCCCTAATAGTTGTACTTCATGATGTTGGTTTTGATATCAAGACTCATTGTTGATTAAGGTGAAGTTAGACCAGATTTGAAAAACCACTACGAGGCCCGTTTTTTTTGCTGCACTTTGATCCCAAAAATTAGCATACGATCTCTAGATGCCAAGAAAGCACATGCACATAACTACCACGAGCTTTCAATTGAAAAATTTGTATTTGCTTGAAAATCTCTAAAACATTTTCACATATCCACTTTGCGCATATTCTGTACACATTTCATTTCATCACTTGAGAAGACATTTATTTGCGACATTCTGTCAAATTATCTTTGTGCTTTAAAAGTGATTCCACATTGCATATGTGTCTCTACTTCCAAAGTTTTTAAATCTTTTTGGACAAATGCAATTTTCTACAACCCTTCCCAATCATCGCATTCTATGAGACACCATCTCTTCAAAGCAGGTTGCCAAACAATTCAGCTACGTTGTAAATAATTCCACATTTTATATGCATGTCTGAAAGTTTCTAAAACCCTTTCAAGAACTCCATTTTAAACATATCCAGATGTAATGGCATCTATGAGACCACATTCTTTTGGGGTACCTGCCAAACAGTAAACATACTTTGCCTATGATTCTATGTTTTATATACATAACAACTTAAGTGCTTCCGACCATAATCACCACCAAAGACTCTCTTTCATATCAATATTTCATTTACTTGAAAGTTTATAACGGCTTTTTAACAAATCCATTTACTGCGAACTTCGCAATCATCACATTCCATGGGATAACGTCTCTTTGCAACAAAACTATTTTGTGCATATTATTGCAATCACTGCCTTCGATGAGATGACTTTCTTTGAGGCATTCTTACAAACTATTCACGCACCTTGGTTATGTAACCACATTTTGCATGTGTATCTTTACCTTGAAGGTTTCTGAAACTTTTTTCAATAAATCCTTTTTCTATGAACCTTGCAACCTGCATTCCATGAGACGTCATGTCTCTTTGAGGCAGTTTAATGAACACTATGCAAGTCTTTGTATATGCCTTGAGTATTTCGCACACATATCAGCTCGAGCATTCCCCACTACCATTGTAGTCCATGTGATGAAATCCACTGATGGCAACTGGTAAACATTATACGTTGTGTAAAACAGGTTCACACAGCAAACATGTAGTTTTTCTGAAGCTTCAAAAGTCATTTTAACCAATATAATTTGTGTTTGTTGTGCATACCTTGCAATGCACTATCCTCTTTAAAGAAAAATCGTGGTAGTTATAATAACTACCACATTCTCCTTTTAAACTTCTCGGCTTCTTTGCCAACTTGGCCAACTTGCCGATCATAAGCATGTTGGTATTTTGGAAGTTAAGCCATCTAACTAATGAGTTGTGAACTGAGTAAATCGGCCTTTTTATAAAATGAACCAAATCAACCGCATGCATTCATCAGTGTTGTTAAATACTTTAGAAACTTGGAAAATGACCGATAGTGATATTGACTCTCGATAAAAACTAGCAACTTCTTCTCTTTCGACGGCTTTCATAAATACATAAACTTGTTGATACTAACTAAAAGCCGATAATATGGTGAGTTTCGAAAAACGACTAATCATCCATATCAAGCTTTATCAATAGTCGAAATAGACTTCTCTCGTTGATGGTGTTGACGTTGAGATCTTTTCAATCGACATTGTGAAGTACTTTGACAATTATGCGAAAAGACTAACCCATACATTTTCATGTGTGAGATATCAAGACAATCTCATTGGGCATTTTCGAAAGGTTGACCGATATCTTTAGTTGTTTTGGCAAGAAAAATAAGTTACCAATTAAGCATAATCATCACATTCAATGAAATAGCATATCTTTTAATCAAATGGAAATGTACTTTGACTTCACATAGTGCATATTATTTCTAAAACAAGTCTATGACATCATAAATAACATCAATAAGAACATAGTCTTGTATGAAATGATGCAAATGTTTTTGTAATGGATGGAAATAGGAGTTCACAAGTTTAGCTATGTAATCAAGGAATTAGACTTAATTCACAAACATCGCATGAAAAGGAGAACGAATTCAATAGATTCAACCTCGAATTCTATTAGGAGGGTTGAATGCAGATTGAATTCTATTCCTTTTGATTGACTTGAATATGCAATTGAAAGGATGTAATTTGAATGCTAGATCTAGGGCAAATGATGGAAATTTGGCATAAAATAGCATAAACAGTAAGTTATAGAATCAGTATGCAGACATGAAGCTAGATTTGAGGTGAGGGAACCAAGAGGAACCCATGCCTAAAAGTTCTGGCCAAAAAGTACAAGATTGAGACACTCAGGACAACCTGTTCCTCCAGCTATCAGATGAGAACAAACAGGAAACTTTCAGAATCAAAATGTCACTCAGAATCTTCTCACAAAAGTTCATCATAAATTTGCGAGACAAGGTCGCTCGAGGCATCCTAGTCCTCCACTTTTCACTCCTGTGAAAGTCAGATTTGGTTATCTGTTTTCTCTACCTGATTCTATAATTGTGGCCCTTGAACCTATCACCTGGACACAGAAAGAGAGGAAATGGTGTTGTTGATAGGGGTTCGCCCAAGTCAAACCTCGGGTTTGGAATTAACCCTCGAATTGAATTGAAATTGAATAAGAACTGTTTGAATTCAAATGATTGACTGAGTTGATCATACCTTCAATTGATGAAGCATTGTCCTTAGGATAAATCATCCATTTGTTGATGCAATAACATGATAAATCACATCATAATTGAAGGTGTATTGATGTAGCTTGTTGCTCCATGAATCAGATAGGCTCTTCAAGTGGAGTAATAGCATAATGATGAGATGTGACAATGAGATAATGATAAATCATGAAATGAATTAAGATGTCTTATATAGGGATTTCATAATAAAATCACCTTTAGGCCAACTTAGAATTATTTATTTTTTGCATTGGGGATAGT
This sequence comes from Cryptomeria japonica, assembly GCF_030272615.1. NCBI lineage: Eukaryota > Viridiplantae > Streptophyta > Pinopsida > Cupressales > Cupressaceae > Cryptomeria > Cryptomeria japonica. The sequence continues at coordinate 653,472,436 of NC_081411.1, forward strand.
TTTGGATATGGTAGGACCGACATATTATCATCTTGAAATTTTAGCCAAAAAATGTTAGACAAATGTGCCCCGACCGAAAATGTCCCGAACAGATGTGCTCCGACTGAAACTGTTCCGACACGTTAGGTGTGAATTTTTAGAGATGCAAGATAATAGGATCCCGATTCCTGAAACATAATTTATACGAGAAGTTATATTGTTTAGATGAGCAAAACATGTTTCGAGATTTGAAATAGGGTAGGACCCATAATGAATTTAATAATAAATGATAAAGGGTATACCTAAAAAAAAGGGCCCAAATAATAAAGTGTTGATGTATTAAAATGGAATAAGACTCATAATACTGAATTAAATATTAATTAATTACAATAAAGGTCTTATAATGCATATAGGAATGGAGAATACTAAAATGAGTGTAGTGTCCCTCCTAGACACACATTTTGATTTATGCTTTGATAGACCTATTCAGATATATCAACAACGTTTTGATGATTACTTATGACTCTATTTCTATTCAAATGAGACTGATGATGCTAGACACTTTATATGGAAATATGTTATTTGATGATTCATATGATTGATGATACATTCTAGATTACTCGATGGATGGATTATATGCACTTGATACTCCTATGTGGACTATATGATTTATGATGTTATGATGGTTCTAACCCCTATTTCGTGGTTATGGTTTCATGCGTGATGTATTGATGTTGTTATCGTGTGACTGTCTTCGTGAAAGGGATGATGCCTTATTACTCATTGCAAGCATGGTGAGGTGTTGTGATTCTCTTTTCACTTGCCTATTTATCATGATGGATATATGTTGTATATGTATTGTATTGTGTTTAGTGGTGGTTGCAGGATTGCAGGTACTAGACATCGACTCCACCTGGTCTCACAGGTCTGAACGTTTCCTATCCCAATGGCAAGTTGTTGGAGATGGCATGAGTCTCTTTCACTCACTTTAGGCTTAGTTCTTCACCTTGTTAGTTGTGTTATGTATTGTGTCGTGAGTTGGTGGCTAGTGTGTTGATGTTCTCCTTTTGTCGGGTTGCTTGAGTATGTGAGTATATGTTTAATATTTAATTAATTAATGGGATAAGATAATTTATTAATGTTTCAACTAATTTATCTTATAGTATGACTATTGTTTATTTATTTGGTTAATTAATTAATTGATAATTATTTATTATTACGGTTTGTAATTATTAAATTGAGATTAATTTAATTAATTTGATTGATTTATTTGATTTATTATTTAATGATTTATTTATTTATTTATTTATCTATTTATTTATTGCTTTGATTTATTGATAATTAAATTTATTGTTGAGATTAATTAATTTGATTTAATATAGTTGTATTATTTATTTATTATTTTATTATTTAATTTAACTATTTAATTATTTATCATTGTTTAATAATATATTTGCAATTATATTGTTACATTAGTATTGTTTGTATAAACAGGTATAATATAAAGTTTACCTATAGTGTTTCTCCGAATTTTCTGATTGGTTGGAATTTCTCTATAGTTTTGGGGTTTAATTTATATATATATGGCTTTTTGAGAATGTTGTCGGGTTGATCATCCTGCAAAATTTTTGAGATTGGATTTTGAATTGGTTTGAAGATTGTTTGGAGATTGGGTTGCTTGAAGTTTTGGATTGTTGGTCTTCTTCGAATCTACCATTATTGGATTGCGATTGCAGGTTGGTTTCTTCTTTTTTCAAAATTTTATTTCCGGGAAGCATTTGTGTGCACTTTGCATGTTCAAAGATTGTTTGCTAGAAATTGTTTAAAGATTGTTTTGGGAATTTAAAATTGGTCTTTAAAGATAAAATTTGGATTGGGAAGAGAAATTGGAAAAGATTTGCATTTGATTGTTTTTCAAAGTTCTGAAAATGTGGCTGTTGGGAGTGTTTTCCTATGTGTTTTCATGATTTCCCTATCATGTGGTTTAGATGAGTTAATGGACTTGTTGTGGAGTTGGATACCTCTTTGTATTGTTCTCTATGCATCTCCTTTATCATAGAGCTGAAATTTTGAGCATTTGGACTTCCTGTAACTTGTCGAGAGTCATTTTGTTTCCCTGTAACTTGCAACTTTTGGGCATAGACCACGTGGGGAGGTTTGAGGATGCGTTTGGGCTTTGGATAGCTCTTGTGATTCTTTCTTGTGGTTATTGTAGTGTTGAGAGATCTCCCCATGTTGATATGCATTCGAGGTGTCATTCTAAGCACTGTGGGAGAATGCTTTTCAAGTTTTCTTCTGTTTGGGAGTTTGCAACTTCATGTTTTTGTGTTTCCTCTTTGATTTTCCAACTTTCCAAACCTTCTAGGATGTTATTTTGGACTTCTGTGCAGACCTGGGCAAGTGCCCTATCCTTATATGTCAGTTTTACTTTGATTTTTGTTCTTTTACCAAAAATGCTAGCAAATGGACCAAAAACGCTAGCAAATAGACCAAAAACACTGGAGTACATACCAGGAACATTGGAGTACATACCAAAAATGTCATTCTGGGTTCTAGTGGTGTTGAACAGTGTACCAGGAGCATTGAACTTCAAAGGTGCAGGGAATGTCAGTTTAACCTGTGTGAGGGTTTTTCCAAGTTTTGTGCATTCCCCAAAGGAAATGTTGGATTGTGTTGACCTTCTCTGAGTTGTTTATGGTGTATTTTGATCTTGCATGATGTCTTTTGTGCTCCGGTAAGAGGGTTTGTGCCTTATCATTGAGGTGGTTTCATATGGGTTGTATTGCTCCAGCAAGAGGGTGAAATTCCTTACTGTTGAAGGTTGATTTCTTGGCTCCAGTGGGATGTGTTTTGCCTCACTATTGAGGATTTGAAATGGATTTGAAATGCTCTTTGAATCATGTTTATGCTTGGCTCTTTGATTGTTATGTGTTGGTGAAGGTTCTTGCCTTGTTTGTGGTCATATATATCCTACTATGATTAGTATGTGCTCAGTTTTGCTATGAGCATTTTTATGTCTCTTGTGAGCCTTCATTATGTGTTTATGATGTTATTTGATGTTTTTTATATCCTAAGGTCTTGGCATATGGGAGAGGGAGTGGGCTTTCATGTGATGACCGGGGTCATGTGAGATGGATTGTTTAGCACCTAGACCGCCAGGGAACATTGGAAGTTTCCTTGATCTTAACAAGTGATAACATTATTAATCAAATTGATTGGGTTGGGATTCACTTAATAATGACAATGGAAGATTCACAAAACACAAAGATTTCTTTGAAAACCTAGAGCAAAAGAATGCAATAATGATAATCATATTGGTTAAGGAATACAAAGGGATCAATCCTTATAAAAGGAGATCAAACCTAAAAGGTGAAACCCTAAAAGCAATTAATAATTAATAATAAATTAATAATTAATATTCATAAGTTTAGCTTCCTAAATTTAGCTTAAGTGAAATAGAGAAAAGGTGACTTAATTATTAAATCAATATGATTTAATTAATTAAGTAAACTAATACCTTTTACTCTAACAATAATAATAATTGGATTGAGGCCATTGAGATGGCAAGATAATTTCCCTTGTTCTCACATAGGTTGAGATGGCTCCACATGTCTACCAGGGATTGATTTTACCCTTCTATGTGAGAGTAGCTTGTATGTATATCAGGAGTACGAATTACTCTTCTATATGAGGATAGTATGCATGACTACTATGGGTGTATATTTACCTTCTTTATGAGGATAGCACGTAGTGACGTGACTATCATGGTTGGCCATATTCCCTTCTATGTAAGGATAGCATGTGATGACACTCCACTCCTACATATGACCATGGTCCTCATGCTTTGATTAGTTGTTACGCTTCTGGGAGAGTTTATTGATTTTCTTTTAGCCTTGTCATGTGATTTGGCTATTGATATGTTGTATACCTTTGTGATGTCATGTTGAGTCCCTTGGTTGTTAGGTGTCAGCCTAGGTCTTGAGTGAGAGTTGGAACCTCATGTCATCTCCTAGCACGGGTGGTGGTTCCTATTTGGTTCCACATGGTCGGGTGGTCTGATGTCTTCTTCCATTGGTATGTTCTTCATTGGATGATTGTGTGCATATATATGGATTCTATTGTTCTTCATTATGCAAATGATCTATGGAGCTGATTTCTATGTATTTTGGATAACATTGTATTCACGATGGCATTGTAAATATGAAAAAAGATTATGTATTTTTGTATTTGTAATATCATGTAACATGATGTTGTGTAGACTATGATCTTGGAATGTAAAAAGATGATGTAATATCATATGGTTTATATTATGGAAATGTTCATTATGTTTAAGATTGGGATAGACTTGTATATGTAGACCTAAACGAAATCATGTGATTGGTGAAGGTTAATACTTGCTGATATGAATCATGTACTACATATGAATAGTAATCTTGATGATATGTAACATAATTCTTAAGGAAATGATCTAGTCCTATTTGTGGAGATGGATATATGGATTCATGAAATGTTAGATGATTAATGCAAGTATGGTCGTTAGAAAGATTTGGTTTGAAGTTATAAAATAAACCTAGAGATTAAGGATGAATGGAAAATATAATAGTATGAAGATATTATTCATTAAGTAGTGACATTGAGATACCCTAGGGGAATGGATGTTATGTTATCTTTATTTTCCACTTGCGTTATATGATACTATGATCATGTTTATGATGTTCTATGCACTCTTGTAGATAGAAAATGTTGCATTTTATATGTATATTGTATATGTTCATAGTTGCATATGTTGATTAGTAAATGTTTTTTTTTTTAAATTATCTCTATTTGTGGTTAGATTATGTTTATTTCTCTAGGGTATTTTGGCGGGCATTACATCTGGTATCAGAGCCCATGTTCATACACTAGGTACTCTGGTTTCATTTGATCCCATTGTACGTGTTAGCACTTTAGCATGGGGTGGCCCAGCGGTGTATCCCTGCTTGTTATTTTCTTGCATGTGTTGCCCTATCTTTTAGTTTATATTTTCTCTTGCATCTTTCTTAGACAAGATGTCTGCTAGAGGTAGAGGTCGTGGACGTGGTGGTCGTATGGGTACTCAACGGAATCCTCATCCTGAGGCTTCAGAAGAGTCACGCCATGAGGAGTAGCAGTAGAATCAACTGGGTGGTGATGCAGTTCCACAGCTGGAGAATGTGCTTCAGGAGCTTCTTGGTTGGTTAGGGCCAAGACAGGAGGATAATCAGTAGGAGTCTCATCATTCTAGTCATCAGGAGAGAGAGAGTTTGCGTTCACCTCAGAGGAGAGTTGAGGTGGATCCTGATGCAAGTGCAGCTAGTCACATGAGAGATCTTTTGCGGGCTCGTCATCCTACTTTTGATGGTTTTGGCAGCGGTATGGAGGCGAAGACTTGGTTGTTGGATTTGGGTAAGTGTTTTTCTATGCATCTGTATAGCAGTAACACCAAGGCAAGGTGAGCGATTATGCATCTTTGAGATTTTGCATCTACATGGTGGCATACAGAGGAGCAGAAGTTGCGTCTAGATATTGCGATAGTTTCATGGGAGTTGTTCCTTGAGCAGTTTTGTGCCTGTTTCTTATCAAATCATTGGAGGCAGAGGAAGGTTGACAATTTTCACGATTTGAGGCAGTGGAGTGTGACATTTGAGCAGAAAGAGATTAAGTTCTTTGAACTTAAGCAGTACGTTGGGATCGTCGATGCTGAATCGATGTCGATTCAGCATTTTGTTAGAGGTCTCGATGACCGCATTAGCGGAGTGGTTCATATGCACGAGCCTAAGACTTTGGAGGTAGTCGTAGAAAAGGCACGTTTAGCAAAGGAGAACCTGACTTTGGTATTGGGAGGTGCATCGAGTGTGCAGACGATTAGTGCTCCAGTTTCAGGATCGGTTGTGAGGAGTGCACAGTCACAGTCTTCAGGAGTTGCTAGGAGTTATCCCTCTTCTTTTCGGAGTGATCTGCAGTATCAGAAGAAGAATCCCCATAGTCAGAGTTTTGTGTGTGGTGCTAGATCTCAACAAGATAGAGATCATGGTAGGCAGTGTGATAGGCGATCAACCCCCTCTCAACCAGCACAAAGTTTTCAGCAGTCGAGTAGAGGTAGTGTTCAACAGTCCAGTGCCCCTCCAGTTACTCGAGGATTTGGTGGAGGGAATTTCTTTACTTGCGATCAACAAGGCCACTATGCATCTCATTGCCCTCATAGATCTACACAGATGTCAGGACAAAGACCAGTAGCTTTCGAGCCTATAGTAGGTGATGCAGGGAGGTCCCATCATGTATTTGCGGCGGTTGATAACTCTCAAGCTGAGCACCAGGCCACAATGGTTGAGACTATAGGTGAGATAGGTAGTATTTCATGCTTAGTATTATTTTATTCAGGTGCTTCTGATTCTTTCATTTTTCCTTCAATAGTAAAGTGATGCGGGCTTGTTGTGGCAAAGCAAGGTGATAGGTGGCAGGTTGAGTTGGCCACGAGGTCCAAGGTGGTAGTTTATTCCATGGTGCATGATTGTGAGTTAGATTTGGGAGTTTGTACCACCATAGTAGATCTTTGTGTTCTTTCCTTGGGTTCTTATGGTGTTGTGATAGGCATGGATTGGCTTGAGTCTCATCAGGATAGTATTGATTATCGTGGCAAGAGGGTGTAGTGCTTAGATGATAGTGGGAAAAGCGTGGAGGTAGTAGGTGTTCAGAGACCTATTTCTCTTCGCATGATCTCCGCTATGCAGTTGAAGCGGTGTGCGCAACAGGGTTGTCAATTGTTTGCAGTGAGAGTGGATGATTTAGATGAAGGAGGGAATCATGATGATCTTTCATCATCATCCCATTCTTCAAAAGTTTTTAGATGTTTTCCCTAGTGAGATTCTAGGTATGCCGCCAAAGCGTGACATTGATTTTCGGATAGAGTTGGTTCAAGGTGTGGTGTAGAGCCTATCTCTAAGGATCCTTATCGGATGACCACTCAGGAGTTGAGCGAGTTGAGATTATAGTTGGAGGATTTATTGGCTAAGGGATTCATTCGCCATAGTGTCTCTCTATGGGGTGCACCAGTATTGTTTGTGAAGAAGAAGGATGGATCACTTAGGTTGTGCATTGATTGCAGACAGCTCAATAAGGTGACGGTGAAGAACCAATATCCTTTGCCAAGGATTGATGACTTGTTTGATCAAATTAAGGATGCGAAGGTCTTCTCCAAGATAGACCTTAAGTCAGGATATCTTTAGTTATGGATTCATGAGGCAAATATTCATTGTACAACATTTTGTGCTAGATATGGACATTATGACTTCACAGTGGTACCTTTTGGTCTCACGAATGCTCCATCATTTTTTATGAGCTTGATGAATGGAGTTTTCAGGATGTATCTCGATAGATTTGTGCTTGTATTCCTAGATGATATATTGGTTTTCTCAAGGTTAGTGGAGGAGCATGAGGAGCACATGAGGCAGGTTTTGCAGTGTCTTCGAGACAATCAGTTGTACGCCAATATGGCGAAGTGCAAGTTCTTCTAGATAGAGATGAGATATCTTAGCCATGTTATATCAGGAGAGGGTATTGCAGTGGATTCCTCTAAGATTCAGGCTATAGTAGATTGGCTAGCACCCACTAATGTGGTCGAAGTTCATAGCTTCATGGGTCTTGAAGGTTATTATTACAGATTTGTTCAGGATTTCTTGAGGATTGCTCACCCTATCACTTCTCTTTAGAGGAAAGGGAAGAAGTTCATGTGATTAGAACAGTGTGAGATGATTTTCTGGATCCTTAAGGAGCATTTGACTAGTGCACCTATTCTAGCAGTACCAGATCCTTTGCGAGACTTTGTGGTGTGCACAAATGCACCTTTGGAGGGTCTTGGAGCAATTTTGATGCAGGATGGTAGAGTGATAACATATGAGTCGTGTACGCTCAAAGATCATGAGTTGAATTATTTGACTCACAATTTAGAGCTAGTGCCAGTGGTTCATGCTTTGGTTCATTGGAGAAATTTTCTTCTTGGGCATTGGTTCGAGCTGCACAGTGATCACTGTAGTTTGTAGTACATCTTCACATAGCCAAACTTGAATGCTAGGTAGTGGCGTTGGATGGAGTTCTTGTGTGAGTATGATTTTGAGGTGAGATACATTCAAGGCAAGGAGAATGCAATAGTAGATGCCTTGAGTTGCATGAGGCATGAGGCTTCAGAGATGTCTCTCAGTGTAGATTTGAGGAGCAGGATTCTTAGTGCCCTTCCTTCAGACAGTTGGTATCAGGAGGTTAGTGCAGATATTGCATCAGTGAGAGCTTTGGATGGCAAATATGCAAGTTACTCTTTGGATTCTGATGGTATTCTTTGACACTTGGGACGCATATGTGTTCCACCTTTAGATGGTTTGCGAGCATTGATCTTATTAGAGGTCCATCGTGCACCTTACTCAGCACATCCAGGTGTCAAGAAGATGCACATAGATTTGCAACAACTGTATCATTGGGTAGGCATGAGGAGAGATATAGCAGATTATGTGTCATGTCTTAGAGTGTCAGCGTGTGAAGGCAAAGCACCAGTATCCACAGGTTTGTTGCAGCCAAACCTGGTTCCAGAGTGGAAATGGGACATTATATCTATGGATTTCATCGTTGGTTTACCTATGTCTTCATGTCGTCGTGATGCTATCATGGTCACTGTTGATAGGTTGACCAAGGTGGCACACTTCTCTCCAATCAGATCTTCATACATAGCAGTGACGGTGGCTCGCATTTTCTTAGACCAGATAGTGAGGTTGCATGGTATTCCTCGACGAATTATATCGAATCATGACCCGATGTTCACTTCAGCATTATGGACTACCCTTCAACATGATTTAGGAGCACAGCTGAACTTCAATTCGACATATCACCCTGAGACGGATGGTCAGACAGAGAGGGTTAATCAGGTGTTGGAGGATATGTTGTGGATGTATGTCATGGATCAGCAGTCCAAATGGGAGGATTACATTTATTTGGTGAAGTTTGCCTATAACAATGGTTATCATAGTTCGATTGGCATGTCTCCTTTCCAGGCATTATATGGTCAACCATGTTGTACACCCTTGAGTTGGGACAAAATGGAGGACAAAGTGCTTCTTGGTTTAGAGATGTTGTAGGAGATGGAGCAACAGGTGGCATGCATTAGAGAGCATTTGATAGCAATGTAGGATAAACAAAAGAAATATACGAATGCTCACTATGTGGATAGGCAGTTTGTGGTTGGAGATAAGGTGTTTTTTAGAGTGCGTCCGTGAAAGAGTCTTATCCATTATGGAAAAGGCTCTAAGTTGGTGCCTCAATTTATTGGACCATTTGAGATTTTGGAGCGGATTGGTCCTGTATCGTATCGCCTTGCCTTGTTGCCTAGCTTGTCCCGTATCCATAATGTGTTTCATGTGTCTGTTTTGAGACCTTATCATCCTGATATATCGCATGTTTTGGATTGGCATTCATTGCAAGTCAAAGATGGGCAACTTTCTTTGGAGCCTGTGCACATTCTTCAGCGTCGAGGGCTGACCCTTAGGTGTTGAGACATAGACCAGGTAAGGGTCCAATGGGACCCAAGTGATGATTCTTCAGCGACATGGGAGGATGCTACACAAATGTTGTTGGTATTTTGATGATAATCAGTTGTGATTGTCATTGATGGACACACACTTATTTAATGTATGAGTTATTCTCAACCGGTAGTTGTTCCAACTGGTATTGTATGTCATTAATATGTATAGTCTTTATTTGTTGAAGACTATCGGTGTTTTGCAGAAGATGCTTACTGGTCAAAGCAGACCCCAAGCGGTATGAAGATCTCAAAGCAGAATGAAGACCCCGAGCGGCAGTTAATCTTTTGATCGGAACACTATGTTCCGGTTTTCCAGTCTTCACTTGTCAACCGGTAATCGATATACTTTGTTAACCGGTATAATTGTAATGTGTGATGAGTTATCATCCACCGACACTTTGGCGGTGTTTCTGTGACATGTTACCAAATGTGTCTACATGCAGTGTACCTAGAAAATTGTAGTTTAATCTTATTGGACCGACATGAAATCAAGTTCCTATATGAGGACATCATGTTTAGGGTTTTAAAGTAGTTGTGTGTGTGCGAATGTAGGAAAGAAGATTAGGTCTGTACGAAAAAAAAAGTATCTCACAATAGAGATAGAGAGTGCAAAAATATATAAGACTGAAGTAATGCTAGAATGCATTAATAGGGAGCTGCCAAGGATCTAATCAAGCATTATGTGCTACAGGCTAGATCATTCACTTGTTGATTACTAATATCTTCGACAAGTTTGAAACCCTTAACCGGGTAGGCCCAGCCAAGCCTATTGAAAATCCTCTAACAAGGTGGTTCACAGTTGTGGATCTGAAATCCTCTAACAGGGTAGTCTTTAGCAGGACTTATCTCCTAATAGAGATCTGGATTCCTAACAGGATCTGTTCTTGTGAAGAACGTTGTAAGGCCTTAACCGGTCTGGTTACTATTCTGCAGATAGTTGACTTGTGAGTTTTACTCACTGTGGTTTTTCCCATTTGGGTTTCCACGTCAAAACATCTTGTGTTATGGTGATTGTGCTTCTGTGGGTGAATGTTTTATTTGCTATTTGGCTTGTTAATGTTTTAACCGGTTTATTGTTTAATCTGCTACACCGGTCTGCAATTAAACTGCTTAAGAGTTTGTTTAATAGTTTGGGCATACTAATTCACCCCCCCCCCCCCTCTTAGTATTCATCAAATGCGAGAGTTCTACCCCTATTTGTTCTCAGCCTTCCAGGAGTAAGCCTAGGCAAAGGGGGGGAGGATGCAGTGTCCCACCTAGACTCACATTTTGATTTATGCTTTGATAGACCTATTTAGATATATCGACGATGTTTTGATGATTACTTACGACTCCATTTCTATTCAGATGAGACTAATGATGCTAGAAACTTTATATGGACATATGCTATTTGATGATTCATATGATTGATGATACATTCTCGATTTCTCGATGGATGAATTTATATTGGATGGATTATATGCACTTGATACTCCTATGTGGACTATATGATGTTATGATGGTTCTAACCCCTATTTCGTGGTTATTTCGTGGTTATGGTTTCATGCGATGTATTAATGTTGTTATTGCGTGACTGCCTTTGTGAAAGCAACGATGCCTTATCACTCATTGCGAGCATGATAAGGTGTTGTGATTCTCTTTTCACTTGCTTGTTTATCATGATGGATATATGTTGTATATGTATTGTATTGTGTTTAGTGGTGGTTACAAGATTGCAAGTACCAGACATAGACTGCACCTAGTCTCATAGGTTTGAGCATGTCCTATCCCAAAAGCAAGTTGTTGGAGATGGCATGAGTCTCTTTCACTCACTTTAGGCTTAGTTGTTCACCTTGTCAGTTGTGTTGTGGCATAAGTTGGTGGCTAGTCTTGTGTCAATGTTCCCCTTTCATTGGGTTGCTTGAGTATGTGAGTGTATGTTTAATATTTAATTAATTAATGAGATAAGATAATTTATTAATGTTTAAATTAATTTATCCTATAGTATGACTATTCTTTATTTATTTGGTTAATTAATTAATTTATAATTATTTATTATTGAGGTTTGTAATTATTTAATTGAGATTAATTTTATTTATTTATTTGATTTAGTGTTTAATGATTTGTTTATTTATTGCTTTGATTTAGTGATAATTAAATTTATTGTTGAGATTAATTTATTTGATTTAATATAGTTGTATTATTTATTTATTGTTTTATTATTGATTTATTATTTAATTTGACTATTTAATTATGTATCATTGTTTAATAATCTATTTGCAATTATATTCTTACATTAGTATTGTTTGTATAAACAGGTATAATATAAAGTTTACCTACCCTTCTATTTGATTGGTTATTTTCAAATGGGTGAGTGAATAATATTATTAAATAATACTTGCCTCGGAACTATACAAGGTAGGTATAATATATTGTTTCTCCGAATTTTCTGATTGGTTGGAATTTCTCTATAGTTTTGGGGTTTAATTTTTATATATATGGCTTTCTGATCATCCGACAAAATTTTTGAGAGTGGATTTCAAATTGGTTTGGATATTGTTTGGAGATTGGATTGCTTGAAGTTTTGGGTTGCTTCTCTTCTTCGAATCTACCATTATTGGATTGCGATTGCGGGTTGGTTTCTTCTTCTTTCGGATTTTCATTTCCAGGAAGCATTTGTCTGCATTGTGCTCATTCAAAGATTGTTTGTTGGAAATTGTTTAAAGATTGTTTTGGGAATTTAGATTTCGTTTTTAAAGATAAAAATTGGATTGGGAAGAGAAATTGGAAAAGATTTGCATTTGATTGTTTTCCAAAGTTCTGAAAATGTGGTTGTCGGGAGTGTTTTCTTATGTGTTTTCATGATTTCGCTTTCCTATGGTTTAAATGAGTTAATGGCCTTGTTATGGAGTTGGATACCTCTTTGTATTGTTCTCTATGCATCTCCTTTATCATAGAGCTGAAATTTTGAGCATTTGGGCATCCTGTAGCTTCTCGGGAGTCATTTTGCTTCCCTGTAACTTGCAATTTTTGGGCATAGACCATGTGGGGAGGTTTGAGGATGTGTTTGGACTTTGGATAGCTCTTGTGATGCTTTCTTGTGGTTATTGTAGTGTTGAGAGATCTCCCCTTGTTGATATGCATTCAGGGTGCCATTTTGAGCACTTTGGGAGAAAGCTTTTCAAGTTGTCTTTTGTCTAGAAGTTTGCAACTTCGTATTTTTGTGTTTCCTCTTTGATTTTTCAACTTTTGGAACATTTTGAGATGTTCTTTTGTGTCGTTTTGGACTTTTGTGCAGACTTGGGCAAGTGCCTTATCTTTATATGTCAGTTTTACTTTGATTTTTGATGTTTTACCAAAAACACTGGCAAAACAACCAAAAACATTGGCAAATGGACCAAAAACGCTGGAGTACATATACCAAAAACGCCATTCTTGGTTCCGGGGGCGTTGAACAGTACCAGGGGCGTTGAATTGCTCCGAAGGTGCAGGGAATGTCAGTTTGGCCTATGTGAGGGTTTTTCCGGGTTTTGAGCATTCCCCGGTGCTGAGCTTCTCTGAGTTGTTTATGGTGTATTTTGATCTTGCATGATGTCATTTGTGCTCCGATAAGAGGGTGTGTGCCTTACTGTTGAGGTGGTTTCATATGTGTTGTATTGCTCCAGTAAGAGGGTGAAATTCCTTGTTGTTGAGGGTTGATTTCTTGGCTCCAGTGGGATGTGTTTTGCCTTGTTGTTGAGGATTTGAAATGGATTTGAAATGCTCTTTGAATCATGTTTATGCTTGGCTCTTTGATTTTTATGTATTGGTGAAGGTTATTGCCTTGTTTGTGGTCATATATATATCCTACCTTCTTTGTGAGGATAACATGTAGTGACATGACTATCATGGTTGGCCATATTCCCTTCTATGTGAGGATAGGATGCAATGACACTCCACTCCTACATATGAACATGGTCCTTATGCCTTGATTAGTTGTTACCCTTCTAGGAGAGTTTATTGATTTTCTTTTAGCCTTGTCATGTGATTTGGCTATTGATATGTTGTATACCTTTGTAATGTCATGTTGAGTCCCTTGGTTGTTAGGTGTCAGCCTAGGTTTTGAGTGAGAGTTGGAACCTCATGTCATCTCCTAGCACGGGTGGTGGTTCCTATTTGGTTCCACATGGTCGAGTAGTCTAATGCCTTCTTCCATTGAGATATTCTTCATTGGATGATTAAGTGCATGGATATGGATTCTATTGTTCTTCATTATGCAAATGATCTATGGAGCCGATTTCTATGTATTTGGGATAACGTTGTATTCACAATGGCATTGTAAATATGAAAGAAGATTATGTACTTTTGTATTTGTAATATCATGTAACATGATGTTGTGTAGACTATGATCTTGGAATGTAATAAGATGATGTAATAGCATATGGCATATGGTTTATATTATGGAAATGTTCGTTATGTTTAAGATTGGGATAGACTTGTATATGTAGATCTAAATGGAATTATGTGATTATGGAAGGTTAAATACTTGTTGATATGAATCATGTACATACATATGAATAGTAATCTTGATGATATGTAACAAAATTGTTAAGGAAATGATCTAGTCCTATTTGTGGAGATGGATATATGGATTCATGAAATGTTAGATGATTAATGCAAGTATGGTAGTTAGGAACATTTGGTTTGATGTTATAAAATGAACCTATAGATTAAGGATGAATAGAAAATATAATAGTATGAAGATGTTATTCATTAAGTAGTGACGTTGAGACCCTAGGGGAATGGATGTTATGTTATCTTTATTTTCCGCTTGTGTTATATGATACTATGATCATGTTTATGATGTCCTATGCATTCTTGTAGATAGAAAATGTTGCATTTTATATGTATATGTCATATGTTCATAGTTGCATATGTTGATTAGTAAATGTTTGTAAAAATAATTATCTCTATTTGTGGTTAGATTATGTTTATTTCCCTAAGGTATTTTGGCATGCATTACAATGAGTGCTAGGAAAGTGTGCAATTGGACACTCTAATTAAAGGTGTACAATTTATGATGCTACATATTCATACCTCCGAGATCAATTCTTTCCATTACGATGTTGGCAATGAAGCATGATTAATTGTAGAGATTAAAAAAAAAATGCAATTGTTATGAGAGGGGCCATCTTTAATGAGACAATTATAAGTGCTACCCTTTTCACTATGGTGACAGACAATGATAATTGTGTTCCATGGAATGAAATCGCTCTAGGAAATACTCCCCATATTGCTCATATGCCTCTTCCATGCTACTGGGTATAGAGAAGGATGACATGTTTAAACTTCCACATTTTATTATTAAAACCGTGATAGCTCATAAGAGGAGAAAACACTGATAACTTTTGAACCCTTAACCCTTTTGCCACGAAAATTTGTTGGGATAATCCAAACATAATAGTGAGTAGAACCCAAAAAAAAAAGCACCCCACAAGTTTTCAAAACTCAGATTTAATTGTTTTTCTGGAACTACGTCACAAAAAAAGGAGCTTTAAAATCTCAAAATTCGTGAATTGGGTCAACTCAGAAACTGTCCACCTTTCTTAAAATACTATCAAGATTGGTCCTATAAACCGGTTAAATGAATTAATCATTTCAGGGTACAACAGTTTTTGTGCTTTTCATCAATATGTCAAGTCGCTTTTAGTCCTAAGAAATAGCCTATGCCTCATGATGATCCAAGGATCTTGACGACGTAGTTCCTTTGCAGCTAATTGGCTTTTACCTTCAACTCAAGAGGGTGTCTATGAATATAATTTGGAGACACCTAGAATGCATATTTTTCAAACTGACTTAGGAATCGAATCATGTACAAAATGTTCAAAAAAAAATTCCAGCCAAGTTCAAAAATAGGGAAACATGTCACAATCAAATCTTGGACACCAACTTATTTCCCATCACTCTAGAGGAAGTTGGTCCACAATCAAATTGGATAACATAAGTTGAGGATACCATCTTCAATGTGGACGAATTTGCATGGGTTGATCGAAAAAATCTGAAGGCAAAGATAGTAACCATGGCAATGGAGGAACATGAGTAGACCCATTGGATGTCGGTGTCACTGATATAGAGGTAGATATTATGGTCACATCATCATCAAGGACCTATCTTAGATGTCCACTAGCGATTTCCATACAAGTATGAATGGTGTGACGAGTAATAAAAGCTCTTTTGAGACATACTTATACTTCTAATTTTGATATTTGTTTTGATGTCATAGATTTCATAATCCATGAGTTTTGTGTACATTTGATAATATTTATATATTTAAAAAGGTGTTCCTTCTAACTAAAAATTTTGGTTACAAAGTAACTACTATTAAAATAGTTATGTCTTTAAAGATTATTAGTTGAAAGGTGCACAATAAAATTTTAACCCTTAAATATCTCTTTATTTGATGGTTTTTTTTCAATTTGTCAAGTCTAGGTTGAGTTTAAGAACTAAGACCAAGTCCAAGTCCAACTCAAAAATCGAGTGGTTGATTTTAAGTCAAGCCCAAGTCTTGTAACTATGGTTCAAATCATATGTCAATTCTTCGTAATCACAAGGCATCAAGAAAAAGCCAAATCATGTGTAGGCTTGGATTGCTAATGATCCCCCCTACTAATTGCATTCTTGAACCTACAAAATAAAATAAAAAATCTCCTAAAACACAATCCCATACAAAACACCTATAAGTGTGCATTGCATACGAAAACAAGACATACACAAAGGTCTTGGCTAGTGCAAAAAGCTAACAGATAAGTGGGTACACTCATAGTCTCATTAATTAATTTGTTCCATAGGAAACAACTTTCATAATAGTTTTCTTCCCCAATCCAATATCAAGGCCATCATCTAGGGGAAAGGACCCAGTAGTTGTGCACCCTAACTTCGCGCTTCTCAAAATCCTACTTGGAAATTTCAAATCACTCCGATTTTTTTACAGCAGCTTACTTGGCAAGTCCCCTGCTTATAACTAAGGTTTCAGGGCCACATCATCAAATATGATGCCACATCAGCATGCTTTTTGCCAAGGTGTCCAAAACAGCCCCAAAAAAAAGTGAGACCAATAGGTGTGCAAAAGAGACCCCAGTAGTTGTGCAGCTGACATGGCATCCCCTGATTGGTTACTTTTTACAATATTAGTACATTTCTTAACAACTATTGGTACATTTCCTAACAATTGTTGGTACATTTCCTAACAAAAATTGATATTTTTTGTTTCAAACAATAGGTTTTATTTGTTCAATTTTTGGAACAAAAGGTATCAACAACCCTCACAACAATTGGTACATGCTCAACTACTCGGTCCTTTCCCCTACCTTGATGTTTGGATTCACAACAAATTAGAAAAACGAGTACTTATTAAAGAACCAAACCCAAATTTATGGGTAACATATATAATAATGAAAACACATCACAAAATCGTTGCTAGGAAGAAACTTATGTTGAATGCACATATTCAGATAAGAATTGAAACACATATATCTATTCATTCCTAAGTTTAGATAAACTCCCACAAATATGTGAACTAAGACAAGTTATCAAGGGTATAAATAAAATAATTGATTGGAGGAAGAAATCCTGCATGGGAATCAAGGTTGTACTTTCCCTCCTGTAGTAGGAAGAACATCTTGAACAACTTGTACAAAGGTAGCAATTTTATATGTGAAAAATCCCACTAGCATTGGTATCAGATCTAGATGAACAACCCCGTATTCCGGTACAAGGATCCTGTCAGCAATAACAAAAATTCCATTCGTGTGTACAATAACCATTAAAATTTGGGAAAAAATAACCACAAAAACAAAAACTACAAACAAAAATATAGTTCATTTATTTAGCACATATTACTCACCCATTCCAACGATTATACATCATGACCAAGATCACAGGAACCAATAGCCTCGGCTGCCCTAGAACTCCTCTGCAGATAAAAGGATAGCTTGTCAAGATAGAACGTTAGATGATCAAAAAAAAAATGACTGATTATCTACTAGGCAGTGTCATAAACTAAACATATATAGAAAAAGATTCCAGTATTGAATTAGAAAGATCAGATTAAAAAAAATTGAAATTTTTGAAATTTATATTTTTTATAGAAAAAGTTTCACACTTAAAACTTTGTGTCACATTAAAAAACATATGATATTATATAATATATTCCAAGACTGCAACCCACTCGTGAAATGCATGTTAGAGAGTGGCAGACAAAGTTGAACCAACAAACTGCGAAGGCATGATATAGTTCATAATGATAAAATAAACAAACAGTAAATCATTTTCTTCTTTAATAACATCTAATCACCATTATTCATACCATATAAAGATTTACAATGATCAATCATTCCATAAAAATTTCAAAATATCACACTCCTCTAAAACTTGGCAGCCCAAAAGTTCAACTTGGAATTGAACTTGGAGAAAAACTCCGCAAATAAAATAAATAACATAGATACCAAATATAAAGTTAAATAATGCATGAGAAGCAGAAAGAATGAATTTAGAGAACACCAGTCTATTTTGACGATAGGAGCATTACTGGGAATCAGGGTCGGCTCAGGAAACAAAAACTGTAAATGGAATTCAATTTCTCAGCATTTAATCAGAAAACTAAAGAAACTGAAAAATTCATGAAAATAGGGTGGTGGGTTGGTACGTTGTTTTTGTTATTTCAATCCAGATAAAAGGGAAATAATCAGTGTTACCTGGAAATGCATTTCCGGCCTTAAGGCACTCGTTTTGGAAACGGAAACCGTTTCGGGGACTTGAAGACGGCCGGAAACGTTTCAAAGCCATCCCTGATCCCCGAAAATTTTCGCAAAACCATCCTAGAAACTCGGAAACGGTCAACCATTTTTCTGGGGACCGTTGACCGTCCCTGGGACAGCAGGGGACGCCCAAGCCGTCCCGGGACAGGTAGCCGTTTCCGGTGCTAAGGGCAATTAAAAAACAATTTTTTTTATTAAAAAAATTTAAAAATATTATTTTTCAGTTTTGAAAGCAATTAATTTTTTTTTTAGAAAATCCAGATCCCTGATCGCAGCGAGTAAAGTTTTTCTAAATTTTAATAATTAATCGCTTGTAAATTATTATAATATTTATTAATAAATTAATTTAATAATTATTAATAAATAATAAATATTATAATAATTTACAAGCGATTAATTTATTTTTTTTGCAAAGTTTTATTTTGTTTAATATTTCAGATAATATCGATATAGTATTATATCAATATCAATATGATATCAATATAATACTATATCGATATCATAGAGTAATTAGTATATGATATCATATTGCTTCCCAAAGTTCAAACGAAAAAAAGAAAACATTGTTGGGTGTCAGACGGGAGGAGTTCACGGCAGGGTTTTTTGAAACATTGGAAACTAAAAAATATTCTGGTGAAAACTGAAAACGTGAAGTCAGAGACTCAGAAGTGAAAGGGTTTTTTGATTTTGGTATAAGAAGGAAAAAAGATTATAAAATTAGAATTAGAATCAAGACTCTAATTTATAAATGTTATTATGTTGCTATGATTAAATTTCAGATATATATATATATAGTCGTCCCCCATTCCGAGAAAAAAACTCTAATTTATAAATGCTATTATGTTGCTATGATTAAATTTCAGATATATATATATAGTCGTCCCCTATTCCGAGAAAAAAAAACGTCCTGGAAACCCATTTCCCCATCCCCCCGTCCCAAAAACTCAGGGTAATGTAGAAAATAATTTCTTCCCATCCAATGCAACTCGAAACAATTTTTACTTTCTGCTTTTCGAAATAGAGAGGGGATTTGGGAATGGCAGCCCCCAATAAGGTCGAGGGGCAGTCATTTTTCAAAAGTTAATTGCTTTTCACCAGTGGTGAATAAATCCTTCCAATCACTTAACAATCAATTCACACCTCTACTAATCAAGATTTCAAATTGTTGAAAATAAAAATGACAAAAAATAAGGGTTTTTTAGTCACCATAATTTATTTTTTCTCAAAAGCATTGTTTGATCGCCCACTTTCTAACCCCTTCATATGCTTCAAATCACCCCAATGCTAACTTTGACAGGAGATCAAACAACATGGCTTCAAAAGCAACCAAATGGGCGAAACGTGTGCTAATGCAACCATAGTCCTTAAACAACTTCTTAGTAGAAAAGACACTTGACCATATGGTCAGGCAACTACGATTCATTTTTCAGATTACACCTCCCAAATAAGGTGTTTTTCCGTTCCCAAAAGCTTAGGGACTCAACAAGTGAGGAAATCTCTTCCCCACATCTTCTCTGGGATAACACTTAGCCTTGTTCGGTAGTTGCCCATTCAACCCTACAAACCATGTCTCACTTCTTCCTCTTCTTGTCCACCTCACCTTCTTGTCCAGCACCACATCACCCTTCAGCTCCTCTTGGCTACTTGGAGCTAAATCATTAATGGAACGTAACAACAAGTGCTCTTCTCGTCAAGCATACAAGGCTCGAACAAATGGAGATGTCAATATTTATGAGAGAGTACATCTTCATGCAAGGAGGCAAATCCAATGAAAGGCATTCTCTCCCACTTGTTCCAAAATCTGAAACAAATCATACCATATTGGCTTACACATCTTAGTTGGTCCTTAAAGTCTCGCTTTGCCTAAGTACACCAAAGTGAAATCTCCCACTTTAAACTTATGCCCACCCTATGCTGTCCATTTCAGCACTCGTACTTAGATTGAGACTTCAAGTTCTCCTACACTTGGAGATGGATTTACCAAACCTTGTCGATGAATCATTCAGTCTTGTAGACCTCTGAATCCACATTTTCTTGCTCTTCTCGACTGTCCCAAGACAACGTCTAAAGGACTAGGAGGCAAATAACCAAAACATGCCTCGAAAGATGACAATTTGGTGGATGCATGAACTGCCCTATTATATACACCAAATTCTCATTTCATAATTTAGGATACTTCTGATGATAACCCCTCGAGTTGCAACGAGTTGTGGTTCACCATTTCCATTTGCCCATCAATTTGAGGATTTAAAGTAGTAGAACAGTTCAAGAAAGTATCCATTTTCTCCCAATGCATACATCAAAATTTCCCCAAGAACCTAGATCTATATCTGATATGACACTCCGAAAAAGCAAAATGAACCCACAAATGAAAAAAGAATACAGCTGCTTCACTGCCATCTTGAGCTTCTTTTTTGCATGGAATGAGCACATGCGTCTTGCCAAATCAATTCACCACAACGAATAAGTAATCATGCCCCTTCTTAAATATGGGTAAACCTCTTACAAAGTCCATGGAGATGCTCTTCCATGACCTTGAAGATACAACTAGTGATTTATACAATCCTAACTTACAATTACTTGGCTTGCTTATACACCACAATTTGCAACACCAAATGAATCCCAAAAAATTCACTCGCATATACAGCCAATTCACATACCTTTGAAAATCTGCCACTGCCATAGTCACACCAAAACGACTTGAAGCCCTTGAGGTATGAACTTCACACATGAACAGCAAACTTCTTCTTTTTGGAGCATATAAGCTTTCCCAATTTGTACGTAAGTCCTTGGAGGAAAAGTCTAAATTTGGCTCAAAATCAGCCACTTTCTCTCTTTGTTTACTTGTATAGGTCACTGAAATCTTTGTCATTCTCATAATCCTCAGCATATACATGTTTGGCAAAAGGCTCCAACTGAGAGAGAGTACTCACCATGGAAAGAAGAGGCAACCTAGACAACATATCAGCCACCTTCCTCGTACTTGACCACCAATTGGAATTGTTGAAGAAACTTCATCCACTTGTAATGCCATGGTTACTGAAGTTTAGTTCAGGATGCAAATAATGAAGATGTTGATGATCCATATAAACAACTGCTTCTTTGCCCAACAAATAGTGTTCCAACTTTTTCACCACTTGCACTAGCGAATACAACTCCTTATTGTATGTGCTATACAATTGGCCCCTCTGCAAAGCTCTGAATGATTACATATAGGCCTTCCTCCTTCCAATGAACAGCCTCCATTGCATAATCATTGGCATCCATTTCCACTTAAAATGGTTGTACAAGGGTATTTGGCATTCCATCGAGAGGGTACAAGGTGGCCAAACCCTCAAAAAAGATCAAGAAGGAAGAAAAGAAAAGGTTTTTGGAGTTGGTATGCCAGAGTGATTTGATGAAGAGGTAGAGGGAGAGCTTGTGGAGTAGTAGCAATAGCGAGGGAGTCAAGAAGAGCTTCATTGCAACAACGGAGTGGAGATGCATTATCGACCCGGTGAAGAGTCGCCTTATGGGTGCCAACAAGGCCTTGAACATAGTAGTGTGGATGATATGGGTGATGAATGGGTGCATGAACAACACTGTGTACAATTGGGCAACAATGCTCTCAAAACACATCAAGGAATTTCTAACTCTCAAGCACAAGACATTCTACATGTGCCATCACGGCATCGCACTCTTCTTGGAAGCACTTTGCATGCAGTAACCTGCAAACAGTTGGGGACAGTTCCAACCTCTCAGCCGAGTGCAACCAAATAGACTGGCCATGTTTTATTGGATGCATCTAGATACACTCACAGTTGGAGATGAGCATTCTCAACCCTCGAAGAAGAGACGACAACAGTTGCAGGACAACATCGAGTGGATTGTCGAGGATGAGGGTGTTGAGGATGAAGGCAGCCCTAGTGAGGAGGACATAGTGGAGGTTTCATCCACCGAAAGTGAGAGTGGAGATAATACGTCCCAGATGGCACTTCATGGTAGTGACCAAGACAAAGGGGAAGTTCAGCTTGAGGATATGCTGGAGGACGTGACAGGCTGACAGCCATGAGGGATGGTGCAAACAGTGCAAATGAAATAGTACAGCTAGGGGTGAGCATAGTCATACCACCCCCGAGGGTTTCCATAGTTGTACCACCACCAAGAGTTGGCATAGCTGAAGGAGGGATTCTATCAACGAGGGTTTCAGCAAGCCATGACATCACCTTTGCACTAGCCCGGCTATCTCCAACAACACACTTACTCTTGCCAAATACAGTTCTACAGATTGCAATGCCTGAAGGGCTACTAGAGGCTACCCTTGTGGCCATTGCATGGCAGACAAGGCCTCCACATACCATAGTTGTCAGGAGCATCGTACCAGTTGGGAGCACTGTACCAAGGAGCACCATACTAGTTGGGAGCACCGTACCAGAAAATACCACAGGTGCACCTACCAAGGATATCGAGGTAGATGCTTCACTGGACAATTGGCTAGGTAAGTTTGATGTGGCACCAAGCGCACCTCCACCGCCATCACCACGTACAATAGAAGGCACTCACCTATGAAATGAGTTACAACAGGGGGGAGGAAGGGCAAAGCATATAGAGATGGAACCGCATACTAAGCAAGCAGTGGAGCACAACAAGAAGGAAGAGGGGACTCGTGAACCACTAGCTGAGAAGGAGAAAGTGTTTATAGATATTGAGGAGAGTACACATCTTGGGGAGGCCACCCTACAATCTAAGATGGTGACCAACGAATCTAGCAGGAAGGAGGAGAGCCATATCCAGGTTTCAAAACCCAACCCACGGGATGCTCTCGGGTCCATAAGAAGATTTTTGGCAAAGTTGGATGATAGTACTTCAGTCACCCGAGGGGTCACAAAGCTAGCGAGACAGGTGGATATGAGTATTGTATCGGAGGCTAAGAGGCTTCTTGCCTTCATGAGGAGTGGCTGTGAGGAGTTTGCACAGCACTTCACGCACTGTGGGTGGCCAGCCACAAAGACACCAGAAATGATTGAGACATGGCATCGAGCTGAGATGGAGGACAGTCAAGGTGGCATATTATCCACCCTACATGGCATGGAGAGCTCATTCAGGGAGATATTTTTATTAGTTTCAAAGGGCAACACACTCGGCAGGAGAGGCCGAGGTAAGGAGAGTAGTTGCACTGGAGGAGGTCGCAACCGTACGAGAGGAGTTGGCACTACAAGAGAAACTTACCACTGCAGAGCAGAAGCTGACAGTGGCACTCGAGCACAAATTGGAGCAGTAATGAGTAACCATGGCAAGGATGCCAAATTGGTAGAGTTGGAGGAACGTCCGGCAGCAATAACTACACAGCTAGAACGAAAAGCACAGGATGCCATGGAAGTTGTGTACATGGTAAAGAGTCAAGACAGCTCGGGAGCGCCAGCTTGTGGCAAAGCGAGACTTGTGGCTGCACAAAGAGCAAGTGCAGCACCTGCGGCAGCAACTCCCATACTATTTCAATGCTCCCTCATACTATTTCAATAGGAATACAAGATTTAAAATTACTGGGATCGGCCATGTGGCTATGGATAACAGTTAACTATGTTTTGATTTATCCCAACCTTGGAGCATACATATGTTTAGCTCAACTTTACTAAGTTACTTCAATATGGAAAACTCTAAATTGTTGAAGACGGATCAAAGTCTTTCCACCCACAAACAAACAATCTAGTCTCGCAAACAAGCCACGTCAGCATATTTTTCGAGAATAGATTCTATATGTAACATGCCAACCAAAGACAAATTATGCATCAATCTCAATTTACCCACAAATAGAACATCTCATCAACCCCAGACGCTTGAGGCTAACGACTAAAAAATCACACAATATAAAACCAACTTTTGATCATGTGGCTTTTTTATGCTCCCCCATACTATTTCAATAGGAATACAAGATTTAAACTTACTGGGGTCAACTTTGTGGCTGTGGATAACAGTTAACTATTTTCAATTTAACACAACCTTGGAGCATACATATGTTTAGTTCAACATTACTTCAATATAGAAAACTTTGAATTGTTGAGACCAAGCCTAGTATAATTTGTGACTCTAATGATATTTGAAGTGAGTCTTGAACTATTAGCAATGTGGATGGCTGATAAATCTCTAAGAAAGGTGAAATTTTGAAAAATAAATATTTCTAAAGGTACATGCCATATATTAGAGTTACCATGGCTACACAAACCATTGATGATAATCCCAGCATTGCGCCAATACAAACCATCGTATGAAATTCTTTAAATTTATTAGGGTTAAGAGATCTGAAATTATTGTGGGCAAGATGCCAACTCCCACTTGGTATTAATTTCAAAATTAGATTTAACCATCTATTTTTCTACCCATAGGACAATTTCCATTCTCCAGCTCCAAGCATAATCCCAATTCTAAGAAGTAAAGACAAAAACTGATGGATTCAATAATTATTAATTTATCCATTATACTCTTCCTTCTTTTATCATTCTCCTGTTAACCAAATACAAACACACATTAATATGTTCCTTGCACCATAACCTCTCCAACCCCACCTACTGCCATTGCTGTTGCCATCATATTTCCTTTTCTCATTTCTGGCAACATAGTTTTTCCGCTCACAATGAGCATTACCATAGCTGACACTCTTGTTGACAATTTATATATCAGATTTGTCGCATCAAATAATATTTCTCTACAGAAATTTCAAACAAGATGGAAAGCATCAAAAATAATATTTGGCAGAAAAGGAACTTACTGAGAGATCATCTAACAAAGTTTCTGGAAAATCCTAAATACCACGACAATGAAATATAACTAGAATGGTTAAGCCTAAAACAGTCAAATACTAAATAATGTAAAGAAAGAGAATGCAAACTTAAGAATTTTGGTTGAGTTATGTAAGAACTACCTTGCAGCCCCCTTAACACCTTGCTTCCCATAAGAATCCACACTGTTTCCCAGCATGCGGATGTATGCAAGGGATCCAAGAAATCCAACACCAAAGCTGCTCAGGAGACAAAAAGACTCTATGAATGTGAATTCAACAACTCTTGACAAGCTATGTCAAAATATCCCCACTTAACATCAGACACTCATTCAACTGACCGTAACAGATTTTTCAATAAATAGCTACCTTGAGAACATAAGTGTCCTGGAGAAGTTAATTCTAATTTAACATAAGTAAGCTTCAAACCTACATGAGAACCAAAGGATAGTATATTTGTACCGCATTCTAAATAACAAGGTACATGAATACAACAAAGGCGTTGCTCAGAATAAGTTATACAAACAAAATTGAATCTCATTTGAGCACTTTTTTGGTCCTGCAAAATAATCTATAAATTGTTATCAGGAAAAATCCACTCTGAGTTGGGCAAGAACCCCCTTCTTCTCTATTAGATGACTTTATATTTTAGGAAAGTGTGTCCCATTTATGTCCCTAAAGAAAAGCCTTTCAGTCTAAAAATAAGACTGTTACTTTTGTCATTGGTGGGAATAAACTGGAAATCAAATTGGAATTGGATCAAAGACTCAACTTGAAAGAGCTGATTTTGGTATGGAGCAGCTCGAAAAAGATGAAAATGCTGAGGAACTTTTTTTATCATTGCTCTACTGGTCTTTCTCTTATTTTAATGTCCTTCATGGTTACAGTAATTTCTCACTAGGGTCTCACAAGGCATGGGTTTGTACATATCTTGAGTTAATAACATCTTAAGGAAGACAACAGCATGTTTTTCACATCTAGATAACATAAGAGCAATTCTATTTGAGTTGCATCCCATTTTTAGCCAATGACTCGCAAACACAAAAAACAATTTCACCCTGCAAGATTTGACTCTGAATTTGACTATGATATATGTGGAATTAGACATATAAAACTTTATGTTAAAAAGACGTGATAGTATTTCCTTACCTAGTAGCAACTTCTGGAGAATATGATACATAAGCACTCACAGTGCCAAGGCCACCCAAGGCCAAAGTGATAAGCTGTAACCTTTGTTTCAACTGTAACAATTAGAATTAAATCCATATTCAGATAACATGAATCGATTAATTTTCCAGATAATTATCCTAACTTAACAGGAATGAGATTTCATTAAATATATTCATATACCTGAATATACTGTTCCCTTGATCGGGCAGCAACGACAGCAGGGTCTTCTCGGTTACTATTGATGTTGCGCATTAATATATCCTGAAAATAAAATAATATTATTATCTGAAACGAAGCAAGACGACAAGGGTGCAGACCCCACAAGCAAGAAAATGATTTAACTTTTCAACAAGAAACTCCCTGGTCCAATACCATGCATCAAAGATGAGATTCAGTGTCTCCTCACTAGTAGCATCAGAAAGTAAAACTAGAGACTAACAAACTATCTAGTAGCCTCCAGCAGAGTCTTGGAACCCCAATTCAATAAGAGCTGTCACAATGTTGCAGACAACATCTCTCCTTGGATATCTTCTCGCTATGGATGATCTAAATGGGAAAATTTCTTGTAGGAATGGAAATCGCTTTGCTATTAATATAACTGATGCAGAAATGAAGGGACTATATGCATGACATTTATAACAAGTTCCAAAAATAAAGAACCCAAGAACTTTCACTGGCAGGCAAATATAAGGCATGTCCAACAGTACTTGCAGCCATCATTAAATGATAAAATCCCTGGATCATTCCTTATGGATTACTAATCATCTAATGATGAAGCGACTATATCCTCCAATCCCATCTGCACATCATGATCATCATCAAATTGTTGTGACTCCTTGGCCTCTACACCCCATCATTGTGTTAGACTCTAGCTATACTCAAGTGTGTTGAAATAAATTAGACACAATGCACTATGCACTACAACAAGCTTCTACACTCTCACAAAGTTAAGCCTATTCCTCTTTAGAAAGTGGATAGAGCCAAAGTGAACCTTTACTTTTACTGATGCATAAACAGTAATTTTAATCTGAGTTGTCTGAGATCTGATTGAATACTAGGGCCTGAGTGTTGTTATCCAAATAATGAGTGTCTGTGGAAGGTTAAGAATCAGATTTGCATTTTTGTTTTGGCTCTAGTCATTGAAAATATCAAGGTAGACATGATTTCAATGCCAAATTGTTAATCAAGGAGAAGGTAGCTAAGGGAGTTAATGGGAAACGAGCAAGGCCCTTAATGTTTGTGGTAACCAGGGAATTAGCTCTTTAGGGTACGGTCTAGCTTCCAGCCATTTAATTTGCATCAGAAATCAATAAAGTTAGGTTTCAACAGGCATGATGTGTGCAAATCTAAGGAAGATTTTCCTGTTTTGCAAAATATAATGTCCTATAGTTCACGAAGCTTTAGGCTTTCAATGCAATGATTGATGATGGATTTAGGTTTTAGATGCAATGGTGTTGATTGGAAAAAGTGTCAGCTGTGTGAAAGATTTGTAATGTCCCCTTTTGGGATATACCTAATATTTCCCAAAAAAATAACAAATCCAAAAATACAATCTATTTACAAGAGTATTCTTTCACTAGATTACACAATAGTAATTGAATTTAGGAAAACTAATCAAATAAAATGAAACAAATGATAATGAAGTTTCCTACTGTAAACATGCACACTATAGCTTCAACCATATTAGAAACTTGAGGGGAAAGTACCATAGGATGCTAGGAAACTATCCTCCACATCTAAGCCCAAGAGCGTTGAACAACCAACCAAGTCAATACAACCCCTTGGCCCACAAGCAACCAACTCAATGGGTGTCTACTCAATTGAGGGGACCTGTACTCTTGCATCTGCATATTATGTTCCCTTGCCAATTTCTAATATGATTGCTTTATCAAAATCCAATGAATAATTACCAATCCTAAATCCTTGATGGAATGGCCATGCAATTCGATAATAAATAAATTACAGACTTCATAGGAGATTCCATAATAAACAATAGACTTATCTATATTGCACACTAATTACTTGTAAAATGTAAATTTCTGCTTTACTAGATTCAATTCAGATCTCAGAATCTCTTATCTGATCCTGTTTCATGCTCTTCCTTCAATCGGTGGTCTGCCTTATATATCCCCAAGAGAGGACGGAGAGCCACCTCTTTTACCAAGAGTGTCATCCTTTAGAAACAATGTCTCTCTTCACCACATCCCTTTTCCCCTGGCAAGGGTTGTGCCTCTTCAAACTGAGCACTTGACTTAGCAAAACCAAGGTCGGCTCCTGTTGATGGTGTTTTCACACACTATGCAACACAGAATAAAATACTACATATTCTATCCTCTCTTGAACAAAGACTCCCAAATGCTAAGCTGCGTGATCAAGTGGGACAACTCTAAGGTTCTCGTATGTCAGGTCTTGGCGTGCTCTTAAAGACTCGGTTGTATATGATGTGATATTGCTGGAATTGCAAGGTGGACTTACGTTGAAGGCTTGAATGCTTGAATGATGCTGGAACGTGGGATTTCACTTGATTTAAAAAAAAAGGAAAAAGGGATAAGGGTTTAGGAGGGCTAATCTAACTCCTAGAATGTAAGAGCAATGGACAATTTTTGATGGGATTCAACTAAGTCTTGCTTTGACATGCTATGAACATCTCCACAAGGCTAGTGCAATCTCCTAAGGATAGCTTGATGATTTTCAAATCACCACCACAAGCATAGACACTATCATGTTGATGCATATCAATGAAGAAGCGATAATTGAAGTTAAGCTTTGGCTAAGATGGATCCAGTTGACTCGCAAGGCACGTTACCATCGGCAAGGTGTTAGTAGTATGGATATAAGAATTTCACCATTGACCATACACAAAGTTCTTCCATTCATCTAAATAACATGAAAATCAAATTGAGAAGTAGAGACCATGCAAATTGTTGAATCAACATATCAATTTCACCACATCTTCAATGAAGTTTACATGTTTTTTGCAACAATATCTTGGCAACAATCTTTGCCTTCTCTTTCTACTCTAACTATTTGCTATCTGCTACTGAACTAATTTCTATTATCACTATTCTCCCTATTCTTGAACTACTACTATTACAAAAGAAGAAATGGAGCCTTATATAGTGCTCTCATTACAATTGAATGGCTCAGATTGATTCACAATCAATGGCCAAGATCAAAAGATAGAAACCCTAATTAGGGTTTGTTACACCCATTGCAAAGCATTTAATGCTTGACCAATGATATATTTACATTTGAGGGGACACATGTCCTACTTTGAAAATTCAACCAATATGATGGTAGGTACATTGAACTTTGTGCCCATGTGGTAATTATCTTCTTAGTAAGATGAGTCAGGTTCATTGAATTTGGATGCCTTCTCATGAAATAATGTGATTGAATAAGTGATGACTAGGTGCCACCTCAGCTTGATTGATCTTTGTAACTCATCACAAGTTGTAATTGAATGAGGCATATCTCTTGATAATCAGCATTAACAAGCTCCTCTCTTGTTTGGGAATTCTGCCTTAGTGTTGCATTTGATGAAGATCCTATCAGCTGCCTTAGTGTTGCATTTGATGAAGATCCTATCAGCTGCCTTGTATGAGCTTGAGACTTGACGTGATGCAATGTCTTCCTTGGTCCTTGTCTTCGCTTAGGTGATGAAATCTTGATATTGTATGTGAGCTGATGTTCCTTCACCTTGGAGCTGATCCTTATCACATGTTTTGCAATTGAAGTGTGCTAATGTATCATCATGCTGATCATGTTATTTGCATTCGCTGCCACCATTGAAGTTATGATGAAATCTTCCATGCTTTGAAACCTTGACCTTCTTCGCACATTCCTTTGCATGCTCATTTCACTTGCATCAAACCTGGAAACAATAAAACTCAAATCAAAACATTGTAAAAAGTACTTAATCATGCTTTCTACTACCTTCTTTAAGTCTGAAAATGAATTTTCTGATCACAAAAACATCTAATTTGAAGTCTGATTTTGTGTCTCAGGCATGATTCTTCACCGACTTGAGTCTGATTTTGTGTAAAGATCATGAAATGAGCCCATTTCAGACCTGATTTATGTCTGATTTCTCACTTTTTATGCCTGATTTGATGAGTTGCAGGTCTGGGACAGGTCTGGTCTGCATTGATTTCATGTAGCAAAGGAGGTGCTAGTCCTTAGACGCTGATTGTCATTGCTAAGAACGAACCCTGTTCTTGTCTTGGATGGATTGTGTCATTGCCTTGGACGGACCTTGTTCTTGTCTAGGACGGACCTCGTTCTTGTCTAGGACGGACTGTCCTTTGATTTCCATGCCTTAGCCAATTTTTCTTGATTTCCAACTTTGATGTCCTTAGTCAAAGGATGAAATGCCCTTGGTCAAAGGACGGGATGGTTCTGGCCTAGGACGGGTAGTAGCTTTCTAGCCTAGAACGGCTTGATCACGCAATAAGACTTGTGCAAAATCAATTTTGGTTTGATCAAATGCAATGATCAAACCATCCTTATAGGCAATTGAATGGACATGATAACTCATCACAGGGCCAACATTTTAAATGTTTTGCAACTTGAAATTAAATGAAAGGTTCTTGCATCGTTGAGAGATCAAACTTAAAATAACATCTTAAATACATTCCTTGTTTTGATTAGATTTTGTTTACCAAAATTAAATACTGTACACATTTTGCAATGGGCAGTTTTATTTCTAGCTTATCGTGTCTTGTTACAGCCCATAGAAATCACACACAGCCCTTAATTCACACCTCCTCATATTTAAAACATTGTATTTTCATTGCCACGAAGGATCAAATCCTTAAATCACTCATTTTATTATGCAAGGGGCACTTCATCCTCTCAATTTAATTTAGACGCCCAGCTGGAAATTGCTTGTCTTAGATCGCTGATTTACTTAATTCCCCCTTTGTCATTGTGTCGGCCGACTTGACATGAAAATGATTAACCTTTAGCCTGTATTTTGAGGCCAAGCTGGAAATCACCGGTTTATAGTTTGCTGTCTAGAGTGATCAAACTTGGTTGCCTTGTTGCATCCAGGCAAATCGGCCTCTAGCAAGTCATTTGTACAACATCACATTGGCGGTCTTTCCTTATTCATTTGTATAAAGCTGTTTGGGGCAGCTTTTCCTTGTTGATTTGCACATCTACATACTAGAGACAATTTAACTTCCATTTGCACCATCCAATCGGTATTAAGTGCTTTGTTTGCTCATGATGATCGGTCTTAAGAGCTTCATTCGTACAAGCAGGTTTGGTTGATCAGATTTTAGTTACTTCACTTCATCAAGGTGGATTGGTCTTTAGGGCTTGGTTTGCACAAAACAAAATTTGATGAACACATTACTTGTCTCCTCAAGTGCCAATTCGTTCATTGCTAATCAGTATTTTTGCTCTCATTTGCACAAAGTAGGCAATTTAAAACCCTTTCACTTATTCAAACTAACTTGCTCAAATCTGGCTTAGGGTGGCAGCATTTGGGACTCCATTTGCCTCAAACCCTTTGGGCGGCTTCTTGACCTTTAATCACACAACATGATTCTTGCTAAGCGAGCCTACATCAAATCGGTATTATAGCCTTCATTTGCATTTACAAGCTTGATCGGTATTTGCATCTTCATTCGTAAGCAATGATTTGATCAATCAACTTTTGATTGCCTTACCTTGTTGTAGTGTCATAAAATTGCGCCTCCTGCAATTTTAACCACATTTTAGGTCCTCACCTTGGCGACGACATCCACCTTCCGAATTGAGACCCCTTTCTGCATTTTCACCCCTTGCTCCCTTCATGTTTGAGCCCTGAGATAGCCTCAGGACCCTGTCTGGGCCCCAAGATAGGGCAGGACAGGGGCGTGGCACCCCTGTCCCCCCTAGGACAGGGGCGTGGCGCTAGATGTTGTGACGTTTTCACACATCGCCCCATTGCAAATGGGGACCCATGTTTTTTTGCTCGTTTTGTTCGTTTTCGCTTTGTTTTTTTAGGGTTTTGTTAGTTCGATAGTTGTCTGGATTTAGGGTCAAGCCCTAGGGTTTTTATTTTTGTCTTTTCAGGCCAAAATCCAGTCAGTTTTGGGAGCTTTTTGAATTTCCTTTTCTAGAATGCAAATTTTGAATGAAATGAATTCGCCAAAATGGTCTATTTTCAATTGGAATTTTGAATGCAGAGCTTAAATTTGTCTAAGTGTTGAAGATGAAATGTGAATTTTTGTCCAATTGAATATTTTTGACCAAATTTTGACTTTTTTGAATTTTGATCCTAGGCATTTCAAATGATTTGTTTTCGCCTTGTGAAGTGTTAAAATGTGTAAAATCATGTTATTTTGGCCTGTAGGAGCAAAATCGCTCTTGTCCCTCAGTGAAGGACGGGAGCTCGTTTTCAAATATTTT
Source organism: Cryptomeria japonica (assembly GCF_030272615.1). Lineage (NCBI taxonomy): Eukaryota > Viridiplantae > Streptophyta > Pinopsida > Cupressales > Cupressaceae > Cryptomeria > Cryptomeria japonica. Next base: position 653,505,095 of record NC_081411.1, read on the forward strand.
ACTATTCCTGCAGGGTCAAGATGAATTACGAATTGGAAGTGATGGAGAAAGGCGAGATCTTTCCATTGAATATAAATTGAAGATTTTCATGAGCACAGAAATGCCTCCAAGGGAAAAATCGCTCCTGTCCCTCAGTGAAGGACCGGAGCTACAAATCCAATTTTGCTTTGTCCTTGCAAGATTTTAACGTCTTGACGATGTGAAAAGGTCCAAAGAGGTGCATTTTATCAAATGAATATAACTTGAAGCGTCGCCCAGGGGATCACATAGGATAACAAGTCCGGCTTGAGTAAGGTCCTGATCCTGAAATTTGGCTAAGTCTGGAATGCCCTGATCCTGAATTTGACTAAGTCTGGAAACTGAAAAAACCTCCAAAAACTAGATTTTGCAATATAACTCCTGGAGGTCTGAAACCACTCTCAAACATCCTGAAAGTATATATGGAATATAACTTAAAGTATAAGTTATACTTAAATGTTATATTCCATTAAAATTGTCCTGATCGAGAGTGCGAAAAGTCAAATTTCGCTCATGTCCTTCTCCAAGGGTCCAGAGCGAAAAAGCGCTCCTGTCCCTCTCCAAGGGACCAAGGCGAATCGCTCGTGTCCCTCACCAAGGGTCCAGAGCGAAAATGCTTAGTTGAGCCATTCCTGACCTTGTTTGGACGAATCGAGACATCAAAGGCATGGTGAAGGACGAAATGAGCATGATAGAACATCCAGACTTGATCAAAAACAACGAAATGATGAAGTTTTTGCCTAGAGGGTCAAATTCGCTCCTGTCCCTCGCTGAAGGACCAGAGCGAAATTCTTCATAAGGTACGATCTGGGCGAAGATCAAGCAAATTTTATGTTCGAAGGCAAGAAAGGAGGTCAATCAAACCCGTTGAAGACAAATTGAAGATTATCAAACGTCAACAAAGGACCAAAATGCTTAAGTTCGCTCCTGTCCCTCAGGAAGGGACCAGAGCGATTTTTGTTGTAGATGATTTTCTCGCCAAATTTCAACCGATCTCAAGGCATGAATGAATGAAAGGAGGCATTGCGAATCCGTTGAATATAATTTTCGAAGGTGATGAAGTGAAATGAGGCCCACAAGAGCAAATTCGCTCCTGTCCCTCTCCAAGGGACCAGGGTGATATGATGATTATATTGCCGTCCCTCCAAGATCAGGACACTCCAAGGCGAAGAACAAGGTACCAAGGACGTTTCGAAGCATCTCCATCAAGCACAAAGTTACAAGGGTCGCCACATTGAGGGATTTGCTCTAAAATATCCTAATTCGCTCCTGTCCCTCAGGAAGGGACCAGAGCGAAATTTCCATAAAGACCAAGATTTTGAAAGTTTAACAAGTATCAAGCCACCAAGAGGAATCAAGGGACGTCATTTCACGCATTGAAGGTAATGGCAAGTTGAAGAACGCAAGGACAAGCTTAAAAACTTGAAGTTCGCTCCTGTCCCTCAGGAAGGGACCAGAGCGATATTGATTATATTGGCCAGGTCTCTCAAAATTTACGTCAAGTCAAGGTTTTGCAAGATGGTAAAAGGTCTAAGGCGTCTTTTGAAGGTGATATACCAAAGTGTTGAACGTTAAAATGCTACCAATTTGCACAAAGAGCCTATATTGCTCCTGTCCTTTGGACAAGGACCAAAGCGATTTTTACTAAAACACTCATGTTCCGTCAAAACCAAGACAAAGCAAAGATAGGCATGGTCAAGGACGTCCTTTGGAAGACAATGAATGAAGAACAAAGATCAAAAGTTTGCAGATTTGAGCCAGGACACTAGGATCGCTCCTGTCCCTCAGGAAGGGACCAGGGCGATATTACATCCAAAGGCACTCATTCCCACATGCAAGTCAATCTAACTCAAAGGACCCAGCTAAAATGGCGATTTCAACGTGGAGATGAGGACCTTGGACGTAAAAATTGCAAGGGTCATGACCAAGGTAATGGATCGCTCCTGTCCCTCAGTCAGGGACCAGGGCGATGAGGTACGTATCTTTCATCTTCAAAATTTGGCGCTCAAACACATTTTTTGAATTTATTTAAATGCTAGAAAAAAATCGATATTTAATTAAAAGCATTTAAATAGCGCATGGTATGTATTTATTAATTATTTTTGCCTTTGTAAAAAATCGAAATTTATTAATTAAAAATAAAGGCATTTAATAATTAATTATTAATTTAATAAAGATCGAATTTGAAGCGCTACAAAGGGAGGTCGGCCTTGTCATTTTAATTTAAAAATCATTTTAAAAAGTGGTTTTATCTCCAAGTCGGCCTATATGGTGGTAAGAGGTATGAGCGCTATAAAGGGAGGGTGAAAATCTTCATTTTCACATCATCATTTTCATCTCTTACATGCGATTTGAGGAAGACAAAGGGAGAAGTACGAAGTTGTGTTCAAGGAGGTGCGAATTTATATCCAAAGGAAGGCGTTAGTACTATCCAAGGAAGTGCGAACTTGTCCAGGGCATTGGAGATCATGTCAAAGGCATTGAAGATCACGTCAAGGACAACTCAAAAGGTGGCGAAATTGATATTTTGAAGAAAAGATCACGTTGAAGACTATCTATACGTCAATTTTGCCTAGGCAAATTTTTCTCATTTGCATTCTAGAGTTAGCTCTCTCCTGAGGTATGGCGATATTGGTTTTATTGTCTTGATTTTGAATTGTTCATCGTCATTTCCTTAATTTTGAATTTTGAAATTTTGTTTTTCCTTAGCTCAATTGTTTTTAGGAAATGGTTAACAAAGGACTTATCATTAGGTTTCCTAAAGATTTGCTCTCTAATTTATGTTATGTATTGCAAAATCATGTTACTAATTTTGAAATGTTGTGTAGGCATCAAATGGAGGTCTCTTCAAGGAAAATCAAGCCGGATCAAGGACGGTCTTCGCCAGGACGGTCTTCGCCGGGACGGTCTTAGCCAGGACATGGGCGACCTCTTTCAATCCAGCGTTCCAAGGCGAGGTACATCATCTTCCTGCACATCAAGGACGCAAGGAGTTAGAACAAGGGCTCGTTGAAGAAGAAAAATAGATCCAGAGGAATTAATTAAAGCAAGTTTCTCAACAACATCAAGATGAATATCTACCAAGTTACAAGTGTTAGATGAGGTGGCGTCCTAGTCATCATTTCTCCAATCAATGAAGTCCATCTCAGCATGTCCAGATTCAATGTACTTAACTCATGGAAGGTGGCACAAACTCCGATGTACCTACCCCGGCTATCCATTGGTCGATTTTTCTAGAAGGGACATGTGTCCAAGCAATACAATTTTATCATTGGTCAAGCATTAAATGTTATGTAATGGTTGTAACAAACCCTAATTAGGGTTTTCATTGTAAAATCTTGGCCATTGATCTTGAATTGATCTAAGCCATCAAATTGTATTGTGGGCACTATATAAGCCCAGGCATTTCATTTGTAAAGGATATAATTAGCAATTGTTAGAGAGAGTTGTAAATAGTTAGAATAGTTAGAGAATAGTTGGAAGCAATTAGAGTAGAATAGGAGGACAAGGCAAGAAATTGTTGCCATTGATTGTAAACAAATTCCATTTTCATTGAAGTAATGGTGAAATATGTCGTTTCTTGCAATTTGCATGGTTTCTTGTTGAGTCTTCAATCCTAGATGGTAAATGATTAGATGAATGGAGGAAATGCAATTGATTAATGGTGGAATTCGTACATCCATACTACTAGCAGTTTGTTGATTGCAGACTTGCCTTGCGTAGTCAACTGGAATCGTTCAGCCTAAGCTCAATTTCAATTTGTCGCCTCTTCATTGATATGCATCAACTTGGATGGTATCTATGCCTGCGGTGATGATTTGAACATCATAAAGCTTCCCATAGAAGATCGCACTAGTCTTGTGTAGATGTTCCATTGATGTCAAAACAAGACCTAGTTAGAGTTTCATCAAAAATCAAGTCATTGCTCCTACATTCTTAGTATTAGGATTAGATCCTCTCTTCGCCCTTCCTTTTTCATTTTTTCAAATCCAAGTTAGTCAGAGCCTGTGTTCCAGCAAAGCAGATCGGAAGTTCAATGTAAGTCCCCTTGTGATTCCAGCAAATCACATCATACCACTGGAGCTTATCCACATGTAGAGACCCTACCAAAAGGAACCTTGAAGTCATCCTAACTGATCCTTCGTGCGAATCTTCAGCAGTTAGCGACTTTATTCCAGAGAGGATAAGATACCCTTAGGTATTTTATTCTGTGTATGATGGTGTACAAAATACACGTCAACACGCCCCTATCCCCCTTGGACAGGGATGTGGCGCCTTTGTCCCACCCTCTTAGGGTGGCCCCAAGATAGGTCCCCTCGGCCCCATCTGCACTTCGGGATCCTAAATCTCCCCCATGTCGGCCTTTTATGAGATGAATTAATCTTCAAGAGGCATGTATAAAAGGGAGTTGGTTTTCTCATTTGCATAAGGAGGAATGGGAGGTGAAATTCAAGCGAAGTGGATCATAAGCAAGCATAGGCAAAGATATACATCATCAAGCATTCAAGCATTCAAGTCTTCTTCATTCATCCATTGGAGCAATATTTCAACATTCATTTGCAAGTATGTATGTGTGCTAGGGTTTTGTCATGTTACATGCCATTCCATGCAACACTTGTGATTATATTCAAGAAGCAAAGCAATCATCATCAACAAGTTGCAGATCTACTAGGTATACATTTCCATTGTTTACATTCAAGCATTTGCAATTACTTTCTTTCAAGGTTGATTCCTCAACCGGGGTTTGACTAAGGCAAAACCCTATCCACAACCCCTTCTCCTCTCTTTTATGTGTGTAGGTTGCAGGTGCGCAGCTGTAATTGCAGGTCTGGGCTTCATTTGCAGAGACGGAAGAACCCTTTTCGTTTCGCGGATTTTGTGGAGGACCATGTATATTCCCGCCACGGTCCCGATGACTTTTCTCCAAATTTGCAGGGCAGATCCGTATCAATCTAATTAGCTCAGATACGAAGTTACAACACGATCCCGAATCGGTAGCTCCTCATTTCACTCATTTTCTCTCTCTTTTCTACATAGTCAACAAGTCAACTTTCTCATTTACAAAAGAGGGCAAATCACACTTCAACCCTTGCAATCCACTTGGAATTCACATCCTTGTCTCTCTTGGATTTAGATCTAATGGATTCAAGCCCCTCTTTTGAATGTAAAGTTCTCCCAAGTGAAAATCATCCTAGTGACTTCCTTTCTCTCTCCTAGGTGGGGAGTCACTAGGGTTCAATTTTCCACTTTACACTTGTCAAGACAAATCGGTGCTTATGTGTTCATTTGTATTTACAACCAAATCGGTCGTAGACTCTTCATTTGTACAAACAAGTGAACTTGATCAGATTTTGATTTCCTCCTTGATCCTAGGCAGATCGGTGCTTTTGACTTGATTTGTATTAGTTGGTTGGATTGATCAAGTTTTGGTAACCTCATTGCACTAAGGCAAATCGGCCTTCAAGGCATCATTTGTAGCAATTTGCTAGCTTGATCAGATTTTGATCACTTGCATTGTGAAGACCTCCAAGCGGTTGAACTATTTTTCATTGCATTGTAGAGTCCTTCGTGTGAACTGAGCTTAGGGCTTCTTGAATCTGATCCTTATGTTTTTGTTTGGACTTTCATCTTTCAGGTCTGATTTCAACGTCTGCTCCTGATGAGAATTTGTTTACAAACTTTTAAACCTCATCTTGAAATCTGATTGAAATTTCCCTATTTACTGGAGTCGAACCTAACCTGCTACAATTCACCACTTCTCTGATCTCAATTTGCTTTGAATCTGCTTTAATTTATCTCTTATTCACTTTTTTACCAAGCTTTATATGAAAAATGAACCTTCATTTCCCAAAGAGACTGAAACAATCTTGAATACCCTGGAAATCACACTTTCAGACCTACAAATGATATATCAGATCTGGACCTGCACAAAATTAGGGAGGAAAACACCCAGATTTGAATATGAACAACTTGTTTGTCCTCACGAATTGCTTGTTTTCTTCTCTGATTTGGTTGGGATTGAATGGAAGTGTGGTTGTAATCACTTTCCTCATTCTGACTTGAAACGAATTCACCTGGAACTGCTTGACATTAGCATGAAAATGATTCCTTGCTCCCTCTCTGTTTGGCTTAAATTTGATCTCCTTCACAAAATTGTATTAATTTCTGCTTGAATTCGCATCAGGACTGCATAAATTCGCTTCCAAAATCTGATGTAGATTACAATTCATGTCTGCCAAATGATTCACTTAGATTTGCACAAAACAAAATTTTTACTAATGCTCGTTTTATGATCTGAATTTGAATTTTGCTTTATTTGATTTTAAATCCCTATTTAAGTGACACGTTCTTAACTTCAATGGCCAGCTTCCTTATTCCTTAATTCCTTAATGCCACACCTTGCCTCATGTCTCATCGTGGATATTAAGGGGCTTAGGCATGTGCCATAATTAGAGGTCAAAGGGAATGGTAAGGTGGATGCTCTTTTCTTTTTTTAAATGCCTTAAAAAATATTCTTCCATCTTAGAGTTCGGTGGGGCCCAAGCAATGACATGGTAGAGAGGGAGAGGAATGTGAGGTGTTGTGGAATGTGGAAGTGAAGAGTGGTAAGGAAAGGTGCCACGTAAGGAAGAGAAGTAAAGGATGTTAGGGAAAGGGAGACATAAGGGATATGGATGTGGGGGATGTAGGAAAGGGTAGGACATACCGTGGGGTAAGGTAGATAAAGGATATGGAAGGTATAAGGGGTATTGAAGGGAGTTGGGATATGTTGGGAGTAAAGGGAGTTGGTGGTGGGTAGTAGAAGGGTAGGCTAGGATAGGATGGGGTACGAGGATAGGGGTTATGAAGGGTGATAAAGGAGGTATGGATAGTGGATAAGCAGGTTAAAGGGAGTAAGAGGTTAGTGAGGGGTATGCCAAGGAAATAAAAGGGGAAGGAAAATGGGATGAGGGTTAGAGGGTGTAGGAAGTGGTAGGGTAGGAGGAAGTAAAGGAAGTGAGGGTGGATGAAGTTAGGAAATGGGGAAGGTAAAGTGGAAAGATAGGGGAACAAGATAGTGGATGGGTGAAGTGGAGTGGTAGGTGGTAAAGATAGAAGGTAAGAAGGTGTGGGGAGTGGAAAGAGATGGAAATGGTAATGGGGGTGAAGGTAAAGAAGATGATGAATGGTAGGAAATGGTAGGTGGGAGGTAGTAAAGGAGTTGAAGGTGGGGATGAAGGTTAGAGGAAGGTAGGGTGAATGGAAGGAGAGATTTAGGGAAGGGAAGTTAGGAGATGGGAGTGGAATGGAAGGAAATGAGGGGAAGTGGAATGAAAAGGGGAGATGGATGGGAAGCGATTGGGCTTGGGCAGCCACTGGCAGTGCCGGGAGAGGCAGGTCAGAAAGGACAAAGGAAGTGGTGTGCCTGACCTCATCCTAGAGAGAGAGACTTGTCCTGATTACATCTTAGCCACCTGGGATACTACATTTCTTCCAAATGAAAGGCTAATAGCTAAAAGACTCAAAAAACTAACCTAGAAGCAGAAAAAGTGGTGGTCCCCATTTGCAATGGGGCAATGTGTGAAAATGTCACAACAGCTCCTTAAAGGAATTATTTTGAATGTTGCTCTACGTGTCCTTAAACCTGTCGACCCCTCAACCATAATTCCATTTAATTCTAGTCGGCCATTTCTAAAATAGTCATAGCCTGAATTTAATAATTTCTAACTTAGGTCAGCATAAATTCAATAGATTATTTTATTATTTAGGGCTGCGATCCAGATCTTAGGCAGGGCATGACAAGATTTGGGCAAAGTTGTTGATTACAAATACAAATTCTCTATGGAGATATTGATCATTTGGCCAAATTTGTATAGCTACTCTCTAATTTGTGTTATTGACAAAGTCAAGTGCTATAGTTCAAGTCATAAATATTATGTAGTTTATTATCTATAAGTTTGGAGAAGGTTTTACAAGCAATTATCCTCTCCATGTATGAATTCCTCCATGTTTAAATAGGGAGTTCATGGTTGAGCAAGGCAGATTCACTAGAGTGCTGCAAAGTGTGTGTTCTAATACATGAAGGTATGGTGGAGATGGAGAATCTATTTTGCATGGTTTTGTGGATTCAAACTGAGCAAGTGAGGCTAGTGCTAGGAAAAACATTTAAGGTTTTGTTTCCACTTGGGGTCGAGCATGATATCCTAGTTCAGCAAAAAAGCAGGCAGAAATGGCATTGAGTTTAGAGATTAAGTACATGGCAATCTCTTCTACTACTTGCAAGGCTATCTAGCTTTGTGAGTTGATAGCAAAAATAACTAATCAGATGTTGGAGCTAACAGTTATGTACTGTGAAAATCAAAGTTGCATTAGGCTCATTGAAAATCCAACTTTTCAAATTTCTCTAAACATAGAGACATTTGGTATGATTTCCTTAGAGACAAAGTTCAAGATGGAGAAATGGTCCTTGAGTATGTTCTCTCAAATTTGTTGGATGCATATATTTTGGCAAAGCCCTTGGCTAAGGCAAAGTTTGAGCTGCTAAGGGAGAAACTTGGACTGGTAGAGAACACTTTCCTTGAAAAAAGGAAGTGTTAAGAGTTTTTACCTTGAGTTGCTTAGCTAGTATTCTCACAGTGATGGCAGAGCAGTCAGCAAAAAATCCAAACTTGTGCACAGCAGAGAGATAAACAAGGAGAGTATACAGTACTAGTCTTCTTTGAGAAGAGCACCCAGTTATGTAGGAGAGGCACCATACATGGGAAGTGGCTATCCAGCCCCTAGGATGCACCAATGCATAAGTGATGGTGAATGAGGGTAATTTATGCATTGGTGCATTCCAGGGGCTGAATAGCCATTTCCCCATCCATGCATCCTGCATGTATGTGCCAGCCTCATCCTCTTTCAGAATTAGAATGCTGTTCCAGATTTAAAACTCTAAATATAGACTCCTTTCAGATTTAGCTGGGCACGATCTTTAGCTACAGTTCTATTCCAGAAAGCGTGCATAAGTTAGGAAACTTCCAGTTTTCTAAGCCATTTGACTCATGCTAGCAATGGTACACTTCGCTAGACAGAATTAGATTAGGATTTTGCTTTTTCTAATTTACGAACCCATAGTGACACGTTATTTTGTTTCTTTTGTTTTTTTTCTAATCTTCATCATCTGTAAAAGAAAGGTAGGGGTGTGACCGATTTAGTCATTCCCGTTTTGAGCAAGTGCATTGTATTTCTTTTTAGATTTAATCAGAAGACAATTGTTGCAAGTTTGAGAGTTCAATGCTACACATTTGCTGTTGATATTCAGCAGTGTGTGTTTGTAGATTGGCATATTCAGAGATAATTTGTTTTGATTGAACTTTTTGTGTTTTAAGCTACCTAGTTTTAGGGTTGATGTTTCTAAGAGAAGAATATGCTTTCCATTGTCTGAAAATTAAGAATAATGACGTGTTCACTAGTGTAGACACAAGAGATGCTCAATTTTAGATTTATACCATAAGATGATCATTTTTCAAGAATATGGGGGTTGCTTCATCCACTAAAAGCTATCATTAGGGGCAAGTTAAGGCCCTCCCTCTTCATGTGAAGGATATGCTTCAATACCAAGTTGAGTTGAGAAGGTTGTTAGAGTGTGGGAAACCTATTTTGTTGGACCCCTTCAAGTTGCCAACATTTTTGGTACACCTATTACATCCCACTTGTGCCCTAGTTGTTTTTATGCTACATTACGCCATGTAATATGTGCCTTAGTTGTTTTATGCTATAATTACGAAATGTTAATCGTGCCCTAGATGTTTTAGTTTATAATTGAACGATGATGCCCTAGATGTTTCATGTTATAATTGAATGATGTTGTTTGTGCTTAGTATACTGAAATGATGACTCATAATTGTTAAATTAATGTTTTGATATTTAACATGATGGCATTTATGATGTTTTACTTTTGTTGATAACATTTATGAAATGTCAGAGTTATGACAAGCTTTCAGGCTAACTGTTTGAATCGGGCAAGTGTGTGCAGGAGTTCGTCGTCCTCCGAGAAGGGAGGGCAAGTATCATCAGGTCAAGAGGTAATGAAAGAGAGTTCATGCCATCTGGAAACCCTAAGTGTAAGTTGAGTCAGGTTGTCTCATGTTGACCATGTCTTTCGTCAACCTATTGTGTCAGGTAACCCTAATTTGGTCTGAATAGGAGTTTAGGGTTTCACAACTCTAGTCGTAGATTGGTATTCCAAGTTAATTTTTTATTATTATTTTAATTATGGAATTTAACCGTTTTATCGATCTTGCATTAATATAATTTATACAAGTATATATTAATATATATACATATACTTCTGTATATAAGTACGTATATGCAAGTATCCAGGACATTAATGAATACATACATATAAGTGCTTGTATAGAGAGATAGGCATATAATATATATGTATATAAATATAATATTAATTCACACCCTTTTGTCGTATAATATTGTTATTTATATTTTGGACCAATCTTTTGATTTGGTCTTTTACGAATTCATTATCGAGTGCCATGATATTTGTGCAAGTTTAATGTAAAGCTTCATTGGCACCAAGTTTATACTAGTAAAAAATGTAAGAACATAGACTACCATTGAAAGCTTATGTTTTTACTTAATAAACATCAACACTTATTATCAATGGCATCAATATAAGCTATTTGTGCGATTCTTGTTTTATACTGGGAAAATATAATATTTTCACTACTGGCATATGCAAGTGAATAGCCTGTTTGAGACCACCGTAGTGGCAAGATATAAACATGGCATACCTCTCATGTGTTTTGGGAAATACATTTAAATTAATAAGAAATGAAGCCGAAATGCTATGAAGCGATTCTTCTAGAAGATTCTAAAGAAGAAGGCATTTTGGCGTGACCATTATCTTCTCCGGGAAGAAAAGGGTCGTGGCGTGATTTTTTTGTGGGGATGATAGCATTTTTGGTGTGAAAAGGAAGAATACAATAGAAATTTCCTCATTCTGGAAAAGGTGAGGAAGGGGGAGATATGCATTCATTTTTGGTGAAGGATTTTTTTCTTGCTATGTGATAGAAAGCTGAAAGAAGAAGAGGCGTCTTTCTGAACTTATCATGGAAGCTGGAAATCTTGCTAGGAAACCACAGGGAGCTCACATTCACTCAATTATACCAGATCATGTTATTTATCTAAGCCTAGAAAGGCTTGAGCCTACGTTCCTTCTTTCTGAGTTAAGAAAGAATATGTTAATTAGAAATAATGGAGCATGCATTCCTTCTTTCTGAGTTGTGCAAAGGAAGAATATGTTAATTAGAAGTAATTTTCAGTATGCAGATCATACTATATATATATATATATATATTTTGTGTCTACACATTTTTCATACCCTGACTTCCAATTGAGAAAGGAAGAAATCTATACTATGGATTTGCAGTATTAGTTCTTGTCTTACAGATTCTGGTTAGAACGATTCTCCTTGCATACCGTTAAATGTTCTTTTCGAACTTCAGCAGGGTTCAGTTATATTTTGTTATTAGCAAAGAAAATTAGAAAGAAATAAGAGCCTGCATAGCCTATCTGGTAATTATAGCCTATTTTGTTATATATATGAGTGTGATTATAGCCTGATAATTATGGTGAGCATAGCTGGTAAGGAAAAGCAGAATAATACCACTCAGAATTGAGGATATACCTATCCAGAAAAACTTGTATAACAGAGAATTCTTCTTCTTATTTAATCTGTTTCAGAATTAACCAGAACAAAGAAATACTACAACTGTGAGGCTAATTATTCAAACTGAGATTAACCATCAATTGCATGAGATTGAAACTAAACCCTAGCTTGGGAAAAGAAAAACGGGCAAGAGTAGAGCAGCAGTACTCCATAATGCAGTTAGCATATCAGTTATATAAAAATGCACTTAGATATTGCAGTGACAGCAAAGACATTGTTGTGACCATTTCACACATCACCCCATCAAAATGGGGACCCCCTTCTTTTGCTTCCAGCAGTAGCAGTCAGTTGGTCAAGTGGTTAGCTCTCGAGGTTAGATTCCAAAATGAAGTTTCCTTTGTCTAGGGCTCTACAGACCTTAATAAGCTAAAGATGATTTTCATAGGTTAAGAGGTGTGTAGAAGGATTGAGATCATTAATGTCGCCTAGCACTAGGTCGGTTAGGGTTTGAGATTGGGGTTTGTATCAATTGTGTTAAAGCATCAAGTTCTAGTGCGAGGAGGCCTTAGATGGCTGAAGAATGAAGTATTGAATCAAGATTTGGAAATTTGCCAAACTTAGTCTCAAAATCATGATAAAAATTTGGATGCAAATGAGTTGCAAAAGTCACCTGATTGGTCAACTAAAGAAGTGGATTGCAAAGCTAGTTGAGTTGGTTGATCAAGTATTGACTTGCAAAGGACTTGCAATGATACCTCAAATTGCTGCCAAGTTTAGGGATTGCAATGCTCATTCAAAAAGCCACCTTGGTGATTAACTTGCAATGCCCTTCTAGAAAGTTGCTAAGGTGTCAGATTGCAATGGGGTCCTAAAAAGCCGCCTAGGTGAAGAGTTGCAATGCTCACTCAATAGGTCGCCTAAGAGCAAATCTTGCAATGCTACCCCAATTTGCCACCTAAGAGATGGAATGCAAAGGTAAGTTATAAATTTGACCAAGTATTGGAGTTGCAAAGGTGGTAATGAACATCAACAAGATCAACACTTGCAAAGGTGGTGTAATAATCCGACTCAATGGCTAACTTGCAATGTCTTCAAAAGCCGCCTCAAGCAAATCTTGAAATGCCGCCCAGCTGTTGAGTTGCAATGCCTCTCTAAAAATCCGACTTAAGATCAAATTGCAATGCTCATTCAAAATGCTGCCCTGATCCAAAGTTGCAAAGGTGGTGTAAAAAGCCGATCCAAAGGTTTGATTGCAATGGCGTCTTAAATTGCCAACTTGAAGATTGAATTGCAATGCTATCCCAAATTGCCGCCAAGAGCAAAAGTTGCAATGGTCTTCCTAAAAGCCGCCAAGATCATGACATGCAATGGTCTTCCTAAAAGCCGCCAAAGTATCAACATGCAATGGTCTTCCTAAAAGCCGCCTTGATCTCAACTTGCAATGACCCTCCAAAATGTCGCCTTGGTATGAACTTGCAATGATGCCTTGAAAATCCAATTTGATAAATAAGTTGCAATGGTCACTTAAAAAGCCGCCAATGTTTGAAGGATCAAAAAAATTAGGAATTATGAATAGAATGTGAGTTGGCCTTCAAGAACAATTAAGAGTTTTTTTAAATAATGATGTAAGTCGGCCTAGGGAAGTTTAAAATGAAGAGACACACCCTTTAGCCTCCAACGCCTATATAAGAGGACATTCATCTTCATTCTAAGGCATCAATCAAAGCAATTAATACAATCTGCTCTACAATTTAAAGACAGCGAACTACATGAGACAAAATTCGGATTTGTAAGGCGAACTCCTTCTACATCAGCAATTGTGCAATTTGAAGATCAATGTTCAGATTTTCAAGGCGAATTTGAATCATTACACATTCTGAGAGGAGTGAATTCACCTACAGCAGCGATTTTGGATATAGGTTTGATCATTTCATTGATCAAACATACATTGACAAGGAGAAGTGGAATCGATTTGAAGATCATTATTCTGATTTTTAAGAGCATTTTCAGATCAAAATCTGTGTGTAATCAACCCTATGTCTGCATATAAAAGGTGAAATAAGGTCAAATCAGACCTTAACATTTGGTAGACTGTCATTTGTAAGAACGTATTCCTATGCAAAACTAACTTTACAAACCCTAGGATCTGATAAATTGCTATTAAGGATTGAAAGATTAAGCTCATTTTATTATTTTCAGGTCTGATTTTGTCTTAGAGCTGTAGCTTTCAAGTTTTAGCAAAGGTTTTGTTTGCCTTAGCAAAGGTGAGATAGGGTATTGATCAAATTGAATATCAAAAATACTTTTATCTATCCCTCAAAACTGCAAGGGTCACATCCATTTGGTAACAAACCTATATTGTTTGCAAGTCAATGACTGAAGTGAAGGCACAAGGAAACAAGAGGCAGGTCCAGATGAAGAACGAATTCAAAGATACACCCTTTGAGACCAAGCTTACCTCCGAATGGCGGAAGATTGGCGACACCAACATGGAGGATTTTCGAGACCGAGTGTTTGGTAAAGGCAAATACACCACTTCAAAGATGGCAAAGAAGCTCACAAGGAATGGCATCGTTCACATTGCAAGTTTCCCACCAATAGTGCAATGTAGTGAATTGGTCCTAGAATGCGCAAGACATTATGACCCGGAGAGGAGAATTATAATAGCACCGGATGAGAGCAAGATAGCATATCTCACCGAGTTATCCATAGCTGAAGTGTTCAATGTGCCTATTGATGTGTTTTTTATGCACATGCGAACACAGAATAAAATACCCAAAAGTATCTTATCCTCTCTTGAACAAAGCTTCTCAAATGTTGAGGATTAGCTTAAGGATCACTTGAGACAACTCCAAGGTTCTGGTATGTTAGGTCACTACATGTGGATAAGCTCAATGGTTTGATGTGATTATGTTGGAATCACAAGGGGACTTACGTTTAAATTCTTGAATGCTTGAATCACTAGAACTTAGATCATCTGATGTTGCAATACGGTGATGCTTTTGTCCTAGACTAGCTTGAATTGAAAAAAAGGGCAAAAGGAAAGGGTTGAGAGAGTCTATTCTAGGGTCTAGAATGTAAGATGGATGAATGATTAGGCAGAATCCTACTGGGCAAGGTCTCACCATCAAATAGAACAACTTGACACAAGCTCAATGCAATCTTCTAAGGACATTTCAAAGATGTTCAAATCATTATCATCAAACATTGCTCACCATTCAAGTTAATGCATAAACAAAGGATGAATAACAATTTGAGGTTAGATTAATATCATTCCAGTTGACCACACAAGGCACACTTACAATCAATAAGAGGCTAGTGGTATGGACTAGGCGGATTCCTCATGAATACATTCAACAAATTCCTCCATTCAATCTAATTTATTTATCACCTAACATGAAGATCCAACAAGAAACCATGCACATTGTAAAGAAACAACAAACTTCACCATAACTTCAATGAAAATGGAGTTCATTTACAACTTAGGCAACAATTTTTGCCTTCTCCTACTCTACTCTAATTGCTATTCTATTCTTCTTCTACATCTAACTATACGCTATTAGCTAACTATTAATCTTTACAAATGAAGAGCTTGAGTTTTATATAGAGAGCTCATTTACAATGAACGACCAGGATTGAATCTCCATCAATGGCCAAGATTTTACAATGAAAACCCTGATTAGGGTTTGTTATAACAAACTCTTCTTAGCCAATAAGAAAATTACATTTAGAGAATGTGGACCAGTAGATATTGAGGGTAGTTACATCGGAGTTTGTGCCTTCATATATGAGCTTGATTCGTTGAACTTAGATGCGTTGATGTGGACTTCATTGATTGGTGGAAGGGATGACTGGGCTGCCACCTCAATTTTGCACTTGTAAACTTGATTTGATTCATCATCATGAAGGGATGTTGAGAGATATCTCTTGATACTCAACATTATCCAGTTTGCTTAAAGTGATGATGATGATGAGAAGTAGTTATATGCTTGGTGATGACCTTGATTGACCTTCTCTTGCTCATGATATACTTTGATGAATGATTCAACTAGTTGAATGTAGTTCTTCATTATACTGACTTTGATTCTTGGATTCCCGAAGATCTCCATCATGTAGGTTATCTTTCCTTTATGTACCACGGCCTCGAGGTAGTTGAATGATCTTTCTTTACAGTCTATGATACCCTCATGCTTCCATGATGTGGTGAGAGCCTTCGAAGATCTTGAGATCTTCCCTTGCTTGATTTCCTTGTCTTTATTGATAAAGCGTTTCCTTTGAATCTGCATAGTGGTGTAGGTCTCGCAATCCTCCCCCTCCCATTTCTTCAAGGTGTTGCTTTGCATCATCTTCTTTGCATATCTGCAAAACAAAGCAAGCATAGTATCAAATACATAACATATGATCTTCACACACATCCTGTTTTAAATTGATCTCACTCTGATTTTATGTAATTTTTTTACTAAATCTGATCAAAAGAGGAGTGATAGTGGTCAATGAATTTGCTGGAGTTGAAGGAATTCCTTTTGTACAATATGAATTTGCTACTCTTTATATGAATTTAGACTACTCAGTGATGAAATCTGCCCATCTTGATTTCTGGATCTGATCCTTTAATAGTTGAACTCACCTTTGTACCAATTGAATTCCTTGTTGTGTGCAAGGTACAGTCATGAGCAAAATTCGCTCAAAATATGGAGCAAGGTACATGTCCTATGCAAAGTTCGCTCCAAATGTGCTGGTGAGGTACTGTTGTGACCTTTTCACACATCACCCCATTGCTAACGGGGACCCCCTCTTTTCCTGCTTTCTGCGTTGTTAGGTTAGGGTTTTGGCTGGTTAGTGGGCAATTTTGTGTTTCCCGTGCCCGAGTCTCGGAATTTTGATCATGCCTAGTGCCATTTAGGGTTTTTGAGGTTATAGGATCAAGTTGCAAACGTTGGAATTTTAATGATCCTAAATTTTGTCTAAGTGTTGACCTTTTGAGCGTTAACATGTTTTTAAACACGCGCATTGGTGATTTTAAAGTGCCAAGGTATTTTCAGACCTTTTGGAGTTGTTTTCTCGCTCCTAAGTATTATTCAAGTTGGTTTCGCACTTTATCCCAATAAACTTCCTTGTGTTTCGCTCAATTTTTTGGAAAATTTGCCCAAGTCCAGTTGAGTTTTTTCAAGTTTTAAGGTTTTCTAGCGATTTTTAGTGGTTAAAATGTCAAATTCCTAAGGGAAATCCATATTCTAAGGGTTAAAAGGTCAAAATTCCATGCTAGAGGTGCTTTTCCCCTCATATTCCTGACTACCCATGGTTTTCCCCACTCAAAATCCGGACTACACATGGATTTCCCCTGAAATCCATACTGGCTATGATTTTCCACCACTGTTTATCCATGCATGGGTCGTTTTTCCCTTGGAAGCATCAAATTTGACTAAGTGTCAGGATTTTTCCAAACTGCCTTCATTTTTCCACCAGGAGTGCAGACTAGAGTGCGGACAAGAGTACGGATGAAGTTGAGGATGATTCCATGCCTGGATCAATTTTCCACCAGGTTATTTGTGTCAAGTTAATGCGGATTTTTGTGCAAACTCTCAATCCATACCCAAGTCGATTCTCCATTGAGAGCAATATGATGAGTTTTGAGTCCGGATTTTCATATAGACTGAGGTCGAAATTCCACCAGGGAGTGTTTTTTGCAAATGAAGTGAATTTTTGTGTGGATTCTCTATCCATGCACATATCGATTTTCCCCTGACCTATTTTATGTGCATTTTGATGAGTTTTAGCATGGATTTTTATCCATACTAATATCGATTTTCCCTTGTGGAGAATATTTTGGTGTTTTTAACGATTTTTAATGGGATTTTTTAATCCCTACCTAAATCGATTTTCCCCCAAAGGCTCAATTTTGACTTAAAATTGAAATATTTAATAAATGAGCCCATTTTAATTGTTTTTAAATGATGATTGACGATTATTTAAAATTTTAAAAACAAAATTAAATAACTTGCAATGAGCATTTAATGTTTTTTACCCTTCTAGAAGCAAGTTAGTTTTACCAAACAAGTATATAAGCAAGTGTTTTATCCCACATTGCTTGTGTGGTGAAAGTGAGAGGCAAAAGCAAGTATAAGAGAGGAGTCTCCAGCAATATTTTATTATTAAGTTTGCCAAGTGTCTCCATGTTTGGCGATTTTTCTCTCTTATTGGCGAATTTTGGCTAAGTATTGAAGTGAAGTGTTTGATTGAAGGCCTACATTTTTTTTAGATTGGCAATCCTTTCCATTGCTGCTATTGAGGATTATTTCCAGATTTTTTATTTTTGGTGAAGTTCGCCATTTTTTGTGAAAAACACGATTTTGTGGAAATTGGCGATTTTTGGTGTTTGATGGCTTTGGCAATTTTCCTTGCCTCTACCATTATTGCTGGCTGTCCCAGACCTTTATTGCAGATTGTGTTGCAGATTCGAGCTCGATTGAAGACATTTTCAGATTTTCCAAAATGGTGCCATAGCTGGAAATTTCGATTTTATTTATGCAAGTGTTTGTGCCATTGTTTGGGGTGGATTCCTTTCACACTTGGTGGCTGCCATCATTCCCAACTTGCTGATATGTTGCAGATTTGAGTTTGTCCTCCATTGTTGCAGCTTGTTTGACCTCCATAGCTGGCTGGAAAATCAATTTTCAGACTTATACCTTGTTCCCAGCTATTTTGTGCCTTAAGCGATTTTATCCAAGGAGCTGATTGGAGGCATTTTCAATCCATTTTCAAAGTTATCTTCCATTGTTGCAGACCTGAAACTCCATTGTAGGGGTGCTGTCCTCAGAAAACAATTTTTCCCAGCCACCTACCTACCTTGCGATTTCACTTGAGAAGCATTTTTGCTTCATTCCGGAGTTTATTTCTAAGTATTTTATCATTCCTAAGGGTGTTGGTAAGTCTGAAAACTTCATTTCCAGATTTGTCTTCAGACTAAGTTTTCATTTCCAGCCCTACATACACACTCAGATTTTCTTATGTTTGCCTTGGAAGGTTGATTCTCATCAATTTATGCATATCTAGATGATTACGACATGTTTTAAAAGTTTAGTTTTCAGGTTGTCTTCAGATTTTGTTGACCTCCATTGTTGACTACGGAAGGTGTCCTCAAACATACTTAGTGTGAAAACACAACCTTACACACCTTTCCTTAGTCATCGTTGATCCGGTATACTCCTTTGCGCTTTAATTTGCACAATTTCTAAGTATAAGGAGGTATTAATGAATTTTATACAGGGTTTCCATGCCCTACCGTTGTCACATTTTGAATCTAATTGTCAAGATCTACCAAGAGTGCGGACTTTTTTCGGATTTTCTTGACTTTATGCTCTAATTAACTTAAAATCTTTTGAAAGTCAGGAATATTATTTATTTTCCTAAGTTCTAACTTCGAGCTTCGTACAGGTGCGATGTCGAAGTTTGGATTTAAGGAAAGGAAAGAACTACTAAAGATACTGGAGACTGGATTCTATCCAAAGCCCAAGATTTCATCCAGATGGAAGGAGATTACAGATACAAGCATGCATTTCCTAGACATGAACCA
Organism: Cryptomeria japonica; assembly: GCF_030272615.1. NCBI lineage: Eukaryota > Viridiplantae > Streptophyta > Pinopsida > Cupressales > Cupressaceae > Cryptomeria > Cryptomeria japonica. The sequence continues at coordinate 653,524,336 of NC_081411.1, forward strand.
GATGCGACCGCGGATGTTTGGAGTCGGAAATCAAATTCCTTCCCCGGCATACGTGAACATTATGAAGAGTGGTATTTTTCATGCCGCTGGATTTCCACAATCCATACAATGCAGTGAGCTTATCTTAAAGTGTGCATGATGTTATGATCCTCTCACGCGAATGATCAAAACTCCTAAGGGCGTTGTTATTGCCTACCTTGCTGAGGATGCTATTGCTGAGGTGTTCGGGATTCCACGCGGAACAGATATGAAGGATGCGACCAAGGATGAATATAAAGAGCGGTACACGAAGAAGATGAGTGCTTGCAAGAATATGATAAACAAAGAGTGGATGATTGAACCTAGGCTTCATCATTCCAAGGCTCCCAAGACACTCATGTGCACAAACTTCAAAGAGGAGTATAGTGACTTAATATTCCTACTCAACAGAGTGATGGGGATGCCGCAGGGTGCAATATTTGATGGATAGATGTTCTATTTCATCCAGGATTGTCTTAGAGGGACATTGGTAAATTGGTCTAAGATTATAAGTGACAATCTGGACTTTCAACTAAGGAATGTAGAGTGGTCCAAGTCATTCGCCATGACTTCCTCCTGGTATACCTACTTGCACGGTTTGTTTCATACAGAGGATTGATATGCAAAGGTGAAGTCGGGAATGGGCAAAGACAATTCAGGAGTCATGAATGCTACCCCCAACTGAGCATGTATAGAATTGAAGACTATAAGAGAGTGAATGACGTATTTACTATGTACATCATGCGGATGTTGCAAGGCGGAATCCACAGAAGATTATCCAAGGAGGCAACAGAGCTAATAGAGAAATATGGATCGTGGTATATTCAGTTTCCCACTTTCAAGTACCTTAGAATTCATGGGCAATCCGAACCCTACAGGCTTCCTAGGTATCCGTCCGACAAAATGATCTTGTTGGAAGTGGTGAGACGGCTTCTAGAGTTTGATGCCATTTAAAGAGAGAAGCATAGGACAGGCATGGCATTCCCTATTTCAGTTGGGAAGACATCAGAGGTTTGTCAGTCTGCCTTAGCCGCCAGCACTGCAAGTGAGGAGCTTGCATTCTATTGATTTGCAACCTTCAACAAAAGAGAAAGATTTGATCCAGATAAGAAAGATGGAAGGATCAGGGGAGAGAAGTTCATCCACAAAGTAGACAGAGAAGATTATTGGGCCAACCTGATGGACGAGCAAGTAGTTAAGAGAAGAATGTGGTCCAGAATGTCAGTGGATTTCATGAGGAAGCGTGGACTTTTCCTCATTCCTGATCAAGTGTTAGATGATAGGGATCATACGCATCCACAGTATGAGAATGAAATGAAGAAGGCAATCTTATTGCCTAATTGGTCAGAATCAGAAGAGATTGATTTGAATGTATTGATGAGAGAGGTCTTGAGTTTCTCCCGTGCATGGATAGATATACAGATGAATAAGTTAGTTGATATGGGTGTTCCCTTCACTTATGAAAAGATGAAGCCGGAAGAGTCTAATTCCGAAGATGATCAAAGGACTATCAATGATGTCAGGATTTATGTAGACGAAGAGAGTCAAGCTCCCAAGAGAAGGAATAACACACCAGGAGAAGTCAAGGCCAGAGGGAAGAAGATTGAGGAGGTGAAGAAGAAGAAATAGAAGACTATCATTCCTCCGCCTATCATTCCTTCATCACCTCTCAGTGTCTCATCAATTAAGGTGATTGAAATAATAGAGCAGGACAAGGAAACCCGGCAATGTTCCAACACAGTGATACTACCAGAGAATATTCAGGAGTTACATGCCACAACGACATCTGCACCTCCAAATTGGAATGATGATCAGCCGGAATCCCCTACTCTCCTTTTGGAAGTTAGTTTGAGAAATGAGATATACGATTTGACCAGGAACAATCCTGATGATGATGATGATGTTATCTCGACATTGAGAGGACTTGATCGAGAAATGTGTCTCGACGATGGTATGTGTTGACGTGTCTGAAATTGCATTGCTGCAAACTCCATACGGCCAACGCAGAATAGAATAACCAGCTGAGTATCCTATCCTCTCTTGAGATAAGGAAGTCCCTATTGCTGCTTTTTTATATTAGATCAAAGGGGACAACCTCAAGGTTTCTTTTGTCAGGTCTTGACTGCGGGATCTCTCAGTGGTCTGATGTGTTTATGCTGGAAACACAAGGGGGACTTACGTTGAATGGGTAATTAATAGATAAGTTCCCTGGAACTTTCATAATCTTTCTATCAAATGATTTCGGTTAAGTTGATACTGTTTTAATGGGACTGCAGATTTTTTTTGGAAAAAAAAAGGGGAAAAAGGAGGGAAGGATAGAGAGAGAGAGAGACATGAAATGCAAATTCTAACTAAGATAGCAAATTCAGTCAAGCAGACAGACACCTCCAAGAAACTAGATTAAACATCACCAGCTACTTAAGCACAATGTTTCCATAAATCTAGGGCAATCTTCAAAGGAGAAACAAGATTTTCATGTTATCAAGTACAGTGTTAGAACTTTTACAATTCATAGTATGTGTTTGATAACCGAACTAAGCATGAAAGGTCCAAATTAACCATGCAAAAAGAAAGGCAATCAGCCGTTCCATAATGGTGTGGACTGTGAGGATTCTATCAGATGCTTGCTTGTAAATGCTATGTAAAAGAAATAAACATAACTGAAAGATTTCTAAATTAAGTGAAGAAGGAGACCATGCACTCACAAGGAAACTTGAAAACAGTCTTAATCTTTTGCATTAATTCCTGTAAAATTTCGCCAGAGTTTTTGCAACAATCCAAGAACTTCTTACAAAATGAGGGAAAACCAGTCCCTTAAATAGACTTCAAAAAAGATGAATGGCCTAGATTTAATCTAAACAAGTGGCTCAAATTCATCCATAAAGCATGGATGCCCATACCCATAAATGGGAGGCAAATATCAACAACCACCCCAAAATGGGCAATAACTACCCAAAAAGGGATAATTAAATCAATTTGAAATAATCCAAAAAGGTGTATCAATAAAGTTTTACATTTTGTTGACTAGAAGTCAAATGTCACCTTTTGGTGCAAAAGTGCACTTTTAAGATTTAGAGGGAAAAAAGCACTTTGAGAAATTACTTTCTCTATTTTAGTCTCACACTCCTTTTCTAGAAATCGATCTTCGCCATGCAAATATTCTCGCCATAAATCACGACCTGCTGCCCGTTCCTCACGAACGTATTCCTGGAACCTGATGCATAACTGGAAGAGCAGACTGAATGGAGGCATGAGAGGATGGCGAATTTTGTATTGCATGCCTTCGAGATACTGGTCCACGTGCTTTAAACCGTCCTTCCAGCTGGAGTGATTACGCTCAAAGCATAATATGTCTAAATGGAACTGACTAGCAAAACTCAAGTCCTTAGTGGAATAGGTAATCCTATCTGTTCCCAATCTTTCTTCCCAGTCCGGCTGGATTGCATCATCGGACAAGTCGTTTATCCATCCTGAAACCATTGATCGGAGGATGGTCTTACCTAGTTCTTGCATGTTTCCCAGAATCACTTCACATGCGGCACTCTCTTTGTCAATAATTTCTTTGGTGTCGTTCTTCATAGTGATAGTCGAGTACCATTCCTTAAGAACACTGATGCTATGAGGATCTAGGATGGCGGACAATGTAGGAATCTGCGCGTGTGTCCAGAAAAGAGCTCTCATGAGGGGAAGGGTAGTGGCAGCCACTTTGTGCATGTGAAGGGATTCCCTCTTTACTTCTAATAACTTGACTAGAGTGAGCTCTCGATGGAGGGCCATTTCTTTTACTTCCTTAAGGATTCGCTCTCCCCTTTTCTTGATGTCTTGTATCCATTCCCTGACGACCTTTGCGGTGTCCCATACTCCTTCAAATTCTATTGTGGTCCTTTGTGCCAATGCCGTCGGGGGAATATGGGATTCAGAGGCATTGCGTAGTGGCCTTAGGAGCTGATCGATGTATCCCTCGGCTTGCTCAGCACAAGCCCGATATATGTCCTTTTCAGCTGTTATCTCTTCGAGCTACCTGAGTATATTCTGCACTGAATCCTTAAATTCTTCTTTTTCTTTCTCTTTAGTGGCTCGTCCGATGGGGACAGTTGTGATGCTATAATCCGCCAGTGTAATCTGATCTGCTGGCTTGTCTACGGGCGGGGTGGCAATGTGGAGAGTGCGGTTCCTTTGCTCGTCTTTGGTCACTTTGGAATATGCCTTGGGCTTTTTCTTCCCCTTAGCTTTTGCTTGGTCCATGCGTGAGAAGATATCCTCTAGATCAATAGGTGGTTTGGTGGCAGCCTTATGCTGGGCTCTAGCAATCAACCATTCTTGAGGCACTGTTTGGGCTGATAATAAGGTTAAGTCTGCATTCTGTTCTCTGACGTTCTCAGCCGACTTACCACAGATTCGTAGCTGCTCTACTACCGGAGGAGTGAAAGAGGTGTGAAGCTCTTTGCTTGGAGCTGAATTCTCCCCTATTTCGCTGAACAACTGTCTGATATCTTCATATGATGGTTGTTCTTCAGTTCTTTCAAGCTCATGAGTCTCATCTATCTTTTGCTCTCCTTCGACGGTGGAGTCATCTTTGGTTGTATTGTGGAGCAGCAACTCGTGGCGGCTCTATTGAGTAGGTCCATGCACTTTGACCCCCTGGGTGGATGGAATCTCTCCTTCCTCTATTTGGTTGCCCAGTTTGGTCGATTCGAGGGCTCTTAGTTCAGTTTCTAGCACATCGGGCGTAGGAGGATCGTTGGCTTCAAATGCATCGATGTCGCTCTGGGAAGGCGGAGCAAGTATACAATCCAATTCTACTACATTGTCGGACGAACTGGAGTCCTTTGAAGATGAAGTGACCTCTGGTCTCTTTATAGGAATCTTCTCCCTTCTTGTTCTTTTGGACGTCTGAGTCCCTCTGCAAGCCTTAGCCTTCTTTCTTTTCTCTGGTTTCTCAGTTTCTTCCCAGGGTGCACTAGACGTTCCTTCATCTTCTGAAGACTGAGAATCGAGGCTGCCCATTAAGTGGTAAGTGAACTGGACTCCCTCATGGATTAGCCTTTCAATCTACTGATGTAACCATTGATCTGTGTACCTTGCTAGGGCTGCCATGACTGCCTCAAAATCAGTGATTGGGTCCTGGGACCAATCGATGCCTGGCAAGAGATGCCTTACTGCTTCAAATTCTCGGACCTGGAGGCAATTCCCTGAATCTGTGAGCTGATCTGGGACCCGACGGTATTCAAAGAGTCGCATTTGCTACACACTTAGTCTAGAATATTCCCGCCTCCTGACCTCGTAGTCATCAGAGCAATTCTTCCAATAGTCTTCAACTGATTCCTTTGCTCTGTACCGCCTACCATAGGCTCTCTTCGCCAGATTATCATGATCGAAATATTTTCTTGGAAAATGGTCCTGTAGGCCATAAGAGGCCAGCTCTGCAAGGGATTCCTCTGCTAGGGTAGGGGTCTTCAAGTGGACATCATGGTTGCCTATGATCATGGGGAATGTGAATCCAGCCTACTTGCTTTCTCAGAGTAAGATGCCGGTCGGGCGTGACTACCTTGCAACCTCCATAAGAACTACTTTGTCGGTTGGGTACCGTGGAAGTCGGAGAGGAGCACCATCAAAGCCTGCTATTCGGATATAGGAGAACCTTGGGAACTGAATGAACCAGGCTCCATACCTCTGTACTAGAATAGTAGCTTGCTCTGAGAGCCTTATGTGTAATCCTCCCTGCATTAGCCTGACCAGGCGCATTGTGAAGGCGTCATTGATGCGCTCATACTGGCCAACTGCATAAGTTGGGCTGCTCTTTTCCCTCTGAGCTATATCTTGGTAGTGCAGCTGTGGGTAACAATCATAGACCTTCACCTGATCAGGCCCATTCCCGATTTCACCTTTCATTATCAACCCTGGCAGTGGCTGGTTCTTGGCGAACATATAGACCAAATAAGAGGTCATGGTGAAGTACTTCTTCGTTTGAAGCTCAATCAGCTGAGTGTGGATGTTGTCGCTTATGATCTGAGCCCAGTCAAACTTAGACTTCCCAGCGAAGACCTGCTCTGTGAAATAGAACATCCACACCTCAAAGTAGTTGGATTTAGGGAGTCCCATAACTTGGCTGAGCAATGTGACCATATCCCCATGTTCATTATGAAAATCACTTCTGGGGGTCTTTTCAACAATTCTGGCGCTTGGAGGCCTTTTATCTTTGTACCACTCTTCGTTGATCAGTGCTTTGCATCGGGCCGGACTCATATCATATGCCCCTTGTGCTTCATCCATAGTTGTAGCTGTGGGATTGTTTGGAAAGGGGATGTCAAATGCATCGCCAATGGCCTCAAGAGTGAAGATGGCGATGGTCATGTTCTCAAGGAGCACCAATCTGGAATTCGGCTGATAATGTCGGGCAGCCTCTACCACTAGCTCATAGTTCTGTACTGCTAGAGGAAATCCTGCCGCTTGGGCGATGCCACTTTCCACCATCTGTCTAGGCTTGCCATAGGCGTTAGGTGAGAAGACCCGATTCCTGAAGTCTTGAATGTCAATATGGCCAAGGTCGGTATCACCGACATTGTCCCAGGTGCTCTGCACTTTGGACTCCCTCAATCCTCCTCTCTGATATTGATACTTCATCCTTTCAACCTTGCGTGGGATAGCTGATTTGGATGCTCGCGATGTCTCGGCTGCAGCAAGCGTTTTTTATGATTCTACTGCCGATTTAGGCATTTATCCTGCACAGCCGAACGCAGATTACGAGGCGATACAAAAGAAGTAGGGCGGGTTAGATAGAAAATATTCCAGCATGCCAGGATTAATTCAAAATTCCGATTGGTCATGGAGCGACATTTCTAGCTAAAAGGGCTTGATCAATTTTAAACCAAAGTATTTATGAAGATTTTTGATTGTGAATTTATACTTAACGCTTTCTGGATTTTGGATTAATTTTCAACAAAGACAAAGCATGAAAAATTCTCCTAAGTTTGAAAATGCAATTTCTGGCTAAACCTTAGGAGTGAATTCTAAATTTTGACTGCTTTGAACAGCGTTTTACAAGCGAAAGAGATGCAGATTTCAAAAATTGAAGCATTTTAATCAAATTTCGCACATACGTATGTTTGATTTATAAGTATTTCAGATGATCAAGGAAGACAAAGCGTACTTACCTGACGAAAACGGATGGCGAAGAATTGCCCAGCCTTGCTGCGTGAAGGCGAATGGATGTTTCTGCAAAGTTTCGAATTCCAACGGTTATCTCCTTGTTTTAAATTTTTCGCGGTTGTTGGATGAAAGAGAATTTATCATTTTAAATGGTTTTTTACCCTGAGTAATCGGCAATCTGAATTTGAATGATTTGGAATAGCTTATGCAGCGTTTTACCTTGAATTACCTTGGATCGTGCGAAATTAGCTTTCTTTCCCTTTCAAAATCGGACGTGGTCTCCTTTATATGAAATGCAGCAGCGTGGAGGGGGTTTATCAGATTTGAATGGCGTTTATCTTCTTATTTTCGGACCTTGGAGAGTTTTGGAGGCCCTTTGAAATTTAAACTTGGCTTTTATTCAATCCTAAGGGCAAACTTCGGACCCAATAACGCCTCTTGCGAGCTATGCATACCTTGGAGCATTCATCGCCTCTTGCGATTTCGCGATTTTAACTTTGGCGAACTTCGAAGCATTTAACATGCTTTGCAACAGGAAACTTCGGACCCTAAGCCCAACTTGCAAGTCGAAGAAACTTCGGAGTATTTAGCATGTTTTGCAAATTTCGCGTCTCTACGTTTTGGCGAACTGGAGGCATCTTCGGACCATGCATCGCCTTTAGCATTTCACGATTTTCAGGCTTCTGGTGAATTGAAAGAATTTTGGACTATTTAGATGTTTGCAACTTAAAAACTTTGGACCCTATGCCATTCGTAAAAAACTTCAGACTAAAACGCGCTTTGGCAAATTCGCACCAACTTCAAACCTCAACGCGCTTTTGGCAAATTCGCACCAACTTCGGACTTCAACGCGCTTTTGGCAAATTCGCACCAACTTCGGACCTAAACGCGCTTTTGGCAAATTTGATATGTTTTGAAATTTCGAAGCTAGGGTCCGAATTTAGGGGCTTAAAGCAAATTTCGGACCTGGAGGAGCTTTTCACAACTTTTAACACTTTTCACATTTTCGCCCCAGGGTCCGAAAATGGATGCTTAAGTGTTTTTCAAAGCTTATAACACATTTTGCGAACTTTAAAAGAAACTTCGGACCTAAACGCCACTTTTCCAACTTCGATACATTTTCAATTTACCCCCCAGGGTCCGAAAATGGACGTTTAAGGCAGATTTCGGACCTAGACCATCCTTTTTGCAAATTTTAACACTTTTCATATTTTCTAATTTTCGGAGCTAAGGTCCAAATTTGGGGTTTAAAGTGAATTTCGGACCTAGAGGAGCTTTTTGCAACTTTTCACACTATTTCGCATTCTCCAATTTTCGCCCCAGGGTCCGAATTTGAGCATTTCAAGTGAATTTCGGACCAAATAACATATTTTGAAATTCGAAATTTTCGCCCTAGGGTCCGAAATTCGGCCCCCTGGGCGATTTTAGCAAATTCCCAACCTTGTGAAATTTTAATATTTTGGCCTCTGGGTCCGGAATTCGGCCCAGAAGGCAATTTTGGGAATTTAAGTAAAATTTCGAACTCCAGACCAATTCTCGCCAGATTCTACAAATTTGGATTTCGGAAGCTTCGGAATTCCAAGGCATATGGGCAAGTTTCGCAGCCTCGACATTTTGGCCAGGAAATTTGTTCCTTCACCAGCAGGCGAAAATCATCTTTTACTCAAATCCCACAATCATCGCAGAGACAAACCTTATGCAATCTACTTCATAGCTCTTCGTGCAAAAAAAAACGGCGACTTTGGTCCTTGTGTGACGTTTAGACACATTGCTCTTGCTTGGCAGGCTTCGCCAATTTCCATCACCTTATGCCTATCCAAGGCGATTTTCAAAATTTCGGACAAGCTCTCGGCATTCGCGCCCGAGGGCTAGACTAGCCAGGTGGATTCATCGGCTCTTTTATTTGACATCATCACTTTACGGACCAGTCGCGGACGCGCTCGAAAGGACACGACACTCTGCGCGAAACTCAACGGGGCGAGGACGAAAGGCTCAAAAACAGGAAGGGGGATCCTGTCGGCAATAGGGAGCATGTGCAACGCACAACAGTATGGAGATGGCCGCTATTCCTGATTGGCTGATGAGAAGTATGGAGAAAAGTAAGAAAATGATAGAGGTACAGCCTATTGATAGCATTGATGATTACTTAGCTAGGAGTGCTAAGGGGAAGGAACACCAGAGAGCGGAGATTTTGTCGCATATAGCTAGAGATGAGACAGGAATGCAGATTGCACAGGTTGTTGTTCCTATTGCAGGCGTGATAGCGGACATTGCTACTCCTATGGATTTCCAGATCACTTCAGTTGCCCTTGGTCGTACATCGAGAGATCAAGATTTTCAAGAGGTTGGTGATAACCTCAAGACGATCGACGCAAGGTTAGACAGAGAGATTGCGGAGAAGGAAAGGTACAGAGAAGAGAATATCAGACTTAGAGAGTATATTGCAGGGATAAGGCGTGAAAATCCCACCCTTATTTCCCCTATTGCAGTTGACCATGTAATACATTCACACTATGAGGCAGCAAGAGATACACTCTCGGAGGTGGAAAAGTGGATTGAGAGCGCAAGAAAGCAGGCAGATGATTTCCTTACTCGGTTTGTCCAGGCATATGATAGGGCAACAGGGCTCGTGTTTAGAATCCAGTATTTGGAGGGAGTTTGGGAAGAATTCCGGCCTATTCAGGAGAAGACTATTCCACACCTCCAGGCTTTGAAGAGGATTCCTAATTCCACCTTGGTCAGCCAGAACATTGTGCACAGTGGAGACAGATATGATTTCCATGGTTGGTATTGTTCATTGGCCGTAAAGAGATCAACTTATGAGAACGCCCAATCGAGTTGCATGGAGATGGAGGGATTGATTCAAGACATTCAGATGAAGATCCTTGCCTCAATTGAGGAATTATTGGGTGTTGATGTTAGTGATGCTAGTAGTTTACACTTAGCCAAATTAAGAGACAAGATGAAGTTTATGTATTTTTGTCAGTTGGACTCTTTGAAGAAGAGTCAGATAGATGACTTGGTCTCTTTGTTGATTCATGTTCATAGTTCACAAAAGCTCATGCCAGATTGGGAGAACACTTTGGACGCTTGCTCGGATTCACTAGACATGATTGATTTGCAGCAGGATACCTTGCCTAGCATTTCCATGGAGGAGTTAGATTCAGTATTGGCTAGATTCTTGGAGTATGCTAGGAGAGAGAGAGAGAGATGCAGGGAAGAATCTTCTAGAAGATTCCCTATTTGATGACTAGGTATCTTGTTATTGGGCTATATGTAGGTGGCGCCATTTTTTTGGTAAACCCTAATTAGGGCAATTCTAGGGTTTTGTTGGCATGATCTTGGCCATTGATCTTTTATCAATCTTGGCCATCCATTTTGTAAGACTATATATGCCTCCTTGTCTCTCATTTGTAAGAGAGTTTTTGTAGAATTGTTGGTATATGCTGCAGCTATTTGAATCATAATCATTGTTCAATTGTTGGTGATTTTCCTCTTCAAATGTTGTCTTTGCATTCATGGTTCTCAATTCCTCCAAGTTAGATTATAATTTTAGTTTAGAATTTATTTTCGTGTATGTTAGATTGAGTGAAAGATTTGTTGAATATATCTGTGTGGAATCCTTAATCCATACCACTAGCCTCTTGCCACTGGTAAGTGCGCCTTGTGTGGTCAACTGGAAATTTGAGTAAGCTTAACTTCAACTATTACGCGTCCCTTGACAAGCATCAACTTGGATGGTGTCAACGTTTGATGGTGATAGCCTGGAAATCTTTTAAGTATACCTTAGACGATTGCACTAAGCTTGTGTCAATACCTGTTTGTGAGACCTTGCCTAGTTTGATTCCACTAGATCTATTCATCATTTCCTACATTCCTAGACTTAGAATAGATTTCCTGAACCCTATTCCTTTTGCCCATTTTTTAGTAGGAATTAAGTCCGGAGCTTCATTGCTAAATCCTAAGTTGTCAGCACACCTATTCTGCATCTTTGTGATCGAAGAAGATAATCCTAACATTTGCATAAGTCCCCAAGGGAACACAACAATTCACATCGACCATTGAGTTACCCACTCGTCAAGACCTGACATGTAGAAAACCTTGGAATCATTTTAGTTGATCTTATCCTTAGCATCTGAGGTGATTTTGTTCAAGAGAGGGTAAATTACCTTGGTATTTTATTCTGAAATGTTATATGCATAAAACACACATCAACAGGTACACGACTAAAATTCGCTCTGAATGTGTGGTGAGGGACAGGCTTTTACCAATTTTACTCAAATTAAGGAGCATGGTACATTGTCTTGGTGGAAGAATTTACTCCAAAAATGATGCAATGGACAGATTCAAGACAAACTCGCTCTAATCTTGAGGCAAGGTACATGATCTAACCAAATTTGCTCCTGGTCTTGGACAAGGTACATGACTTTGGTAAAATTCGCTCCATTTGGTGGGCAAGGTAAGTCTTCAAGGAAAAAAAATCACTCTCAACTTGGAGTGAGGTACATGTCCTTGACGAAATTCGCTATAATTTACTTGCAAGGTACATGTCCTTGTGTTGACCCTTAGTTCAATATCTTCCTCTTTCTTCTACCTTATTGATTTTAGCCTTAAGTTTTCAAACCTTTCCACATGAAAGTACCATCAATTTGACCCTTAAGAGTGCCTAGGGTGGAAATTAGCTTGTATTCCTGAGCAAGGGGCAGGGTCTTAGCAAATTAGCTCCAAACTTGGAGCAAGGTACAGGGTCTAAGGCAAATTTCGCTCCAATTGGGGAGCAAGGTACATGGCCTTAGGTAGACTCTTTATTCACCCTTTTTCACTTGCCTTTGTTTCATTAGCTCAAGCTTCATGTCTTTCATCCACTCCAATATGAAACATGCCAAATTGACCTTTAAAAGGAGGCCTTATGAGAAATTTCGCTCCAAATTAGGAGAAAGGGACAGGGTCTTGTGATAAATTTCGCTTTGACTTTGGTGTAAGGGACGGGCCTCAAAGTGAGTTCGCTTCAAACTTAGAGCAAGGACAAGACGTAAGAGGACACTATGCATTCAACCAAGGTTTGCTTAGAAATATGATCAGATAACACAAGAAACCTAGGCATGATTCAAGGGGTTCTCCATCTACTTTCATGCTCACAGCCGACTGTCTTCACTCTATCCTCGGGAGACCAACCTGACTTGATGAACTCTCTGGCTAATTAAGAAACTCTACCCCTTTAATGTAAAGATTAATAGAAAAGATCCTAACACACCTAGGACTAAGCTAAAAGGGCAAATCCTAGAAAGCGAAAAGTGGGGGTCCCCATTTGCAATGGAGCAATGTGTGAATACCTCACAACAGTGCCCACATATGACAAGTTAATTTACAAGAGTAAGGATGATGCACAAGCACTATATCAAAGCAAACCTGATATGTGCGATGATATCCTCAACAAGAATTGGGTCGTAGAACCATGGAGTAGTACTAAGAGAGTACCCAAGAAGATGCTCCTCAAATCAGATTTCAAGGAAGGAATCACTGAGCTCATAATGATGCTGAACAGGGTCATAGGATCTCCACAATCGGCATCCTACGACTCTTGGATGTGGTACTACATAGAAGAAGTAATTAAAGGTGCCAACATAATCAATTGGGCTAAGATAGTCAGTGATAATCTACATGAGCAGTTGAGAAATGTTGAGCAAACTAAGACATTTTACATGAGCTCATACTTGATATACATTTTGGCAAGATACAAAGGTTTGAATAATAGAGGACCTGTTCGACCAGCAGAAGGACAAATGCTCTCATACGATGCATATCCACAGTTGCAATTAAAAAATAGTGTTGCTCATTTCAGAAGGGTGAATGATGCATTCACCATGCACATTGTGAGGAGATTGCAAGGAGGCACTCATATCAAACTATCCAAGGAGTCAATGAACCTAATAAAGAAGTATGGATGTTGGTATACTCAATTTCCAAAATTCACATATTTGAGGATACAAGGGTGTTCTTCATATGCCTATCGATTACCAAGATATCCTACTGACAAAATGGTGTTGTTAGAAGTGTCCAGACAACTGCTAGAATATGATGCAATCAAGAAGAAAAGGAAGAAAGCAAAGACTACTTTCCCAGTCTCGGTGGGAAAATGACTTGAAACATGCCCTACCTATTTAGCAGCACAAGCAGCGGAGGAAGAACTACAATACTATAATCTCAGGGTTCACACCTCAAGAAGCAATTTTGATCCCTATCATAACATCCGAACAGTAAATAAAGAGAGGTTTCCCCACATCATGCATGTAGAGGATCATTGGGCTAATGCAGTTGATCATTTCGAGATAAGAGAAAGAACATACTCATGATTCTCTCTCAAATTGATCAGACAAACAAAAGTATTGCGAGTACCGGATCAGATTGAAGGGGATGAAGATGTGATATTACCACACTACAAAAAAGAAAAGGATAAGCCCCTTCCTTCAATAGATTGATATGCTCTTGAGGTGACTCAATTAGAAGTTGTAAGTCAAATAGTGCAAGACAACACCAGGAAATGGATATTGTATCAATCAGATAAGTTGAGAGCAAAAGGAATCACTTTGGCATACGACCGAATGGATAATGAAGAATCATCATCCTATCAATATGAAGAATCAGAGGAGTCCGAAGATGAAAATGCAGGAAATGCAGCACACACACAAGGAGAGAGCAATCAACAGGATATCCCTGAAAGTTCACAAGCCCAAGCAAATAAGAGGAAAAGGATGGATGATAATGCAACTCAACAAAAGAAGCAAAAATCAACAAGGACTCCATCTACCACTAGTACTCCTTCTGAAAGAGAAGTGAATATCTTTGTAGATATGAATGCAACATTGAAAGGGAAGAACATCTCGCAGGAAGATGAAGGAGTTGTTCATAATACACAAGACAGAAGGAGTGTCAATGAATCTAATGACACCAATCAGCAAGAGGACCAAGAGGTTAATTCACCACCTCATGATGAAGAACATATCTATGATCAGCAAATCAATACCAATGAAGCAGTACAAGACATGGATGTTGAGGATCAGAATCAAGGACATCATAAAGACACATTCATGGCCCCCAATAGCAATCAGCAACAATCTGATTTAGAAGAGTTGGATGATCAAGCACCTGAATAGTTGAAAGAAAGAATGAAGAAGAAACAAGTGACAATAGTAGATGAGGTTAGACATTTGGATACTTGGCTTGCAATTGTGGAGCAAAACGAAGAAAAGAAGCCTAAGAAGTATTCCAGAATTGTGAAAGATGCATATGGCTCACGAAAGGTGCAAGTAGTTGTTCCTAAATATGATAAGCCCAGGGATCAAATCACTGCAGAAGATTATGACATAAGGGAGATAAACATCAGTCCTATCACTTGCACTCAGGTTGTTGAAGAGTTTAGAGGATCAGCCTCTAACATGGAAGAGCAATTGGAGATCGAGGTCAGAAAAAAGAAGCAATTGAAAGAAGAGAACAAGCAATTGATAGATTACATCCATCGTATGTCTTCCAGACAAGAGGAAGATGCACCTCCTCCACTTCAAATACTTTCCAAAGAAACAGTTGAAGGGGCAGAAGAAACAAGGATAATAGCTCAAACCACTAAGACATGGATCGAGAATGCTTTTCAGCAAGCTAGTGCCTTCACTCATGAGTATCTATAAACTTATGATAGAGTCACCACATTCTTGTGCAGAATCCAGAACATTATGGAGATATGGGATGAATTTCAGTTCATCCGAGATAAGACTATTCCACGTTTACAAGCATTGAAGGAAATTCCCAAACAAATGTTGATTGATGGTGGAGTAATGGATGCAAAAGCAGTTTATGACTTCAACAAATGGTATTGCATTTTGGTGACTAAGAAGGAAACTATTGATAAGACAAAGGATGATTGCATCAAGATGGAGGAATTGCTCAAAGCAATTCAAGAACAATTCATCATTTCAACTAGAGAAATGTTCCTGCAAGACATGCTTGATGAAGATGGTTTTAGTGCTCAGGAATTGCATAATCAGGTAAAGTTTACCTTCTTGCCAACCACGGGATTCTCAAATGTTGTTTTGACGGGAGCATGTTCATTCATGGCCTTCATGGGAATGTTTCGAAAACGGGAAATGGAATGGCAAAAGGTCTTTGCTACTTGTGCTGATGCATTGGAGGTGATCGAGTTCAAACTCAATAATTTGCCTAACTTGTCCATGGAGGAGCTCAACGCAGTGATGTCCAGATTCATTATTTGCCATCAGAGAGAAGGATCAAGGAAATGAACTTCTAGAAGAAAGTTTGTTATGAGTTGCATGTGGTGTGTATTTTCTCATTGGAGGAGATTTTCTCGAAGTTTGTGCCAAAACATGCCTTATTTCTATTGGTTGATTATGTAATAGGTTAGTTGGCCACAACTAACCCTTATTAGGGTTTTGATCTCAACTGTCCATTTCAGGGCAATCTTGGCCCTCTTTCAATTTGGAGCTCTCTATAAGCTGCCATTTTCTTTTATTTGTATGTATGAGAGGAACTTGAACAATTGTTGCTATTTTGCTATTGGATTAATAAAGACATTGAAGTGTGGTGTTTTCTACTTAATCTTTGGAGCATATGCATGGTTATTCATCTTCTCGATCCAAGTTTTAGAATTTTGTTTAAGTATTAGAATTGAATGATAGAATGTTGCATATGATTTATGGTGGAACTCTTAATCCATACCACTAGCTGTTTGTTGATTGCAAATATGCCTTGTGTGGTCAACTGGAATATTTAAATGTGCTTAGGTTCAATTGTTATTTAATCATTGATATGCATCCAATTGATGGTGTCTTTGCTTGATAATAATTTGAAATTCATTTGATCTCCTTAGAAGATTGCATTAGCCTTAGTGGAGTTGTTCTTGTTTGGCAAAACTAAGACTAGTTGAGTTTCACTAAAATCATCCTTCATCCTTGCAGTCCTAGATATAGTTTTAGCGTCCCTCAATCCTATCCTTTTGCTATTTTTTGATAAACGTCTAGTAGTAGTAGTAAAAGAGCTTCATTGCATATCACTTAAACACCATTCCTTGAACATTCATGTCTTAAGAATACATAAGGCCCCTTGATGAAACAGCAAACACAACGATCAACTGTGCTTATCCACATGTCGTGACCCGACATTTATGAACCTTGGAGTTGTCTCAAGTGATCCTTAAGCCAATCTTCAGCATTTGAGAGACTTTGATCAAGAGAGGATAAGATACTTTTAGGTATTTTATTCTATGTTTGCATGTGCCTAAAAAACACATCAACAGACATGTCATGCATGATATTCATCCAAAACTTAAGGAGTACATGAGAAGCTAGTGGCTCTTAAGTCCTTTTATCTTTCCTAATCAAGGGGTTAGTTATATTTCTAAATACTTAATACAGCGACTTACGAGAGGAATAAAATAGAAAGCCTCAAAAGAGAAATAGTGTTTGTTAACAAAATTCATGTAACACTCTTGTGTGGCAACGAGTATCTATGTGAGTACGAATATAGTCAACTTTAAGTTTAAAACTTACTTTTTACAAGACCCTCGCCTAGAACCCTAAATTGCAGTCGAAAAGGGTGGAACATTGACTTCACACTTAAGTGTGATTACAACTATTTGAAAACCTTTGGCCAAGGTGATACTCTTACCAAGAGTGTCAGTCAAAAACATAGTCCAAATTACACCCTGGTCAGAGGTCATACTAGTTAGGGGTATCCTATAGTGTATGACCAACTAGGGAGCTGTATAGGATTATACACCAGTCTTAGATGGCACGAGTTCTACTTTCCATTACCTCCTTACGAAGGGTCGGGCCAATTCAGTTGGATATAGCGCGAGGGACTAGTAAGTTCGTGGTTGGGCGGAAAAGCGCCCCGATGATGCTTTCCCTACTCAATGGTCTAATGGTAAAGTTATGAAAGATCAGAATTTGGCATCTAGAAAAATGTATCTTCTACACCTCTCTATTCATTTAATTTGACTTGTTAAAGTTTTCATTTGTATCTACTATTTTGCTCATAGCATAGATCTCTGTTAAATTCAAGTATTCAGTTTTAAGTTCAAGTTTCCTTTCAGTTAATTAATGTTGGAAATAAAAAAACTACAAATGTTTCCTTTCTTTCTGCTTCAAGTTGAAATTGTTGTAATTTAATTTGCATAGTTCTTTTGCTTGTTACAACACAAGTCAGTTATGTGAAATTTTAAGGTGCAACTTGCTTGGGTGAATGTGTCCTTGTATGTGTAACTTGTAGGTAAGTTGTGGTAGGTCCTATCCTTCCCACGACCCATGACATGCATTAGGTCATATCCTACCAGTTATCACAAAAGCTTGCACCCTTGCTAAGCTACCAACTCAGCAACCTTGTGAAACATGGAAACAACCCCGAAGTGTGGGACCTTGCACAAGGGGTTGAATCTCCGGAGAAGGCTGGCTTCCTTCTTCAAATAGGTGCAGGTGTTGAACCAACTCAACACTTCAAACTAACTCCTAAGCCTATCCTAACAAATTGCAAAGGTAAAGGGAAGAAAGAATTGCTGGAAATAAAAGGAGGTGATGCACCAAGAAGAGATTGTTCCTCTCCCAACCGAGATGACACAAAGAATTAATTGAAACACCCAAGAGATGCACAGACTTCAGTAGCATGAGTGACTCCAATTCATGTATGGAGGTTAGAATTCATTGAGTGTCAAGAGGGGAGAAGGATTCCCACAAGTCACACTCAGAAAACAAGTTAACACAACATATATGGAGAGAAAAGCCACAAGACATACACCTATGATGAAGGTAACAAAACATACACAGCATGCATAGATTGAAAGAAGGCAAGAATGGTGATTTTCAATTAATTATAAGGCCAAAAGCCAATCTTACAGTTGCAGAAATGCAAAAATAATTACAAGTCTTCAAGAGAAGAGAAGAGCATAAGAAAGCTCAAGCCAACAGGGAGAGAACCCTTTACAATAAGGCTTCACAACCTTATATAGAGAAATGGGTTACAATGGTGATCATAACCCCTGCATGTCAGTCTGGAAGTGCAGAGAAGTGCATGCACTTGACTTGTACATGCAAGCAACCTAGCCATACCTCCAAAGGCAATTCTGAGGAAGATATCGACTGACCTTCCAAAGTCAGACATGACATAAGACACCCAGCATGGCCCTCGTACCTCCCTTGATGGAAATCCTACCAAAACATTTAATACACCCTTGTGGCTCCACAAAAAGTCACCAAAATTGTCAGAGCATTAAAGGCCTTGAGTGTCGATCACGCCATCCGAAAGTGTCGCCAGTCGAAAGGAAGCTCGGAGACTTCGGAAGCTCGGACTCCCAAAGTGAGGAAGACAAGGGAAGGAGACAATAAAACCACCCTTGCCCTTTCCAGAGTTCCGGGATAGGAGAAAGGAGGGCTAGGAAAGGAACTTCAGAACCTCGAGGTTTCGGAGTTCCGGAGGAACTAGGGAGAGAAGGCAAAAGGGGAAGGAGGGAACCTCGAAACCTCAAGGGTCCAGGGTTCCGGGAAAGGCAAGGGAAGGGAACTTCGGGGGCTCAGGGTTCCAGAGTTCCGAGGAACTGCGCAAAGGGAACTTCGGAACCTCAGGGTTCCGGAGTTCCGAAGAAGAAAGGGAAAGGCTAAAGAGAGAAGGGGAACTTCAGAACCTCGGGGTTCTGGAGTTCCTAAGAAAAGAGAGTAAGGCTAAGGAGAGGAGGGGCTAAGCTAGGGAAAGAACTTCGGAACCTCGGGATTCTGGAGTTCCGGGGAACTGCGCAAAGGGAACTTCGGAACCTCAGGGTTCCGGAGTTCCAAAAAAGAAAGGGAAAGGCTAAAGAGAGAAGGGGAACTTTGGAACCTCAGGGTTCCAGAGTTCCGAGCAAAGGAGAAGCTTAAGAGAAGAGGTGAAGGAAAGAAAGGCTAGGACCTTCGGAACCTCGGGGTTCCGGAGTTCCGAAGAGGGAAGGAGAAAAGGGACAAGGTGTTTGCCACATACGGTATGTGGCAAACGATTAAACGCAGGAAGTAAATGCACATAACATAATTGAAATATAAAGAACCAGTTTCTGTATTAATTCAACAGTCCATGTACATCAAGTGCTTATAACATTACACCTAGATACGACTATGATGATGCCACTACGAAGGGAAGGTATGCAATATATAATACCCGAAGGGGTGCAACCAACCGTCGCGTCCAACTGCCCTTCGAGACAACTAACTAACTGCCATAACTCATGATTACCGACGACAACATAACATAATACGACAACATGACATAATGATTATTCCCAGCAACATCATCCCCCCCAAGAAAAGAAGTCGTCTCCGAACGACTTAATACAAAATAGAGATGACATTAAACAGAACCAAGGTAGAGAACTGCAGGAACTGCTAACGCCAGTCGAGCCTGGAACTCATACACCTGTTGCGTCCTCGCCTGAAAACCCTTTTCTGCTACCATCAAACTTGTCTGCAAAACACGCTTTTTAGTCTCAGCCTCCACCAACTGCTACTCAAGTGATACTGTCTCCCTAGCCAATTTGTCCGCGATAGCCACCTGCGCTGCCCTCTCGGCATCCAACTGCTGGGTACGTTGAGCTAAGTCTCACGCTACTACTGCCTCCAACCTGGTGGTCAGCTACTCCCGAGCCCTCTGTGCATCCACCAAGGCAACCTCACGTCCAGTCGAGACATACTCCGAGGTCCTCAAAGCGTACCATTCATGCCTGGGAGTGGCCACAACCTTCTGGCACAAAGGCTAGGAGACACCTCAAATCCTCCATCACACTTCCCAAAGGCTGATAACTGAACTGAATAACTACCTGGTGTCGTACGACTTTGCGTTCTTGTAATGCCTTCCTTCAAACTCTGTTTGTTCGCAACCTCCAAATCCGTCTCCCTCTACGGCTTATGGCTTCCCCGTCAATGCTTAGCTTCAAGCTTCTTTCTCACAGTACGGAACAACCCCAACACTTACCATGACTTCTCGGATGCCCTTCGCCCAACTCCAAAAAGTGTAATGTAGCTCAAAAATAAACTGGGGTCTAGGGGCAGTGCCCCCAGCGGGGTCATTTTTTTGATATTTTAAGATGCCAAAAACCTGCTTCTCCACTCTAATTTTTCAGTGTCCTGGCTACAGACTCCATCGAATGATTTTAAATCTAGTCGTCGTTTTTTTTGTTTTTTTTCACGTGCCATCACCACCATTTATCCCTGTCGTGCCGTGGTATTTTCCCTTTCACCCTCTTTTAAACCGCCGCCTCTGTCGCCGTGCTCCTTCAGGGCTGCGGATTGTAATGTCTCGAGCTACGAAACCCGGGGACGCGTCCCCTACCTAAAAACCCTCGTCCCAGTCCCGAGGATGTTTCCCCCGCACGGGGGTTCCACCACCACACTTTTTTTTCTTTTTTTTTTCCTAATCTAACTGTCGAGAGTCTTCGGCTCGAGTCCCATGCCTCTGGGATCGCCCTTCATCCTTTTCGGTTTGCCTCGCTCGAGAGTCTCCCGCTTTGGTCCCATGCCTCTCGAGTCCCCTTCCATCCTCTCGGGTGTCCTTCCGGCCGCTCGGGTCCCCTGCACGCTTCTCGTGGTAGGGTTTCCGTTTGGACCCGTTGATGGCAAGTCTATTTTCAATGGCCATCCAAAGACCTGGAACCATAAATTCTACAAGAACCACGGTCTCCTTCCCGTACATAAGAAGAAGAAGAAGAATAAAGATTTTGAAGGCTGCAGCCTTCCACACAAGGTTCCAATCATTGTCGACACGAATGATCTTGGGATTATCTACGTCACCGAGGTTTGGGGCGTCTCCCTTCCAATATTCTGTGTATTCTGGCAGGTACACCTCCTCTGTTACTTGCTCTGGTTCCTCTACTTCGAGCCTGTAGCTCTGGAACATTTCGTAATCCTCCATCTGCCAGTGGAAGAGCCCGTTCAATGACCTCGTCTCATCCTCGGAGCACTCTCCTAGTTTGAGAATCCCTTCGTCGTTGGGCTCCCTACAGCCCCGTCCTTCGTCCCTCAGGTCGCCTTCTCCTTCACCCTCTGATTCCGAAGATGATGCCAGTTCCTCACTAACCAACTGCGTCCCAAGGTCTATGATAAACTTCCTTCCTCCATTCTCCATAGACAAAGTGTTCTTCTTCCAGTTGTGGGTGGCCTTGGCTGCCACCAGCCACCCTCTCCCTAAGATCGCATCATACCCTTTTTTCTTTAGTGGGATTACCACGAAATCCAGTATGAAGGGTTGCGTCCCGATGGTAACTTGCTGGCCCATCAGTGTCCCAATGGGTTTGATTCCATGCTGATCTGCTCCCAGCAGATTGAATGTAGATGGCCACAGCGTCGGCTTCCCTAGCTTCCGCCAGGTTTCTTCTGGAAGAACATTCACTCCTGATCCACCATCGACGATGGTATCGATTAGAATGGTGCCAAGGATACCCATCTCCACAATGGTCGGGTTCCTTCCAGTGTTAACTGCCAGCAGCCTGGGGTCTATTGCAGACCCCTCAGGAACATCTGTGCGGTGGTTGGTATTGGTGCGTGGTTGGGAGAGATTATTCAGCAACACCGTTCGTAATTGAGGCATCATCTGGAGGAGGTCGTGTACCTTCACAGGCACCTCCAATTTTAAAATTTGATTTAGTATAGCCTCCTCCGCCTCTGGTCAGCTAGAAGTACCCGTCGTACCCTTCGCCTTCGCCCCCTCTCGTATCTCTTTCTCACTTTCTTCCTGTGCTTCTCGTACCCTTCGCTTCTCCGTCTCCGGGTCTGGGCACATTGCTTGTCTGGCTTGGGCGCGGGTTACAGCCAGCACTTCCTCTTCTTTGGTTTCCTCGATATTAAGCAAGTTGACGCCGGACTTCAGGCAGGCGGCGTCTTCGTGGTCTCCTGGTCCACACCATTTGCACAAATATTGTGTGGCCTCTCCCTTCGTGCAGTCTCGGGCGAAGTGCCCCCACTGGTTGCATGCTCTGCATTGTATCATCGGTCGGCCTTTGGGGTCGTATTGGATCCGGCTCCTTGTATTGTTATTGTTGTTATTGTTGTTATTGTTGTTTTTTTCTCGCCACCGGTTATCTCGATAGCCTCCTGATGTTGCATTGTTGTTCGCCTGGGAGCTGCCGGTACCGCCCGATGTAGTTGGTTGTTCTTGCGTAAGCAATACTTGTTGGTTTCGTGTTTTCATGTTGTATGGGCACTCCTTGATGGAGTGTCCCATCACTTGGCAAATCTCGCAAAAGGCCTTCCTCGGACAAGTACCCTTCGTATGTCCTTCCTCTTTGCACTTCATACACCATACATCCCCTCCGGTCCGACCCGTGCTTCTCATTGCTTTAAATTCTCTCCTCATTCTCTCCATGTTTTTCTGGAGCGCTTGCACCTTTTTGCCAGATTCGCCATCGCTGCTACTTCCCTCGGAAGAGTCATCATCCTCGAACGAGCTATCCTCCTTTTTCTTCTTGGATGTCTTGGTCTCGCTCTCGAGATCCATCGCTCTATTATATGCATCTTCGTACGAGGTTGGTGGAACAATTTTCATCTTCTTCCGGAGGGAGTGTTTCAGTCCCTCCATGAACCATCTCTTTTTCAACCCATCCACTGGTTGACTCTCCATTTTCCCCAACAGTTCCTTGAGCCGCCGACTATAGGCTCGGACCATCTCGTTCTTGTTCTGCTTTGTGCCATAGATTTCGGCTACTATTTCATTGTCGTCTTTGAGGAGGTGGAACTCTATCTCAAACTCCTTCAGGTGGGGCCATGTGCCGACTTTGGTCTTATCCGTATCGGATTACCAATCGATGGCCACTCCCCTTAAGGTTGCTGGAAATTGTGTTACCCATTCGTCCTAGTCGGTAACACCGTTCGCTGACCATATGGTTTCGCAAGTGCGGCAATGGCGGACGGGATCTTCCTTCTCGTCACCGTTGAACTTCGGCAGCTTCTACTTACTTGCCATCCCACTGCTGGGTCTCGCTCCTCTGGTGCCTTGTGTGCTTGTACCTGGTGATCCTCCGCCTCCGCCTCCTGCACCTGACCCTCCACTCGTGG
Source organism: Cryptomeria japonica (assembly GCF_030272615.1). NCBI lineage: Eukaryota > Viridiplantae > Streptophyta > Pinopsida > Cupressales > Cupressaceae > Cryptomeria > Cryptomeria japonica. The sequence continues at coordinate 653,547,573 of NC_081411.1, forward strand.
GTCCTCCGGAGAAGGTTGTTGACCCCGAACCGAACAAATTGCCTCCCGTACGGTACCCTTGTGTCCCCCGGCACCGTTGGCCGCACCGTCACCTTCAGTCGTCTCCCTCCAGTTGTCCTCCGAAATGGACAAGTTCTTTAGTAGGTCTCTGGTAGCATTGATCAGGTTTAGACTTCGCCTTGTTTGTTCCACCAGCTCTTCGCGACTTCTTACCCTACAGTGGTATTCTGGCGAACTGTAGAGTTCTCCTTCGGCACCCTCCGTGACTCCTAGGTTCCCTTCAAGCAACCCTATGACAGTGTAGAGAGTGTAATTCTCTCCGTCTATCTCTACCTCCGTGACTCCTAGGTTCCCTTCGACCAACCCTACGACAGTGTAGAGAGTGTAATTCTCTCTGTCTATCTCTTCCTCCGCAACCTCCGTGACACCTCCTAGGTTCCCTTCGAGCAACCCCTCGGCCAGTCGTCCCTCAGCAAGCTGCCTTAGCCTACGCCTTCGTTCTATTTGTTGTCTGAGATTCAACGCTCTTTGTGCCACTTCCCATTCGTCACTTTGTATCTTTTTATTTTTGTCCTTATTTAGTATATTGAGCATAAATCACTTCCGTACATAGCAAGCACACGCCATGTACACAAAAAAAAAAAAAAAAACTTATATTATTTTCCCTTTCGGCCACAATTTATGTCAACATTGTGCCGGGATTATTACATGGTTCAATTTCCCCTTGGCCTTGTGCCATCACGCTCCGCTTTCCAGCGACGACTGTTTTCTTCGTACTATTGGAGGACTTGTTGGCATCGCTCCTCACGGGCAATCTCCTCCAGGCGAGTTTGTTGTGCCAGTGATGCTTGTGCAAGCAACAGGGGGAAGTGGTTCATCAACCGATTCACTGCGGGGCTAACTTCCAGTGCGGTCCACACGGCACTTGTTGGAACTTCAGCCTTCGTGGCCTCTCTTTGGACGTAGGTCTCGATGGCCACCTGAAGCAGGATTGAGAATTCCCTCGTTGCAATGTCTTCTCTGTCGTAGAGCTTCGTTTGCGCGTCGTCGGCCTCTGGGTTAATCTCACCAACGGGTAGGCCCATCGTGTCCGTACGCCATCTGCTCCTTCCTTTCCCGAGTATGTCTAGGCAACGGCGCCAAATGTTTGCCACATACGGGTAAACGATTAAACGCGGGAAGTAAATGCACAGAACATAATTGAAATATATTAAAGAACCAATTTTTGTATTAATTCAATAGTCCATGTACATCAAGTGCTTATAACATTACACCCAGATACGACTATGATGATGCCACTACGAAGGGAAGGTATGCAATATATAATACCCAAAGGGATGCGACCAACCGTCGCGTCCAACTGCCCTTCGGGATGACTAACTGAGTGTTGTAACTCATGATTACCGACGACAACATAACATAATACGACAACATGACATAATGATTATTCCCAGCAACACAAGGAACTTTGGAACCTCGGGGTTCCGGAGTCCCGGAGAAAAGAGAGAAAGGCTAAGGAGAGGAGGGGCTAAGCTAGGGAAAGAACTTCGGAACCTCAGGGTTCAGGAGAAACTGGAGACAAACTAAGGTAAGGAAGGGAACCTCGGAACCTCGGGGTTCCGAAGTTCCGGGCAAGGATAGAAGAAAGGCTAAGGCAAAGAACTTCGGAACCTCGAGGTTCCGGAGTTTGAGAAAAAGAAGAAGGAAAGAGACAAGGGCAAAGAACTTCGGAACCTCGGGGTTCCGGAGTTCCGGGGAAGAAGAAAAGGCCAAGGGAGGCACTTCCTCCGGACAAGGCAACACTTCACACTTCATGATTGCTTTTCTCCTTGATCAACTGGGGCAGCGCTGGTCCATGGAACATATCTCTGATCGGTTCTCACTAATGGACCAAGGGTGTCATAAAATGACAACACCGCCCATCCCAACCATAGCTTATATTTTTAAGGGTATGTCTATAAAGACCCTCCACTATCTTACATACAGAGTCTCATGTAGTCTCTCATTTTTCATATTGTATATTAGTGATATTTCTTTGGTGTCTTTTGACACCACCTCTATGCTAATGTTCTCTTCTATTGCTTGTGGAGTTTATTCTTTGATCAATCATGGACTTGGGTCAATAAAATAACAGCTTGAACTATTGACTAGACTAGATCATTCAACATATATTAATGTTTGTGAAGCCTAATTTTTCCTTCACTTTATACCTAAACTGCACGAATATAGCATGCAATTGGACAGTTTCACCATGTAAAAAACACGCATCAGAAAATTTCAGATTTCTGAATGCAATATCAGATTAAACCATAAGAACCACCTGAAAAGAAATCTAGACACAACTTCTAGTCAACAAGAAAACCGACTACAATTCCTTACAGATAGTATCCTTTTATCTCTGTATAAAGATGAGTATGTGCACTCAAAAAGAAACAGAAAGCTGCTCACATACAGTGCCCCCTGTTGTAGCCTTGCTAGCCCGTTTCCATTTCTCCTGCTCACGTGTTGTTGGTGCAACTTGCCATCTAGGTTTGTCAGCCCTGATGGCCTGAGATCAATAACAAGGAGGAATGTAAGAAGAATATAAAAATGTTGTGCAGGAAAAAACAAAACATAAAAAGGTAAATTAAAAAGTTGTCTGCAACTCAATTTACAAGATATATAAAAAATACCTCATCAGTAGAAATGCCAAGCCTAGCTGCTTGGACTTGGTGCTCTAAAATTGAGACTGAAGGCTTCATTAGTTCCTCACTTAAGTCCACCTCAGGGCTGTCCATCAGAAGTAAAAAATATTTCTTGATTTCAAGTAGAAAAACAAGTTGTAGCAAAAACCCAGATACTAAATGGAAATGAAAATCAAGTACTACAAGAACCTGTCAAGAGACATAGCTCTATTAAGGCTCAGAAAACCTGCTTCATGTTCCTGTAAAAAGGAAAATGTTGAATCCAAAGTCATTTTTCAATTAATGAGATATAAGAACACTCAACAAGCTTGCAAGAGCTAAATTCTGGCAGCAGCCCACCGAAGCTACACAAATCCATAGACAATAAATATCATTGACTCCAACTACTAATCAACAACTTCATCAATATTCATGAGGGCAGTTAGACATTAATATTGTCTTTGAAGTTCAAAGGAGGCAACTGTATACAATATAACATTGACAAAGTGGTTTTGGTACATTGCAAGGTTAAAACAAGGTAACCATGTTTGTAAAAAAATGGAAATATAAGAGGTTCAGAAAAACATAAAATGTATTCAAGTAAAAAGGGGGGAGATGGAACATGAGAAACAACATATAGAATTTTCATGTAATATAATTGTTTGGGAAAATGAGAAAAAATTCACCCCAAAAAAGGTGAAAATGTGGTTTGTATTGTCCGATGTAGATCGACGTTGATATTTGTGGCTGACAAAAAGAGACAACATGTTTGTTTCTCAATTTGGAAGTATTGCACTACCAAGGTCACAAGCCAAGCTTATGACACACAGTTACCATTCAATCGATAGTTGCTATATGAGTACACACTGGAAAGACATTTATATGCAATTTTTAGCCAAAATGCTTCTTTATGAATCCTTTTTTCACAACGGATTCATTATTTGGGGGAAAACAACTCTGAATTAGAGTCCCAAGGGAAATTTGATGGAATAGGTACATTCCCCACAGTACAATGATGACCAATTTACTGGGGGAAAAATGCATAGTATTAGTGCACTGACCAGAATTTGCATTAAACAGTTAAGTCCAAGTGTTTTTCCCTGTTCTAAAATTTTCCACTCCTACATCCTTTCACATTTATGTACCAAAAGGATCCCCACATTAGAATACACTGTCTAATCATGATGAATCCTGTTAGAAATTGTGCAGCTGCTGTATATGTTTATTGCTTGTAATTATCTTTTCCTTTAATGGCTATAGGTTTTGAATTGTTGGCAGAATCAAGGGAAGGCAGATGGCTGAACATTTGAACCATATGAATATTGTGCATAAATATGTTTTTACCAATAATATGCAAATTCAAGCTTGTTTGCTGCTGTAAGGTTTTACTTGTCTTATTTTGTGTAAAGATAGTTGCAGCTACAATTGTTTTACAAGACCTCGTAATCACCACACTCTAACTCCAGTTTACTGAAACAAGAGATCCCCTTAATTATTTTCTTTGAATTTTAATCTTCCTGTGCTTTACTTTTCCAGGCTTCTCTTTGATGACTGTGATTGCTTAATTGCTATCAGTTTGTTAATCACTGTAATAACCCTATCACTTAACAAAGAGGCATAAAGGCCAAAGGCCACTAAATCATAGAACAAGTCACAAAGAATAAGTGATGAAGAAGGTACTATTAAAGGAACCCATCATGAAGACCCGTATACTTTCAATAGAATGACCAGTTTGATAAGAGGAAATTATCTTATTATGAATGGCGACTTATTAAGGAATGATTCAATTAAATTATGCCCGGTTGAGAGAAAGGCACCGATCCAGTAAAGGTTAACAAGACATTGCTTGTTTACATAAGCAATTGTCGAAATGCAAAGCGCTTAATGGTAGTAAGGAACGGTTAGTAAAAGACTATATTTATTCTTAGAGAGGTGCGACCTTTCCTTTGGTTATAACTATTAATGAAAGAAGGTGTATAGAACAAGTCACAAAGAATAAGTGATGAAGAAGGTACTATTAAAGGAACCCATCATGAAGACCCGTATTAAGGAGAGGAGCAACTTAAGTCACAGAAACAAAGACAAAAGAGCAGTGATTTTATTAAGAAGACCTTTAAACTAAACTACCTTATATTTTCAATACAACGACCAGTTCGATATGAGGAGATTATCTTATTAGGAATGGTGACCTTATCAAGAAATGATTCAATTAAATTATGCCCGGTTGAGAGAAGGGCAGCAATCCATTAAAGGTTATAAGGACATCGCTTGTTTACATAAGCAATTGTCTAAATACAAAGCGCTTAATGGTAGTAAGGAACGGTTAGTAAAAGACTATATTTATTCTTAGCAAGGTGCGACCTTTCCTTCAGTTATAACTATTAATGAAAGGAGGTGTCTCTGAAAGAATTGTCCCTTTGGGAGGATATAAGATGACCGTGGGAGAGTTGAATGAAGGGCAGGGAAGAATTATTAATTTGAATGTTAGACTCAGATTAGGAAGTGCTCTTGGGAGCCCTTGATCAGCCAAGTAAGGGTGGCGTTCACCAATTGTAATGCTAGGAACGCACAAGCATAAAGATTATAATCAGGAAAAGCATCAAGAAATCATCGCATGATTATAAGGTTTCTGTTGATGGGTCTAAAGTCACGGAACTACGACTTCATCCGGCCAACGCAGAATAAAATGCTAAATATCCTATCCTCTTGATATAAGGAGATCCCTAATGCTGTTTTAAATTGATCAATGGGGATGACCTCAAGGTTTCGGCTGTCAGGTTTTGACTGCAGGATAGCTTAGCAGTTGATGTGTTTTGCTACAAACACAAAGGGGACTTACGGTTAGACGGAATTGGTTTTGCACAGGTTCCCTAAAATCTTACAGTGACAGCAGGATAGCTTAGCAGTTGATGTGTATTGATGGAAACACAAAGGGGACTTACGGTTAGACGGAATTGGTTTTGCACAGGTTCCCTAAAATCTTACAATCCTATTTCATCTGATTTGCTTTTAATTGATGCTACTTCAGCTTGACTTGCGGGTTTCTTTTATTAAAAAGGGGAAAAAGGGGGCAATAAGGATAAAGAGTAAATAAGAACAACTAGCTAAGTTAACTAAGACAACATATTTGAACACATAGACGGAAATCTTAAAATAACCAGAAATTACTTTGCCAGCTAATTAGCACAACTAGGTAAAAACTAGTGCAATCATCTAGGGATTTTGAATTTTCAAGCTACTAAATACAAATGATGGACTCTTACACCCATTCATTCAAATCTAACAACCGAACTTAGCACAAAAATGGGCTCAGACTAACCATGCAGAGGGAATAATAATCAACTATTTCCTAATGGTATGAACCAAGATTTCCATCAAATACATGCATAAATAAACTGTTTGAAAAGTAAGTACAGTTGCAGAAATATAAAATAGATGGAGAAGAGGACCATGCACTCACGGTAAAAAAGACACAGCTTTAACATCCATTAAATTTTGTATATATTTTGCCAGAGTTTTTGCAACGATCTTTAACTTTCTGCCTAAAATAAAGGAGAAACTAACTTCTTTATATAGAGTTCTTAAAATGGATGAATGGCCAAGATTAAACTTAGACAAGTGGGCCAGATTCATCCTCTAATCAAAACTGCCCATACCCATAAATGGGAGGCAAAATATCAACAACAGCCAAAAGGGGTAACAATAACTACCAAAAAGGTAATTAATAACTACCAAAAAGCTGCTCCAAAAAGTGCACATGCACAGAGCTCAAAATTTACAACAGCTTTGGTAGTTAGGAAAGAACTTTACGTCTGAAAAAGTGCACTTTAAGATTTAAAAGGAAACATATACTTTAGGAAAGCACTTTTTCCTTTCCTGTTGTGGACTCTTTTTCCACAAATTTGACCTCGTCGCGCAAGTACTCTCCCCAGATATCCTGATCTGCTGCACGCTCTACCTGAACTTAGTTCTGGAATCTTAGGCACAACTTGAACAGTTCGGTTGCTGGAGGCATAGGAGGATTAAACATTTTATACTGAATACCCTCTAGGAGGCTGTCTACACTCTCCAGCTCTTCTCTTCAGTATGATCTATGATTCTCAAAGCACGATATATCTACATGTAGCCCACTAGCAAATTCCAGGTCTTCCATGGAGTAGGTGACCTTGGTTTTCAACCTGTCCTCCCACTGTGGTTGCGCCTCATTGTCTCTCATACTACTTTTCCAACCAGGGACCATTGATCTGAGGATCTTTTCACCAAGATCCTTCACGTTTGACAAAGCGTCATTGCACTTATCTTGCATTTTGTTGATATTATCCTTCATGTCGTTCTTCATGCTGAGAATCCAATACCATTCCTTGAAGGTATTGACATCATAGGGATCTAGGATAATATCAAGTGTGGGGATTTGAGAGCAGGTCCAAAATAGAGCCCTTGTGAGGGGCAATGCCTTGGCAATCGCCTCATGAGCGTTATAACATTCTTTCCTCAGCTTACACATTTTGAAAAGAGTGGATTCCCTATGGAGAGCCATTTCTCGTACATCTTTGAAGATTTGCTCTCCCTTTTCCTTAATGCCTTGAATCCATTCCCTGACAGCCTTGGCGGTATTACGCACTCCGTCAAATTCAGCTGTGGTCCTTTGTGTTAATGCCAATGGGGGAACATGGGATTCAACGGCATGTTGCAACGGCCTCAGCAAGTGATCTATGTACCCTTCAGCTTGCTCAACACGAGCCCAGTACATATCTCTCTCAGCGGTCATCTCGTCGAGTTGTCTGAGCATATTCTAAACGGAATCTTTGAACTCTTCTCTCTCCTTCTCTTTGGTGGCTCGCCCGATTGGGATGATCGCAACATTGTAATCAGCTAATGCAATCTGATCTGCTGGCTTCTCTGTAGGTGGGGTGGCAATATGAATTGTGCGGTTCCTTTGCTCATCCTCAGTGATTCTAGAGTAGGTCTTGGGCTTTTTCTTACCTTTGGATTTTATTTCTCCTATGCGAGAGAAGATATCCTCCGGGTTGATTGGTGGCTTGACGGCTGTTTCCGCTGCGCACAAGCAATTAGCCAGTCCTAAGGGATGGTTTGTCCAGATGTAATTGCCAAATTCCAACTCTGTTCTTTGGAGGCATCAGCTGGCTCACTGCCTACCTGCAATTGATCGGTCATAAAAGGAACAGATGCAGTATCCAATCCCTTACTCATGGCTGAGTTCTCTCCTACCTCACTGAACAGTTGTCGGGTATCCTCCTGTGATGGTTGCTCTTCAGTTTTGTCGGGTTTATGAGTCTCATTCCCCTTTTGTTCTCCCTCAACAATGGTGTCATCCTTGCCACCGCTATTCAATTGCAAATCATGCCTACTTCCCTGTGTGAGCTCATGCTTACCAGCCTCTTGATTAGGTGCAATCTCTCCCTCAACTTGATTTCCAACTTCATCAGGGCCAACGACCCTTACCTCTGCATCTTGCTCACCTTGTGTCTGAGGATTATTTGCCTCGAACGCATCAATATCACTCTGTGAAGGCGAAGCGGGTATGTAGTTAAGTTCAACCACATCATCCTCTGAACTGTGGTCTTTAGATGATGAACTAACCTTCGGCCTCCTGATAGGGATCTTTTCTCTCCTTGTTCTTTTTGATGTTCGAGTTCCTCTATTGGCTCTTGCTTTCTTCCTCTTCTTTTCAAGTTTCTCAACCTCTTCCTTTGGCACGCTTGAGGTTCCTTCATCCTCCAAAGACTGGGAATCAAGACTACCCATTAGATTATATGTAAATTGGGTCCCCTCATGGGTCAGTCTCTCGATTTGTTGGGATAGCCAATAATCGGTATACCTCCTTGGAGCTTCCATAACTGTCTCAAAATTTGTGATTGGGTCCTGAGTCCAATCAATGCCTGGCAAGATGTTCTTAACTGCCTCAAATTCTCGGACTTGCAAGCAATTACCATAATCTGTCACCTGATCTAGGACTTGGCGGTACTCATAAAGCCGCATTTGCTGAACACAGCCTAGAATATTCACGCCGACGAACCTCAAAGTCATTGGAATAGTTGCTCCAATAGTCCTCTATTGACGCCTTGGCCCTGTAGCGCCTGCCATAGGCTCTCTTTGCCAACTTATCATGATCAAAGCACTTCCTAGGGAAATGTTCTTGTAGGCCATAGGACGCCAATTCAGCAAATGACTCCTAAGACTACACCGAATTTTTGAAATGCACATCAAGGGTACCCAAAATCATGGGGAAGGTGAACCCAGATTGCTTCTTATCTCTGAGTAGACTGCCTACTGGGTGCGCCTGCCTTGCAACTTCCATGAGGACTATTTTATCTGACGGATAGCGTGGAAGCCGGAATGGTGTTCCCTCAAAGCCTGCTATTCTGATGTAAGTGAACCTAGGAAACTGGATAAACCACGCACCATATTTCCGGATCAAAATGATAGCCTGCTCTGAGAGCCTTATATGTAATCCTCCTTGCATTAATCTGACTAGGCGCATTGTAAAAGCATCATTGACACGCTCATACTGACCAATTGCATAGGCAATGTTATTCTTTTCTCTTTGAGCAATGTCATAATAATGCAGCTGAGGGTAGCATTCATACACCTTTACCTGATTCGGCCCATTCTCGATCTCACCTTTCTTGATTAACCCTGTCAGTGGCTGGTGTCGGGCAAACATGTAAACCAAGTAGGAAGTCATGGTAAAGTACTTCTTTTCTTCAAGCTCGATCAGTTGTGTATGGATATTGTCGCTGATGATCTGAGCCCAGTCGAACTTAGACTTCCCAGCGAAGACCTGCTCAATAAAGTAGAACATCCATTCCTCAAAAAGATTAGATTCAGGGAGTCCCATGACCCAGCTGAGTAAGGTAACCATATCACCATACTCGTTATGAAAATCACTTCTGGGGATCTTTTTACTGATCCTAATGCTTGGGGGTCTTCTTTCTTTGTACCATTCTTTGTTTATCAACGTTTTGCATTTAGCAGGATTCATGTCATAGGCGACCTGCGCCTCATCAATAGTTGTAGCAATAGGATTATTGGGAAATGGGATATCAAATGCCTCCCCAATGGCTTCGGGTGTGAAAAGAGCTAGGACAATCCCCTCTAGCACCACTAATCTGGTTTCTGGCTGATAATGTCTAGCAGCCTCAACCACTAATTCATAATTTTGCACAGCCGGAGGGAAACCAGCTACCTGAGAAATACCACTCTCCATCATCCGTCTACGCTTGCCATAGGCATTTGGAGAGTATACCTTGTTCTTGAAATCTTGAATATCTATGTGGCCCAAATCCGTGTCTCCTATGTTCTCCCATACACTTTGGACTTTCGACTCCCTAACTCCTCCCCTTTGGTATTGGTACTTCATTTTCTCGCCCTTGCGGGGAATGTCAGACTTGGAAACCCGAGACGTTCCGGTTGCACCAAGTGTCTTAGAGGATTCAACCACCGATCTAGGCATCTATCCTGCACAACCGGACACGGATTACGAGACGAGATAAAGCAACAAAACGGGTTAAGCCAAAACAAAGGACGATGTTAGCGCTTAAAATCAATGATCAACGGGAACATCGAATTTGAAAAAGCATGACGTTTCACTAAATAGAGCCTGATCATTTGGAAACTAAAGGTTATTTGAAGCAAAAAATTAAGTTGGTTTCATTTAAATTTCGCTGCTTGGAGCGGGTTTCAAAAATGCTACTTCCGATGGATGACGGCGGCAAGAGCAAACGTTCTAGCTTGCGACTCAAGGTTTGAATGCTTTGATGATTGCCAATCTAAAATGCACTTGGAAAAGAGTTTGTTCAAGTTCAGATTTGAATTTTCAAAATTTCTCTGTCTAAATTTTCATTTCAACGGTTAACTTCCCTAGCTGATTATTGTTATTGCATGCTATGATTGATGTTTTCTAAAATCATGACCTACAAAACTTCACTTTCTCACCCATGTCTATCCCCAACTTAAACATCGTGACCAATTTTGCACAAATTAATGATTTAAAGGAGAGAATCGAATCTTACCTGGTGGACTGCCCAACGTAGAATGATCTTCGGCCAAAAACAACCTTTTGCAAAGTGCGATTTCTTGAAACTTCGGAGGCTTGGGCGATTTTGCAAAGTCTAACGCCTTTCTACTTTCCCTTTTGGTGCGAATTTGGACTGCAAGGGTTTTCTACAAGTTTAACGCCTTCCTTAATACTCTATAACTCGCGTTTTCGGCCTGGAAGGAAGGGTCTGCAAATTGAGTGAATTTAATGAAAACGCATTCCTTTTTCTCCCTTCGGTTTTCGGCCTGGAGAGGCTCTTTGAAAATGCTAAAGTAAATTGCCTATCACGCGATTTTCGGCTGGAGGGACCCCACAAAAACGAAAGTTGAAAACGCCCCTACTTCACGCGATTTTCGGGCTGGAAGAGGCTCTTGCCAAGTTCGAAGTGAATAACGCCCTATTGGGAAAAAATCGCGATGCCCTATTTTCGGGCTAAGAGAGGCATATGAAAATGTCTTCAAGTTAAATGCTTTTCACTCACTCATTTTCGCAAATTTGGTCTAGTGGAGCTTTTGAAAATGTTTCAAAGTTAACGCCTTTTCATGTATTGGCATTTTCAGGCCAAAAGCATTTTTGCAAGCTTTAAAAGTTAAAACGCCCTTCCTTTCTCGCAATTTCGGGCTAGAAAGACTTTCTGCAAGCTTTTAAAAATGACGCCTTACTCATTTTCAGGTTGGGAGGCCACTTTGAAAAGTTACAAAAAAAATAACGCTTTGCCTCTATTTTGAAATTCGGCCTAAAGGCTTACTTTGCAAACTTAATAAAAATAACGCCTAACTCCATTTTAGCGATTTCAGGCCAAAGAGGGGTTATGAAAAAGTTCTTTTAAGTTTTACGCTTTTTCACTTATGCAATTTTCGGGTCAAAAGGGGCTTTTGAAAAGTTTCAATGTTTAAACGCTTTTTCACTTTCCCCATTTTCGGGCAAAAAGGGGGGTTTGCAAACCTTTTAAAATGACGCCTTCCCTTCTATTAGCGAATTTCGGCCTGGAAAGCATTTTCGAAAAGTTTTTAAAATTAAAACGCTTTACTTCATTTTAGCAATTTTCGGCCTGGAAGGGTCTTTTGAAAAGTTTTTTAACGTTAAAGCCAAATTCGGCCTGAAAGGCCTTTTTGCAAAACCCATGGACAACTGACATTTTCGCCCTCTTGGCCGATTTTCAAGCTCATGCAAAAATTAGTCTCTCTTGTGAGAATTTTGAATATTTAAAACTACGAGACTCTCCGCAAATTCACCCCTTGGCCCTGCAACTTAAATTAATAGACGCCTCATCGCTATGTATGGTTCACGATTCAACCCTCTCATCCCGAACGGGATCATGCCTGACCTTTGATACGAACTCCTCAGGACCTAAGGAACCGGGCAGGCTCGCTCTCCTGCGGGATCATTTCCTCACTACTACCTGTTGCATCTCAATGGCGAATAAAAATAAAAATCCCATGCCGGGGGCGAAACAAAAAAACAAAAAAAAAGAAAGAAAGGGGGGGACCCTGTCGGCGACAGGGAGTGTGTGCAAAGCACAACAGTTTCCATTCAGGAAGAGCAATTAGACAGAGGCATCTTGTCTCTTTCATTTGCAAACAGGATCAGACATATTCAAACGCATGATCTTAAGGAGATAATTCAGAGACAGCAATCACACTTTGTCTCTGCTATTTCATGTATCATAGCAGATCCATTAATTCAGATACAAAGATATATATATCTGCATACCATTACTACTCCAAATGCAGGGTTATAAGGATATCAATCAGGAAAAGCATTCAAGTTTCAAGGCCAATAAATCTATCTTATATAGGCAGACTTATACACAATTTGATGCATGGTTTTAGAGTCATAAATCAGGAATAGCAATATCTCATATAGCCAGACCTATATGCAAGTTAATGCATGGATATAAGGACAATAAATCAGGAACATTAATCAGATTTGCATTAGGATCAATACCATATTCATTATGCATGCAAATCAGACTTTATTTCAGAATTTCAATATAGCAATCTTTATCTATCTCTTACTATTCATCTAAGATTGCCTACTTATCAACACATTGCAGATTTTATTGAATTTTAGTAACTATATTTCAAAGGTTCCTACTAGGGACATTACAATCACAGTTCATCCCTCTCTTCAGATTAGGTCTGTAGATTCCCAGGTGAAAGTTTCAATCAGCCATGTCTTCTAAGGATTAATCTTTGCTTGACTTGCTGCTTCTAGGGCTTAGTTGCTTTATTTCCCAAGAAATTTGGTTTGAATTGAAATCCAGATGTCAAAGATTGTAATCCTGAATCACGTTTGGTTTTGCATCCAAAGTCTCCTTTGTTTGTCGCTTGGCTTGAGTATTAGTACCTGACTGGGTTTATGTTCTTGGATTTTATCTTGTAGTGTCATAAACTGTATCCCTTTATAATTTCACCAATGTTCCATGGCCGTTGGGGGCGGAGGGACGCGGAGACTGATTTCAGAGACAAGGGAACAAAGGGCCTAAGTTTGGGGACTACGGGGGGACGGTGGTAGGGGGTGGCGGAGTGGTGGTGCTGATATAGTTATACATATACTTATAGTACTTAAAAAACTAGTTGTGAAAAGATGTATAACAGTAAAAGAATTACATTTCAAATGAAACTATAGGAAATTAGTAAAATTATTAAGTAGCAAAATTTGAAATACTAAATCTAAATACGAAGATTTCTTGAATGTTAATTGCTAAATAAAATTTGGCAAATGACATTGTCAAATTGGAGATTTCTATTATATCGAAAATATGAATATCTAATATCACAAAGTCTATAAAGATGATTATATGATACATCATTACAATGCGTAGCAAATAGCAATAGCATTACAAAAGACAAAATGTCAAATATCTCCAAAATGTTGTAGAATCCTCTTCCTCCTCTTCTTCTTGCTCTTCCTCACTCCTCTTACACTTGCACTCACTCTTTTCACTCCTTCAATCAGTCTTTTCTAAGTTTTTTCTCCTCTTCAATAAAAAAATCAGAATTAGAAATGTGAATGAAATCAATAGTTTTAGGGGTTTTGTATTGCATTGGGGGAAGGGGTGGGGCCCACGTCAAATCAAGGTTACCCCCAACCCCCAAAAATCGCTCAAAATTATTAAAAAAAAAATTCAATTGCTTTTTGACATGTTCAGACGGGAGACTCTTGCGTGTCTCCCCGCCCCTCGAGAGACTCCTGGGCATCTCCCAAGGAGTCTTGGAGATGTCGAGACGTCTCCAAGACTCCGACAGAGCACCAATAGCGGTGGTGGGACGACGAGAGATGCCACGTCCCTGTCTCCTCGTCTTGAAGATGTCCCCATCTTGGAGACATGGGCCTAAGGGGGGGAAAACGTGTTTTCGTGGAACACTAAATTTCACACTCTAATTGGGCCCCTACTTTAGCGTGTTTTCTCCTAGATCATTTTAAGTACATTTGTGCCTTATGTTGCCCTATAATTTAATTGTTAAACCCGCAACTCAATTGTTGTCATATGCTAATTTCGAGAATAGGTCCTATGTTTTAGATCCCGACACACTACCACCTCTTTTTGTTGGTCCCTTTTGAGTGGACTAGGGTACTGTTGATGTGTTTTTTATGACAGTGCCTAACACAGAATAAAGTTGCCCAATGGTCACTTTACTCTCTCTTGATCAAGGTTCGATTGTATGCTAAGACTGCAATAAGTTCAAACAATTGACTCCAAGGTTCCTATCCGCAATGGACGTGACTCAGTTGGCTGATGTGATATGTTGGTAATCAAAGGGGACTTATGTTTGGATCGTTCTTTCACTTCTTTGCTGTGGCTGGAACTCCGTCATCGGTTATAGCAATTTTGTGATGCTTCTGTTTAAACTGAAATGAACTAGAAATAAAAGGGAAAGGGTTAGAAGGATCTAAATCTACTCCTAAGGGTAGTGATATCAATAGATAGTGCTCTGGTGGACAAACTCCAAAAAAACCAAGCTCTGCTTCGCCAAGATTAACTACAACTCCACAAGAACCGGTGTAATCTTTTGAGGATATTGAAGGATTTTCACATTGAGAAAGTGCATTTGAATACCCAACACGGAGCAATCCAAACTACTATTCACAATCTAACTTAGCATAAATTTGGGGGTTCAGGCTAACTTTGCACTGCATCTTATAATCAACAAGATGCAATAAGTATGAACCATGGAAATTCATCAAACGCCATTACATTCTTCATTGAAATCAAAGCACTTTATCTAACAATTGAGAAAATAAAATTCTACTCTAAGTGAGGAAGGTGAAACCATTCAAGTTTTGAAAAAATAACTTAAGTGGACACCATCAGAGAACAATGTTACACTATTATTATCTCAAAAAAACTTATCGCAACAATTTCATACAAATCTCCCTCCCTTTACAAATGAGGGGATCACCCCTTTATATAGGCTTCATGCCTTGGCTACATGCAAAACCCTAATTAGGGTTTTCCTTGAAAGATTCCCCACACATGATGCAACAAGGTGGGAATCAACAATAAATGCCCATAATGCCCATATACAATAAATTACAATCCTACCAAAAATGGAACCCATAAAGCATTAATTAACCATTACATTCAAAAAGTGCCCACTATGCAATGAATGCACCCTCATACAAAAGATCGCCCATTGTGCAATAAAGATTCCTCCATGCAAAACTGCCCCATCATGCCATAAATGCACCATCACCTCCACTTGTGACGGCTGCATGCAAAAGGTGCTTCGTTAATTCATCATGCGTTGACCCGATTGCCACTTGGCAAGAAACCCCTGGAGAGAGAAAACTTTACCCAAGGAGAATTTTCTTGAAGTTTTGAATTTTCCTTGTTCCGAGGAAGCTTTTCCATCAATTTTGCATATCTCCTATTTTTTAGGGATTTTTCAAAATTAGGGTTCCAGGGTCCAAGAGAGAAAATTCTCTCACGAATCCAAATCTATCATCATTTTGAAATTTGGATGATTTTTTATGCCCGAAAAAGGAGTTTTCAAAATTTTTCCGGAGGGGAATTTTCTTGTTCGGTTCATCCTTGATTTCTTCCTTGCCTTAAAAATTTTATCTTCAATTCATCCTTGGGTGTGATTTCTTCCTTGCTTGGAATTTCGTCTTGAAGGAAGGAATTTCCAACACTTAGTCAATTTTTCACCTTTCCTGGAATTTTGTCTTGAAGGAAGGAATTTCCAACACTTAGTCAATTTTCACCTTTCCTAGAATTTTGTCCTGAACAAAGGAATTTCCAACACTTAGTCAATTTTTCACCTTTCCTAGAATTTTGTCCTAAAGGAAGGAATTTCCAACACTTAGTCAATTTTTCACCTTTCCTGGAGTTCTATCTTGAAGGAGGCAATTTCCAACACTTGCCAAATTTTCACCTTTTCCAAGAATTTTGTCATGAAGGAAGGAATTTCAATCACTTAGCCAAATTTTCACCTTTTCCAAGAATTATGTCTTGAAGGAAGGAATTTCCAACACAGAGCCAAATTTTCACCTTTTCCAAGAATTTTGTCATGAAGAAAGGAATTTCCAACACTTAGTCAATTTTTTCACTTTCTTGGAATTTCTTCTTCTTGGGCACAATTCTTCCCCGAGGAAGGAATTTTTTTGAATTTTGAACCTTTCTTCCTGAACCTTGATTTTTACGTCTTGCTTCCAACCTTGGGCACATTTTGGAACTAGAGAAAAATTCTAGAAATTTGTTCCTTGAGGAAGGAATTTTTGTGCTCTTTGAATTCATCATGTCCGCAGGGAGCTTTTTGACCAATTTTTCACATCTATTTTTTAGGAATTATTTCCAAATTTGAGTTCCATGGCCCAAGAGAGAGAGAATTCTCTTACTTAGCCGATTCTGAAGAATTTTTGAAATTCCGACGAATTTTGATGCCTAAAAGAGGATTTTTCAAATTTTTCCTCGAGTGGAATTTTATTTTTCAATCTATCCTTGACCTCCAATTTCTTCTTTGCCTTGGAAAATTTTCATCTATTGTCTTGGGCATGGAATCCTCGTCATGGAGGAAATTTCAACTTTTCAAGCTTTTCCTTGACATCTTGATTTTGGCGCTCTATTCCACACTTGGGCGCTATTTTCACTTGGTCAAGGAATTCTCCATTTTTCTTATTTTCCATGCCTTCTTGATTTTGGCGCTCTATTCCTGACTTGGACGCTATTTTCACTTGGTCAAGGAATTTGGCATTTTTTAAACTTTCCATGACAGTCATTTTGGCGCTCTATTCCTGACTTGGGCGCTATTTTCACTTGGTCAAGGAATTTGGCATTTTTGAAACTTTCCATGACTTAGTCATTTTGGCACTTTATTCCTGACTTGGGCGCTATTTTCACTTGGTCAAGGAATTTGGCATTTTTGGAACTTTCCATGACCTAGTCATTTCGGGAATTGAAGTGATTTCCATGGGCCGGACTTAGAAGATTTTCCATGCTTTCCCCTTTTGGAATGGATGTCCATACTTAAGCCATTTTTTGATCCATTTTAGCCTGCTTTTTGACCTTCCGGATTTAGGAGTGTTCAGGAATGCTCAGTCTTCAGTATCTACCTGCGAGGAACCTACCACAAATAGACTTTCCAAAAATAGAAAGTGTTTCGAAATGTCAGAGTTAGGGCAAAACAGGACGTGGAGACACTAAAAATTGTAAGTTTGATTTTTAGCAAAATTAGACCAATCCAGGAGGTAGTGAAATCCCTAAAAAATAGAAAGTTGGTCAGAATTCATTCAAATTTCATGGGTAAGTTCCTTATTAAAGGACCCTGATTCCAATGCAACACTCAATTTTTCCAAAACCCAAAAGGAAAAGCCTCAAATTCAGGTCTGAAGATCAAAAACCCTAAAATAGACAAAACAAGCTCCAGACTTAACCAAATCTCAAACGAGTTGCAGACTTGATCAAATTGACTCCCAAACATTTGCAAACTGGGAGGACTGACAAGACTGCCACGAAAAGACCCAACAAACAAAAGCCAAAAGACTGAGAGGGCCTAAAAAGTAGGGGGTCCCCATTTGCAATGGGGTGATGTGTGAAAACGTCACAACAGGTACCCAACACCTTAGTCCCTCCAAAAGGGGCCCAAATTCAAACATGTGCGAGTGTCAGCCTCTCGTCATCTGTGATCCGGTCTCAATCGTTTCATTTGATCGTTGGTTGTTGGCCTACATTCAAAAATACCTTGTGAACCCTACATAAAGCACATCCTCTATCATTCACAAAGCCCAAGTTACAATTCAAGTGGCCTTATGATCAAGCAAGCACTTCAAATATGAGTTTTCAGCATATTGAGTAATAGACTACAGCATTCAACATTCAAGCATGATTTATTGATTTGTGATTTATGTTTATCATGTTATTACATTAACATTTGCAGGACTTCCATAAAGAGCATTGCATCACCACCTTTATGCGAAACTCCATGATAAGGTTTCATACCTAAGGAATAATCATTTCATTTCAACATTTCCATTATTGTTTAGCCTCTATCCTTCCGAGGACAAGCTCTCTTTTACATCAATCATAGTTGTTGTAAAGGTGGGAACAGTAACATGTGGTTTGACTTAGGCAAGCCTCTAACAGCACAAACCTTCTCCATTTTCTGTGTGTGCAAGTTCAGATGTGACAGTGAAAGGGTTACAGGAGTGCAAAGCAGACTATCACAGGTTGCGACAACTTTTGAACAGACGAAAACCCCTGAACTAGAGCACCCAACACATGTGTCCGACTATTTTTGGTTGAATTTCTGAGAGATAGACCTCAAGACTTCCTGACTGTGATTCTACTCCTTTTTGTTTGCACAGACACCTTCAGATTGGGGCGCCTAGCACACCAATCCAGCACTTCCAGGCTCAATTTGCAGATCCAAGTTCCTTTTTGTGTCCTCTTTCAAAATTTGGCTTACTGTGTTAGTTTTTTGTTCTGTAATTTATTGTTATTGCTGAAATTCACCATCTTTCCTATCATTAAACCTAGATCTTAAACACACTTCTCATAATCTCAAATCTATTGCAACAAAGGAACATTAATCAAAGTCTTCACTCTCAGCTCTCCTATTAGAATTGTAGCTAAACCTTAATAGTTAATTATTGTTCCAATGATATGCAATGGAGATTTAGATCTTAATTTGCATCCATAGGCCTAGGATCTAATTTCCATATATATCATATCTCTTTTTGCTTCTAGCATTATTTTGAAGTAGGAATCAATTTTTTTTATCTTTTTAACTTTAAGGGATGCTTGGACTAGAAATCATTTTTAATCAGGGTTGATAAGTATTTCGCATCCAGTTTTCCAAATTTATGCCATGGTACCTTTGATTCAATGTCAATCTGGTTTATTCTTCTTGGTTTACATGTTCTCTAGCTCCAAACTTCCTTTCTCCATTAAGTTAGTGCCTAGCATCATTAGTCCAAACCTGAAATTATCTTTAATTACTATTAGGGTTTAAATCACTTTTTGCACTCATCTTTCCTTTGTTATTACTCAGCCTTTTTAACCTGGACCTGATCCTATCTTTAACCCTGTTTGATTACCTTTTCACATCTGGATTGGTTTCCCACATAACCGATGCATTTTTTTGTCTTTTGAGGGCAAAGCGAAATGGGCCTACAATGATCTTTAACCCGGGTTCTAATTTGATTTCACATCCTAATTCCTCTCCAAGCAACATTTTAGTTGATTTCAAATTCTTAACTTCAAGGCATTTTCAGACTCAAGATGGATTTACTCTAAGGTTTTATTACTTTTTGCATCTAATTTTCCTCTTAGGAACTCCACCAACAATATGAAACAACTCCCTCTGAGATCTTGCTTTGTAGCATCCAGGTGTTGGGACATTTTGCCATGTCATCCAGATACTTCCCATTCATCTTGTTTATCCTTTGCCCAGACACCACAAGATCTTTACACCTAGCTTGTCCAAATGTCCTCAAAGGCTGCAAGATTGTGCCATGTTGCCAAGGGATGAAAAGGAATCAACTTGGGTTTGGGTTAGAGTTCAAACCCAAAATCTATTTAAATGACATTTTGTAACATCTTGCATCTGAATTACTTTCAAAGCAACTTTTCAGATTTTTGGATGTTTTCTACTCTGAGATCATCCTGGATCCAATATGTTATCAATTCAGATTTAAAAGAGACTTCACATCTAAATTTTCACTTCCAGTTATGTTCACTCTCTCAATACACTTTAGTTAGGTCAATAACATGGTAGCCTTCCCTCAAGGTTAAATAAATCCAGATTTTTGGATAGTTTTGTGTCTGGATTTCACTAGAGGTGAAAGTTGTTTCAAAGAGCAATTTGGCTCTAATCAAATCCCAGATCCAATTTCATTTTTTAACCCAGATTTTATTTATTTTGCATATGATGTTTTAATCCAGCTACAATCCATGGTAGGCTGTTATAACCAATGGCTTTTGTTACTAGATTTTCGTGGCAAGGAAATTGGTTAAGGTAAGAATCTTAACCAAGGAATGTTCTCTGACTGGCAAAATATGTGACACAAAGAAAAATTATAATGGTTATAAACTATGTGGCTCTTCCTGGTTTGTTAATTAATTATTTTCACAGCACCCAAAGTCAAAATCAGTTTTGAAACAGAATTTCTCCATGGTTTCTCTCGTGCTTAAAATTTTTTATTTGCATTTAGAGATATATAACTACTTAATTTGGAGACATCAAGGGGGCGCAAAACAAATTTGACAAGTTTTCATGTGTTTCCCAAGGCAGTTGCAAACAGCCACAGAGTGGAAAGTCTAGAGAATCTGAAGATCATCCACGTGTAGCCATGAGGAATTCTTTTCCTTATCTTCTAAATTTGGGCAGCAGATTGATTTTGAAGGCTTTCATGTTGTTTGCCATTCTTGCCATAAAGTGGGCCATACTACTTGTTGTGACCTTTTCACACATCACCCCATTGCAAATGGGGACCTGTTGTGACCATTTCACACATCACCCCATTTAAATGGGGACCCCCTCTTTTTGCTCGTGTTGCCTGTTCTTTTTCTCTGCTTTTTAGGTTTTTTGGTAGTTTGTCAGTTGTCTGGACCAGGGTCAAGCCTTAGGGTTTCTGTTTTGTCGTTTTCAGGCCAAAGTCCAGTCAGTCTTGAGAGTTTTTCGAGCTTCCTTTCGTAGGATGCAATTTTGAATAAAGTGAATTCGCCAGAGGCTAAGTGAGTTGGTCTATTTTCAATTGGAATTTTGAATGAAGAGTCTACATTTGTCTAAGTGTGAATGATGAAATTGCGAATTTTGTCCAATTGAGTGATTTTGACCAAATTTTGAGAATTTTGATATTTGATCCCGGGCATTGGAAAGGTCTTGTTTTTGCCTTGTGAAGTGATTGTAATCCCGAAATCATGAAATTTTGGCCTGTAGGAGCAAAATCGCTCCTGTCCCTCAGTGAAAGACCAGAGCTCGTTTTCAAAAATCTTACTGTCCCTGCAGGATCAAGATGATTTTTCGAGTGGAAGTGGTAAAGGGAGGCATGATCTTTCCGTTGAATATAATTTGAAGAATTTCATGAGCACGGAGATGCCCCAGGAGTGAAAATCGCTCTTGTCCCTCAGTGGAGGACCGGAGCTCAAAATCAAACATTGCCTTGTCCTTGCAGGATTTAAACAACTTGACGATTTGAAGAGATCAAAGGAGATATGTTTTATCAATTGAATATAACTTGAAGTGCCTTCGTGAAGGAAAACGGACCAAAAATGCAAAATCGCTCTTGTCCCTCAGTCAGGGACCAGGGCGAAATTCAGTGTAGCTCCCGTCCCTCTCCCAGGGACCAGAGCGAAATTCCTCATAGGGCAAAATTTGGGTGAAGATTGAGCAAGTTTTGAGTTTGAAGCAAGAAAGGAGGATGAAATGAACCCGTTGAAGACAAATTGAAGATTACAAGACATCAACAGGAGACTCAAATTGACCTAGGCGCTCCTGTCCCTCAGTCAGGGACCAGAGCGATTTTTGCCTTAGGTCAATTTCTTGCCAAGTTTGAATGAATTCCAAGCCATGGATGAATGAAGGGATGCACAACAAGATCGTTGAAGATAAATTTTGGGGTTGGCAAAGTGTAATTGAGCTTGCACATGAAAATTCACTCCTGTCCCTCAGCCAGGGACCAGGGCGAAATGATGATTATCTTGCCTTCCACTCAAGTTCAAACCACTCCAAGTCAGGTGAAAGGTGGTAGGGACGTTTTGAAGCGTCTCGACGAAGAACAAAGTTACAAGGACCGCTAAAGTTGTAAGAAATGCACCAAATGCCCAAATTCGCTCCTGTCCCTCAGTCAGGGACCAGAGCGAAATTCCTATGAGGGCCTAAGTTTTGAAGGTTTATCAAGTTTTAAGTGTCCAAGAGGGATCAAAGGACCTCATTCTACATGGTGAAAGTGATTGCAAGTTGATACAAGCAAGGATGAGCCCAGAATACTTAAATTCGCTCCTGTCCCTCAGTCAGGGACCAGGGCGATATCCATTAGATTGGCCAAATCCTTCAAAAATCACGACAAGTCAAGGTTGTACAAGGTCGCACAGGGTCCAAGGGGTCTTAAGAAGATGATATGCAAAGAAATCAAACGTCAAAAGGTGATCAATTGAGCCAAGAGGACAACATCGCTCCTGTCCCTCAGTCAGGGACCAGGGCGATTTTCACAAGATCATCCATTTTCCTTCAAAATCATGACAAGGCAAGGATACACAAGATCAAGGATATCGTTTGGAAGGCAATGAACAAGAAACAAAGGTTACAAAGCGACAAATTTAGGCTAAGATACAAGGTTCGCTCCTGTCCCTCACCAAGGGACCAGGGCGAAATCCATCTAAACATCTAAATGCCTTGTTAAAGACAAGTAGAACAAGCATGGAACGAAAGGTTAACGTTATTTCTTCCTCATGATGAAATTTGGTGATCATAGAAGCTAAGATCAAGGAGAAAACACATAATTCGCTCCTGTCCCTCACCAAGGGACCAGGGCGATGATGGTCATAAAAGGCATTCATTTACGAAATCAAGTCACTCAAGTTCGAAATTCCTTGCAAATATGCCAGTTTCAACGTGAAGATGATGGTTTTGAACGTCAAAAGCACAAGAATCAAGGTCAAAAGGATAATTCGCTCCTGTCCCTCTCCCAGGGACCAGAGCGATGAGGTTTGTATCTTTCCCTCCTCCAAATTTTGGCGCTAAAACAATTTTTTAAATTTTATTAAATGCTAGAAAAAATCGATAAATCAATTGATAGCATTTAAAAATTGCGCATAAGCATTAATTAATTAATTTTTGCCTATTTAAAAATCGAATTAATTAAAAAACGATGGCATTTAATTAATTAATTATTATTTTAAATAATAACATGGGGCGCTTGGTGTTTATTTGTTTATTTTACAAAAGTCGGCCTTTAAATTTATTTAAAAAATCATTTTAATTTCTTTATTTTGGCAAAGTCGGCCTAGAGGTAAATGAGAGGTGAGCGTTTATAAAAGGAGGGTGAAAATTTTCATTTTCACATTATCATTTTATCATCTTCCATATGCGATTTTGGAGAAGTGCGATTGGTATTCAAGTGGAGCGAATTTCCATTCCAAGGAAGGCGCAAACATTATCAAGGGAGTGCGAACTTGAAGTTAAAGTAAGGCGAACTTGCCAAAGACATTAAAGATCACATCAAAGACCCCAAGGGTGGCGAATTGATAAGGAGGACGTCCATTTGAAGAGGGATCACGTGGGAAGCTTCAAATTTCGATTGTTGCCTAGGCGAATTTTCTTATTTTGCATTTTAGAGTTAAGCTCTCAAGTGAGGTATGGCGATGTGATCCCTTGTTTTAAATTTTGAATTTTGATCGTCATTGCTTCAAATTTTGAATTTCAATAGCTCAATCGTTTTTTAGGAAATGATAACTCAAGGACTTATCATGAAGTTTCCTAAAATTAATCTTTAATCTAATCTATGTTATGCATTGCAATATCTAGTTACTTATTATGAAATGTTGTGTAGGTATGGCGACCCCGAAGGCGGGAGCATCTACCAGTCGTCCAGCTCTCATGAAGGAGGATCAAAAGACCGAAGAAGTAGAGACCAAGATCGTGTCTAAATGGAGCAACATTGGAGATACCAACTTGGGCAACTTCAGCACGAAGAAGTTTCGGGAGGTCCCCTACATTGGCAAGCCATCACCTGTTGCTAGGAGGATAATCGAAAGTGGCATCATTAAGGCGGTCGGCTTCCCTCCAGCAGTACAGTGCCATGAGTTAATGATCGAGTGTGCTCGTCATTATGATCCCCAGTCCAGAACGATCGTGTCCAAGGAAGGAAACACTTTGGCGTATCTTTCAGAGGAAGCTATAAGTGAGGCTTTCCATCTTCCAGAGCACAGAGATATGATTTACAAGAGCATAGAGGGAGCCAGGTCCATGTATGAAGATGATCCAGATGCTTGCCTAAGCATCATCAACAAGAGCTGGTTACTCAAGAGTCGTCCTCGCCTGAGCAAGATACCGAACACACCACACAGGATTGATTTCCAGGAGGAGTACAGAGATTTGATTACAATGCTCAACCGAGTCACAGGAGCCCCTCAGGCCTTCTACTTTGAGAAGTGGATGTTCTACTTCATCCAGGTGATAGTTCAGGGAAAAGGAACAATTCATTGGGCTAGAATGATTAGCCATTGCTTGGACATACAGTTGAGGAGACTCAAGGCTACCAAGTCCTTCCACATGAGTTCATACGTCATCTATGCCTTGATTAGGAGCTTCGAGTACGCAGGACTACCTCACAGAGGAGTGATTGGAAGAGGACCCGGCGAGGTCAGAGTTTGTGATTCCTATGTTCACTTGCATCATCCGCCAGGAAGCAACTACAAGTTAGTTAATGATACCTTCACTATGAACATCACAAGGACGTTGCAAGGCGGGATTCACAACAGATTATCTCAGGATGCACAGGAACTAGTAAAGAGGTACGGTGCTTGGTTTATCCAATTTCCGAAGTTTACTTATATCAGAGTTCATGGATGTCCTTCACCTCCATACATGTTGCCGAGATATCCGACAGACAGAATAGTGTTACTTGAGGTAACAAGACAGTTGGCAGCTTATGCGAAGGCATTCAGACACAGACATAGAAATGGAGTTCCTGTACCTATCATATTGGGCAATTCAGTTGAGGTATGTCCTAATGCTTTAGCCATGGATGACGCAGAGAAGGAGTTAGCTTTGTATTCTTTTTCATTCTTTGCTTTGAGGGAAAGCTTTGATCCACATGGATATATAGAGGAGACAGTCGGTAGGAAGTTTAAGCATGAGTTTCAGATAGAAGATTTTATGATGAATCTCTTAGACGATCTTGAAGTGAAAAGAAAGATGCATTCTAGATTGCCTTTGGATTTCATCAGGAAATGCAAGATTTACAGGGTGGCCGACCAAGCACAGGACAGTGGCAGACATCTCCAGTCATCCTATGATCGAGAAAGTAAATCAGTAAGGTTAGATTGGAATGAGCCCGAGGTTGTGGATCTAGATGCTTTGATGGCTCCAGTCTTGTCTTGTACTCGCAGATGGGTTGATGTGCAGCATCAGAAGTTGAGAGAGCAAGGCATAGCTATGACTTTCACTTTGGAAGAGAAACCAGCCGAAGGTGGAGCTAGTGTAAGCGAAGGTAATCCTAATCCCAAAAATGCAAATGAAGGCAACCTTCGAAGTGCAAGTGAAGGCGATCTCCATCCAAGAGGCTCGAAGAGGAAAGAGAGACCTGGAAAGAGAGAATCTTCCAAGAAGAAACAAGAGGCCAGCCGAGATCGTTCATCCGGTACATCTTCTCGACAAGAGAAAAGGACACTTGAAGTGGAAGAGTCTATGGAGTCGATGGTTCAGAATGATAAAGAAGGACAGGTACCTCAGGAGTCACCAAGTGGATCTCTCCAAGATTATGAGTTACATGAAGACAAGAATAATGACGAAGTAACATCTCCTCACAGAGAAGAAGAAATATTGCATAAGGAAATACAGGTCAAAGAGACAAGATCAGCCATCCCAAATTGGTTGAAGGAAAGATTAACCAAGGTGATCGTAATAGAAGATGAGGACAATGTAATTGATTTAGAGAGCCTTGTTGGACATTCCCAAGAAGTGACAGAGAAGAGAAAGGCTATCAAGATGTCCAAGATGATTAGAGATGAGTCTGGATCCAGAAAATTACAGGTAGCTACATCGGCAGTGGACAAGTATGAAGGTGAAATCTTAGCAGAGGAATATGATATAGAGACATTTGAGCTAGGTCCGTCCACAGCCGAGCAGACACTAGATGATGCCACCGATTCGTTTGAGGCATTGAAGGACAAGCTTAGGGAAGAAATGGAGAAGAATAGGAAGCT
This sequence comes from Cryptomeria japonica, assembly GCF_030272615.1. NCBI lineage: Eukaryota > Viridiplantae > Streptophyta > Pinopsida > Cupressales > Cupressaceae > Cryptomeria > Cryptomeria japonica. The sequence goes on from NC_081411.1 coordinate 653,573,668, forward strand.
TGAGAGAAAGGTCAGTGCATGGAGAACATATTTCAGCCATCTCAATCAGCCTTTAGGACGTCAGGATCCAGCAAGATCACCCATACAGGCACTTCCCCTTCAATCAATTGGTGAGGCAGAGAGATTCAGGAGTATGGTCCAGCGTATGAGTACTTGGATGGACAAATCTCATACAGTTGCCATAGAATTTGCAACAAGGATGATGCAGACCATTCACCGAGCTATTCAGGTTCTTGAGATCATCCACAATTTGATGATAACAGTAGCTGCTTTTGCTCATACCAAGGATGTTATCATTCCTGTCTTGAAAGTAATTAGACAAACATCGAGGAGGGTCTTAGCGCAGGAAAAGATTATGGATGGAGGACCTCACAGTTTACTTCAGTGGTCAACCTTACTCCAGATGAAGGAAGTTCTCTTCGAGGACATCAGTACTAGATGCAGTCATGTTGAGGAGGTGATCAACCCGATCCAGGACAGAGTATTTGAGGTACTTCGTACCATTCTTGGCAGGAGGATTGAAGTTGAGACAGATGTGGATTTGCAGGAATTGGAAGATAGAATCAAGGTCATCTTTTGCAAGGACGCTAATATCACAGATGAGCAACAGGACCAGATGTTTGCTACCATGCTCCTGATCGAAAAGACTAAGGAACTTGAACTTACATGGGACGCAGCTCTTCTAGATGCATTTGATCAAGTCATCCACTTGGAAGAAAGAATGAAGAATCTTCCCGAGATTCCAATTGCTGAGATCGAGGGAATCGTATCAAGATTCATTGCATATGCTAAAAAAGAAAATTGGAAAGGGAATAAGATTCTAGATGAGAGGTTGTTATAGATGACATGGCACCTTAATTGTCATTGGTCTATGTCTCCTAGATTTTCGTGCCAAATTTAATAATTGGCTATGCATTTAATGTTGTGCAATAAAAGGGGAACTTTTGTAATTAAACCCTAATTAGGGTTTAGGTGTCATGATCTTGACCATTGATCTGCTTTTCGATCTGGACCATTCATTGTAATTGAGGATGCTATTTATACCCTCATTTCATTTCATTTTCATAATTAGATGTGAGAAGAAGATTAGATTATTGACGTATTAGAGAGATTAGAGTTTAGAAGCAATTTACTTTTGTAGCAAGATTGAGTTTTGAGGAAAGAATTCAAACAATTGTTGTACATGATGACTTTGGAATCAATGAAATATTGAAGTTATGGTGTTTTGTTGCAATTCTCTTGGTTATCTTCATGGTTGTTCATTTTCCTTGAATCATTCTCAATCAAGGTAGTGTGTTAATTCGAAGGACAAAGTGTTGGACTTGATCCTTGGTAGGATTCGCTTTCCAAACCACTAGCTTCTTGCTGATTGTAGGAACGCCTTGCGTGGTCGACTGGAGATATTTGAATCACTTAAATCTTCAATCATTATTGCATCTTGGATATGTACCTTCATGGTAGTGTCTTTGATCTTTGATGTATTGAAAAATCATTTGTTACCTTAGAAGATCGCATCAATTTCAATTGAGTTGTTAATTTATGGCAAAATTGAAGTTGGTAGAATCTCACCAAGTCTTGTCCACATCAAGTCATTCTTAGGGTTAGACTAGATTAGACCTCTTGCAAACCCTATCCTTTTGATATTTTTTGAAAAGCTTGTTTAGTTTAGCAAAATCTTCGGCAACGTAAGGCCCCTTGATGACACAGCAATCACAACGACCACTGGTGCTTATCCACACGTAGAGACCCTACTAAAAGAACATTGGAGTCATCCTAACTGATCCTTCTTGCGAAATCTTCAGCAGTTAGCGACTTTATTCAAGAGAGGATAAGATGCCTTTGGGTATTTCATTTTGTGTATGATTGTGTACAAAATACACGTCAACAGGACCCCCCTCTTTTTGCCGGTAGTTTGAGGTCTCAAGCAGTCTAGCAGCAGTTGGGTGTCTCTTTAGGTTAGATTGAAGTCATTGTAGCTCTCAATGCTTAAGTAAGGAATAGAAGTCAAGATGATCATTAAGTGATGCTTCACAATGTCACCTTCAGGTTAGGTCAGGGTATGAGTCTTAAGGGTGATGAGTAGTCAAGCAAGCAAGTAGACTTCCTCAGGTTAGAGCATGGAGGCAAGGAACAATCAAGAAGTGATGATCAAATGAATAGGATGAAGTGCTTGATGAAGATCGACCAAGGTCTAGATGATGTTGAAAGAAATGAAAATACCAAGTCAACCCTATGAGAGAATCATTCTACACTTGGTGAAAGCGTTGAAATGATCAACTTAGGCAAGCAGTGAAATGGTCAACTCAAAGTGCAAGTCATGATTTTCTCCCACCTGAGTAATGTGTGCCATGTATGGTAACCGCAACCCTCGACTGTGTCTTTATATATGCTCTTGTACTTGTTGTTGGGGACACGGATGTAGAGAATGATTATTATACTAGACACTTTGGCATTAATGAAAGCTTTACTCTGAGTTTCTGGTTACCCCGTGGGGTGTGTTATTAATATTGCATATCAACAATCAGATGATAACCATAGGATAGAATAGTAACCAAAAACTCGGAGTAAAGCTTTCATTAATGCCAAAGTGTCTAGTACAATAATCATTCTCTACATCTGTGTCCCCAACAACAAGTACAAGAGCATATATAAAGACACGGTCGAGGGTTGCGGTTACCGCCCGTGGGGAACCGTCGTGCAACGGACAACTACCCTCGACGACACTAACATACTTAACCAACGTAGCTTAACAAGTAATACAAAGCCCGTTTTATGACCAACGTCATCCCCCCCAAAAGAAAAGTCGTCTTCGGACGACAAGGACAAAAATCCGGGACAGACACAACAAAATGGGGATGAGTACAATGCTACATAGAAGAAAATCAAGAAGGAGGAGGAGGAGGAAGTGTCCCTGATGAAGAAGGCCTGGACTGTTGCTTCTCAATAAATTGCTTCAAAGTATGCTCTGGCACCAACTGGCGTTCCCAAGATCTCTTGACCATAAACACAGCCTCCAACAGTTTCTTCTCCTTCACATCTAATGTCTCCTAAGCCGTCCCCAACTGGGTCTCCAGCAACATCCGAAATTCCCTCTCCTGAACCAACACAGCATCCAACGCCAACCTAGATTCCCTCTCTCTAGCCAACTTCGCCTCTAACCCCAATCTGGACTCCCTCTCGCGAAACAACTCAGTCTCAATAGACCGCCTAGCCTCCACCGCAGCTAGTCTCTCAGCCTCTACAGAAGCGCCCCAATGCTGAGCCCGCTGCAGGGCTAAGTAAGTATCTCGGAACTGCTGCTCCATCTCCTGCACCAGGGAGTACAACTGGTGGCTACCCGGAAGCCGTGGAGCCTACCAAGCACTTACCATCTCCGATGTCTCTACTGCGGGTCATCCCTGAGAAAGAAAACATCACTCAAACTCCTCCTCACACTGCCCAATAAGGACCTGCACTCGCCTGGCTAAGGCTCCTGCAACAACATCCATCCTGGCTGCCTGCATACTCTCGGCCAACTTATGGCCCTGCTCCAATAGTGACTCTCCCACCTGAGTAATGTGTGCCATTATGCACCCATGGAAGCCAATCCACTGACAACCTCTGGCTCGACCTCAATATCTAATGGAAACCTCACTCCAGAGCGGACATCCGCCCTATGTGAGACCTGCACCTCGCCCCCCATGAGCTCCAGACCCGCGCTATCCTCCAACTCCATGACCTCATCGAGAATGTGACAGGGTCCCAATAAAGGAGGAACTCCGACCGGGTGCATACGCTGCATTGCCCACTCACTGAGCCAGGCATCTGTGGCTGCATCCACAGGCTCTCCCAACATCCTGCTAGCCTATCCCACGGCGATGTACGGAATCTCCTCTGTTCCCACATGCCGAACTGGCTCTCCTGTATGCACGGTTGAGGCTGGCGCTACTCCTGATGGTGTCTCCTGGGGTGGACTGAGGGTGATGACCGGTCGTAGTACCCCAAATGCAAGGCCAGGGGTCCGTGTCCTCGCATCCATAGGCAAAGCACCCGATCCAACCCCAAGTTCCAAATGTTTACCCCGTTACATGGTAACCCTCACGGGTGGTATCCACAACCCTCAACCGTGTCTTTATATATGCTCTTGTACTTCTTGTTGGGGACACGGATGTAGAGAATGATTATTGTACTAGACACTTTGGCATTAATGAAAGCTTTACTTTGAGTTTCTGGTTACTATTCTATCCTATGGTTATCATCCGATTATTGATATGCAATATTAATAACACACCCCACAGGGTAAACATTTGGCGTCGTTGCCTAGACATACTCGGGAAAGGAAGGAGCGGTGGCGTACGGACACGATGGGCCTATCCGTTGGTGAGATTAACCCAAAGGCCGACGACGCACAAACGGAACTCTACGACGGAGAGGACACTACAACGAGGGAATTCTCAATCCTGCTTTAGGCGGCCATCGAGACCTACGTCCGAAGAGAAGCCACGAAGGCTAAAGTCCCAACAAGTGTCGTGTGGACCGCACTGGAAGTTATCCCCGCAGCGAATCAGTTGATGAACCACCTCCCCCGGTTGCTTGCACATTGATCACTGGCACAACGAACCCGCCTGGAGGAGATTGCCCGTGAGGAACGACGCCAACAAGTCATCCGACAGTACGAAAAAAACCATCGTCGATGGGAAGCGGAGCGTGATGGCAAGAGGCGAAGGGGAAATTGAACCCTGAACCTCCAAGAGGAATAAAGAACATTCTATACTATAATAATGGTGTCGTACTATTGACATAAATTGTATCCAACGAGATGAATTAATAAAGAAGTGTTCTATTTTTTATGTGTTGTTGCTATTTATGAAGATGTACGGGAATTAATGCCCAGCTTATTAAATAAGGATAGAAATAAGAAGGCACAAAGTGAGGAGTGGGAGGCCGCACAGAGAGCCTTGATTCTGGAACAACAAGTAGAACGTAGACGGAGGCTGAGGCAACTTGCCGAAGGACGACCTGCCGAAGGGTTGCCCGAAGGGAACCAAGGAGGTGTCACGGAGAGTGCAGGAGCAGAAGCCGAAGGAGATTTCTACGTGTTGCCAGAACACCGTAGGGTGAGAAGCCACGAAGAATTTTTGGAGGAAACAAGGCTACGAAGAAATCTGGTCGAAAAGACCCGGGATCAGTTCAGGAATTTATCCCTTACACCGCGCACGGAGGACCACCGAAGGGAGCGAACAGAGGATGAGGGTGAGAATGGAGGAGAGGGCAACCGTATGATCGTAGGTGCAGAGGAGGCATAGGCACACGGCAAACAGGAACAGCTCTTGGGACCCATCACACCAAGCACGCGGGTACAAAACATCGTACCCCCAGTCACTCAAATAGGAAACACCACCGACGCGGGGGGGAGTGGCACGGGTGCACAACAGAAACAGCCACCTCTGGGGACACGACCCCCACCAATGGCCAATAGGTAGAAGCTGCCGAAGTTCACCGGCGACAGGAAGGAGGATCCCGTAAGGCACTGCAGAACCTGCGAAACCATATGGACGGCCATTGGTGTCACGGACCAGGACGAATGGACGAGGCAATTTCCAGCAACATTACGGGGAGTTACCCTCGACTGGTACTCGAACATTGATAAAACTGCAGAGGCCACATGGGACACACTGCGAAAAGCCTTCAAGAAGGAGTTCCACCTACTCCGGGATGATAATGAAATAGTGGCAAAGATGTACAGTATGAAACAAGGACAAAAGGAATCAGTTCGTGCCTATGGAAGGCACCTGAAGGAGCTAATTGGGAAAATGGAGAGTCAGTCGATCGACAGACTCAAGAAGAGGTGGTTCGTAGAAGGCCTAAAACCTAGTTTGAAGAAGAAAATGAAGATAGTCCCTCCTTCGTCATACGATGATGCATACAATAGGGCTATGGACTTAGAAAGTGAATACAAAGAATCCAAGAAAAAGGGGAAGTCCTCCTTCGAGGAAAATGACTCTTCCTCTGATGAGAGTGGTAACGAGGAGTCGAAAAAGAAAGTGACGGCCCTGCAGAAGGACATGGAGCGTATGATGAGAGAATTTAAAGCAATGAAAGGCCCTACTAGCCGGACCAAAGGAGACGTGTGGTGCACGGAGTGCAAGGAGGAAGGACATACGAAGGGTACATGCCCGAAGAAGGCCTTTTGCGAAATTTGCCAAGTAATGGGACACTCCATCAAGGAGTGCCCATACAATATGAAGACTCGAAATACGCAAGTGTTGTACACTAAGCAGGCCACAACATCCGCACCAGCGGGTACGGCCCAGCAAACCAACACAACGGCATCATTTGGAGGTTACCGGGACAACAGACGCGACGGTGGAAGGAATAACAATACCTGAAGCCGTGTCCAATATGACGCCAAGGGCCGACCAATGATCCAATGTAGGGCCTGCAATCAGTGGGGGCACTTCGCCCAGGATTGCACGAAGGAAGCCACCCCTTAGCACCTCCGCCGATGGTGTGGGCCAGGCGACCATGAGGATGCAAATTGCCCGAAGCCAGGAGTAAAGCTATTGAACATCGAACCTACGAAGGCAGAAGTGTTGGCAATCACAAGGGCACAGGCCAAAAAGGCCACATACCCAGATCCTCACACAGAGACCAAGAGAGTGCGGGAAGTAAGGGTTGAGATCACAAAGGAAATGGCCGCACAAGGGCAAAACAGCCACGAGGCCACAAGCCAGTCACGGACGAAGAGAGAAGAGAGAATCCTACGGCAAATATTGCAAATAGAGGTACCCGTGAAGGTTCAAGACTTGCTTGAAACCATACCGTAGTTGAAAACGGCTATCTTGAACTCCGTACCCACACAAGCTAAAACGAAGGAGGTCATAAGCCCCACGGTTGACCCTATGTTGCTAGTAGTCAACAGCGGACGCCACCCTGCTGTGGTAGAAATGGGCATGCTCGGAACTACCTTGACCGACACCATTGTGGACGGAGGGTCAGGAGTAAATGTGCTTCCAAAGGAGACATGGAAAAAACTGGGAAAGCCTACATTGTGGCCCCCCACGTTCAATCTGCTAGGGGCAGATCAACACGGGATTAAACCCCTGGGTACCCTCATGGGCCGGCGGGTGATGATTGGCACGCAGCCATTCGTGCTAGATTTTGTAGTGATTCCCTTGAAGCAGAAAGGGTATGACGCCATTCTGGGACGTGGGTGGCTAATTGCGGTAAAGGCAAACCATAATTGGAAGCAAAATACGCTCTCCCTGGAAAGCGTGGGGAGGAAGTACGTGATTGATCTCCGTACACAGATGGTGAGTGAGGAGTTGCCATCTTCCTCCGAGTCCGAATCTGAAGGAGACCAGTTGGGTGGGTATGAAGACCGACGCAGAATGGAGCCCAGTGACGAAGGGGTATTAGAGTTGGAAGCATGCTCGGGGGATTACGGGGACTCCATGAATGGCCCCTTCCATTGGCAAATGGAAGATTATGAGTTGTTTACACCCTCATGCAATGTATTGAGTATCGAGGAAGAACCAAATACATTCCCTCCCGAATACGGGGAATACAAGGAAGGGGAGGCTTGTGTGAATGACACTCCCGCACACTAGTTCCCGAAGGGCGCACCTATTAAATACCAAGACGCTAAGTTGAAGGAGACAAATCTGGGAAAGGCAAGTGATCCCAAGGTCATCCTTGTCAGAGATGACTAGAACCCAGTGTTGAAAGCCACAGCCTTCAAAATTTTCCTAGAGTACAAGGATGTTTTTGCATGGACTTACAAGGCCCTGGAGGGCGTGCCCCCAGAGCTATGTGTACACCGCATAACATTGGTACCGGGAGCCCAACCAGTAAGGAAGCAACCTTACCGTATGAACAAAAATTATGTTGCACGGGTGAATGACGAAATTGAGCGGATGTTGGAAGCGGGCATAATCTTCAAGGTGTAGACAAGCGAATGGGTGTCTCCCATTGTGATTTCCCTCAAGAAAGAGGCCAATCAGATCCGGATCAGTGTAGACATCCGGTGTCTGAACGCTATCACTATTAAAGACCCATTTCCCATACCCTTCACTGACAGCATCCTCGAGGAAGTGGCTGGGCATGAAATATACTCCTTCATGGATGGGTTCTCTGGGTACAACCAGATATCCATCACGGAGGAAGATAAGTTGAAAACGACCTTCGTGGTGGAGAACGGTGTGTATGCATACAACCGAATGCCCTTCGTCCTATGTAATGCACTCGCGACCTTTCAGCGCATCATCTTGCACATCTTCGACAAGATGTCAGTAGGAAACTTCAAAGCTTTCTTGGACGATTGGTCTATTTACAGCGGGCAGGACATCCACCTAAAGGCCCTCGGGGAGGGCCTAGAGAGATGTCGAAGGGCACGGTTGACCCTTAATCCGAAGAAATGTAGATTCATGGTACCACAAGGAAGATTGCTTGCACACATTGTGTGCAAAGAAGGATTGAAAACGGACCCTGACAAGATTCGGGTCATAGTAGAAATGGAAGCTCCTCCAGACGTCACCGGGGTAAAGTATTTCCTTGGTCATGTAGGGTACTACAGGAGGTTCATCAAGAACTTCGCTGAGGTGTCCCACCCGTTGGATAGATTGACACAAAAAGGGGAGCCATACATCTGGACAAAGCCACAGAGCGACACATTTGAAGAGCTGAAAACGAGATTGATGGGAGCACCCATACTCGCATACCCGAACTGGGATAAGGAATTCCACGTTCACATGGATGCTTCAAATTATAACATCGGGGCTACACTAGCTCAGGTAGGGGGACACGGGTTGGACCACCCGATTTATTTTGCGAGCAGGTTGCTCTCCAAGGCTGAAAAGAACTATAGTACCAAGGAGCACGAAGCCCTCGGCGTGGTCTATGCAGTACAGAAATTCTGACATTACCTACTGGTTACACCATTCACATTTTACGTAGACCACCAAGCACTAATGTGCTTGGTAAACAAACCTATCATTCAAGGGAGGATAAGTCGTTGGCTATTGCTACTACAGGAGTTCATGTTTACAATTGTGGTAAGACCAGGACGAAGCCATGTCATAGCAGATCAGCTGTCTCGGATTAAGTCGGGGGAACCTCCGAAGGGAGTAAATGATGACTTCCCGGATGCGCACTTGTTCCAAATAGTCGTGCTCCCTTCGTGGTACAAGAATATTGGAGAGTACCTATCGACATCCCGATTTCCAGAGGACATGCCTCCAGGGGAACGGAGGAAGCTAGTATTAAGGAGCAAGACCTTTCAACTGATCAATGGCTTACTCTACAAAATGGGACCCGAGCAGGTACTAAGGCGCTGTGTCATGGAGGAGGAAGTCCCCAGTGTATTAAGGGAGGCACATGAAGGACCCGCAGGCGAACATATGGGCCCGGACACTACGGCATGCAAGGTGTTGCTGGCAGGGCTGTGGTGGCCACCCGTACACAATGACGCCCGGGAGTGGGTCGTGGCGACACTTGCCAACGAGCGGGTAAACCTTTGAAGCAGGACTTCATGCCCCTCAACCCTTCGCACGCGCGGAAACTCTTCGAACGATGGGGAATCAACTTTGTAGGGCCTCTTAAGGCTAGTCGTGCACGACGGTGCCGTTACATGGTGGTCGCAACAGAATACTTGACTAAGTGGGTGGAGGCGAGGGCCCTCCCAGATAACTCTGCAGTAAGTACGGCTAAGTTTATCTATGAACAAATTATTACGAGATATGGCATACCTATTCAGTTGACAAGTGACCGAGGGGGCCACTTTGCGAACCATGTCATACGGCTGTTGACCACCGAGTTTAAGATTGTCCACTCACTATCGAGCTCGTACTACCCACGCGCCAATGTGCAGGCTGAGGCCACTAATAAAATATTGGTGTCGGTAATCTACAATTCCTGCGGGGTAGAAAAGGAAGACTGGGAGGAGACGTTACCCTCCGTATTATGGGCCTACAGAACGACTTACAAGGTGACCACCCATCAAACTCCATTTCAACTGATGTATGGTCACGAAGCAGTGGTGCCTGTTGAATTCATGGTGCCGAGTCTGCAAATAGAAATAGCAATTGAAAATAGACTCGGAGACATGGAAAGCCTGCGGGAGAGGCTTTACAACTTGAACAAGCTAGACGAGCGTTGAATGGTGGCGCAGTGGGCCACGGAGGTCGCACAAGCGAGAAGAAAAGTATGGCACGACAAACATTTAAAACGGGTAAAATTCACTCAGGGACAGCTGGTTTTGAAATACAACGGCAAAAATGAGATCAAACCAGGGAAGTTTAAGGTGAGATGGCTAGGACCCTTCCAAATTGGCGAAGTCGAGGCCAACGGGGCGATCCGGCTAACAACGTTGGACAGAAAAGAGGTGCCCCAGGCTATGAACGGCTCCCAATTGAAGTCGTACCACGAGCGACAGCCGCACCAGCAAGTCCTAAGTGGAAACAATTTATAAAAAAAATTATAAAAAAAAAAAGCCACGATGGAACCACCGTGCGGTGGGGGGAACCACCGCACAAAACCCCCGCCATAACAAATGTGAACGCCACAACAGCCCGTGCAACGCCGCAACAGCCCCGTGAACCCTCGTGAAACGCCGCAACAGCCCTGTGAACGCCACAACAAAGCCGCGGAAGAATAAAAATAGAAGGCAAGGCCGAAATAGAGGAAGAGCTCCGCCAACGCCTCCAGGAGAATAGAGACAGAGCCGCACTACCGCAGGAAAAAGTAACAGTATAACTATTGGTGGAGAAATGAATTCCGTAGAGAAGCGCCAGTGGAGAGCACAGTTATCAGACTTGGACAAGACGACAAGGGTTTTACCATCAGGAGTAAGGATTGCAGGAGGCATGGACACAAGTACTAGTAAAAAGAAGCTCCGACCAAAGGTTGCAGCAGGCCCATGGGGGATAACAGCGGACACTGTGATGTTTGAGGGTTTACATGGGTTGAATTGCAGAAAATGGTGGAGTGATACAGCGGAAAACTATTTGGTGAAGGAGAATTTGAGGAGAGCGGGCGTACAATGGATTATCTGAATGCCAATCTTTCGGATAAAGGAGTTCGAAGGGCCTCTTAGAGCCATGATTCAGAATTATGATAGCCATGGGCGTTGCTCGATAATTGATTATTGTGGGAGGAAGCTCACTGTGTCCTTCTCCAAAATAGAGGTTGCCCGGGTTTTTTATTATTGTGGGAGGAAGCTCACTGTGTCCTTCTCCAGAACAGAGGTTGCCCGGGTTTTTGGCCTGCCAGCCACAGGAGCCACGAAAATCGATGAGGTAGGGAAGAGGGCCTCACAGCAGGACAGGGAAAATATGTTGGGTTTAGTTTGTCGTCAGCTTTCGCAGAAGGAATGGGAAGACGTAGCTCATGCACAGAAGAAGAGGGGAGTGAAGAAGGACTTCATTGCTGAGGACGACATGCGTTGCTTAATGGACGTGGTGAAAAGAAGGCTCACCGGTTCCAACCGTGCCTCAGACATTTCTACCCAACACATATTTCTCATGGACGGGCTGCACAATGGGATACAGTATGACTGGGCAGCTGTCTTAGCAGATAAGTTGGACGAAATTATCTTGCTACGGCACAAAACTTTTTATATGCCGCACAATGCCATTGCTTTGTTCCTTGCGGCCACGATGGACTAGGTCCCACTGGAGGACGAGTTTAAACCACAGTTACCAGCGGATGATACACACCCACCTGTCTGCTATTGGATGCATTTTGGACAGCTTGAGCTCTGGGCCCAGCAGTATTCCGTCGTCTTCAAAGAAAAGAAAAGTATAGGTGGTAGTCTCCGAGTCTGATGGGGACGATGGTATGGAAAGTGACAGCTCAGAGGAGGACGCGGAGGAGGCCTTTTGCACGGAGGGTACAGAGCATGAGGAGTTCGAGAGTGTAGGACCAACCGTGGGAGAGCAGGGACACGGTCGTGGGGGCATGGCGCAAGCTGGCACACAAAAAGTTGCATCTCCCATAGGGAAGATTCTTTTTTCACCTACCCTTCTTTCGGGTACTTTGCCTATGGATGCGAGGACACGAACCCCTGGCCCTGCATTTGGGGAACTACGGCTGGCCATCACCCTCAGTCCACCCCAGGAGACACCATCAGGGGTAGCGCCAGCCTCAGCCATGCATACAGGAGAGCCAATTCAGCATGTGGGAACGGAGGAGATTCTGCACATCGTTGTGGGGCAAGCTAGCAGGATGTTGGGAGACCCTGTGGATGCAGCCACAGATGCCTGGCTCAGTGAGTGGGCAATGCAGCCTATGCACCCAGTCGGAGTTCCTCCTTTATTGGGACGCTGTCACATTCCCGATGAGGTCGTGGAGTTGGAGGATAGCGTGGGTTTGGAGCTCATGGGGGGCAAGGTGGTGCATGTCTCAGATAGGGCGGATGCCCGCTCTAGAGTGAGGTTTCCATTAGATATTGAGGTCGGGCAAGAGGTTGTCAGTGGATTGGCTTCCATGGGTGCATACATGGCACACATTACTCAGGTGGGAGAGTCAGTATTGGAACAGAGCCATAAGTTGGCCAAGAGTATGCAGGCAGCCGGGATGGATGTTGTTGTAGGAGCCTTAGCCAGGCGAGCGCAAGTCCTTACTGGGCAGTGTGAGGAGGATTTTGAGTGATGTTTTCTTTCTCAGGGATGGCCCGCACTAGAGACACCGGAGATGGTAAGTTCTTGGCAGACTCCACGACTTCCAGGTAGCCACCAGTTGTACTCCCTGGTGTAGGAGATGGAGCAGCAATTCCGGGATACTTACTTAGCCCTGCAGCGGGCTCAGCATTGGGGTGCTTCTGTAGAGGCTGAGAGACTAGCTGCGGTGGAGGCTAGGAGGTCTATTGAGACTGAGTTGTCTCGCGAGAGGGAGTCCAGATTGGGGTTAGAGGCGGAGTTGGCTAGAGAGAGGGAATCCAGGTTGGCGCTGGATGTTGTGTTGGTTCAGGAGAGGGAATTTCGGATGTCGCTGGAGACCTAGTTGGGGACGGCTCAGGAGACATTAGATGCGAAGGAGAAGAAACTGTTGGAGGCTGTGTTTATGGTCAAGAGATCTCGGGAACGCCAGTTGGCGGCAGAGCATACTTTGAGGCAATTTATTGAGCAGCAGCAGTCCAGGCCTTCTTCATCAAGGACGCTTCCTCCTCCTCCTCCTTCTTCTTGATTTTCTTCTATGTAGCATTGTACTCATCCCCATTTTGTTGTGTTAGTCCCAGATTTTTGTCCTTGTCATCCGGAGACGAGTTTTCTTTAGGGGGGGATGATGTTGGTCGTAAAACGGGCTTTGTATTGCTTGTTAAGCTACGTTGGTTAAGTATGTTAGTGTCATCAAGGGTAGTTGTCCGTTGCACGACAGTTCCCCACGGGTGGTAACCGCAACCCTTGACCGTGTCTTTATATATGCTCTTGTACTTGTTGTTGGGGACATGGATGTAGAGAATGATTATTGTACTAGACACTTTGGCATTAATGAAAGCTTTACTCTGGAGTTTTTGGTTACTATTCTATCCTATGGTTATCATTTGATTGTTGATATGCAATATTAATAACACACCCCACAGGGTAAACATGCTCAAATCCACGACTTAAGTGATTTTTGCTTCACTTGCTCAAATCCACAACCTAGATGCATTTTTCCTTCATTGGCCAAAATCCACGGCCTTCATGACATTTTTCCTTGGCTGGCCAGAATCCACGGCTTTCATCAAATCTTTCCTTTACTTGCTAAAATCCACGACAATGATCAATTTTCCCTTACTTGCCAAAATCCACGACCTTCATCCAATTCTTCCTTCACTTGCCAAAATCCACGATCAAGGTGAGATTTATCCTTTACTTGCTGAAATCCCTGACCAAGGAAGAATCTTTCCCTTGCTAAAATCCACAACAATGATCTGATTTTTTCTTCACTTGCTAGAATCTGCGACCAAGGAAAAGCATTTTTCCTTGGGTTGCTAAGATCCGTGACCTTGAGATGGAAGGTGAAGTTTGTCTATCACTTGGTAGAATCCACGATCAGACTTCAAAATGTTAAAGATCTCAGACTTAAAGCCCCAATCAGACCTAAAGTGAGTGAAATCAGACATGAGAACAGAAATTAGAACATCATTTCACCCCCCATTAGAAATGCATATCAGATTAGTAAGTTTGAAAAATGTGTAAAATAAGTATATATCAGGTATATTTGATGGTAGTTTGTTTGTTTTTGCAAGTGCTTAAGGAAGAGAGTAAAGGAGACAGCTGCAAGCAACATCAAGGCAGGGATGCACTTCAAAGGAAAGACTCCACCAAAGCTCTCTCTACAGCACTTCAGCAAGAGAGAATGCATCTCAAAATCAGGCCACACAAAGACTCAATACCTACCTGAAAGTGGATATGAAGAAGACAACAAGGCGGAGGTGGATTACCTTTATCCTTCAAAGAAGAAAGATCTGCCCGTCATCAAGGCATTCAAGAATACAAGAGGTGGTTGCAAGAATCAAGTCATACAAAGAGGATCAGGCATTCACAATGAGGAGGAAGTTGGACAATCTTGAATTTCCTCCAGAAATCCAAGAATTGTTGCCAGTACAACAAGAGAGTAATCAAATCGGATAAGATGATGCAATTTGAAGCGATTAAGAAACAAGGGTAGGTGAAAGTGATCAAATCGGATAAGATGATGCAATTTGGGAATATCTCTCACCATCATCACCTCAAGCACTTGGAAATGTTGAGTATCAAGAGATATTGCTCAATCACAAACACTTGTGATGAGTTACAAGGTGTAGTTGAGGTGGCACTTAGTCATCACCAACCCAATCACATCATTCCAAGTCAAAGCGTCCAGATTCAATGCACTTGACTCATCCAACGAAGAGGATAACTACCACATGTGGAGGCACAAAGTTCGATGTACCTAACCTCATCATTCATTGGTCAACATTCAAAGAAGGCACATGTGTCCTAAAAATTGTAATTTTATCATTGGTCAAGCATTAAATGTTATGTAATGGGTGTAAAAGCCCTAATTAGGGTTTCTATCTTTCAATCTTGGCCATTGATTTGGATTTGATCCGGGCCATTCATTTGTAAAGCGAGGTCTATAATAGAGAATAGTTGATAGCAAAAGCAATTAGATTAGAAGTAGAGTAGGAGGAGAAGGCAGAAATTGTTGCCAAGCATGTAAATAAGCATCCTTTTCATTGCATTTATGGTGGATAGTGGTGGTTTTTCCACATGTTATATGGTTTCTTGTTGTATCCTCATGTTAGATGAAGTTCATTGATTGTTTTGGAGTAATGTGTGGATGTTGATAGTTCCTTGGTTCAAACTATTTGTGGTTGATTTTCAATTACAGTGCATAGTTAGCCTGAACAACAAGATGTGCTAAGTTCAATTGTGGATATGTTTATTCAAGTTGCGCCAATGTATTGGGTATTTGGATGAACGTTCATAATATGAAAACCTTTCATTTACCTTGGAAGATTGCACCGATTTTGTGTAGTTGTTGGCAGCATGGCGAAACAAAGCTTGGTTTAAGGAATGTGTCCATCCTAGCATGTTACAGTGCTATCATTGATCTTAGGAGTAGATTAGATTTCTCTAAACCCTCAATCCCTTTTGTCTTTTTTTCAAATCAAGTAATTTCCACGTTCCAGCCGCATTCAAGAGTTCAAGTATAAACATAAATCCCCTTGTGATTCCAACAAATCACATCACAATCACTAAGTCTATCCACATATAAAGTCAAGACCTGACTATCGGAACCTTGGAGTCGTCTGGTTTGATCACATAGTTTAGCATCCAAAAGGTCTTTGTTCAAGAGAGGATAGAATACTTAGTATTTTAAGCTGTGCTGCATGATGTCATAAAAAACACATCAACACTACCTCCACTTGCTTGAGGAATAAGAAGAACCATGTTGTTTGGGGGAAAAAGGATCAAATGCCTGCTATTGAGGAGTCTAGAAATACTATTGAGGAGGTACAAAAGGTTGATAATAGGGGGAAATCTCCTATTGCATGTTCTAATATTGAAAACTTGTTTAATGTATCAGGGTTTGATGAGGGTTCCCCTTGTAGATTTATGAATATTCACAAGAAAAGAAACCTTGGGGAGAACGATCCTTGTTTTGTGGTAAAGCAAAAATCTTTGGAGCAATTTTTCAAACCACCCTGATTTTGGGCTAGTTTCTTGTAAGATTTTGCGATGCCTTGTCTTTTGTAATGTCGTAGTTTCTCTTTGGTTGTTGGTTGGTGTCCCATCAGGCTTATTGCTTTATCTTTCTCTTTGTACAAGATTTGGGGCCCTTTTAAAATCCCTGCTTACCTAATCAAAAAGCAAGAGGGGTTCTCAGACAGTTTTAGCCATCCACCATGATTGAGTTGTCACTCCATGGATGAACCGGGCCTCCTCATCTTGTTGAAGCCAATTGTAATTTGTTGAAAATCTATTGTAGCTAGATTTGAGATGTTTGAAAGCTCTTGTAACTCTTGCTGGTGTTTGCTGTGGGTTGCTTCATTTGGATTTTATCGTAACAACTCTGAATCTTATAAGTACCCAGATGTATCTCTTTGTAAGGACTGGAAAAATAGAAAATAATGGAGAATTTAGAAACATTGTAATACTGTCTTTTTTAATAAAGTCTTTGCTTTTTCATCTTTTCAATCTGACCACTATTTGTTTGCAAATGGAGTCTCTATGGTTTTTATGAGGATGTATAATTGCATGCTTATAGTTTGAAACCAGAGTTAAACTATAGCTTTCGCATTCTTATGGCAGTTGTTGTCATACTACATGATGTAAAGTATCGCTAAAGATTGCATCATCTTCATCCTCTGTTTGAGTCAAGGCAATTTGTGGCATAGATAGTTCTGGAAAATCATTTAGATCACTCAGAAACCAAGGAATATCACTCTAGATGAGCATGCTTATCTCTCTTTTCTCCTTACTCTGCTCGTCTTTTGTTCTTTTTTGAATCCCATGTAAATTGAACTTAGTATAGATATTGAATTAAAATGTTTTCAATGTCATTTGAGTTTTCCATTATGCTAACCTTGATGTTTGCATTTCTAATCATAGTGACTGACTTAGAGATGTCATTAAACCCTGATGCAAAATCCAACAAAGAACCTAGTTAAAAGCACTAGTCAATACATTATTGCTCTAGTATTAACCAGTATCTTCTTCTGAAGCAACTAATTATTGGATTCTAGTAAACACACAAGACCTCTAAGAAGGAATCCCGGGCCTTGGTGGAGTCAAAACCCTTTCAAGAGATCCTGACCTGCTCCCCACCATTGGTGTGTCAAAAGACACTTCAAACCTACCTCTTTATTTTTTATTCCTTGAAATTTGAAATAACGAATTAATCCAAAGAACTGCTGTGTGAAGATGATAGGAACACTCTAAGAGTGTGATCCATGTTTAAATCAGTCCATTGCAACAAGGTAGCCTATAACACTGACAAACAAGCAGTGAGGTTGAGGCCTAATGATTATGCAGTCCAATCCAGCATGGCTCATATCTACACATCTTAAGACTGTGATCCATGCTTACTGCACACTCCAGCATGATCCCTATTGACAATCTTAAGCATGCAGTCCAAGCTTATCCCAGATTGCATTGTGATCTGTGTTTAGAAATGTTATTGTAGGTTTTGTGATCTGTGTTTAGAAATGTTATTGTAGGTTTTCTTTTTCCTAGTGAGTTATTTTTTTTCCCCTTAGGCCTAAGTTTTTCCTACTATTTTATTAAACTTGCTTAGGTTCATAACGTGAGTTTGACAAGAGGATATGATGTTGAGGTGTCTGCTTCCATATAAGGTGGCGTCCCCATCCTTAAAGGGTGGAGCTTTTGCTATTTTTAGACTACTTGGTAGTCACGCCCTATTGGTTGGATTTGCCACCTCCATCCTATCTTTAATCCTTTATAAACTCACTACCTAATTTGTATTTTCATTCTTTTGCATACATTGTGATGCTCTTGCATAGGTTGGCATTCATGCAGTCATTCTTTTGCGACATCTCTTTGAGCTCCTAATGCAATCTTGTCATCTTGACATTTGCACAACTCTTGGAATCACGGATCTGTAATTCCTTTATTTCATTTACAGTTTTATAGCTTATCTCTCTCATACAAAGTTCTTGGTTATGCATCTATTTCATATTTCTAACAAGAAATATTAGGAATATGGTCCAAGCTTACTCTACACACCAGCATGATCAATTTTTATAAAGTATCTTAGGGAGGATCTATCTTCCTATTTGATTGTTCATGCGAGTTTCATTATTAGTTTTGAATTTGCAATCATGATTTTCATTTTGAGGCTAATTACATTGTGCGAGTAAGTAATGATTTTCTTTATGAGGCCTATTACCTTGTGTCAGTAGGTGACAACTTTCTTTTTAGGAACTACCTTGTACGAGTAGATGATAATTTTCTTGTTTAGGCTAGTGACCCTATACACGTAGGCAATGATTTTATTTCTCATGCCAAAGTCCTTACTAGTAGTAAACAAGAGAATTTGGGAGAGGTAATGGAATCAATGCCTTCACTCATTTTTACAACTGGTGTAGGCGGTTTAGCAAGGTCCAGTTTACTCCTGAGCTAGGTTGTGAGGTTCAAACCTAAACATACAAAATTTTAATAATGTATAATGTAAATAGGAAACTTCCGTGCGAGCTTCCACAACTAGGTCTCGTACTTCAAACTTGCATCTGGTTTGACCATAACCTAAATCCTTTACAGTCACCTTATGATGGAATGCTCTAGCTCTAGTTTTGCATTGGTGATATTCGTAGCATATCAGAGTTCTTTTAAGCAGGCCCTTTTTTAGAACCTTACAAAGCAGAACAGAGACTAACTTTTCAGTCAAACAAAGAGAGGTCTCCATCCAACAGACCAAAAACGAAACAGAAAACAAATTAAATGAAGCCACAATTACGAGAAGAATATCAGATAGTATGAGCTTTAAGTAGCAAAACTGTTGAGGCTTCCATTACAGAGTCCCAAGCTCGAAAAGCAGAACGCATGATGATAAATTTCTGAAATTTTGAAAGCACTCAACTTGCTGGATGTGTTATACACAATTTAAAACACTGAGTGCAAATCCCAGACGATCTCGACCTAAGAGATACCCAAGGATTGAATAAAAACAAAAAGAATTTTACCCAGTGAAAAACTAGTGTTTACAAGAAACGGTTCAATGCACAAAACATTAGATACTTACAAGAACAATGGAACATAAGGCGTTCCATTTTATTTTAAATGTTCATAAACTATTACCCTTTGGGGATCTTTGAGCTGTGGCATCTCGGGAGTAGCTGTCTGGACAAAAGCCAACCATTCTTTGTTCCAAATGAAATCATTTTTAGTGGTGATAGGATCAGAATTGTCTCCTCCCCAATATTTTTGGGGTTCTGTATATGCAGGGGGGCCTCCATATTCTCCTGGCCCATCTCCTTTAGACCATTTTGATGTCTTCAGATTACGTGGTTTAATAAATTTTATAGCAGGTACATTTGCATTGAGGTCTCCGCTGCTGGAATTCAAATTCAGATCACTGGAGCCTCTAACTACGAATTTCGAAGATATCGTATGCGCGTAGATCGTCCCTACAGAAGAAAGAATAATTGTGTCCCCATAACCGATGGGAGTGGCGCTCCTCAACATCATTTGGTGAGCTTATGAAATGTGAATACGAATCGTTTTTTCAAAGATTATAAATTGATAGAAGATCATCTTGGGTTCTATCTTTTTAATATCTTGCAAGATGCTGTCCGTCATATAATCAAACTGGGAGACGCTACATGCATGTTAGCCATTCAAATTTAAATCTACATTTCTTTTGGTAAAACAATTTTCAGACACATACTATGCTGAACAAATGGATATGCCAGCTTGTTGAGTTGTAATAATAACTAGCAATTGCACCTTGGTGTGCAATGGGTACGCCGATTAGTTGTGGAAGGTCAATTCAAAAAAATTGCTTTATATTTTTTATACATTTATACAATCCATGAGGGAAATTGGTAGGTCATTTATCAAAAGTCTCAATAGAGAAATAATAACTCAACTATGCATCCACTTTCATGGATCCAAAAATGATTGAATAATACCTTTGAATTGGGAACATTATAAGCTCCATTACTAGCAATAAGGAGAGGGAGAGAGAGAGAGAGAGAGTAGAAAATACAAAGGGGTAATGAGATAAAGATAGAGACTTGAACATAGAGATGGAGATTGAGATTCATATGGAGAAGGGGAGAGAGAGAGAGAGAGGTGGGATAGATATAGATGGAAGAGGTAAATATATAGAGGGAGAGAGGAAGAGAATGTGTGTGTGTGTGTGTGTGTGTGTGTGAGTGTGAGAGAGAGAGAGAGAGAGGGGAAATGATATATATATAGAGAGAGAGAGATATAGGAATAGAGAGAGATGGATAGATAATGAGATAGATATAGAAGGAAAGATGGAAGGAAAAAATGGAGAGGGAGAGCTAGAGCTAGAGAGGCGAATAAATATAAATCGATAAGAGATAGAGATAGAGAAAGAGAGAGATTGTGACATAGAATGATAGAGTTAGAGATAGAGATAGAGATAGAGATAGTGAGATAGATATGGGATAGGGAGGGAGATGGTGAGAGATAGAGAGATACAAGGGGAGTGATAAGGATACAGACGCATGGCATTGAAATCTTGCAATTATATGATTATATACATATATCCTTAATTTATTTATTCACCTTTAAGAAAATTAGTTCAATGAAAAAATTCTATGATTTGAAGTCTATGTAGTAATATTACAAAGATGGTATAGTGGCAGTTGGAGAGAAATATACAAACTAATAGGTAAGGAATTATGTATCATCACTCGACATGTCTTTTATGAGATACAAGTAAGCTAGATTTTGATGAGGTGTATGGCCAACATTTTGATGGCTTGCCATTCCTAAACACATTACCTAGCTGTATTGGATAGGATCTCATCCTAAGCTCACATTCTTTTAAAATTTCATCAAAATATAATACCTTTTTTTATCCTCTAGGATTGAAGGGTACAAAATTATAAAATTCCATCTTAGAATTCATAATTCATATGAGAAACCATTGTTTTGAATATGATAGAATCTTCCGTGCATTTTATTTTGTAATTTTAATAATGTGGAATGATTCAAAAGATTGGCTTTGATATATTTATAATCAATGTATTGGAATGCTTATGAGGAATACTCAAATTTGAACATTTATTTGATGATCAAGATTATAACTAAAAACGTGTTATTCATAGAATGATCCTAGAATTCTTGACTTATTTTACAATATAAGATTAAAAAATTCAAATTTATAATTTTTTTTATTGAAATCACAAAAATTAAAATAATAACAAGTCAAACCCCACTAACCATACTTATTTGGATCAATAAGTTGTCTCTTGCAAAAATTTACCAAAAGCACCTTTAATTTAGTATCGCTAGATATAATCTTATAAAATGATTAAATCAACACATTAGTGGTGGATAGTAACCTATGGTTGGTAATTCTTTTGAAGACATTTTATCACCAAGGACGTTTACATAATTGTCCATGAAGGTCTGAGTGTTTTAATGAATAGGAGACCAACAAGGTTCCTTTACTCGATTGTTCATTTGATTCGGTTCTAACAAGATAGTGTTTCCTCCACTATATATACATCTACATGAATATAACCATACACATACACACACTATATGCCCTTTCCTAAACCATTATCTAATTTATAAATTCTCATTGACCAAATTTAATCTTGTTCAATCATAATCCATATAAAATAAAAATAAGTAACTAAAACTAAAATTACTTTTACACATTAATTAAGACCACATTTTAAAAAACTATCAAATTTTAAATTGACTATATCTAAACAAACTAATTTATTTTATTCTAAAAATGCCTATGATGCAACAAATTAATGTTTAATCTACTATTTAATTTTTTCTTAGTTTATTAGGGTCGTGAGGAAGGGATGATATTGTCTCATATTTATAGAAAGAAGGGCTAAGTTCATATTAAATTATATCCCCCCCTTAAATTTTATGGAGATTTGGGTGGGGCACTTTCTAAATCTCAGAACTAATTTATTCATTTATTTTTTATTTAATTTCCTCCCTTAAATCCTCTACACATGGCACTAGGACACACTTAAAAAGTTTTTAGTATTTTTTCTTCTTGAACAAAGTATATTGTATGCTCTTAAGGAGAATGCCTTCATAGGATTCATTTTTCTTTTGGGTTTCAAGATCTTTGTTCGAATATCCATGATATTAATTACTATTTGTCATGTTATTTAAACAAAACATTTCAAGTTTTCTATCTCCATTTTAGCATATCAGTTTACTTTACATTAGGTGCGCATGGTAAATCACGTGGTCCCTTGCTAAGATTAATGATTCTTCATTTTAGTCCTAAATTAAGTTGAATCTTGACTTGCTTTTAGTGCCATTTTGAAATGAAACTGCCCTTGTTTTAAGCTCTCGTGGCATTCAAGAGAAGAAATCAACTCAAGCGATAATAGATTAATTTGTTTTCAAAAGCCCTAAACCAAGAAAAATAAATTCTCACGTCCGCTTTTCAGTGATTTTGAATTTAAATATAATTCTTTTTCAATACAACAAATGCTACGTCCGAGGCAAAAACAAGAAAGGGATCATTCTAGATTTTTCACATGCAACATCTTCAGTGATTTTGAACTTAAATATAATTCCTTTTCAATACAACAAATGCTACGTCCGAGGCAAAAAAGAAAGGGATCATTCTAGATTTTTGACATGCAACAAACTCCACATGGCTCATCATCACACAACATAGGCCGCTCAGTGCCCCAATACCTGTATAATTCAATACAAAAAAATGTGTTACTGTGCATTGTGTTGCAATTTTTTAGCTTTCATTTGCCTTTTGGTGTTTGTGAGTGTTTGTGAGGGAGTAGCAGAGTTAAGCACAGGCAAGATGGAGGATATAGTCATGGGACAGTATAGGCTAGGCAAATATATTTGTTTTGAGTTTCCTCTCAATTCGGGATACTTGGAGGCAGACTTTTGCGTGTTTGGAGTTTTTTCTTTTGTCTTCAAATTTGAGAAGATTAATTGCCAAAGCTTATTTAGTAGATTTAGCAGCGTAGTGTTATATTTTGTGTGTGTTTTTAGTAGTTTTGGGGTTAGCACACTATTTGGGCTAAATTTAGAGGTTATGGAGGTTTTTCCAATGTGTTTTGGTTAAAAATTTAAGAGTTTTTCATAATATTTTGTCTGAATTTAATTTATTTTTTTTGGCAGTATTTGTGCTGGCTTTAGAGTTTACTCACAACATTTGTATGACATTTGAAGATTTTTGTGGTATCTGACTGAATCAATATGGAGGTTTTCATGGTATTTTCATCAATTTAGAAATTTCTCACGGTATTTGAGTTAAATTTGGTGTTGTTTTGCCGCACCTGGGATCAATTTTGAGGCACTTCGCACTATTTGGGTGCTAAACTTGGGTCATTTTAGCTATATCTGCGTTGAATTTGGTGGCTTTTTTAAATTGTATTTGGCTTGGAATTGGTTGTTCTTAACCCCAAGTGTTCCCTAATGTTAACTATAATTCTAATCTAAACCCAATCCTGATTCTATCTCAAACTCTAATTCTCACTCTACCTCTAATCTTAAACCTAACCCTTACCTAAGTGTATCCCTGATTCTAATTTTAAAATCAAACATAATTCTAGCCCTAACCATACTTTTGATTCTAAAACTTACTTTAACTCTCGCTATATAACCCTAACCCTAACCATAATTTCAAGTGTAACTAACGCTATTTCTAACCCTAAGCTTCATCCTTACCTTAATTCATCCCTAAATAGCTTTCATTGTAGCCCTAATTATATTGTAGCCCTAATTATAATTGTATGCTAATTCTAACTTTAATCTAGGTAATTATAATCATAATGTTTACTCTAACAGTTTCCCCTAATTCTTATATAACTCTATCATTTATCATAACTCTAATTATAAACGTAACAACTGCTTTTTTTACAAGCATGATTAATAAGCCTTTATTATCTACGTGAGTAGAGAGGTACTTTTGGTTATCGAGAGAAACCATTTTCTATTATGGCACGATTTAGAGAAAGCATTATAATTATCATTGAGTATTGCAAAAAGAGAGTGATTGAGTTCAGTCTGCTTTAAGCAAAATTGATTCATATTGTGTATATGAGAGAGGAGTGTCTCAAGTCATTATCAAGAGTGTTGGTCTCTATATTTTGTGGAGTTGAGTAGAGAGTTTTTATTATCTTGAAGTTGTTCTAGTTTTAGGCATATATAGAGAAGAGAAAAGTTGAGTTATTTAAAAGTTTTTGAGTGGGACTTATATTCTAGGAGGAAGAGTTGCTTCCTAGAAAGGAAAAGAACAATGGAACCTGATTATACAGACTCATTAGGATGAGAATTTCAGAGAATCTTTAGTTGAGATGAAATATCACTTCTCTCTTAGAAATGGCATTGCTTTCTTCAGTTGCTATTGTTACAGAAATGAGAAACACAATGACAATGGAAATGGCAACTCGACAAGAAACAAAATAGTCAAAGATTGCATATAATAAATGGTTATGTATATGAGTATATATGTATATGTATATACATGTATACAAATTTCATTATAAATTTTTATTTCACATAAATAAAAATGCATGGATTTAAAGTTTGTAAAATACAAAATATAATAAAAATAAAAATAAAAAATATTAGAGAACACTTTGAAATAATTTTAAAATGATTAAGTAATTTAAAAAATATATATTATTTTTTAAAATGTTTCAAAAATAATTTAACTATTAATTATTAAAAAATTAATAATTAAAAAACTAAACAGCCTAAAATTCAGGTAATACCTATATCATAAAAAAGTAGTAGTTACTATGTTTAAAGTTAATAATAAACTTGAGATTGGTTAAAAAGTTGCTCAAGTGGAACAAAGGTTACTTGCTGTTGAAAGTCATTCATGAAGGTTTAACACCCCATGCATACATTTATTTAGTTCCACTTAATTGGAAACAACCACGTAACTTTAACGTTGAACAGGAATGAGTTGCTACATGCATAGATGAATGATACACATGACCCAAAAATACCTTGTTAATCTACACTTCAATCTGCAATAGTTGAATTAAAAAACAACTATTTAACTGGCTATTGATACGGTGGTTTCTAGATAGGTACGTAAAGTGGATCAATTACTCAACTCCTAGCTGTCCTGACCTACAACGGTTTGAAACGCTTGGGACTGCCTCGAAACGAGTGTCGTCGTCGTCGTACATAGGTGGCTGTGAGTACGTAGTTTGTACATGGTACGTATCATGCTCGCTGGCCAAAGCATTAATTTTGCAGGCTTCATTGATTTTCTTGGTTTCATCTGTCCCATCAAAGACTACGGAAGTGAGGAACGGTGACGATCCTCTAGATCGTCTTGCATGTTTGAAATGACAATCTTGACCGTTGATAGACATTTTAAGCTTTGTACATTCCATAGTAGGAGATGCCTTCGGCGTAATGATTAACGTGGGATAGTAATACAACTTTCTCTCATCTAAGTGTGATAAATAAATTATTTTCATTTGTATAGTAATATAACTTTCTCGCTTCTAATTGTGATAAATAAATAATTTTCAATAATAAATATTTTAGATTAATGTGGGTTCATACAATTTTTTTTATCAAAAGTGATTTAACAAAAAAAATTTAAATATTTGTAAGTTAATATATTAGAAAGTACAATTTGATGTGTGCATATAAGAAATTATTTTGTGTGAATTCACAATAAAAAGTTATTCAATATAGGAGTTGTGTTCGGGTTGTTTTTGCATAAAGATTGTGGTGCTTGGTTTGAGTTTGGGTGCGTTTTGGAGCTGGTTCTTGTGCATTTATGGATCATTTTTGTGGGATTCTTTCCATTTTGTTGTGTGTATTCACTATCTATGCATGCAAGCGTTGGAGCTCGTTTTGATCAGAGTTAGTGTTGATTGGCTTTGAGCTTGCTTTTTTTTTTTCCAATGAAGGATCTCTAATGAAGCAATTGTTCCATTTAAAGATGTTGTGCTTGGAGGGGCTTCACCATTAAGATTGAAGGAACATTCCGACGTTGAGATGAACAAGTTAGGTTTTGAGGAGAATTATTTCCAAAATGGGTGTTTTTGGCCTCAAAGGTGAACGGTTGTCTTGCAAGGAGTGAACGCAGGCCGATGTTTGTGATTCAACGTGACATGGTGGAGGAGGATGTAACGTATCTTTCTAATCATGCTTTGATCTACAAGTTCATGGGGATTCGAGTCTCACTTCCTTTTTTGGAGTCATGGACTCATCACACATGGAATCCGAAGGGAGAAATGGAGGTACAATAGTAGCAACAAACAACTATTTTTTGATGGTTTTTTCAAGTATGTTTGATCAAACTATGGCCTTTAAAAGAGGTCCTTTTATAATCAAATTGGCCTTTTTATTAAACCATGACATGTGGGCTTCAACGCTACTGAGGAATTATTGTCAAGAGTCCCAGTATGGGTGTGTCTCCCTCGGTTTTTGCTAGAATTCTAGAAACGTGATATATTCCATTTGATTGCGAAGTTGCTTGGTAAACCAATGGACCCATTGCAACAAACTATGGACAAAAGGGTAATCACCTATGCTCAAGTTTGCATTGAAGTTTGATTTAAGCAAGCCTTTGCCAGACTCTATGGAAATAAAGATGGGGTCCACTTCCTAGATCCAACAAATTGATTATGAAACTCTCCCTTTTAGATGTCCTATTTGTCATGAGTATGGTCATTTACAAAGAATGTGTCCCAAATCTAATCCTCCAGGTCCCTCTAGTAGTGCTCTATCTCAACAACCACCCAAGCAAGATAAGAGAAAAGCTCTTGTGGTGGAGGAAAAAGAGGGTTTCATTCCAGTTAAGGACAGAAATAAGGGAAGAGGGAAAAAGAGAGCTCTAAAGGACATACAAACTCATGAGTTGCTAAATATATTTGATGCTCTTGAAGAATTAGATTGGTTTAATGAAGTCATTGTTGGGATGCCTATGGGACAGGATTCATTGAATTTAGAACATGTTACTGGAGAGGAGGATGGTGACTTCCCTAATGTTCCTTAGGATGGAAACTTAGGTGTTCAGATGGACACAAAGATCCCCTTGGTGAACTCGGGTGAGGAGGTGACAAGGGAGCGCAAAGAGGTGAAAAATGCCCCAAGAGTTGTCAATTTAGTGCCTAATCTTGAGAAGGATTCTTGAGATGGTGGAAAAGAGAAGGAAGTCTCACATGTATTGGATTTGCAATAGAAAAATCTCAAAAAGGGGACTATGGAGAAGGCTTCTAAGGTGGGAAGGAAGAAGGATCAGGAGAAGGTGAAACTAATTGGTGAGACATTGGTGGATTCTAGTTCAATAAGAACCATTGATACTCACTTCTCCCCATCTCAAAAATGATTGTTCTTCATGGAATGTTAGGGGTATGTATAGCATCCATATACAAAAGACTATTTGAGATTTGATCAAATGTCAGTCTCTAGACATTGTTTTCATTTTAAAGGAAACTAAAATGTTTGTAGAAGGTATGTTGAACTTGGTTTCTAAAATATGAGCTAGAGGCCACTGTCTATGCATTGGGGTGTAAAGTTCTGATGCCAATAGCTAACAAGATGAGAGGGGGGGGGGGGGGGGGTGAATCATACAAACTTAATCTTCAATATTTTCATTAGATTCAACCTCGGTAACTTAAACTTCAGCAATATAATCAAAAACTGCTAAACATGCTAACTCATAAACACATAATCATCATAACACATATAACACCAGATTTAACGTGGAAACCCAAATAGGGAAAAACCACTATGGGATTTCGGACCCATTAAGAAATATACTCTTCTAGAGTATGCTCGGTTAAAAGAAAATCATGTTAAAGATTACAAACACATTGCTAGATGTGACTCGGTTAAGGGATTTCCCTCAGATCTGTTAGAATCTTCACTTTGTTAGAAGTGACCTTGTTAAAGGATTTCAAACACTCAAGTAGAATGTCACCTTGCTAGAAGATTTACAAATAAGACTGTTAGGTCCACTTGGTTAAGAGATTTCCTGTCACTTACAAAATAAACAACAGTAATAATATATATCTGCAACTTCACATCTAAAATGCTAAAGCAGATTCTTATTTGCTCAAAACAATCTTGTCATAGGACTTATCTTGTCCCTCTGCTGGGCTCCTTACTCTGTTATTCAAAGCAGGTCTTCAAGCTTTTGTGCTCGGCAATCACTATGTAGCATCCTTGTGCTTACACTTGCCTGCATCCATTGTTCATCAACAATTCCTTATTTATAAACAATTCTAACCGCTTAATCTCCTTGATCACATTTCCCATGATCAATCTTAGCCATCAGATCTTCAAACTTGACCAGGTTCAATGTATCCTTCAATCTGAAAATGTTTTACCTTGCCTAGGGACTTGCATTCCTTTCTTGAAACTTGCACAAGGTTATTGCAGTTCAATCTGAGCTGTAGATCTTCCTCCCGATCTTCCATTGCCATAGATCCTTAACAAACTTCATGCACGACATACCAATCATTTAATCAACTCCACCTCATCATTGTCCTTCATTAAATAATGCTTGTATTCATCCAATACGATCTATCATAACTCAGTTGCAACTTGGTAAATACTGAACTTCACTCAGTAGACATTATGCCTTCATTAACCGATATCGATAACCTTAGGGTTTACCGACTAGGTTCTTTGCTCAGTGACATAGTATAGTATTAACCTTACAATCAACAACATTTGTAGGATATAAAAACAATCTAAACATCATGATCTCATCATTGTCTAACTCGGTAGTAGTTGCCCATTGAATAACTTATTTCTCCCCTTATTCATCACATTCTTTCTGTGTCACTTACCGACCACTTAATACTCATCAAAACATGCTTCTTAAGATATGGTAACATCATACTGAATCAGAAAATCAATTTCTTGAAATCAATGACAAAATAATGTTATAAAGATAGTAATCATCCTTCTTCAGTTATATCAATAATCTCCAACAACCTTCTCAATATCCTTATTGAAATGCTAACAATCTTTCTTTCTATTGAAATGCCAACATGGGGCACAAGGTAATTCAGGTGGTGTGGCTTTATTTTGGGATCCATGCAAGGTTTCTCTATTATGGTGGGTTTCCAATAAATCTTCAATGTCTAGTAGCTTCAAGTTATAAACTGGAAAAGTTAATCTTCTCATCAATGTGTATGCTTCAACTGACATCTGCAGAAAGTTTGTGCTCTGATAACATATCAAGATGGTTAGATCCCTTACTCCTTAACATGGATTATTTGCATTTGAGGGATATACTGTCTTCTAAAGGTATGTTCACTTGGAATAATAGGAGATGGGGTACTAATGTTATCTCTGAGAGACTTGATAGGTTTCTTGGGTCTACTTATCCGATGGGGGATAGTTGGACTACTAGCTCAAAGATTCTTGATTGGAAGGGATTGGACCAGTGGTTGATCAAATTATTAGTTGTCTTCTTTAGAGCTTCCAAAAATCCTTCTTTCAAATTCCAACTGATGCAGTTGTGTGATTCTTACAAGCGTTGATAGTTGAGTGGTGGGCCAAGGGGAGACTAGCTTTTGGGACAACTATGTTTTATTTTACCATACAACTCCAATTTGTTAAATACATGTTGAAAAGATGGAATAGACATTTCTTTGGCAATGTATTCTTGGCTAAAACCATAGCCTAGTCCCACTTGGATGAGATTACTCGTCATATTCAGGATCATGGTCTTATAGAAGAATCATTTCGTTGTGAAGTTGTATCCATGAAGAACCTTGAGGAATGGGAATTAAGGGAAGAGATATTTTGGAAGAAAAAGTCTTGTATTGACTGGTTACAAGAAGGGGATTAAAATTTAACCTTCTTTCATAATTCAGTTTAGGATAGGAGGCAAGGGAATCTCATCACTTCTCTTAGGTCGTCTATAGGAAATCAATTCTCTTCTTTTAGGATGACTTTAGGAGAGATCACTCAATACTACTCTTCTTTGTTTACTGACAACATCCCTTTATCTAGGGAGGAAGAAGTTGTCTTCTTGAACTGTATCCCTTCACTGGTCTCTTATGAGATGAATGAATCTCTAATCAATCCTACCACTTTAGATGAATTAGAAGAGATTTTGTTTTAGATGAAGAAAGGGAAAGCCCCTGGTCTTGATGGTTTTTCTATTGAGTTCTACTAGGTATTTTGGGATATTATTAAGATAGATCTTCTAGAGGTGGTTTTGGAATCTTAGAGAAACAAATGAATGCTAAAGGCTATGAATGATGCCTTCCTTTCCCTTATCCCAAAAAGAGAAGGAGTGGGTTTATTGGACCTATTTAGGCCTATAGACCTATGTAATGTGGTTTACAAAATTGTGACTAAGCTCATTGCCAAGAGACTTAAGCCATGGCTTTGTCTCCTTATTTTGGATGAACAAGGAGATTTTGTAATTAGCAGACAAATTTTGGACGGAATTGTTATTGCAGTAGAGGCTATCCACTCCATGGCTATCTCCAAAGAGAAAAGTACGTTTATCAAGCTTGGCATGGTCAAAGCTTATGACACGGTTAATTGGACTTTCTTGACTAAGGTTTTGGGAGCCTTCAAATTTGGTAGCAAATGGATTATGAGTTGTGTCACATCCTCCTCTTTCTTGACTCTCATCAATAGTCAGCCATCTAAGCTATTTGGAGCTTCTTGGGGCCTTCTTTCCTCTTATCTTTTCATCTTGATGGTTGAAGAGTTGGGGAGATTTATAAAATCTCAAGGAGGTTGGGGTTGATTCCAAGATGGAACTACTGAGATAGAGTGCCTTCTCATTTGCACTTACAGTTTGTAGATTATACAACTTTAATGGGCTTGGCTAGAGTTAATGAGATAGTTAATTTCCAAAAATTCTTAGATATATATTTGGCTACCTCTAGGAAAATAATTAATGAAGATAAGTCCTCAATTTCTTTTTTAACATTCCTAAACAAGTGTTTAGACCAAGATTGCTAGAATTCTCAAATTCCAGATTGGCACTCTTTTATTTTGTGTACCTTGGTATTCCTATTGTTGTAGGCTCTTTGCCTAATAGATTTTGGCAATATATCTTGGATAAGTTGTGTAAGAGGGTTTCTGATTAGACTAACATGTGGCTTTCTTCTACTAGAAAGGTAACTCTTCTCAAGTCAGTGGTTCAAACTCTCCCATTGTATAGGTGTTTTGTGGAGGGTGCCTTGTCTAACTTCATTCATGAGTTTGATGCCCTTTCTTGTCATTTTTTATGGGCAAGTAATTTAATCTCAAAGAAGAGGAGTTTGGTTAAGTGGGATTTGGTTTGCAAACTGAAGCATGAAGGGGATCTGGGCCTACAAAAGACTAGTATTAATGGACTAGCTTTGGCTACCAAACTTTATTGGAGATGGTGTTGTAACTAGGATCGGGATTGGGCCAGGATCCTTACTCTAAAGTATTTGAATTGAGTTGAGAGTACTAATGTTCCTGGGTGTAGTATTGAAGGGAAAGGATCTATGATTTGGAGTACTCTCAAAAGAAGAGATTAATTAATTAATCAAGGGTTATTTTGGACTTGCAAAATAGGCTTAGATGCACTATTCTAGTTTGACTCCTAGGATGTGTTCCCTCCTATCATATATGTTTATTCAATTTGTGGTCTTTATGTAAAATATTTCTAGAAGTAGGTTGGAGTAAGGTGAATGATTACAAAACCTCTCAGCTTCTTGGCTAGGTTGAAGTGTACATATGGAAAGAACCTCTTGAGTGGCATCCAGGGGGATCTGATGAGGATAGGCAAGAGCTTAGAAGGATCCTGTTAAGAAAAGTATGTAGTTCCTTGGAGGAGAGGGATGCTCCAACTTGGGGTTTTGACTGAAAAGGTAAAAATTTTGTGGCCTTGGGATATTGGGAGCTGGATAACTAGAGTCAAGGGAATGCTAGAGCTCCTTGGCTAAAACAGGTGTGGAGTAAATTCTCTTAGCCCAAATGCAATTTTTTCATGTAGTTAGTTATTCAGAATAGATACCTAACCTGGGATAATTTGGGAAAACAAGGATTTCAAGGTCCTTCTATGTGTTCCTTTGCAATCATGGTGAGGAGAGCTCCTATCATATCTTCGTTTCTTCCCC
This sequence comes from Cryptomeria japonica, assembly GCF_030272615.1. NCBI lineage: Eukaryota > Viridiplantae > Streptophyta > Pinopsida > Cupressales > Cupressaceae > Cryptomeria > Cryptomeria japonica. The sequence goes on from NC_081411.1 coordinate 653,605,886, forward strand.
TTTCTCTAGGGAAATCTAGCACTGCTAGTGGGGAGTGTGGAATAAGGCTTGTCTGCATGCCTACTATTTGGTTCAGTTTTGGGGTTTATTGGGGAATTCTCAAGTTAAGACCCCTTTTCTTCATATTTTTTGGATTATAGGCCCTTCCTTTATTATCTGGCAGATTTAGTTGGAAAGGAATAGAAGGGTTTTTCAAGAAAAAAGAATACTTAGTCATTAAGTTTGGATGCAGATAATTAGTGGACTGCAAGAGACCTTATTAGCAAAATGTGATTTGTTTGTCTAGGTTGATCCTAGTGATTTTGGTATCATTCAGAGGCTAGTTCTAGAGAGATATAGGAGGAGGCTTCCCTCTATTAGGGGGGTCATTGAGTCAGGAGCAAGGTTTGTCGAGATGGATCTTGGTTGCCCCCACCTAATGATATTTTGAAGATAAATACTAATGGTTTGTCTAGAGGCAATCCTAGGCATGCTAGGATTTGGGGAGTTCATAGAGACAATGATGGAGTGGTTTAGTTATTTTTCTCCCATGATAGAGGTCATCATACTAATAACTTTTTGGAGGCTACTGCTATCTTTTTTGCCTTGGAGAGATGTCACACACTTTGGTGGAGAAAAAATATTTGTGAATATGATTCACAAATTGTTGTTGATATACTAAACAAAGGACAATTGGATGGAGTGAATTGGCAATTGGTCTCAGTCGTCAATCAGATTGTGAGGTTGTGTTGATATTTGGACTGTATTTATTTTTGCCACATCCCTCAAGAATGGAACAAGGTCATAGACTGTTTAGCAAAATGGGCTTTTGAGAAGATGGGAATGAGGAGTGTTGATGATTGGAGGCACTTATCTCTAGAGTACTCTCAAATTCTGTAGGATCTAGTAATGGAAGACATGAGAACCTATTTAAGTGATTTGGCAATGCTTTGATTTGTTAGTTTCTTTGTTTGGCCTGCTACTTTGCCTATTGGCCTTGTCTGCTTTGTAATATTTTTGGTGATTAATAAATTTTTTCCCCTTTTTTTTTTTTAAAAAAAAGCTATTCAACATTAAAACCATAAAGAGTAGAACTTGTCTAGAAAAAAATAAAAATAAAATATATATATGTGTGTGTGTGTGTGTGTGCGCGCGCGCGCGCGCGCGCGTGTGTGTGTGTGTGTGTGACCACTAAACTTTCTCTCTTTAAAAAAAGCTTTATGTCTTGACTAAAGTTATCTAAAAGAGTAAGCTTAAATTACCCAAGGCAAATGTATTTGACTTAATAACCACACAAAATAAAGAGATATTTCGAGTTTGGGTTATACAAAATTATATACATAAACAAGATATATTTTGAGATAAATATATACCCTAAAATAATCACCAACACAAAGCCTCAAATAAAGTTATCCATAACATATGAGTATTTGCAAATAAAATTATCGTCAAGGTTGAACGACTTACGAGTTTGAGCTAAACTTGTCTTTGAAGTAGAGACATATATGGCCTTACAATTAATGTCATGGATTTGTTCATTGATGTCATTTTGGCCTAGGTACAAGCTGGGAAACCACTTCATCTAAGCCAAACGCCAAGAGCATGTGCTTTAACTGTTCATTACATTTTTTTGATAGAGTTCTCTGTGTAAATACAAGATCCATCCATATTTCCTTTTTTCTATGGCTATCAGAGGTAATTTCATATAAAATATTTGATTCCTCAAACTCCTAGTGTTCCCCATTGAATTCATAGATATGAAACAACAAATTAAATGAGAAAATCCCTAAAAAATAGATTAATGCATTCAACAAAAAAAAAACACAAACCCTTCAATTAACAAATTCAAACACTTACAAATTTTAGTGTAGTAACAATCCTATTGCTACCTAGGTGACAATAATTAATTGTTCTTAATATATTAAGTAAAAATATTAATAGGTGCAATGTTACACTAACAAATTACAAGTTTAGGCTCATAAATTTAAGCATAAAGGATGAGAATATATGAGACACTATTTGCAACTTTCACTCTACCTATTAATTTTTCTTGGTGAAACCACCACCTAAGACATGGCGAAAATTCCCCCTTATGGAAAAAGGGTCATTACAACTCCACAATTTTCATCACTAGTGTGTTGATTCTATAAATGTTTTGCAACTACCATGACACATTCATAGCTAACACCCTACCATAATTAGTGATTTTGTTGATAAAATATACATTTATTTTTATAAATTTTATAAGAACCTACGTTAGTTGTGTTTATCCAAGCATTTGAAACACCTTAAAATCATATACAACCTCTACACATGTTATGTGTAATGTGCATAATTCATTCTCAATCAAGGATTGTTATTTTAATATTGGTAGATATTATTTCCAGTTACATCTTAATCAATTTAATCAATTGAATGAAAATGATGACTTAGTTGAGACATCATTCACAATATGTATGTAGCATCCTAAATAGTACTCCCCAACAATTTTGACCGCGTTTGGGCCCTCACCTTGGCGTTCATGCCCCAAGGCCTGATTGGGACCTGATTCTACTCATATTATGCAAATTTGCCACCATTTTCACTCCACACATCATCTTGCCCCTTGATTTTGGTCTCTAATTGGGCAGGACCAAGGCATGGTACCCTATTCCCCTTAGGACCAGAGCACCCAATGCCTTGGTCCTCCCAATTAGGACCCAATTTTGGGCCCCTTAATGGTTATGTAAATTGGGCGGGAATTCTGGCCCCATGTCGATTCATGTCTGAAAATTAAGTTGTTTTTCGATGAGCAAGTATAAAAGGAGTTCTACCCCTCTCATTTTGATATCCACACACATGAAATTCAATTTGACATCCTGCAATCAAGCATTCAAGTTCAAGTGAGCAAGCAATCAATATTATTTCAAGCATTGGAGTAGAGATAAAGTCAAGATTCAAGCATTGGAGTTGACATTGATATTCTATGTTATTGAAGACTTCGTGAAACCCTAATTTGTGTGGAGAAAAGAAAAACTTCACAAGGAGGTATAGCATTTGTGTTTTAGTCATTATTCAACATCTGCCTCAAAAGGAGAACATTTCCTTTACTGCAATTCAATCGTATTTCATTTTTTTAATACACCAGTCCCGACAAAGCAGGAGCTCATTTTGGGAACAGGTCTAAATACATTTACATTTTCCAGATTTAGGTTTGTGGCACGATCCAATGACTGTAGGTTACCGTTCATGCATTTTTACATCAATTCCAGCACATTTACCCTAATTTCAACATTTTTACAATTCAACTTAAAAGAGGGCAATTCAATCCAATCTAGTAAATCCAATAGAATTCTCAACCCTTATCCTTGCTGATTTGTGGCTATATCCATTAGATTTTCCCCCCTCTTTTAATGTGATGGTTCCTAAATCTAAATTTTAGTGGTTTTCACACTTCTAAGTGTGGAAACCCTAATATTTTCACCATCATATTTTGGTGAACCTGACTCCTTACACCTGCAATTTTGATTTATGTTCTTAGATTTAAGTGTTTATGCAATTTCAATTTCAAATTTTCATTTGCAAGTTTAATTTTTCATTGAATTTTAAAAATTTTATGGTTGAATTTACAAAAATCCTAATTTTTAATTCTAAAATTGAGTTGTGGATTGTCTAATTTGAATTTATCATTTTAAATCTAATTATTCATTTAATTTAAAATTCAAATTTTCCCTCCTAGATCTCATTTTCAAATTGAATTACACAAATTTAGTGATTGAATTTATAAAAGCCCTAATTTATAATTTTAAAGTTTATCATGTGGGTTGCATAATTTATCAAATCAATTTTTAGATCTAATATTTATGAATGTTATGCTATAATTTAGATGCCTTTATCTTTCAAATTCACAAGTCAAATTGCTTAATTAATTGGTTAATCAATCATTTTTCACAAAAAAATGTATTGCTTAATCATAATTTCCAAATTCAAATTCAAATTTTCCTCCTTTGTGCATGAGTTTTACTACCATTAGTCCTACCTATAATATTCACATGAGAAGAAGTTGTATAATTAAGGCTTCCCAAGGTTTCATCACTAAGGATATGGAGCCTAATTTGGATAACTTGTTTCATGAGAATGTCGGTGGTTCTTCTATTCCAACAGATGATGTTATTTATCCCCATTGTTTATATAATTCCCATGAGGGTGAATCACTAACTAGGGTTTCCATAAACCAATTGGAGAATATTGACAATGAATTTGAAAATCTTCAATAATGGATGAGTCAACAATACCCAAAAAGTGAGGCCATCCCTTTGATTGAAGGATTTAAAATGAATGGTTCAAAGTGATAAAATTGGCGTTGATTTATTGTGTGGTGTTGGTCATATTGTTGACACTAATATCATGTCTATGAAAAGTTGTGTTGAATTCCTTGGTTATACTCAACCTCCTAGTCAAGTTAATCATTCTATTCCTATGATTACTTCTATGACTAGTGTGCCTACTTTCACATCCAACATCATGGCTACTTCCATACAAAATGTTATTCCTACAAATGTTAGTCAAGGGGGCAACTTTGTTAATAAAAAATCTTTCATCCCTCCTTCTGTAAGTCTTCCATTTGTCACCCAATTATCTCCCATACCTACCTATCATATTTTTCCACCTCTTTATTCTCAACTTCCTCCTTCCTTCCATAATGTTACTCCTCCATCCCAATCCAATATGTCTAGTTTCAACCCATCCACCGAAGCAACCATTAATAGCCTAGATCAAACCATGTCATCCTTACAACAACAAATATATTCCTTGAACCAATCAAAGTTTAATGTGCCCACATTTGATGTAGCGATCCCATTATCTAATGACATTGTTCATGTCATCCCCCTAAACATATATAAGTCCCTCAATTCGAACTCTATAATGGAAAAGGTGATCCCTTGATTCATGTGAAATCATTTCAAACTTTGTGTAGTGATCTTTCTCATGATCAAAGACTTTTGGCTAAATTATTTACTAGAATATTTAGAGATAAATATTTGCAATGGTATTATTCTTTGTCACCTTATTCAATTACATCATTTCAAAAATTTCACAATAATATTGGTCCTAAGATTACTTTGATTAATTTGATTCATTGCAAGCAAGGTATTAAAGAAAAAGTGATTGATTTTATTAGTATATATTTTAGCATTTGTATTCTCAAATTTATTATCCTATGCCTGATCAAGATGTTTAAAGAATTTTCATATCTAATTTGCAAAAAGAGATTAGGGATAAGCTTTTCTTTTCTGATTTTACTTCCTTTATGCAGTTGTGCGTAGTACTTCATAACTATCAGCTTCAAGTGAGTCAAAGTGCTCAACAACCTTTTGTGAAGTCTAAAGTGAACAAGGGATTCATCAAGTTCGATGACAACAACAATACTCAAGTATCAGTCACGACAACATGTGTGCATCCTTTATCCAAGTATTTTAGAAAAGAATTTACTCCTCTTTTTGAATATTTGCATAACATTATGACACAGTTGTTGAACAAAAATATGTTGAAACTTCCTCCCATAAAACCAACTGACACATCCAAACCTTTACCACCTTATCATGATTCCACATCTTTTTTCCAATAACATCATCAACCTGGTCATGACACTGAAAATTGTTATTTCCTAAGGAGTAAGATTCAAGAGCTTATTGATAACAATACCATATCTGTAGCTGGTGTGAATGACAAAGGAAATAAATCTGTAGCTCCTCCTAATCAAAACCTTCAAACCTTTACTAATCCTTTGCCTTCTCATTCTACTAATGTGACTGAGTCTGAGCATCTTGCCTTTTCTCCTAATGGTCTTGGGCTTGAGTCTAATAATGTGGTGAATCTTATGGTAAACCTACACCTCCTAAGGACCTATGCGTTACCTTTGATCCTATTGAATCTAGTAAATAACCTTATGGTCCACTATATATCACTGTGAAGATAAAGAATATGCTCTCACGAGGAGTGCTCATTGATCTAGCATGTATGGTGATTGTGATAACTGAATAATATTTTTATACCTTACAATTGCATCAAGTGACATACGATAAATCTGATGTGTGATTAAGATCTTTGATGGTTTCTTTTGTCCTTCTATTGGTTCTATTACTCTTCCCATTGAGGTTCGTACTAAATCTTTAGATGTAATTTTTTCTATTATTCCTACATCGGATCAATTTCATGTGAAGTTGGGACACCCTTGGCTCTCTTCCATGAAATCGATTCCTTCTACTATTCATAAGTGTTTGAAATTTCCTATTAATGACAAAATAATAATAATTAATCATAACATGTACTAATCCATGGCGAGACGTGGAGATATTAATCTTGATTACTTTTGGTCTAAACAATTTGAACCTCTAAAGATGAGAAGTGATGCTCTTTTTCAATCTTATCAAAGGTGGAAGAATGAGATGATCTTATCCTTGAGTAAACCTAGAGATCCTAATCTTTTTCCTCTTCTTCATGATAGACCTATACCTCCTCCTCAGGATGGACCTGGTCTTCTTCCTACACCTTCTATTCCTCCTTTATATGCTATGATTTTGCATCCTACATCTTACAAACGGAAGCGCTCAACACCTCCTATCTTTCGTAGTGTTTCTACTTTCTTTGGGGGATGAGGACAATTCAATGCAAATATATACATGATATACATTATTTATCATAAGAGCATACTGACCCCAGAGTTAAGTAGAACTCTTATTTGCTTGGTATAATCCTTTAACTTGTCCTTTCTTGGGGGCATATAATTGTGATAGTGTGCTTGTCTTTTGGATGAATGTATACTACCTTAAAGCAATTGTTCTCATTATGGTGTACACAATTGCTTTAATGTGGAGGCATACACTCCGCTCAATTTCTCTCTCTTGATACTCAAGTTACTTGGCAAACTTAGTCCTTTGCTTTGTAATTTTTGATATTTTCTCTTTTCATGACTCATGGTAAGTGAGCCTTACTAGGATAATTAGTCACGGTTATCTTTTCCTTCTCTTTCTTATGATGTCCCTTTTATCTTGATCTTGAAGCCATAAGATACCTAAAGTCCACTGGGGGCTTGGTGTGTCTTGCCTCCTTAGCATCTTGATAAAATCTTTTCAATGTGAACCTTTGTGCTTTATCGAGAGTCTGCTTAGTCTCATACTCCTGCTAAAGTGGGGGATAAATGTAGCGTCCTAAATTGTACTCCCTTACAATTTTGTCAACATTTGGGCCCTCACCTTGGCATTCATGCCCCAAGACCTGATTGGGACCTGATTCTACTCATATATGCAAATTCGCCACCATTTTCACTTCACACATCATCCTACCCCTTGATTCTAGTCTCTAATTGGGAAAGACCAGGGTGTGGCACCTCGGTCCTGCCAATTAGGACCCAATTTTGGGCCCCTTAATGGTCATGTAAATTGGGAAGGAACTTTGGCCTTGTGTCGGCTCATGTTGAAAAATTAAGTTTTTTTTCGATGAGAAAGTATAAAAGGAAGTCTACACCTCTCATTTTGACATCCACACACATGAAATTCAATTTGACATCCAACAATCAAGCATTCAAGTTCAAGTGAGCAAGTAACCACTCTTATTTCAAGCATTAGAGCAGAGATAAGGTCAACATTCAAGCATTGGAGTTGACATTGATATTCTGTGTTATTGAAGACTTCATGAAACCCTGATTTCGTGTGGAGACAAACAAAACTTTACTAGGAGGTATAACATTTGTGTTTCAATCATTATTCTATTGGAATTACAGTAAGAAAGTTTGTTGGCATTTCAATATCAGGAGGTTGTTGATATTCAGTAAGGATATTGAGAAGGTTGTTGAAGATTATTGATATAACTAAAGAAGGATGATAACTATCTTTATAACATTATTTTGTCATTGATGTCAAGAGATTGATTATCTGATTCAGTATGATCTTGCCATATCTTGAGAAGATTGATTAGAAGAGAATTAAGATGTCGGTAAAAGACACAGAAAGAATGTGATGAATAAGGGGAGATATAAGTTATTAAATGGGCAACTATTACCGAGTTAGACAATGATGAGATCATGATGTTTAGATTGTTTTGATATTCTACATATGTTGTTTATTGTAAGGTTTATACTATACTATGTCACCGAGCAAAGAACCTAGTCGGTAAACCCTAAGGTTATCGATATCGGTTAATGAAGGCAGAATGTCTACCGAGTAAAGTTTAGTATTCACCGGGTTGCAACCGAGTTATGATAGTGCGCATTAGATGGATAAAAGCATTATTTAATGAAGGATAATGATTAGCTAGAGATGTATAAATGATTGGTATGTCGTGCATGAAGTTTGTTAAGGATCTATGGCAAAGGAAAATCGGCAGGAAGATCTACAGTGTAGATTGAACCGCAATAACCTTATGCAAGTTCCAAGAAGGGAATGCAAGTCTCGAGGTAAGGTAAAACGTTTTCAAATTGGAAGGATACATTGAACTTGGTCAAGTTTGAAGATCTGATGGCTAAGATTGATCATGGGAAATGTGATCAAGGAGATTTAGTGGTTAGCAATTGTTTATAAATAAGGAATTGTTGATAAACAAAGCATGCAGACAAGTGTATGCACAGGGATGCTACATAGTGATTACCGAGCACAAAAGCTTGAAGACCTGTTTGAATAACAGAGTAGAGAGCCCAGCAGAGGGACAGATAAGTCCTATGACTAGATTGTTTTGAGCAAATAAGAATCTGCTTTAGCATTTTAGATGTGAAGTTGCAGATAGTTTTTTATTACTGTTATTTTGTAAGTGACAGAAAATCTCTTAACCGAGTGGACTTAACAGTCTTATTTGTAAACCCTCTAGCAAGGTAACATTCTAAGTGAGTGTTTGAAATCCTTTGACAAGGTCACTTCTAACAAAGTGAAGATCCTAATAGATCTGAGGGAAGTCCCTTAACCGGGTCACATCTAGCAATGTGTTTGTAATCTTTAACAGGATTTGCTTTTAACCGAGCATACTCTAGAAGAGTATATTTCTTAGTGGGTCTGAAATCCCACAGTGGTTTTTCCCTATTTGGGTTTCCACATTAAATCTGGTGTTATGAGTGTTATTATGATTATGTGTTCATAAGTTTGAATGTTTAGCAGTTTTGGTTATATTGCTGAAGTATAAGTTACCGAGGTTGAATCTGTTGTTTTTATGGAAGATTAAGTTTGTATGATTCACCCCCCCCCCCCCCCCCCCCCTCTCATCTTGTTAGCTATTGGCATATGTAATTTATATTAAGTATTAGAACTATCAATTGGTATCAGAGCTTAGGACTTTGGAAGAAAAAGTTTAAAGGTACTTGAGGCAAAGATCCGAAGATGTATAAAAGGGATGCACCGAAGCTGAACAAGTCAAGTTTTTCCACATGACAGAAAAGGATGAAGCTGCATTTATTAGGAATTGGAGAATATGCAACATATTATTTGGAGAATGGAGAATGATTATATTGCACCGAGCACCAACCCTATGACCTTGGAAGAGATTAAGGCAAAGCAAGAACATATTCAAGCTATGATTGAAATAACATCAGCATTGACCGACTCAGAGTTTAATGATCTAGAAGGTTGTAATGATGCAAAAGCAATGTGGACTAAGCTCATATCTGTGTATGGAGGTGATGAACATGTTCAAAGAGAAAAAGTAGATAGTCAAAGAGGACAATTTGAATCCATGAAAATGAATGAAGGTGAGAACATAACCCAATACAGTAGAAGACTAAAGGAGATTGTCAATCAAATTAAAGGAGCAGGTGGAACTATTGAAGAAAAGGGTATAACAAGTAAGTTGTTGAGAACCCTTCTACCAGCTTATGCTATTCGAGTCTCTACAATCAATAAATTGAGGTCTGTACCTAACATGCCAGTTTCCTTGGATGCTACTATTGGTAAGCTACATGCATTTAAATTAAGTAATTTTGATAACAGTGGGTCTTCGGTAAATAAAGTAGAATATGCATTCAGTTCTTTTCATATTGGTGAATCTGATGATTACAATGATAGAATGAGTAAGTATTCTGAAGGGGATCACAGTGGAGCAAGTGAAAGATTTCGCAAGAACATGGAAAAAGTGGACAAACTGTATGAGGAAATCAAGAAACAAGAAGAATTTGAAGCATTATTAGCCAGAAGGTTACCGAGAGGAAAAGGTAAGTATAAAGGAAAGCTACCTTTAAAATGTTTCAATTGTGATAAAATAGGACATATGGCTTCTAACTGCCCTGACAAGGAATCTAGTGAAAACAGAGAATACCAAGATAACAGGCAGAAAGACAACCAATACAGAGGACACCGAGACTTCAGAAGGAGAGATAGAAAGACATGTCTAGTAGCAGATGAGGAATCCAACGATGATGAATATGATGAAACTGGTACTAAGGAAGTGGTTTATGTGGCTATTAAAGATGGATCTGATGAAGAGATGTATGAAGAAAAAACCCTAATATCTCACATAAATAATAATGATTCTTGGATCATAGATAGTGGATGCTCACATCATATGACAGGTGATAAACACAAGTTTGTTAAATTAGAGGACTATGATGGAGGCTATGTAAGATTTGGTAATGATGCACCATGTCTGGTGAAAGGTAAAGGATCTATAACACTTCTTGATAATGCTAAATGTGATGATGTATACTGGGTTGAAGGATTGAAATACAATTTGTTGAGTGTAGCATAGCTAAATAATACAGGATACCAAATAGAATTTCAGAAAGGAATTGTCAAAGTTCATGACAAGCATGGAAAGTTAGCTGCTACTGGGACACAAACAAAAGGTAATACATTTCATCTTGACTCAAATAGGAACAAGTGTCTTTATGCAAAGATAGATGATACCTGGTTATGGCATAAAAGGTTTTGTCATGTAAATTTTGATAATCTGATCAAAATAAGTAAGAAGCACCGAGTAAGAGGACTACCGAGTCTGGAAAAACCTGAGAATGCTTTGTGCCGAGGATGCCAGATGGGTAAGATGACAAGATCAAGCTTTACAAGTAAGTCCTACACTTCTAAAGGAATTTTAGATCTAGTACATACTGATCTTTGTGGTCCTATGAAAGTTCAAAGTTATTATGGTGATAAATATTTCATATTATTTGTGGATGATTACTCAAGGATGATGTCAGTCATGTTTTTAAAAGAAAAATCAGAAGCTTTTCAAATGTTCAAGTGGTACAAGGCAAGAGTTGAAAATGAAACAGGAAGACAATTGAAATGTCTTAGATTTGATAGAGGAGGAGAGTTCACTTCTGATGAATTTAACTTATATTGCAATGTTCATGGTATAAAGAGGCAACTATCTGTACTGAGAACACCTCAGCAAAATGGGATAGCCGAGAGAAGAAACAGATCAATTGTGGATTGTGCAAGAACCCTGATGATAGAAAAGAGGATAGCTCAAACATTTTGGAGAGAAGCAATCAGCACTGCAGTTTACACCCTGAACCGAGTTCAATTGAAGAAAGGAACTATGAAGACACCATATGAGATCTGGTATGACGAGAAACCTAATGTAAGTTATTTTAAAATCTTTGGAAGTAGATGCTATGTTCACAAAGATGACAGGAATGGAAAATTTGATCAGAAAAGTGAAGAAGGAACATTTCTTGGTTATTCTTCTAGAAGTAAAGTATTTAAATGTCTGATCAAATCATCTAACAAAATAGTGGAAAGTGCAAATGTGAAAATTGATGAATATGCATAAAGAAATGATGAAGGAAATTCCAAATAATTGGAAGATTATGAAGAATTCATTTATGTTCAACCGAGAAGTCTTACCGAGAAAGCTGCTGAAGAAAATAAAGATAATGTCCAGTTACCGAGTGATGAAGAAAATCATACATAACCTACCGAGCCTATATTAGCCAAGTATGTCAGAAGACATCATGCATCAAGTCAGATTATAGGAGATAAAGATGATCCAGTGATGACAAGGAACAAATTGAGACAGAACACGTCTAATATCTGAATTTGAACCGATAATAGTGAAAGAGGCATTTAAGAGTGAAGATTGGGTAAATGTTATGACAGAAGAAATTGATCAAATCAAGAAGAATGACACATGGACACTAATCCCAAGACCAAAGGACAAAAATGTAATCGGTACTAAGTGGATTTTCAGAAACAAGCTAAATGAGAAAGGTGAAGTCATTCACAACAAAGCAAGACTAGTTTGCAAAGGTTATGCTCAAGAAGAAGGAATAGATTATGGTGAGACTTTTGCACCTGTGGATAGACTTGAGAGAGTAAGAACATTGCTGGCATATGCTGCTTTCAAAATTTTCAAGGTGTATCAAATGGATGTTAAATCTGCATTTTTGAATGGTAAACTAGAAGAAGAAGTTTACATTGAACAACCTGAAGGATTTGTTGAAGACAGGAGTAAAGATCAGGTATGCAAACTGAACAAAGCTTTATATGGTCTGAAGCAAGCACCTAGAGAATGGTATGAAAGATTGCAATCTTATTTGATCAAGATTGGTTTTATAAGAACAAGTGAAAACAACAATATGTACATGAAGAAAGATGAGGACAATGGAATACTAATCTGAGCCATATTTGTTGATGATATTATATTTTGTGGTAATGACTCCTTATGCAAGAAATTTGGAAATGAAATGTGCAAAGAATTTGAGATGTCACTAATATGTGAGATAAAGTATTTTATAGGTTTACAGATATTGCAAATGAAAGATGAGATTTTCATTACTCAATCCAAGTACATAAAGGAAATATTGAAGAAATTTGGAATGGAGGATTCTAAACCAGTAAGTACTCCTATGACTACTAACTGTAAATTATCAAAGAATGATGAATCTGCATCTGTTGAGGAGATACTTTACCGATCCATGATTGGAAAATTGCAATATGTTGTGCATAGTAGACTGGATATAGCACATGCAGTAGGTATTGTAGCAAGATTCTCTGCAGATCCCAAGGAGACACATATGACAACAATCAAGAGAATTTTCAGATACCTGAGAGGCACTGAAGATTATGGCTCAGTATATGAAAAGAAGAATGATTTTGATTTAAAAGTTTATACTGATGTTGATTGGGCAGACAACATAGATGACAGGAAAACACAAGTGGTGGAGCTTTCTTTTTAGGAGAAAGACTGGTAAGTTGGCTTAACAAGAAACAAGGATGTATCTCACAGTCAATAGCAGAAGCTGAATATGTTGTTGCAGCATTGAATTATACCAATATAGCATGGATCAAACAACTTTCGGAAGGTATAAATGAGAAAGTTACCGAGCTAGTAACTATATTCTGTGATAATACTAGTGCCATTAACATTTCAAAGAATCCAATGATGCACTCTAAGACAAAGCATATATCTATAAAGTATCACTATCTCAGAGAAGAAGTTCAAGAGAAGAAAGTTGTGCTGGAATATATCAGTTCAAAGGAGCAATTAGCAAATATCTTCACAAAGCCATTGCCAAGGGACACTTTTGAGTATCTCAGAAGCAAGTTAGGGGTCCTACCCCTATCTTTTACTCACTAACCGAGTTCAGTGAAAGCATCAATTCAATGAATCTACAGAATATTATGTGTGGATTGATGTTGATTTATGCACTTTAGGAGGTCACCTAAAGTTGTGCAGGAAAAAGTGAATAGAGACAAGTTGATTTGACCGAGACTGAGATGTTACACAGCAAGGCAAATCACTTCACAGAGGAAGAAATCATGATTTAGTTCTTTTACTTTTTGGCATTGTTGTCAAAGGGGGAGAAGACTATAAATGGTTTGGTTGAAAGACTAAATGGTTGACTGCATGGTAAAGCCCTGAATGATGGAAATAACAGAAGACTAATGATAGGGGGAGTAGATTGCAAAAACAGAGAAGACTAAATGCAAGTCAACAGCTCAAAAGCCTAATGAAAAGGAAGAAGACTTCGGAAGATTTTTAAACAGCTCAAGGATAACAGGAGAAGTCTAAAAACAATCTGAATCCGAATCAATTTGAATATCTTGTTGGTATTACCATTTAATTATTGGTTTTGCCATCAATGCCAAAGGGGGAGATTGTTGGCATTACAGTAAGAAAGTTTGTTGACATTTCAATATCCAGAGATTGTTGATATTCAGTAAGGATATTGAGAAGGTTGTTGAAGATTATTGATATAACCGAAGAAGGATGATAACTATCTTTATAACATTATTTTGTCACTGATGTCAAGAGATTGATTATCTGATTCAGTATGATGTTGCCATATCTTGAGAAGATTGATTAGAAGAGAATTAAGATGTCAGTAAAAGACACAGAAAGAATGTGATGAATAAGGGGAGATATAAGTTATTAAATGGGCAACTATTACCGAGTTAGACAATGATGAGATCATGATGTTTAGATTGTTTTGATATTCTACATATGTTGTTTATTGTAAGGTTTATACTATACTATGTCACCGAGCAAAGAACCTAGTCTGTAAACCCTAAGTTTATCGATATCGGTTAATGAAGGTGAAATGTCTATCGAGTAAAGTTTAGTATTCACCGGGTTGCAACCGAGTTATGACAGTGTGCATTAGATGAATAAAAGCATTATTTAATGAAGGACAATGATTAGCTGGAGATGTATAAATGATTGGTATGTCGTGCATGAAGTTTGTTAAGGATCTATGGAAAAGGAAAATTGGCAGGAAGATCTACAGCGCAGATTGAACCGCAATAACCTTATGCAAGTTCCAAGAAGGGAATGCAAGTCCCGAGGTAAGGTAAAACGTTTTTAGATCGGAAGGATACATTGAACCTGGTCAAGTTTGAAGATCTGATGGCTAAGATTGATCATGGGAAATGTGATCAAGGAGATTTAGCGGTTAGCAATTGCTTATAAATAAGGAATTGTTGATAAACAAAGCATGCGGGCAAGTGTATGCACAGGGATGCTACATAGTTATTACCAAGAACAGAAGCTTGAAGACCTGTTTGAATAACAGAGTAGAGAGCCCAACAGAGGGACATATAAGTCCTATGACTAGATTGTTTTGAGCAAATAAGAATTTGCTTTAGCATTTTAGATGTGAAGTTGCAGATAGTTTTTTATTATTGTTATTTTGTAAGTGACAGAAAATCTCTTAACCGAGTGGACTTAACAGTCTTATTTGTAAACCCTCTAGCAAGGTAACATTCTAAGTGAGTGTTTGAAATCCTTTGACAAGGTCACTTCTAACAAAGTGAAGATCCTAACAGATCTGAGGGAAATCCCTTAACCGGGTCACATCTAGCAATGTGTTTGTAATCTTTAACAGGATTTGCTTTTAACCGAGCATACTCTAGAAGAGTATATTTCTTTGTGGGTCCGAAATCCCATAGTGGTTTTTCCCTATTTGGGTTTCCACGTTAAATCTGGTGTTACGAGTGTTATTATGATTATGTGTTCATAAGTTTGAATGTTTAGCAGTTTTGGTTATATTGCTGAAGTATAAGTTACCGAGGTTGAATCTGTTGTTTTTATGGAAGATTAAGTTTGTATGATTCACCCCCCCTCTCATCTTGTTAGCTATTGGCATCTGTACTTTACATTAAGTATCAGAACTATCATATTCAACATCTCCCTCAAAAGGAGAACATTTCCTTTACTGCAATTCAGTCATATTTCATTTATATTTCATGGTTAATTCCATAACTAGGGTTTGACCTAAGGCAAACCCCTATTCCCAACCTATTTCCCTTCTCTAGTGTGCATTGGAGCAGGTACGAAGGTGTGATCTTCAGAATAAGCTTTATTTGTAGTGATGAATCAATTCCCTATCGGATTGCGAAAAGTGTGGAGGACCAAAGCGACCACCATATTGGTCCCGACAAATTAGGAGCTCCTTCTAGGAACAAATCTGAATACATTTACATTTTCCAGATCCAAGTTCGTGGCTCAATCTGATGACTGTATCTAAGTACCATTCATGCATTTTTACATCAATTCTAGCACATTTACCCTTATTTTAGAATTTTTACAATTCAACTTAAAATAGGGCAATTCAATCCAATCTAGTAAATCCAATAGAATTCTCAACCCTTATCCTTGTTGATTTGTGGCTAGATCCATTAGATTTCTCCCCCTCTTTTAATGTGATGGTTCCTAAGTCTAAATATCAGTGGTTTTCATACTTCTATTTGTAGAAACCCTAATTATTTCACCATCACAATGTCATAGAGGAATAATGGATCAAGTTGAGATATAATGTACAAAACAAAAATTGAAGTTAGGTGAGATAAGGTATCAACCAACTTATAACTCATGCCTCTTTTATATTTAATAAGAAAAAAAATATTACAAGAAAATACTGAGATAAGGTTTTGAACACCTTGCATAATATTTATAATGTTTTATTATTTTATTATGTGTGTGTTGCACCTAGGATAACTTAGATGGATGTGCATCACTTAGAGATTCTATTTGGAATATTCTTGGAGCCACTTGATGAGTTGTATTGTAACATTGTAATATTATATTGTAAATATTTAGTATTGGGGAAGCATATTTAATAAAGTGAAAACTTAGTATACAATATTAAATGAGGGTCAATGGTATTGTGTTCACATGGTTTTGTGGTACATGGCTTTATTTTATCACTTGGTTGTATTTGTGTGAGCTTGATTCTATAAAAGCAAGCACATATGTATTGGTTAAGGTTGGTTGGTGGTTTTGGGTTGTCATTGTATTGAGTCCTTTGAAGGATTGCAAATGTAGAGCATAACATAGGATATGTGGATTCATGCTTGGTCACATGGAGAATGCATTGGAGGGCTTAATGATTCAAGAGTATTCATTGTAACTCTGTAAGTACATTGTAATGTTTTATTGCTTAATAATATGATAGAGTATGGATGCTTTTGGATGCTAGGTTTTTCCCTTGTAAGGGGTTTCCTAGGGTATACCTTATGTTATCTTGTGACTTGTCTATTTGATCTTTGCATTATGGTGATTCTATAAGCTTGCATGCATGTTTTTCTCCCATGGGCTATGTAGGAAATGGATTAAGTGTAACAGGGTATTTTTGCATTATTTCCTAATAGAAACCCATCCATTTATAATGTTACATTGTTTGTAATTTTGAGTGTGTTGAAGAAAATTGTAAAATGGTTTATGAGTTATATTTAGCCAATAGTATTTAAGTGTGGGGTTTTGAGCCTAAAAAGTTCATTTTGTCGTCAAAGAAGTGTCAACTTGTTTGCTTGCCTGCTTCTTTTGAGTAGTGAGGCAGCTAAAAACAGAGGAGGTTTCTGGCACTAGCAATCACTTTCCACATTTGGTTTGGTGTGGTTGTTTTTGGCAAAATAAATTAGATTAACCATGCATTGTTCCTCCCCGCCATGAGCATAAATCGCCCATAACATAGATAAATGGAGAAGTGGTTCTTTTTCTTTCCATTAGTAAGGGCAAAATAGGAGGCATAGGAGGATAGGATGGTTCTTCAAACAGTAATTTGCTCCAACATTCTTCAAGATGCATATGAAAATTCACAGGGAATATAGAGAATTTTATAGATTATGAGGTATGGTTGGTTTTTTTATTACAAACCCTAGCCTAAGGGTTGGGGTTGAATGAAACATGAAAATGATGAGAAAAGATTGAGTATAGATAAAATAGAAAGCAATTTCCAATCATCAATAACTAGAGATATCTCCCCCTCATTCAAGAAAATCAATCAATCTTGAAAGCTTTAACTAGGTAGCTCCCCCATAATCCTATCAACTTTGGGCCCCAAATCTCTAGTCCTAGATCGAAGAGACATCATGAAATCCTTTGTGTCCGTTAGAACAGAGCTCATTCGATGAAATTCCCTCATTCATGGATGTAGTTCGGTGACTACACTAGCAAGTGTTGGCATTAGATTGTCATTTATGTATACATTTGAGAAGATGTAGAGACATCCACTAGACAAATAAGTATGAATGCCCCAGATGAAGATCGGGTTTGGTTAAGATGGTGTGGTCTCAGATTGGCAGAGTTGAGCATTTGGTTGAGATGGTGTGGTCTCAGATTGGCAAAGTTGATAAATTGTAAGTGCTCAAGAGTGGAGATAAGATTGGATAGAGATGTTGGATGATGCATATCTCAAAGGAATATCAAATATTCTAAAGGTGTGTTGTTGTGGTGTTGATGAAGGGCATATTAATTCATGTTGTCAGAGTTGAGAAGATGTTATTATATACTAGCAAGTTGAATAAGTATGAAATGTTCATGTAGTCAAAAGCCACTTAAAAGATAAAGAAGACAACGAGGTCAACTATTTGGAACTGCAATTGGATAAGGGGACAGAGGCAATGGAACTGTGAAGGCACTGGCAAATTGGATTGGCTCAGAAAATGTATTTTGCAGTGTAGAAATCCCACTGTGTTATCTACATACAATAGGGCACCTAAGTTTATTGATGAAAGGTCTTATTTATGCAAGATACTTTGACTGCCTAGAATATCAATCGAGTCTTGTTGATAAAGTTTCAATAAATAGGTTGTGGCAAACCCAATGTGTTTATCACTACATGCGTAGATAGATAACAGAGTGTGGTCGTTGTTTCATAGGTCAACATGTTTGCATTGACAAAGGTGGTTGGCTAAAAGATGTGTAGATATCATGTTGTGTTTATCACCACATGTCCCCACTATCTCGCGATAAGAACGACGTGGAAAAATAACCCTGCAGGACAACAAAAAGGTGAAGCAAGTGAAGAAACTGGCACTCTGTTGTCCCGTGCAAAGACAAGTGACATGAAATTGTCTCGTGGGGTAACAAAAAACAAAGAAAAATGCGGCCACCTCTATCCCACGCCTAGAAGACTGGAGCAAAATGACCTTGCAAGATAATTAGTCAGAAGAAGTGTTTACCACATAAGATCAACGACGTGTTTTGCACAATGCCCCGCTATCTCGCGACAAGAAAGACTAGACAAAAAGGCATTGCAAGATAATAATCACAACATGTAAATAAATGGTCCTACTATCTCGCAGCCCAGAAGGGTGATGAAAATGAACTCGCGAGATAAGTAAAATGGAAGAAGGCGCCTAGTCCCGCCATCGTGTAGGTTGGTTTGCGATGTTGAGAAAACAATAGGCATTTCACAGGATGCCAACACAGAAGTGATCCACGTGGAATATTGACCAAGTTTGACCCAATGATTTAAAAGGAGATATGGAGAATGTGGCATGTACAGGACCAATTAGAGATTGCTAACAAGATATGGTTGTTGAGGAAATGACAACTAGGAATTTCATTTACAAGAATCAGCGTTGCATGCAAAAATAATTCCAAAATGCTAAGTTAACTGATTGAAATTAAAAATAATGTGATACAAAAGGCAGAAAATCGAAAAGCACAAATTAAGGCAGATTAAGCTCTAGATCTCGAGAAGTATTTTTGAAATTCTTCTTTGGAGGGAAAATTTTTGGAAGGAAAATTTCAAAAAAAAGGATCGTGATCATTTTGGAAGGATTAAGAAGAAGAATTTGCTAAGTGTCGCAGGTGTGTTGTTGAAGGCGAACTGGAGTGTGTTGTTGCAGACGAAAGAGAAGCCAGAAAATAGAGTGTTAGAAATACAATTTATATTTCACATCGTGCAAAACAAAGTAAGAGGCAAGCAGAGAGCAGATATCTAATCACAACATAGATCAAAAGGATTGGTGAAAAGACAAGATAGAGTGCAGAGAGGTATTGCAAAGAGAAGAAGAGTTGGTGAAAAGACAAGATAGAGTGCAGAAAGCTATTGCAGAGATTAGAGAGTAGAAGACAAAGCCTGTAAGCTGAAAATAGTAGATTCAATTTCAAGTGTGGAAAACATGATGGTTACAGAACATCATCTGTAACAAGGTACTCAACTTGCAGTTGTAATTTTTTATTATTGTAATCATCTGAGTGGGTGCTCGAATCAGGGGTTGGTGCCCATAAACTTTGTAATCAGACTGTTTTCACTATGAGGCCAGATTGGAGCAGTAGACTCCAACAACATTTCTCATCGAGGTTTTTCCCACATTGGGTTTCCCTCATATATCTTGTGTTATGGGTTTGTTTTCTATGTTTTTGTGAAGCTTAGTCTGATATCCTTGCTCATAGTTGCTTGATCATTATTTTTAGAGCTTTAATCTTTTAGAAAGTTCAATTTTTTGAGATACCACTGATTTACCCCCCTCTCAGTGGTCCATTTGTGTTCCTTCAGCAAGCACTGCTTAACTCATGGTCATAATATTTAGCTAAATCTCGACACACATATGGATCTGAGCAAGGTTATGCTTCCACTATTGCTACCCCATCCCTTGGGTCTAGAACCTATAGCAATGCTTGTAGCTATCAACCCAATTCTGGGCTTTGACTCAATCAAAAGGGAAAACTCAAAACACCTTCTATTTAGTGGTAGTTGGAATTTGAAAGCTCATCACCAAAAATATTTATACATAGAGCTATATAGAGAGGAGCCTCACCAAATTCTATATGGAATGCATCCATATTTTAGTAATCGTGCATGTCTCTATTCAACTACATCTAGATGCTAAGAAAATTTGGTATCTGCTTGCAAACGGATGTGTTCATAATGATGATAAGTTCATTTCTATTTTCTAACATTCATTTTCCTTTCTATAATTGAAAGATGTTCCCACCATGAAGAAACAACTAATATGATGATGGGTCCTGCTCAAATTCGGTGTGAATTATAAAATAAGCTCACTTGTTACATAAACATATGTGAAAGTCTTTATGTATCTTCAATTTAATATTGGTGTAAATAAATTGATGTGCCCAATTTGAATTTGGCTGGGATCGGGTTTTTGTATGTTTTTAACTTGTATTGCATATTGACAGTTGATGAGTCAAATTTGGATTTCTTAACTAGCATGGGGAATTTCAGACGTTTACTTTTAATTCTCTTTTTCTCAGTCAATGCAATGTGTGACTTTATTACCAAACTCTAATGTAGATTAAGCCATAATTTTGGAGTGCTATAAATATGGCCAATGCAAACTTCTCTTAGCAATCTAACGTCTACTTTTATTATTTATATGGTCATACATCTATGTAGTTGGTAATATTGAAGTTTATGTATTTTAATTCCATGCATGATATTAGTTGTTTTCAATCCAGTCTTGCAGTGGTGAACATGCCTTAGAAATATTATTGGGTATGCTTAACAAGAGAATCATGTTTGTATTTATTATATTTCTTTCACTTTCAATGGTAAGAAAAGTCTTGTCTTTTATAAAAATATTGTCATATCATTGCAATGTAAGGGCTATCACAATTCTATAATGGAAAAGTGTATTAATGATATATACTAGCCCTAAGTGGAATGAACCTTATTGTTAAATAATTCTATCCTCAATATTGACAGAGATCTAAATACAAGCATATGAATTTCTGAGAGTCCATTGTCTCAATTTTAGTGCAATTTTAATTGAAGCAACTCTTTTTTATATTTAGTCAATCGATCTTTGAATTGTGTTGATGACATTGGAGATAAATTTGGACATCAAGTAATATACACATCAGCCAAAATTTTCTTTGTATTGTTATAGCTTCAATAGAGAGCCTAACAGTTAGGAAAAAGAACAAGAATTTTGAATAACTTATTTGATTTTCAAAATGTGCCAAAAAGATATCACTGGGATGATAATAAATCATGTGTAGAATTTAAAATGTGTACTTTATTGATCTAATTTAACCACAAGAGATGTGAGTAACCATAAACCACGTACTAAAGGGTATCAATAATTTAACTTTCCTTTCTCATGTGATATGACATCAAGTAGAAAATAATTCACAAGTAACTCCATGCTTTACCAATAACCACATTCTCTTCTAAATATGCTATGGGTAGAATCTCAATTTTCATGGGTTCTATTTCTTAGCATAAAATTCGGTACTCGTTTGTAGAGTTGTTGTTTTCTTTCTTTTAGGTACTCATAATATACTTTTCTTGATCATAGCTTGAAAATAGGAACTAGCTCAATTTTTAGGGATCTTAGAAGCATCATTAGAGTCATTAGATGGGTCACATACTTTTCCAAAAAGTTTCAATTATTCCTCTTTGCATATCATGCCTAATTTACCACATTTACTAGGCAAAAACCTCACTTTTCTAAAATATTCCAACTATTACTTTTGGCATATAATACCAAATTTCCCACATTCACTATGCAGAAAGTGAATACAATCTGACCTCTATTACCCCTACTAATAGCGGCAAAATACCATCAAGCCTAAATATCAACAAATCTGAGAGTAGAATCAGTTTTGAAATAAAAAGTAAGACTGAAAATGTCAATTGATTTGATTGGCCCCTCATCTCTAATTCTAGAAATAGAATTAACCTCATCTCTACAATAATTCATCTAGTGTCTAGTAAAGAACTTCATCTTTTTGCTAAAATTCTTCCTTTGGTCAAATATATAAATGCATATTATTGAACATTTCAAAACTTAAAACACTGATTCTATTCCTTATTCCAACGGAAACAAGTGTACCATACAAATATACTTTGAATTAAAATAGTTTTACAACTTGTGATATTTACAAACTAATTCTCAGTCTTTTTTTATCAATCTTCGTTTATTATGCATTTGTTACTTTAGAACAAGTTTGCAAATGTAAGTATTGAAATAGAGGATCTAAACATCAATCGCATCTTTTACTGCAATTTTGCATATCTATCACTAAAATTAAACTGGAAATGACTCAATCTTGCAAAAATACTGATGGATTGAAGTTCATTCTAAAGATTTTAGCATACCTATTATATTGTAATTACTATGAAGAATATAGTAACTTTCATTTGTTACAACTTATGCTTATTTATTGAATCACTAAAATATTAGTTTAGACTTAGAGATATTTAGTTGTCATAATGGGAAATTGACCTTGAGTGATATTTTATTGTTTTCTATTGAATTTTGATAACTTTAAATGTAGATACAATCTGAGTTGGATTACCCATGCTAATAGAGGCATCAAGCAAACTACCATTAGGCCTAAATGTCAACAAATCTAAGAGTAGAATTGGATTTGGAATAAGAAGTAAGACTAAAATGTCAATGGACATGATTAACCTCATCTCTAATTTTACAATTAGAATTAACCTCATATCTACAATAAGTCATCTACTATCAATTAAAGAACTCCATCTTCTTTCTCAAATTCTTTCTCTAGTCAAATTAATAAATGCATAGTATTCTACATTTCAAAACTTAAATTACACCTTACTAAACCTATCGACTCATTGTTGCACTACAAAAGCTTGCAACTAATAGTAGTAATGGTTTCTTATATATTAAATAATGATTCAATTTCTTAACCACTTAAGTGAGAGCATATATTTCCTTAACATATTGTAATAACTCAAAATATGTCCACAAATTAGAATTTGGAAATGATAATAACCAAGATTTTCTCCATTTAATAAAATCAAATAATACATGAACTATATGTTCCTTATTTCATATTGAAAATAACTTAATATTAAATGAAAGAAATTTCAAAAAAAATATAATTGAAAATTGCCTTAAAATTCCATAAAACAACTAATGATCCTTTTTACAACATTCTATGGTTGTGCAGTGGGATAAATTATGGCTATTTTCCCTCTATTCTAGAAATGTTATGTATTTAAAACAGTTAGATATATTAATGTGAAATGAATTCAATATTTTTATATAAAAAAATTATCACTAGTAGGTACACTTGGTCCATAAACGAGGGAAACTTCAAACCAATTTGTAGCTAAATGTATTGTGGGTGTTTAAGAACCCAACTATTATACCCAAAATTATCACTAATTATTATTTTTTGTTTTCACTCACATTATTAAGTGATAGTTCATTTGTGTACTTTAGTTCTTCTATCTACATGGGATAGGCATTTCATCCATTTGGTACAAGCATCAAACTATATAAGTTAGGCAACTATCCATATGGAACATATATTTCTCTATCCATCAAAGATAGGCATTTATACACAAATGACAGGTAATACTCTAACTCAAGTCTTAGACTTATTAGGACCATGTGAATCTTGAACCACTAACTAAATATTACACTCCTCCATTGGGAGTTTTAGGTCATTGTCTTTTAGGAGTATATTTTATAATATATTTATAAAATGATAGGCTTGAATTCAACCTTGAAATTTAGCCTAGAGCCTCAGAGAGTCAAGGAATCTATATTTTAGCAAGAAAAAGGGGGAACATAGACAAAATTCATGATACCAAAGTAATTTATGTATTTACATGTATTTATATCTCGGACTCAATTATACAAAGGGAACAAGGAGTTAATTCATATTGTACCTTAACTAGTTAACATAATACTAAGACATAAAACATTCAAAGTCAAAACATATTACATATGGTATTCTAGAATAATTGTATTATAAAATATCATCATATATATTTATGTACGTAATAACACCTTTTCTATATCCTTATATCTCTTTATATTATATTACATATATTATTTTATCTCTTCTCTCATACCTCATATATTTGTTGGCATTTGGCATTATAACAAACAAGGGGAGATTGTTGGCATTTCAATAAGGATATTGAGAAGGTTGTTGATGATTATGGATATAATTGATTAAGGATGTTTACTGTCTTAATATTATTATTTTGTCATTGATGTCAAGAAATTGATTTTCTAATTCAGTATGATGTTGCCATATCTTGAGAAGTATGATTTGATGAGTATAAAGATGTCAGTAAAAGAAACAGAAAGAATATGATGAATAAGGGGAGAAATAAGTTATTCAATGGGCAACTATTACTGAGTTAGACAATGATGAGATCATGATGATTAGATTGTTTTGATATCCTACATATGTTATTGATTGAAAGGTTAATACTATACTATGTTACCGAGCAAAGAACCTAGTCGGTAAACCCTAAGGAACCTAGTCGGTAAACCCTAAGGTTATCGCTATCAGTTAATGAAGGCAGAATGTCTACCAAGTGAAGTTTAGTATTTACCGAGTTGTAACCGAGTAGTAACATAATGCATTGAATGAATAAAAACATTATTTAATGAAGGAAGATGATGAGCTGGCTATGATTAAATGATTGGTATGCCATGAATGAAGTTTGTTAAAGAATCTATGGCAAAGGAAAATCGGCAGGAAGATCTACAGCTCAGATTGAACCGCAATACCCTAGCACAAGTTCCAAGAAATGTATGCAAGTTCCAAGGTGGGGTAAAACATTTTCAGATCGAAGGATACATTGAACCTGGTCAAAGTTTGGAGATCTGATGGCTATGATTGATCATGGGAAATGTGATCAAGGAGATTAAACGGTTGGCGAATTGTTTATAAATAGGGAACTGTTGATAAACAATGTATGCGGGCAAGTGTATGCACATGGATGCTACATAGTGATTACCGAGCATAGAAGCTTGAAGACCTATTTTGAATAACAGAGTATAGAGCCCAACAGATGGACAAGATTAGTTCTATGTCTATATTGTATTGAGCAAATAAGAATCTGCTTTAGCATTTTAGATGTGAAGTTGCAGATAGATTTTTATTACTGTTATTTTGTGAAGTGACAGAAAATCTCTTAACCGAGTGGACTTAACAGTCTTATTTGTAAAACCCTCTAGCAAGGTGACATTCTGATTGAATGTTTGAAATCCTTTAACAAGGTCACTTCTAACAAGGTAAAGATCCTAACAGATTTGAGGGAAATCCCTTAACCGGGTCACATCTAGCAATGTGTTTGTAATCTTTAACATGATTTTCTTTTAACCGAGCATACTCTAGAAGAGTATATTTCTTAGTGGGTCCGAAATCCCACAGTGGTTTTTCCCTATTTGGGTTTCCACGTTAAATCTAGTGTTATGAGTGTTATGATGTTTATATGCTTTTGAGTTTGCATGTTTAGCAGTTTTGGTCATATTACTGAAGTATATGTTACCGAGGTTGAATCTATTGTTTTTATGGAAGATTAAGTTTGTATGATTCACCCCCCACTCTCATCTTATTAGCTTGGCATCTGTACTTATCTTTATGTATCAGAACTATCAATATTCCCTTCCTATGTTAAATTACATCCTCACATATACAAATAGCTATCTAATGGATTTTTTCACCATTTTATTCAACTCCTAGTTTACATGATGACCCTTTAGTTTGGGGCTCCAAAAGCTCTTTATGGAAAATTGTATTAAGATTTGTGTTGAAAATTCTTGTCTTGCTACTTTACTACCAACATCATCCCCCTTCAATATGTTGGCTCATCCTCAAGACAAATCTACTATGAGGGAATGATACCCTTATAAATCTCTTTGAGATTACAAACAGTGTTATCCCATTGTTCCTCTACTTGTTGTAGTTGTTGGCTCTACACCTAGATTTGAATGAGTAGATTTTCAACCTCAAGAAGGGTTTGAGGGATTTGGATCTATTGGGATAGATTTTATGCATTCTTTAGGAGTTTGGTAATAGGAGCTAACCATAAACTTAATGTAATGGTGACAAATAAGTATTCACAAGTTTATTCATGCAAACTAGGAACAAGCCCTATTTTCCAACATTGCATTAAAGGAGAGTGATGAATCCCCTTGGTCCAATCATAAATCTAATTGAAAATGATTGAGCACAAGGTGGATTCAAGTCTCATTTGTTTTTTTTGAAAATGTGATATGGAAATATGTAAATTGAATGCTAGATCTAGGGCTAAAGGTGTAAAAATGACATAAATTAATATAAACAAGTAGTTTCATATGTGATATGCATACATAAACACACATATATAGAATCAATGAGTAGAGTGGAACTTGTGTCTAGAATCTGAGCCTGAAAGTGTAGGAAAAGGATGCTCTGGGAAAAAGTGAGGTCTAAGTGAGGATGAAATTGTATAGGGATGCAATTTATGATGATAAGTTTAGCCCCCACTTTAGTGGGAGAATAAGCGTACAGTCATATTCTTGATAAAGTACAAAAAAGTATTGAAAATTTTTTATCAAGACATTAAAGAAGAAAGACACACCGATCCCCTAGGGACTTAGAATTTCATCAATCTAATATCAAGATAAAAGGATAAAAACATGAAGAGAAGATAAAGCATGACAAGGTTGGCCTAGTAAGGCTTATGCTTACTATGAGCCATATTGAGAAAGACAAATTTGAATAGAAAAATCTGTGCAAAAGATTACAAGCAAAAGGCTCAGTGTGCAAGGTAATCTGAATAATGAATTGACATGTCATAGTGTGTGATAAAAGTGTACAAACCAAACCTCATGGTGTGTGCACAAATTGTGACAAAAAGTGGAGTGTATGGCCCCACATTAAAGTGATTGCACATGCCTTACCAAGAGCAATTTCTTTAAGGTAGTATACATGAATCTAAAAGAAAAACATATTGCCACAATGATATTCCCCCAAGAAAGGGAAAATCAAGGGCAATGGAGCACATGACAAAAAGAGAGCACATAAGGGATCCACTAATTCGGGTTAGTATGTGCATTTGATCAAACATGTATATCAAGTATAATTGTAATAAATTGATCTCATCCCCCAAAGGTAATGGAACTACGAGCACAATGGAAGAAGAGCACACAAGATGAACAACAAAAGTCTTCTTTGGGTCAACATGGAAGATACCAAAAGAGAGATCTCAATGATTTGTATCATCACCAAGTAGACAACACAAAGGGACATTTACAATAATAGTACATATACAACATAATAGAATACGACATATAGAAGAATTGAGATATAGATAGAAGAATGTCACAATAGGTTTAGCCTCTTCATTAAATTGCACCAACAAAGCAACAAGGGTCATCCAAAGAGAACCTAACATAACATAAAGACATATGAAGTGACACATTATGGGAGAAGCACATTACATGCAAGAAAACACATATAAGAGATTCCACTGCATAAGTGAGGCTTGTCTAGAAAATCTACACCTCCCAATCTTGTTCAATACATTTTAGGGATGGTGGAAAACATGCAAGAGGATCCATATCAATAATGGTATATGGAGCTATGATAAGTTCCAAAAAATGATCACGCTCTAAACATGAATCACTTTGTTTGTCACAAGGAGTGAGGATTAATGCTTTTGAAAATCTTGAAATAGCCCATGATTAATTTCACTAACCTCACACATATCATTATAACAATTAGTATCAATATTATTAGTATCAACAATATTATTAGCATCAACATCATCATCATCATCATCATCCAAATTAATTATCTTAGTATCTTTAATGTGCACATGAAATGAATCATCATTTTGCATAGATAATTTTAACTTTTGGCATGGTTGATTAAGATGAAGTTCCTCCCTTGGGCTAGGCAAAGGTTGGGAAAATGGGATCAAGTCAACATTTGGCATCTTAGGGGAGGAAAAGGTTTAGGAAGAAATTTCACGAGCCTTGGCATGACGTCTTCATCGACATTCTCTTACACTATGATTTCTCTTAGTTTAACTTGAGACTTGTGGAGGTTTGGGGTCAATCAACATCGGCTTCGTTTCTTCCCTTGTATGGGTGGGATAGAAGAAACCTCACTAGATTGATGGATATAGGATGTTGGGTGCTTTACTCTATAGCATGTAGTAGGTGGGACCACATCTCATATGAGAGGAATAGAAGGTCGAGGAAGAAGTTCGGGTCCAGGATAAGGAGAAGGTATATCCATATGTGAAGGATCCTTAGGTTTACTCAACACCAATATTATTTCATGTTTGAATTTTTTATAAGATAAGAAAAGGAGAGCTTCTTGGGGTTTCAAAGATTTATGTTTTTGAGGCCAAAAGCAATCTAGGGTGAAGTTTTCACGTCTTGCAAAGGGCTTATAGAGACTATGGTTGATCGTGATAATATGTAGATCATGAGGGAACTTCAAATATTTAAGGATTGTAGAAGAGATAGCTTTCATGGATTAGAGCCAAGGATGCCCCAATTTCACATGAAATTTGTTGGAGTTAGGGATAATAGCAAGGGTAATATATAAGCATTTAGTGTCAGCCTCAATGGGATGAGTGATGGAACCTATAGTGTGATAAATAAAGCCATCATGCACCTTAATCATAATATCATATTTTTCATAAGTACCTTGATATAATTGTTGAGTATAGAGATGTTATTTTGTAATAACATTCACCATACATACTACATCAATGAGCTCTCCTTGTAAGAGCTTTCCTTTGATTTTTGCAGTAATGTATAATGGCCCATCAAGTGTATCAATAGTCTCTCTTGATTGAAAGGTAATGCAAGGTTTAGGCTTAGGCTTGGATTGCTCAATAAGGTTCAAAATATTTGTGGCCTCTACACACATATCATCAATAATTATATTGGTTGAAGGTTTATGAACAACAAGATTTGTAGAATGAGAAAGAAAAGGATTGGTGAAAATTTAAAAGTTTTGATTAGGAGGTGCCATAGATTTATTTCCTTTATCATTCATACCCTCCATGGTTATTGTGTTGGAATCAATAAGATCTTGAATCACATGCTTCAACCTATAGAACATTTTAGTATCATGGTAGGGTTGATGATGGTATTGACAAAAGGCTTTATGATCAAAGGTAGTTGGAAAAGGCTTGAAGGAATCTATGGGTTTTATGGGAGGAAGCTTCATTACATTGATTAATCTAAGCATGATACTATGCAATGATTCAAAAAGAGGAGTAAAATTTTGACATGTAAATATTGATGATAAAGGGGCCACACATGAAGTTGTGGTTTCCATTTGTGTATCATTGTGATTGGAGGAAGTGTTGTTTAATCTTGAGGGAATTCCCTTTTTTTTTAATTTTTTAAGATGAGTGTTTTTTAGTACCCTCATTCTTATTAACCAAATCCATTGATGTGGAGGATTCAAATTGACTCACTTGAAGCTGATAATTATCTAGCATTGTGCATAAATGTGTGAAAGATGTAAAAT
Organism: Cryptomeria japonica; assembly: GCF_030272615.1. Classification (NCBI taxonomy): domain Eukaryota; kingdom Viridiplantae; phylum Streptophyta; class Pinopsida; order Cupressales; family Cupressaceae; genus Cryptomeria; species Cryptomeria japonica. The sequence continues at coordinate 653,635,775 of NC_081411.1, forward strand.
AAAAAAGAAAAAGCTTATCTCTGATATCCTTTCACAAATATTAATGAAAATTATTTGAATATCACCATTAGGCATAAGATAAGCAATTTATGAATGTAAACATTTGTATATACCAATGAAATCAATCATTTTTTCTTTGACTCCTTTCTTACAATGCATCAAATTAGTTAAAGTAATTTGAGGACCAATATTGTTTTAAAAATGTTACGCAAATTCATTAGATAATTGATGCAAAGAATGAATTGATCAAGGAGGAAAGGAACAATACCATTTCAAAGCCTTATCTCTAAATTTACGGATGAATAGTTTTGTCACAAGTCTATTGTCATGGGAAAAGTTACTACATAATGTTTGAAATGTCTTCACATGAGTTTGGCGGTCACCTTTTCCATTGCATAATTCCAAATGAGGAACCTTCATGTATTGTAGGATAAGATCATAAACAATATCATTGGAAAGTGGGCTACCCATATCTATTGTAGGGAGATTGAATTTGGATTGGGTTAAAGAAGCTAATTGTTGATGTAAGCATGAGACACTTTGAGCTTTATTATTTATAGTGGCATTGGTGGATGCATTGGAATTGGACATGTTGGATTGTGACAGAGGTGTAGTATTAGGATAAATAGATGGAGCTTGAGAGTAGGAAGGTGGAACATTATGGTAGGTGGGTAGAAGAGATGGTTGTGAAACAAATGGAAAGATATTTAAATGAGGTATGTAGGAATATTGATTTAAAGAATTGACCCATTTATCAATATGTGTAGGATTAACATTTTGTGTAGAGGTATCCATGATGGAAGATGATATGTAGGCACCTTAGACAAATATGTAGGCATAAGAATGTAATTCTCAACTTGAAGAAATAACTAAGAATGATAAAACAAAGTAAAAAAGATATGGTTGTGACACAATTTTAACACATAATAGTCCATGCCTACAAGGATTAAAAGAATGTTACTTTCTTCTATAACACACCATCACATTGGATGAACTAATTTCCCTTGATTCAAAATTGTATCATACACATAGGTGCAACAAATATAGCCTTCTTCATTGAAGAACAACCATATAACTACCACTGAATTAGTGAAGATGTGCTCCACCATGGACCTTGGCATTATATGAAACTACAAAAAAAATGCCACTATACTTCTTGGGATCTTGTCATTTATTTTTGCAGTTGTAGGGGAAAAACTAAAAAAATAGATTGACATTCAATGAAACCACATTATCCTCATACCTTCTAAATTCAACAAGAAAATTAAGGATAAAAAGAAACCACCTCCAATTTGTAATCCATGTTAAAAAATATGTCACCTCGTCTTGTTGAATTACAAAAGGGAACTCATCTTTTCACACATCAAACTAAAAAAATTGAAGCTCGAGCATATATAAAACTTGAGAAATAGGTTGATCATTAGCCTAGAAAGCTAATGCTACTCAAAACCATCACAAGGCATACATAAGGCCCAAGTGAAGCAACCAAAATTAGATACATTTTCATCTACACTATATAAGAAGCTATCTACTCATCACAAGGAAATGCCTCATAATCAACTTCACTCACCTCAAGGACAATAGACAACGAGCATACCTTGGAATCATTTACGCTAATGGGAGATTCATAATATCAACATAATAAATCATATGGATCTTCATATAAAGAGTTGTACTCTTCTCATTACACCTCTATTTTTGTCTCCTAGCAATTTGTTATGACATATGTGTTGAAAAATAAAAATTTATGGTTCCTATCTTCTCCCACATTCAAATCAATAGAAACACTTTCAAATGACTCTATAGAGGTGCACTATGTATGAGGAATCCTACATGTTGCACATTAAAAAATAGGTTTTCATATGCATCCACACGATTACTTACATCGTATTCATCAAGTACAATGTCTTGATACTCAACATCATCGACTATATTAACATTTATTTGTACATTTTTATTTTCATGTATAGTTATGCCTAAATCATCTTGATGCAAAGAACCATCAACCACTTCAAAAATTAAAAAGGGGACAAACAAAGGCAAAATATCAACCAAGAAGGTATCTTCTTTTTTACTACTTGTCTTACAATCATGTGCACATAATGTATGATTAGGTAGAAAATTTTATTCAACCATTGAATCTCTTGCATGCATATCTTCTTCAATTATCCACACCATTGAAAGAAAAAATAGGGTCATATTTCTTATCCTCAATTTGGATTTCTTCATCAATCCCTTCATTACAATCATCCACAAATGAATAATCCAGTTGAAGGGTAGTACAAACATTGTCACTATCCTCTATATTGTTGTGACATAGTGCACCAAAATCTTCATCTACTCACCTACAAACACAAGCATCACTTGATATTGTGTTTATATTTGATGCCATCAACAAAACAATATTATCTTCGATATCTAGTTCACTACTAGTAGCTTTTGTTCTTAAAAATAGTGATCTTCCAACCATATTTCTTCTCGGATTGTTAATGAGACAAAGGTACTTGCATTCTTGCCACATGTTAACAAATTTAAATCTCCTTGCATTAAACTTGGATCAACTTTATAAGATTCAAGAAATATAACAATATAGGTAATGTGTGTTAGGTCTACAATATTTTGGGATCCAAGAAAGGAAAACATTGAACCCATTATTAAACTCCATTCTAGATTCTCTTTCTTGCCATTTGATTCTTTCCAATTCTTCAAAAATAGAAGCAAGGTCTAAAAAAATTATTTTTTGAGTACAACCATAAGTTAATTTTGCAAAGAAAATGAACTCTTGGGAAAAAATTGATAATGTAGTCACATAAATCTATCCACTTAATTAAATGAATATTTACTATTTATTTGATTAATAAATCTTCAATAATCAATTAATTAAATTAATTCATCCTCAACCATTCTCCTATTAGTTAAATAAATTATTCAATTTATTTTCAATTAATTCATTAAAACCACACCTCTAAATCAATTAAATGAATAAATCCTATTTATTTAATTTAACCCTTTCCTCTTTTAAATAAATAATAAAATATTTATTTAAATCATTAAATCCCCCCCACTTGCATTCTCCTACAAATGCAAGTTGCAACCACAATTGAAATAAATTAATTTTATTTTAATTAAAATCCTATTTTCCCTCACCCACCAAACCCACTTGCAATCCTAAATTCCCTTCTAGACCCTTCTAACCACTTTCTAATAATTCTTAATTAGCCTAATCCATCTCCTAATTATTGTCACATTCCTAAGCAACTTGAAGTCGCTTCTCAAAGCCTCAAAGTCTTTGAAAAGCATTTAGTGTTTTATGTGTTCAACAAGCTAACCCCTAAAGTCTTCCAAACCACTAATGGCTCTTACATGACCATTAATGGCTCTTACATAACCATTTATGGTTAAATCCACTTGCCCAAATGGTTAGAGACTTTCCCTCTAACTCAACCTCCATTTAACCCATGGGTCTCTTCAAGCATTTATTGCTTTGACCATGGTTATCCTCACTAACTCTTGCACAAGAGTTTATCCATTGGATAAAGACATTATTTATTGGATAATGGCTTTATTCATTCAACTCAACATTAGCCTTACCTCCCAAGTTAACTTTCAAGTCATGTCAAGCATTTAATGCTTATTCACTCTTCTCCCAACCCATCTCTTGTTGACATTTGTCATCCTGGGATTGAATTGAAAGCCCTCACATGGATCATAAACCCCTCAATCCTGACCCTTGTTGAGATTACTCAATCTCAACCCTTCATTGCTCCATTTTACCTATAAATAGAGCTCATTTCTTCATAATCCAGATCCTGAAAATCTTGTATGCATCTAATTTATAGTGAAATTTAGAGAGCATTTAGCATAATCATCTACATTTGTCATTTTGGGCTAAAATTTACATTAGATAATTAGATAATATCTTGTTTTAGCTTGTTCACATTTGCATTCTCATAATCATCCATTCTACAATCTTGAACCTCCATAAGACATCCAGAATAGTGCAAAAAGATATTGAGAGCTACACTCATTTGGGAACTTGGAGAGGAGAGGAACAAGGGAGGAGAAGCTACAAGCATGGCAGAGGGAATTTTGAGATGCCTTATTGCATTTCTTAGATTTATCAAGCTTTCTATTTTATGTTTTGTGTCTCTCTTGATATGCTTGCTTAGGATAGTGTTTGATTTGTGATTTCTAACACTAACACTTGTTTTGTGGCTTGTTTGTTTGTGTTTGTCTTGACAATGTCCTAGCAATCCTTTTTTGTAGAGCATCAGATACTATTTCCTTGCCTTTCCATTTATTTAACTAAAAAATTATCTCATCCACATGTCTTCATATTCAAAATGATATCTCTCCATGAAATCTAAAAAGAGTCCAACATGTCTGTCTCTCATAATCAACCCAAGAAATGCCAAGCTATCCATAAATGGGATCAAGGGGGACAACTGGGAATGAAGAAACATATTTTGTTATAATAGCAGGGTGTTGGTGTAATTAATTATTCATATAGGATATAATTACACCTTACTTAAGTTGACTTAGGTACATGCATAACATCGTAGTTTGTATATGAGACACTTAGGGAGATGTGTATACATTGGGAATGTGTATGTAGGAGAATTACACCTTTTATGGTGTGATATTATTATTACTTTATCATATCCACTTATCGTGGAGTAATAATTCCACCTTCGATGGGTGATCCACCTCATGTGGATTATTTTATTGTTTCTCCTACCTACCCTACCTACCCTTTCATCTCATTGAGCCACATGTCATCATTGTGTGCTCTTTTGTCTCTTATCCTTGCCTTTATAAGAAGGCTCATCTTCATTGTTTGTAACTTTTGATGATCCAGTTGATCACATTTTGCTCTTGATTAGAATATAGTTTATTCTTATCAAATATTTTGTCTCTCCTATTGTGCTATTTAATGTGCTCTTGATCTTGGCTATTTTCAACAAAATTCTTACACAAGGCACCTCTATGATTGTACAACCTTTATTTGTTCTTCATGTTCCCTCTCAAGCTCCTCAAGCTATAATATCTATAACTCCTTTTTAAGAATGGACATTTGTATGTCCAAATTTTAATTTTTTCTTAATGTTTGGTTGTATGGGAATCGAGACAATCCTCCCCAATTATACTCCTGGACATCATCCTCTCATAACCCATAGGGTCTAAATTATATGTTACATTTGTAGGTGTCTTCTTAGGATAAATGTATCCATTCCAGATCATCATGATTAATTACAATTACTTATGCATGATAGAAATTAAAGGAAAATAGCTTTGTTTCTATACCAAGAGCTAAATCATGCTTTGAAATGGAAGATAAAAGGGGGTACCAAATACTTAGTTGTGGTTGCTTGATAATATGTTCATGAAAAATGAAAAATAGCAACAAACATTCACATTCTTTAATAGTAGAATGCCACCTCACAAGAGTGAGGATATATTTTAATTACATGGACCTCAATGACATAAATGTCAATTTTGGGTTACAATCACTAGTAGAGTCTTCATTTTTTCTTTACCTAGCATCTCAATGATAATTTGGGTGTCATTCTATTCAATGTGAGTTGATAGGTTGGCAACTCACCCAAACAAAATGTACAACTAAAAAATTCTTCAAGTTACTTCTAATTTCCAAAGACCCCACAACAATTGATTTAATAATTTTCTATGAAATGGTGCTAATTTTTTGGTGTGGTTTGATATATTATCAAGCTCACCCCAAAAAAATCAAACAACCGAATGATAGATCATCGAGGTTTACAAAATATATCCAATAGCCTATGATCTAGCAATGGCTAATTCTTCCTTACTAGTGTCACCAATATGTTTAGTCTTAGAATTATTGTTCCAGTCCCTAGAACCAAGTTTCAACCTCAAGGAAAAGGGAATGAATAAACAGATCAAAATTATTTATCAACAAAACAATGGAGAACTTTGATAAAAATCCATGAGAATGGGATTTGTCTCCTTAACTTTAAGCTCATCTTAGAACGGGGAGGGTGTTCCTAGGGTTATACCTTAACAACTATTGAGGTCACATAAAATTGATAAATGAATAATTGTCGACAATCAAACATAATTGATGTCTTAGTCCCAAAGAATGTCACTAGACTAAGAACAACTGGATATCACAATAACCCTTATATAATTGATATAATGGTGCACACATAACCCACATGAAATAATTATACACTTATATAACTCATAGTTGCATTCATGATAGCAAGAGTGGCAAGATAAAATATATGTTTGTGACTCAAAAAAACTCCTAGATATACAAATACTACTCTAGAGACATTGTACAATGAGATCCACTTACATTGGTAAACTTCCTCAATTCCCTAGGCATGTAACCTCTCAAAAAACTAGACTTTGGCATTGATGGATTCCCTACAAATTCCTAGGAATCTGAAGAAACACACAATGAACAACCTCCCTTTTAAAAAATATAAAGGCAACACAAACCCTCTTAATACCCAACCATAATCACTACACAGTATAGTGATTCAAAAAATGCATGGCCTGATCCACTCTTGCCAAAAGAATGCTACAAATTGAAGTATGGTACCTACAATAACTCCTATTCATTGAGAGGATAGGTTCCATGAATATTGGTAGGTGGGAAGGATGGAGCGATGAACACAAATATTGCCATCAAAATCATGTTATCTAAAATAACATCAAAAGATTATTAAAATTGTGGTTTATGCTATTTATTGATACTTTTACATCAGTTGATCAACAAGTTCATGAACCTATAAAATTACTCATAATGAACTTCTCCTTCATTCTCTTCCCTATTCTCTCCTCTTTCCTCTCTTCCCACTTTTCCAAACAATCTTTTTTGGTGAGTTAGAAAAATTGAAGAACTCACAAACACCAAACTCTTTAAATTTTTCTCCTTCCATATTCTCTTCAACCACTTCACCTTAGGGGAAGAGCACCAGTAGTTGAGCATGTATAAATAGTTGTGAGGGTAGTTGATACTTTTTGCTTCAATAATAGTACAATAAAAAAATGATTTAAAAAATCAAAAAACACATGCAATCAAAGAAGGTTTTTTTAAGTTAAAAAAACTAATAAAAAACTAATAAAAAACATGCAAACATTTTATTTAAAAAAAAAGACATGAAAAGTTTTTTATTAAAAAACTAATAAAAAAAAGTTTTTTAATAAAAAAACATGCATGAAAAGTTTTTATAAAAAAACTAATAAAAAAGAAAAGATTTAACAAAAAAAAACTATTAATTTTTAAAAAAAAAACTCATGCTCTCCAAATTTAATTTTTTTTAAAAAAACTCACGCTCCCCAAATTTAATTTTTTTTTTTTTATAAAAAAAAAATCATTTATTTTGATTTTTGAAAAAACCAAAAAACCAAAAAAATAAAAATAAAAAATACTTGTACTATACTTGTGTTTGTACGGCTAGCCAAGGAGGGGAAATTTTCTCTCTGAAGCAAACAATGTCCGATCTGAGCAAATGAACATACAATCTTGGGGTTTTTGGATGTTCTGAGTCCAATGGCGATGTCAGTTTGAGCCCAAGGTGCTTTGATTTCTGGAAATCATGAATATCTCCAACAAGGCAAATAGGGTCTTCAGATCTGAGCTCTGATACCATGTTAGAATTCATGATTGTTGAATTCCCACAAGCTCAGATAATCATTTGCAAGAATACCTGTTACATACAAAAGAGAAATTGCACAGTAAACAAGAATATTGAAGACAATAACAAGAACTAAATGCTTGATTGAATATTGCTTGATTTACAATGAAGGATATCTCATCCTTATAAATAAATCTAATTCTAAAGATAGAGACCCTAAAAAGCAATTAATAATTAATAATGAATTAATTATTAATATACCAAAGGGATGCATGCATATTAAATGATTATTAAATGCCTAAAAAGTTTCTTAAATTTAGCTTAAGTGAAAAAAGAAAAGGTGACTTAATTATTTAATCAATATGATTAAATTAATTAAGTAAATAAAACCTTTTACTCTAACAATAAAGTGGTAAGCATCAAAGTAAGAGAGTTGATCCAGTGTGAGAAGATTTGTGCAGATAGCTAGTGAAGTGTTTTGCAGAGGTTCTCAAATGGATCTATTACAAGCAATCAGTGTATGGTTAGATCTTTAACTGGAACTAATTCCATGCATCTGTAGATGCAATTTTTTTAATTCAACTATTTTTGGTAGTAAGACTTTTCAACAATAAGCCATTGTATCAGAGCAGTAAGCTCTCCAGGCAGTGAGCCCTCCGATAGTGAGCCTATTTTGTAATCTCATATAACTAGTTATATTATCTTGAGAGTTAACCCTCTCCATGGTTTTTCCCTTATTGGGTTTTCCATCTATGAAAATCTGGCATCTCTTGTGTGGTTGTGTTATGTTGTGGACTTATTTTCTATATTTCATTTCAAGGATAATTAAGATTAATTTAAGTTTAAATCATCAGAATATTATTTGTTTTAGTTTTAGTATATAGAGGAATATTTATTCACCCCCCTCCCCCCTCTCAATATTCTGTTCTATTCATCAAGTTTTTCAAAGTGTTCCTTTTTAGTAGATTTGTCAATTTGTAAATGTATCGATTGTCTAATTCACATGTTGGTAAAAACTCATGTCACCAATTTGGACTAAAGTGTTTAATAGTTTTAAGGTATATGAGTTTGGCAGTTTGTTGAACCATTAACTTGTCAAAAGTATTTGGTGAAAACGTTCATCAACTTGCATATTTTTTTGAAAGGCAAAGGAATGGAGAAACATAGGAGGAAATATTTCTTTTTTATACATTTTCTTAGGGAGAGGACCTAGTAGTTGTGCACCCTAACTTTGCGCTTCTCAAAATCCTACGTGGAAATTTTAAATCACTCCCAATTTTTTGCAGCAGCTTACTTGGCACATCCCCTGCTTATAAATAAAATTTCAAGGCCACATCATCAAGTATGGTTCCACATCATGCTTTTTGCCAAGGTGTCCAAAACAACCAAAAAAAAAAGTGAGACCAAGTCATGCAAAAGAGGCCCCTATATTTGTGCAGCTGATGTGGCATCACATGATTGGTTTCTTCTTACAACTAATGGTACATTACATAGAAATAACAACTTTAAAGTCACAACTATTGGTACAATGTATTGTAATTATTAATAAATAAACACACAAAAATTGATATTTTATGTTTCAAATAATATTTTTTATTTGTACTATTATTGAAGCAAAAAGTATCAACCCTCACAACTATTCATACATGCTCAACTGCTAGTACTCTTCTCCTAGTTCACAAGCCAATCAATTCATCGAAAAAGGACCATTCACTAGGATCAATTTGTCAATGAAGGGAGAGTTAGAATTCTTGAAGAGTTCATGATTTTTTAGTTCATCAAACCATTGACTTGTGAAAAATGATGATTTGATAAGTTTATTAGCTTTTCAAATATCCTAGGGGAGAGGGCCCAGTAGTTGTGCACCCTAACTTTGCACTTCTCAAAATCCTACATGGAAATTTCAAATCACTCCCAATTTTTTACAAAAACTTACTTGGAAAGTCGACTACTTATAACTAAGGTTTTAGGGCCACATAATAAAGTACGGTGCAACATCAGCATGCTTTTTGCCAAGGTGTCCAAAACAACCCCAAAAAAAGTGAGACCAATAGTCGTGAAAAAGAGATCCATTGACATGTGTAGCTGATGTGGCATTACATGATTGGTTGCTTTTTACAACTAATGGTACATTTCATAGCAATAACAACTTTAAAGTCACAACTATTGGTATAATCTATTATAATTATTAATATGTAAACACACATTTTATGTTTCAAGTAAGCTGCTATTGAAATTTTATTTATAAGCAGGGGATGCGCCAAGTAAGCTGCTGCAAAAAATTGGGAGTGATTTAAAATTTCCACTTATGATTTTGAGAAGCGCAAAGTTAGGTTGCACAACTACTAGGTCCTCTCCCTAAGAAAATGTATAAAAAAGAAATATTTCCTCCTATGTTTCTCCATTCCTTCGCCTTTCAAAAAAATATGCAAGTTGATGAACGTTTTCACCAAATACTTTTGACAGGTTAATGGTTCAACAAACTGCCAAACTCATATACCTTAAAACTATTAAACACTTTAGTCCAAATTGGTGACATGAGTTTTTGCCAACATGTGAATTAGACAATCGATACATTTACAAATTGACAAATCTACTAAAAAGGAACACTTTGAAACACTTGTTGAATAGAACAAAATACTGAGAGGGGGGAGGGGGGCGAATCAATATTCCTCTATATACTAAAACTAAAACAAATAATATTCTGATGATCTAAAACTTAAATTAATCTTAATTATCCTTGAAATGAAATATAGAAAATAAGTCCACAACATAACACAACCACACAAGAGATGTCAGATTTTCATAGATGGAAAACCCAATAAGGGAAAAACCATGGAGAGGGTTAACTCTCAAGATAATATAACTAGTTATATGGGATTACAAAATAGGCTCACTATCGAAGGGCTCACTGCCTGGAGAGCTTACTGCTCTGATACAATGGCTTATTGTTGAAAAGTCTTACTACCAAAAAGAGTTGAATTAAAAAAATTGCATCTACAGATGCATGGAATTAGTTCCAGTTAAAGATCTAACCATACACTGATTGCTTGTAATAGATCCATTTGAGAACCTCTGCAAAACACTTCACTATCTATCTGCACAAATCTTCTCACACTGGATCAACTCTCTTACTTTGATGCTTACCACTTTATTGTTAGAGTAAAAGGTTTTATTTACTTAATTAATTTAATCATATTGATTAAATAATTAAGTCACCTTTTCTTTTTTCACTTAAGCTAAATTTAGGAAGCTTTTTAGGCATTTAATAATCATTTAATATGCATGCATCCCTTTGGTATATTAATAATTGATTCATTATTAATTATTAATTGCTTTTTAGGGTCTCTATCTTTAGAATTAGATTTATTTATAAGGATGAGATATCTTTCATTGTAAATCAAGCAATATTCAATCAAGCATTCAGTTCTTGTTATTGTCTTCAATATTCTTGTTTACTGTGCAATTTCTCTTTTGTATGTAACAGGTATTCTTGCAGATGATTATCTGAGCTTGTGGGAATTCAACAATCATGAATTCTAACATGGTATCAGAGCTCAGATCTGAAGACCCTGTTTGCCTTGTTAGAGATATTCGTGATTTCCAGAAATCAAAGCACCTTGGGCTCAAACTGACATCGCCATTGGACTCAGAACATCCAAAAACCCCAAGATTGTATGTTCATTTGCTCAGATCGGACATTGTTTGCTTCAGAGAGAAAATTTCCCCTCCTTGGCTAGCTGTACAAACACAGGTATAGTACAAGTATTTTTTATTTTTATTTTTTTGGTTTTTTGGTTTTTTCAAAAATCAAAATAAATGATTTTTTTTTTATAAAAAAAAAAAAAAATTAAATTTGGAGAGCGTGAGTTTTTTAAAAAAAAATTAATAATTTTTTGTTTTAAAATCTTTTCTTTTTTATTAGTTTTTTTATAAAAACTTTTCATGCATGTTTTTTTATTAGTTTTTTAATTAAAAACTTTTCATGTCTTTTTTTTAAAATAAAATGTTTGCATGTTTTTTATTAGTTTTTTTAACTAAAAAAAACCTTCTTTGATTGCATGTGTTTTTTGATTTTTTAAATCATTTTTTTATGCATGCGTTTTTTTTGTTTTTGTTTTTTTTGGGGGGTGTTTTTTTTTTTCAAAAAAAAATTTGCATGTGCTTTTTGGGTTTTTTAATCATTTTTTTTGCATGCATTTTAAAAAAAAAAATAATAATTTTTTTTTTCAATTTTTTTTTTTTTGGGGGGGGAGGTGTTTTTTTAATTAAAAAAAACTAATTTTGCTCTAATAAGAAAAAATGGGAACATGTTTTATTTTCACCTAACCTGTATGCAGTGTTCTCCAACCGACAACCTTTGGGTGGGGGCAATTTTGACTTCCTTAATTTCACCCTTGGCTATATTCCAACCAGAGGGCATATCATCTGCACAGATTTCTACAGGGCATCATTTGGTGGCAACCTCATCTACATGTTTTCCACTTTTGCACACTTGCATTTCATGCTGGATCTTCTTCTTTGAGCTATATTATACACGTACTATCATAAAGTGCCACACCTCTTTGTCCTTCATCTTTTGATTACACATATGATGCAATCCTTCTGTATTGTAGATTAGGAATTCGATATCAGACCTTTGACCTGTCTCCTCTATTGAGCATGTCAGTATGTTTGTGTAACCGATGGTTCCCATACTTGGTTTGCGTGCCTGATCTTTATCATCTGCAGCGAGTGATTTATCGTCATTGACATTGGTACCTAGTTTTGTCGCACTTTGACATTTTTGGTGCAGCATTAGTTCTCATTCTTCCCATGGAGGAACATTTACGGGAGATTCTACATTTTTGGAGGGCTTCATGGTCTTCCTTCATCTCTTTTTGGAGAGGAGTTTTGTTCCCACTGGGTTTTCTCCTTTTCTCCACTTTATAGAGATTTGCATGTTGTGATTGGGTACCTCATCAGGCCTTGTTGCCAGGACCCAAATTTGTTTGTAGTTGCCTTTGTCGCATGTAGCTGCATTCATGCACTTAGCTTTTTAGCTACTCCCTAACTTCATCTTAAGGGGGGGTGTTAGAGTAAAAGGTTTTATTTACTTAATTAATTTAATCATATTGATTAATTAATTAAGTCACATTTTCTTTTTTCACTGAAGTTAAATTCATGAAGCTTTTTAGGCATTTAATAATCATTTAATATGCATGCATCCCTTAGGTATATTAATAATTAATTCATTATTAATTATTAATTGCTTTTTATGGTCTCTATTTTTAGAATTAGATTTCTTTATAAGGATGACATATCCTTCATTGTAAATCAAGCAATATTCAATCAAGCATTCAGTTCTTGTTATTGTCTTCAATATTCTCGTTTGTTGTGCAATTTCTCTTTTGCATGTAACAGGTATTCTTGCAGATGATTATCTGGGCTTTTGGGAATTCAACAATCATGAATTTTAACATTTATCCTTCGCTCATGCTTACTTTCTCCTTCGCAATATATCTTTCTCATACTTTCTTATTCACTTGCTACTTTGCTATATATATTTTCAATCAAGATATCCTACATGTGTGTGTGTGTGTGTGTGTGTGTGTGTGTGTGTGTGTGTGTGTGTGTGTGTGTGTGTGTGTGTGTGTGAATTAGAAGTATACATAAGGTCGGCCTCTAAAACATTTCTCCAAAGGAATATTTCAATGATCAAGATACATGCCGAAATCACCAAAACAAAACATCAACATCAATCTTCAATGTCAGCCAAGCCCAAAATAAATATATCCTCAAAGTGCCAAAACAACATGTTAACTAAATGCTGCAATCACTGGAGCACAAAGTAGAACATCTAGGGAAAATTGGACCAAGATAGAGCATAGCTAAGACCAGGGGCAATAATCATGATCCAAGTCAGCATTGAAAGATTCAAGACTGACTAATAAACCATCAAACGAGTATCATCAAAAATCAAAAAGATCAGAGGGAACTAGAGCACAAGAATCTGCTCATCACTGCATACCTGAACATACAACTGGAGCACAACATCCGAAAAATAATTTCTAGAGCACGGAATCAAATGCCACAATGAACACCAAAACTCTCACATCCAGATACACATATTCTCATATTACCAATACATAATTCTGGAGCAATAAAAAAGACCCCAACAACAACAACAAAAACAATGATAGCAACAAGAATCTGCAACATACATACCTATCTTCCACTATTCTGCAACACAATATGCATATCTATCTTCCACTATTTTGTAACATAACATACATATCTATCTTCCAATGTTCTACAACATAACATACATGTCTATCTTCCACTGTTCTGCAACATATCTGAAGCAATTTAGACCACCAGATTTGACATCGATGACAACTTAGATAAGTAATTCCAACAACACTTTGGACTTGATCAAAAACTTTAATTGTCGCAACTTAGGATTTTTGACTAAGAGAAGAAAACATTTAGAGGGAAAAGAACACCATGGTGACCCATTTAAGTTTTCTTATATCGGCTATCAACAATGGGTCACAATTCACTAACATATAAGGAGAAGGTATTTAGAAGAAAAAGAAAATATAAGTCCCAACAGGGAGTACTATGGTCGCACTCTCTAGGAAAGTATGGAACTTAATTTCACAACAAATGGAAAGAAGATTTTCCTTAGAGGGATCTCAAATGGATCTTCATGAGCGGTGATAGACAAGATAATGGATAGAATATTTCATAAAGGGCAAGTATCATGTGCACTAAATTGTATGATCCTTCCCACTAAGTCCCCATCAAGCAAGAAAGGTATGCACCATATCGATATTAATTTCTTTTGGATAGGCATTGTGTAGTTTTTAATGATATAGTTCTAATACTACCACTAGATAGAGGGTTTCAACATGCTATATGTAGTGCCCCTCCCTTATTCATCTTGTATTTTGGTACATCAAAGGAATATATTGATGGGTATTATGTCTGTTCGTACATTTATTTATTTATCTTCTTTATTGATTATTTATTGATTTATTTATTATTGGATTATTTTTTATTTTGATTATTTATTTATTTGCATTGTTGTTTTATTTATTTGTTATTATTTATGTACCTACCCCTTGTTATGACTGGCCCTCTTGGGAGTTGTGATTGCAAGGATAATATTATTTAATTGTTTGTTTATTTATTTATATTATTTGTAGTTTTATATTTAATTGGAGCATTTATTTATATTGCCTTTGATTTATTTAATTGGGCTTTAATTTATTATTATTGTTTATTATATTATTATTATTACATTCTCTTGTTACTAATTGAGTAATTAAATATTATGTTTATACCTACCCTATTATTTTAATGGTTGAGATTTGAGGGTAAGTAAATAATACTATTCTTACCTCAATTTTTGGAAGGGGGTTGGTATAGAATATATTGTATTGGAATATTTTGATTGGCGGATATTCTTCTGTAGTTTTGAATGAGATTCTATTTATTGGCTTTGTGAGAATTTTTGTGGGGGTGCTTTGGGATATCTTTCTGCGACTTTTGGATTTTAGATTTGCTTGGTTGGGTTGAATTTTGGAAAGCTTGTTGGTTTGGATTTTTGCTCTTCTACGATTGCATTACCATCACTCTACTTCCATGTTGGAGATCTTTTTCCATTCTTGCAGTTTGATTTTTGAAAAGAGATGTTTTCTCCATGACTGCTAAAAGATTGTTTAGGGAGATTTGGGAATGAATGATTATTCTATTATTAGTAATTCAGAGTAATATTTTGGGGAAAATATTTATATATGATTTTATGAATCTGGATGTTGTATTGCCGGAAAAGGGCATTTGTGTATGTTGATTATAAGTTGGTTGTGAATGTATTGCGATAACGGTTGGTTTTGTGAGGTTTATTTGTTGTTGCATACCCTATCTTGTGTTCATTTGGTTTGAATAGATCTGGAGTGGCTATGTCTATAATCTTTTTTGTGCAATTTATCATCGATATAAGTTGGAATTCTTGGATGCGTTGTATTGTCGGCCTTAACAAGGCTTTGTTTTGGTTTCTTATTGGCTTTTAATAACTTCTAGGTTGTATTTATGCCAATGCAATGCTCGTGCTCGAATTTGGGAAAATTTAAGTATCTTTGTATCCCATTTTTTTGTGAATTGGTCCCTTGTTGCAATAGCACTACTCTAGGCTTCAATAACACCAAAGTAGTGTCAGCAGATTTCTAGGTTGGTTTTTGAGTCGCTTGGTTGATTTCTCTGCTGGGTCTTCATTCCAGAGGCTTGTTTTATTATGTTTGATGGTTTTGGGGCACTATGCTATTCATTTGTGATGTGTATGGATTCATTTGGGCTCCGACAATTGGTTTTGTGCTTGTCCGTTGAGGTTTTGATATGTTGCTCCAGCAAGTTGAGTGATTCCTTGTTGTTGAGGATGGTTAATTGTAGCTCCAGGGAGAGGTTATGTTGTGTCTCGTTGTGGAGGATCATTCTATGTTATTTGATTCATGTATTGCCCCTATTTATGTGTATTTGACATTCTTGAGGCTCCCTTTATTGATGTATTTTGGCATTATGAGCTTATGGCTTGATCTTTGCTAAGTGTCTCTTGGTTGTATGTTGATGACTATCTTTGTGATTTAGTTGTATCAGTTTTGTAATGACTTTTGGATGCTTTCCATGTAGAGATTTTTGTTATGTGTTACCCTATGGCTTGGCATATGACTAGGGGGAGTGGGCTTCCTTTTGATGACCGGGGGTCATGTGAGTTAGGTTGCTTGGCACCTAGACCGCCGAGGCACATTGGGAGTTTTCCTTTTTGTAATTCAGTGATAACATTTAATAAGTGATTAGGTTTGGGTTTCACCTAATAAGATAATTCTATTTGGTTTGGGCCATATGAGATGGCAAGTTGATCTCCCTTGTACTCACATAGGTTGAGATGGCTCCATATGTTTAAGGGATTGTTTTCACCCTTCTTTTGTGAGGGTAGCTTGTATGTCCATTATGAGTATGGATTTTTTCTTCTTTGTGAGGATAGAATACAAGTCTACTATGGGTGCATATCTACCTTCTTTGTGAGGCTAGCACGTAGGAGCATGACTAGTAAGGATGCCCATATTCCCTTCTATATGAGGACATCATGTGATGACACTCCTTTCCTATATGTGACCATGTCCATATGTCATGATTTAGTGTATGCCTTTGGAAGAGTTTTTTGTTGATTTCAACCTTGTGTTGTCATGTGATTATTGTTGTGTTGAGTTCATTATGCGCTATGTTGAGTCCCATGGTTGTTAGGTGTCAACCTAGGTCTTGAGTGAGTGTTGGAACCCCATGTCATCTCCTAGCATAGGGGGTGGTTCCTATTTGGTTCCACATGGTCAGGTGGTTTGAGGCCTTCTTCCATTGGGATATTCTTCTTCTTGGATGTTAGCGTGCATGGATTGAATTCTTGGATTCTTCATTATGTGGATATTCTATGGAGATGATTTCTATGTACTTGGAATAGAAAACATTTTATCATGATGATTTGTATTTGTAGATGAGATTATGTACTTTAAGTTATGTATCTTCATGTATTTGTTGATGTAATTGAAAGGGAATATGATGTAGCAGTTTAGGAGGAGATCTCATTGTATATTCATTGGTGTATTGGATACTCGTTTATGTAATGGTAGAGTATAGTTTGATGTGAAAGAAAGAGATAGTATTTGTATGTTTGTATTGTGTGAAATTGTAAGATGGAATTGTATGTATGACCTTAAGGAAAATTTAAGATGAAAGATTAGTAGTTGTTGTTATAGACTTTGATTAAGTAATGGAAATCATTTAGGTGTGATGGATTATGTTGCTTAGGAGATTGAGCTTCTTGCCTTAGAGGTTTGTAGTAAAACTTAAAAGATATTCTAGTCTTTTTAAAGATAATGGTTATATAATGGGAACTGCCCACTAGGCAGAACTTGCTTAAAAAAAAAGAAAAAAAAGAAAAAGAGAATGGTTATATTATCTATGTTGCTTTTATGATGAATGAAAGAATGGATATTAGGAGTATTTGATTTGGTAGTTTCTAAAAGAATCTAAAGAGTATGTTATGTGACTAAGTTAAGCATATGTGTTAAGGATTTATCATAGTTGTATAGAAAGTAAATGAATAGATGGATAATAGAATATGATGTTCTAAGATGAATATGTGATGTGTTAAGATTTTGTCAAGTAGTGACGTTGAGATACCCTAGGGAATGGATTTGCATTGTATGAGTTTATATAGAGTTATGTTAATGGTTAAATGGTTATTTTGGTTGCATAATATTATTCTATGGTTATGTTCTTGGTGATTTATATATTCATGTATATAGTTAATGATACACTGATGAATAATGGTGGTAGCGTTGCATTAATAAATACTAGTAATAGCGTAGTTGTAATGGTTATCTTAAAAGAAAAAAATTATTATCTCTTTTTGTTTGTAGATTTTGGTTTATTTCTCTAGGGTATTTTGGAGGGCATTACATCTGGTATCAGAGCCTGTGTTGCAAACACTGGGATCTCTGGTTAAGGTTGTTTCTCTTGGCCTTGTGTGGTGTACTTTAATGTTCTCTTGACTTGAGTTGTTCTTTTTGATTTGTGAAGGAAAATGTCATTAGAACTTAGAAGATCTTATATATTTATGCTTTGTGTTTCTCCCTAATCTCTTCTAGAAATCATACATGTGTGCAATATGTGTATTCATTTCTTATGGATGTCTCCTGGATGTGAGTGATGTATATATGATTCTATGTGGTCTTGCTTGTTTTGTAATTTCTAGTGCTTACTTGAGCATTAGAGGTTGTTTTCCCTATATAAATGATTATGCTATAGAATTAGAGAAAATTATGTTTTTTCTCTTAACTAATTATGTTGTTACGTTGATTTTCTTATGAATAGTAAGATGAAGTGTTTGTATTATGAATATAAGAATGATCTAGTGTAGAACATGATGACAAAATAGAAGAATTTGCATGAGTTGCATTAGTAGATAGAAAATAGTAGTTTAATAATGTCCTTCTCCTTCCTTTACCCTTCTTTGTAAAATATAAAGAGTTATTTGGTGTTGTGTGGGTACCAAATAGAACTATCGGGTGTTTATATATGTGTGTGAATCTGCATTTAATGAAAGATTATTTGAGAAAATCATATCTTTCAATAAGGACTTGAGATTTCTAGCTGCAATTGTAATGTTAGGAGACCTGATGGGAGGTTGAATTTGCAGATCATAGAAAATGATGTAAATAGTTGCATGGTACGATAAATATGGCATGCCTAGGAAAATTCAAATTGTCTGTGTACAATTTTGGTTATATTGATTGTTTGACAATGATTTCTCCCTCTTCTCTCTATTTGGATAAAAGATTTATAGAACTTAAGAGATTCTTAACACTAAGTAGAAGCATTGAATACTCAATGGAAAATATGGTTTTGAATACATTAAAAGAGAAGTTTGGATGGAATAAATTTGCATCGAAGATCAAAATTTATGCATTGCATTCAAGATTTTTGTTTGAAGAAGAATTAGTGAGATAGAATATATTTTCATAAATAATGTATAAATTTTTTATGAGCTAATAGGTTAAAAGATCATGTTATAATATGTTTGTTGAATGAAGTAAATATTGGCACACTGCATGAATAGGAAAATGAAATCGTAGCATTGTGTCTTTATTTGGTTTGGCAAGATAAAAATCAGCTTGAGTAGGAGTTGTGCGGTTTTGAAGAAATGCTTTGCTTGATCAAATGGATAGATTAAGAAAAGATGCTATATCCTTACCTTATTTGAATTTTGAGAAAGAGTTTTCTTAACGAATTCTATTAGGATGGATTGATAATAAATTGTATGAAGTTGCATTGTGACTCTAAATGATAATTTTCCTTGAATTGCTGAAAATACTTAGTCTACGAATGATTATAGTTATACGATGATAGGTTATGAGTTTGAATAGAATAATGCAAGCATGTACTTGAATTTGTGTGACATCAAATGAAAATGGAGATAAATTAAGTTGTATGTAAGGCTATAATATCTAGTTTTATGCTTAATATAGACAATTGATTAGCTAAGGGTATGTTGGTAAATGATCATAGGTGGTTGGAGTGGGAGTGATTGAAATATGATATTAAATTTTGCCTAGAATAATGAGATTTATTTGTTATGAGTAATTTACTTTTGTGAATATATGAATGATTAAATTGTTCAATGACATCATGTAGAACATTTTGATCATCTACATGCTATCTATTGAGCATTGATCTTGAAATGGTGTATGCTATAGTATATCATCAAGTGACTAATTTAAGTTCTAACATTTGTTTCTATTATAACTTGGTAAATATGATCAATTTATAGATAGGATATCTTGAACATTAATCATGTATGAGACCACCTTATTTCCTCCTTGCATATGTTATCTTTCATGAAGGATACTTGTCTAGAATATCGTAAAGGATTGTATTACATTAAAATGAATATAGATAAATAAACTTTTGGTTTTAAATGTTTACTACACACTCTCTAACACATTCGGGGTGTTGTACCCTTGGGTGTTGTGTAGTGGTTACTCCCTTTGGTGTGACCAATATTGGTCACCTCGTGATGAAGATTTGGATGAGTTGGTTATTTTGTTTTGAGTTATTTTGTGAATTGTGTGAAGTATCATTGGAGTTAATTTGATTTTTGGATTTCTTTATTTTAGGACTGATCACTAATTTCTTCTTTCATTTATTTTGTTCTTGTGGTGACACTTGTCACACTTTATTTCTTGATTGATTTCGCTGGCAAATTTTCTTTCTTTTCATGATTTTAAGTGAGATTTAATGATCTTTCCTTTGACTTTCTTTCTTTTGTTGTCCATAATGGTCATTCAGAATGTTGAAGTATTATGGGCCCTCGTCATGAGATGAGTGTTGTTTTTGTCATATTCATTTCGAATCTCTGATAGTGCGTGCAAGGGAGGACACCACAAAGAAGTGCACTAAACTTAAGGAACATTTAGATAATGTCAGTAATAGTTGAATAAATGAAATATGTTAATAAGATGAAATGTACCAGTAACTTTTAGGATTTCATGGAATGTTAGATAGAAATGCATTTGGATTTGAGAAGTTTGTAATATATAAAATAGTTTAAAGCAAAATAGTTTAAAGCGAAATAACCGTTGACTTCATACCTTCAATGAGTGCTTATGTGTATATATATCATGCATAATTAATGGATTAGAGTTCCTTGAATAATTTGATTGGATGAAAGATGCATGAATATCTGTATTAGAGTAGTGTAGCGGAAGTGTGGTAGAGTCTGAGTAGTTTGAATACTATGAATCCTATTCTCCTTGAAACTATAGGATCTAGATTTCCGATAATTGTGAGATTCTATTGATCTTATTCGGTCTGGAAGGAAGTTTATTCAAATTTTCCTCATATTGGTGTACGACATGTGACTTCTTAAATAAAATAAGAATGTGCCTATGAGTAAAATATTGTGTAAAATGCATATGTATCTTCTTAATTGCGTGTAACTAGATGTTAAAGGAGTGTTGACATGCTTGAATGGTGTGAGTTATTGTGATTTTTTTTCTTATAGATGCTAACTCTTGAAGATATTTTAAGGAGTTAGCATGCTTATTGTAAATAGTAAGAGTTTTGTGACCTGTTTTATCTCTTATGTAATGCATTCACTTGAATAATTGAAGCATAGTAGGGAAACTCTTGTTGTCATTATCTTACTTTGGGCTAGGAAATGTTTGAATTAAGAAGTTTTGGGTTGATGTGTGTATGCTTTCAACTTAACCCTTGACGACTTCTAGGAGTAAGTCAAGCCCAAGGGGGGACAATGTAGTGCCCCTCCCTGATTCATCTTGTCTTTTTGTACATCAAAGGAATATATTGATCTAGCTTAGTCTACTTTATGATGATTTGATGGTATCATGTTATGTACTAACCCTATTTTAGGATTGTATTGGATATGATGATGGATCTATATTTGATCATTATTCATGATGGATCATATTGCTTATGGGATTTTGATGACATTATGATTACGCTAACCCTAGTATGATTATGATGACTGAGTTGATGCTACGATGTTTGTAATTATCTTCTAGTGTTTTCATGATCAGAGATAATGTCATACCACTCATTGCAAGCACGATATGACGTTGCGATTCTCTATCACTTGCCTAATCATTTATGATGTATATGTGTTGTATATATATATTATATTGCGTTTAGTAGTGGATGCAGGATTGCAAGTACCAAACATTGACTCCACCTGGTCTCACAGGTCTGAGCATGTCTTTATCCCAATGGCAGGTTGTTGGAGATGGCATGTGTTTCCCTCTCATACTCTAGGCTTAAGTTGATACCCTTGTCAATTAGTGTCTTGGCTTGAGTCGTTGATCTACATCATGTGGTATGTTGTTCAACCTTATGTCAAGTTGCCTTTTGAGTTTGTGATTATTTATTAATTAATAATTAATCAGTTTATGTAGTTTATCAATATTAAATTAAATCAATAGATTACATTAATATTTAATTTTAGTGTGCGATTATTATTATTAGAGAATTATTATTCATTAATGTTTATTTTATGGATTTATATTTTACTGGTTATTTGGAATTATGGAAATTAATTAATCAAATTACTGCTTATAGCCATTGGCGTAAATTATTAAATAATAGTTAGTACGAATATAATATATTTATACATATTTATTTACTGGGAGATTATAATTAATTAATAATTAAACTGGTGAAATTATATTAATTGAGTATTTATGCTTATTAGTACATCCATCTATTTATTTATTATTTATTTGTATCTTTACATTTAATTATTTGTTTATTGTTTATCTATTTATTTATTTTTGGCTCATCTATTTATTGGTTATTTATTATTTATTTATAATGGTTTTGATTTATTATTCGAGCTTTTGATTTATTGGATTATTATTTATTTATTATTTAATTAGTGGATGGGTATTATGTTTGTCCGTGCATTTATTGATTTATCTTCTTTATTGATTATTTATTGTTGGATTATTTATTGTTTTGATTATTTATTTATTTGCATTGTTGTTTTATTTATTTGTTATTATTTATGTACCTACCCCTTGTTATGATTGGCCCTCTTGCGAGTTGTGATTGCAAGGATAATATTATTTAATTGTTTGTTTGTTTATTTATATTATTTATGGTTTATATTGAATTGGAGCATTTATTTATATTGCCTTTGATTTATTTTATTGGGCTTTAATTTATTATTATTGTTTATTATATTATTATTTTGCATTATCTTGTTACTAATTGAGTAATTAAATATTATGTTTATACCTACCCTATTATTTTATTGGTTGAGATTTGAGGGTAAGTAAATAATATTATTCTTACCTCGATTTTTGGAAGGGGATTGGTATAGAATAGATTGTATTGGAATATTTTGATTTCTTCTGTAGTTTTGAATGAGATTCTATTTATTGGCTTTGTTAGAATTTTTATGGGGGTGCTTCGGGATATCTTTCAGCGACTTTTGGATTTTAGAATTGCTTGGTTGGGTTGAATTTTGGAAAGCTTGTTGGTTTGGATTTTTGCTCTTCTACGATTGCATTACCATCACTCTACTTCCAAGTTGGAGATCTTTTTCCATTCTTGCAGTTTGATTTTTGAAAAGAGATGTTTTCTCCGTGACTACTAAAAGATTGTTTAGGGAGATTTGGGAATGAATGATTATTCTATTATCAGTAATTGGGAGTAATATTTTGGGAAAAAGATTTATATATGATTTTATGAATCTGGGTGTTGTATTGCCGGAAAAGGGCATTTGTGTATGTTGATTATAAGTTGGCTGTGAATGTATTGTGGTAATGGTTGGTTCGCGAGGTTTATTTGTTGTTGCATACCCTGTCTTGTGTCTATTTGGTTTGAATAGATATGGAGTGGCTATGTCTATAATCTTTTCTGTGCAAGTTATCATCGGTATAAGTTGGAATTCTTGGATGTGTTGTATTATTGGCCTTAACAAGGCTTTGTTTTGGTTTCTTATTGGCTTTTAATAACTTCTAGGTTGTATTTATGCCAATGCAACGCTCGTGCTCGAATTTGGGAAAATTTAAGTATCTTTTTATCCCATTTTTTTGTGAATTGGTCCCTTGTTGCAATAGCACTACTCTAGGCTTCAATAACACCAAAGTAGTGTCATCAAATTTCTAGGTTGGTTTTTGAGTCCCTCGGTTGATTTCTCTGCTGGGTCTTCATTCCAGAGGCTTGTTTTATTATGTTTGATGGTTTTGGGGCACTGTGCCATTCATTTGTGATGTGTGCAGATTCATTTGGGCTCTTGCAAGTAGTTTTGTGCTTATCCGTTGAGGTTTTGATATGTTGCTCCAACAAGTTGAGTGATTCCTTGTTGTTGAGGATGGTTAATTGTAGGTCCAACGAGAGGTTATGTTGTGCCTCACTGTGGAGGATCATTCTATGTTATTGGATTCATGTATTGCCCCTATTTATGTGTATTTGACATTCTTGAGGCTCTCTTTATTATTGCATTTTGGCATTATGAGCTTATGGCTTGATCCTTGCTAAGTGCCTCTTGGTTGTATGTTGATGACTATCTTTGTGATTTCGTTGTATCAGTTTTGTAATGACTTTTGGATTCTTTCCATGTTGAGGTTATTTGTTATGTGTTACCCTATGGATTGGCATATGACTAGGGGGAATGGAATTCCTTATGATGACCGGGGGTCACGTGAGTTAGGTTGCTTGGCACCTAGACCGCCGGGGCACATTGGGAGTTTTCCTTTTTGTAATTCAGTGATAACATTTAATAAGTGATTGGGTTTGGGTTTCACCTAATAAGATAATTCTATTTGGTTTGGGCCATATGAGATCGAAAGTTGATCTCCCTTGTACTCACATAGGTTGAGATGGCTCCACATGTTTGTTAAGGGATTGTTTTCACCCTTCTTTTGTGAGGGTAGCTTGTATGTCCATTAGGTGTATGGATCGCTCTTCTTTGTGAGGATAGCATGCATGTCTACTATGGGTGCATATCTACCTTATTTGTGAGTCTAGCACGTAGGAGCATGACTAGTAAGGATGACCATGTTTACTTCTATATGAGGACAACATGTGATGACACTCCTTTCCTATATGTGACCATGTCCATATGCGATGATTTAGTGTATGCCTTTGGAAGAGTTTTTTGTTGATTTCAACCTTGTGTTGTCATGTAATTATTGTTGTGTTGAGTTCATTATGCGCTATGTTGAGTCCCATGGTTTTTAGGTGTCAACCTAGGTCTTGAGTGAGTGTTGGAACCCCATGTCTTCTCCTAGCATGAGGGGTGGTTCCTATTTGGTTCCACATGGTCGGGTGGTTTGATGCCATCTTCCATTGGGATATTCTTCTTCTTGGATGTTAGCGTGCGTGGATTGGATTCTTGGATTCTTCATTATGTGGATATTCTTTGGAGATGATTTCTATGTTCTTGGAATAGAAATTTTTTTATCATGATGATTTGTATTTGTAGATGAGATTATGTACCCTAAGTTATGTATCTTCATGTATTTGTTGATGTAATTAAAAGGGAATATGATGTAGTAGTTTAGGAGGAGATCTCATTGTATATTCATTGGTGTATTGGATACTCGTTTATGTAATGGTAGAGTATAGTTTGATGTGAAAGAAAGAGATAGTATTTGTATGTTTGTATTGTGTGAAATTGTAAGATGGAATTGTATGTATGACCTTAAGGAAAATTTAAGATGAAAGATTAGTAGTTGTTGTTATAGACTTTGATTAAGTAATGGAAATCATTTAGGTGTGATGGATTATGTTACTTAGGAGATTGAGCTTCTTGCCTTAGAGATTTGTAGTAAAACATAAAGGATATTCTAGTCTTTTTAAAGAGAATGGTTATATTATCTATGTTGCTTTTATGATGAATGAAAGAATGGATATTAGGAGGATTTGGTAGTTTCTAAAAGAATCTAAAGAGTGTGTTATGTGACTAAGTTATGCATACGTGTTAAGAATTTATCATAGTTGTATGGAAAGTAAATGAATAGATGGATAATAGGATATAATTTTCTAAGATGAATATGTGATGTGTTAAGATTTTGTCAAGTAGTGACATTGAGATATTCTAGGGAATGGATTTGCATTGTATGAGTTTATATAGAGTTATGTTAATGGTTAAATGGTTATTCCGCTTGCATAATATGATTCTATGGTTATGTTCTTGCTGATTTATGTATTCATGTATATAGTTAATGATACATTGATGAATAATGGTAGTAGTGTTGCATTAATAAATACTAGTGATAACGTAGTTGTAATGGTTATCTTAGAAGAAAAATAATTATTCTCTCTTTTTGTTAGTAGATTTTGGTTTATTTCTCTAGGGTATTTTGGTGGGAATTACACTACATAATTAGAAGAAGGTGCTAATCCTTTTATTCGTACATCATATTACAATCCAAGAGGGTATAAAGAGTAGATAGAGAGGGTTATCATATAAGTTATTGACATGGGATTTATAATACCTAGCATCAACCTTTTCACATCTTCTTGTGAAGAAAATTGATGACACTATGAGGATTTATATTGACTATCTAGAGACTTGAATAAGAAGGCCGTCAAGAATAGATATCATATTCCAAGGATCAATGAAATCATAGTTGAATTACATAGATATTTGTACTTCTCCAAGTCTTATATGAGATTAGGCTAGCATCAAATTTGCATGAGGGACAAATATATTTAGAAGACAACCTTTCAATGTCGTTATGGACATTTGAGTTTTTTATCATGCCTTTTAGACTTGCTAATACCCTAGCTACATTCCAATCATACATGAATCATGTATTTTTAAAGCAACTTAAAAAAAAATTCTACTTTTCTTTGATGACATATTTATTTATGTAGCATTGTAAATTATGTTCCTTGATGGCTCAAGCCTAATTTCATACTCTGTTTGACACTTGCTTTATTGTCCACTCCCCTAGTTTACTTTAGAATTATTTCCATCCTTGGCCTTAACCCCAACTCAAGAGATATATATTGGATATTGTTGAGAAGTTTGCTAGAATGATGTGTTGTCATTAATGTCAACATATTATTCTATGTATTCTAGTGTTGCAGTCAGATTGGATGAGTTGGTTTGGCCAGTGTGTTGTTGTTGAGCTATTGTAGTTTAATGGGTTTAGAGATACTTATGTCTATATGATTCAACAGAAGTTTCAGAGGTTCGCATGATGATTTGATCATGTTGTGTGATCCGATATTGAGGTCGTTCTTCATTTGTTCATGTTATTCGGTATTCTGGTTTGTTCTCCACATTGTTTAGAAATTACTATATCTTGGTTTTCAGATTTGACAAAGTGATTGGGATGTTCATATGTGTCCTCAATTCAGATGGTTCATGATTTGGAAGTCCACAAGTGAATCTTTCAGTTTGATAGTCATTTTGGTTTGTGTTCTTGAGGTTCGGTATAATGAAGATGGAGATCTTAGTAAGTGTTGATGTTGGGGTTCTTTCTGTGGTGATTCATACTGCTTGTGGATGTTCATTGATTGGGTCCTATCCATTTTTATGGTCCGCATTGATCATGGTGTGTGTTATTGATCATTTTCTTGATTTGGTAATGTTCTTCGTGTTATGTGACATTCTTGGTGATTGTAGCGTGTTGCAGATGATCAAGGCGTAATCCTAGTGGTGTTTCTTGGTTGCGGTATTGATTTGGGTCTAGAATATGTCTTAGCCAACATTGTTGTGGTCTGCATGTATGGTTGTAGCGTGTGAGGTTGATATTTTATAATTTGTGTTGAGGGTTTAGCTGACCTTGAAATATAGGTTGATGATTTGTATAAATATATGTAATATTCATTTGTGAGATGTATATGCATTGTATTTGCGAGTGTGTGATTGAGTAAGTGTGAGAACAAGTGTGATGATCTTTTGAAAGTGTGAAGAGAAGTGTGTGGCAGAGCAGACTGACTGTGCTTAACCAAAACTGTAACAAGGCATGTGGAGATGCTATTTTCACAGTTCATGTAATTCATATTGTTGTCTGAATCTTGTAAGGCAATGAGCCTTCCTCAAGGTTGTAACCCTTATTATATTTGAGTAGTGAGCTCTAGGAAGTGTGTCTAAATGCATGTGCATTCCCCATTGCAATATTCACATTTAATCCTAATAGGGTATTATCTCATTGTGGGTAGGTTCCCACTATGGTTTTTCCCTTAACCAGGTTTTCCATGTCAAAAAACTAGGTGTTATGTGAGTTATTGATGTGGTGATGATTTATACTTTCATTGCTAATAATCAGATTTGAATTTAAGTTTAAGTTGTGTTGAGTTTGAGAGCAAATTGATTCACCCCCCCTCAGTTTGTTGCATTTTTGCCAACAATATATTATATGTAGCTCTAAACCTTCAATGATAAATGCTAAAGCTAGGATTATGTTCCAGGTCATGGGTCTCACCACTTGTTGCTTCCATGTGAATGAGCATTTTTACATGGACCCTAGTTGCCAACACTAGAATCCCACCAAAATTGCTCAAAAAATTAGGACTCTTTGAGTTTCAACCTTGCCTTATGTGATATGATCTCAGTTTCAACATTTGATCATTGTGTGATGACTTACACCTAAAATCAACCTTGTGATCCCTATTTAAGCATGAGCCTTTGATATTTTAAAATAATTAATGATATGAATCCTACAAAAAATCCATGTTGGAGTGAACATTTAGTTGTGTAATTCTAAAAATTACATTTAATTTTTTGAACAAGCTCTATTATCATTAGCTCTCTTGTGGATTTGGCTGAAGTTATTTGAATGTTGTAGAATGATCAAAATCCCTGGTTGATAATCGATTGTACCCCTCAATTTTGGTTTGGTATGGTTATTGGTTTATTCTCATATTTTGAGTTTTGATCATCTAATATGATCTATTATGATTTACTTATTTGAGCATAGCATTGTTTTTTTTCTTGGATATTGCACTATCTTGTTTGAGGCATTTAAAAATACACTCTAGCACACTTGAGTAGGGTATTTTTTGTTTATTACATTATCACTACTTTCCATATTCTTAGATATGCTTAAGATTTAGAGTACACACTACAATTGAATGGGGGGATTGAACGAGGCAAGATCCTATATAGCTACAACCATCTTTCTCTCTCTTTGTGCTTGTGTAGGTGTAGATATGGAATTCGATGATGATCATAAGTTACAGGCAAAGTTAGTTGTGAACAAATATTTTTAGGCAAAGTTTGGAAAAAATCCCAAGACACTAGTGCGCAATGCTAGTATCCTACCAATTATACATCAATTCCCAGTGATAGCTACTCAAAACCCTACTAAACTAGTTCCCAATAATAACATATGCTCTTTTAGTCTTCAAACATTAGCATCTAGTGCTTCTATTCGAGAGACTAAGCCTTTGTTTTTCGTGTCAGGTTCCTCTTTGTATTCCTTTTTTGAATATGTGTCTATTTTTATATATTTCTAATTTTTCATATTTAATTTAGTTAGGTTAATCATTGTATTTGTATGTTTAATTACACAACATATCTATAGATCAATCCTCTTTGCAAAAAAGGAATAAAATTAGAAGTATGGTTGTTATTGCACCAAAATATTGACTTGTTAATGCCTGATACAACCACTAGACTTATAGAATCCATAGGAGGTGGTTATGCAATGTCACAAACTCAAGCGTTGTGCTACATGACACAAGGAGACCAAGGGGGAACACCTTGCAACAATCCCCCCTAGCACAAGCAAGGGGGTTTGAACTTGTGACCCAAGATCTAATACCACTTGTTAGAAGTGTAGTGTCATAAAATTGCAACCCTCACAATTTTAACTACATTTGAGGCCCTCACCTTGGTGATGGTATCTTCTTTTCCAACTGAGATCCCTTTTTGCCCCTTCACCCTTGAATTTCTCCCATTTGAGCTTTGAGATGGCCTCAAGACCCTGTCCGGACCCCAAGATAGGGCTGGACAGGGGCATGGCGCCCCTGTCCCCCCCTCTTAAGGTGGCCCCAAGATAGGTCCTCTGGGTCTTATCTGCATTTCGGGATTCCAAACTTCCTCGATGTCGACCTTTGGTGAGATGAATTAATTCTCCGAGGCATGTATAAAAGGGAGTTAGTCTTCTCATTTGCAGATATAGGAAATACACGATAGGAAAAATTCAAGCAAAAGGTCTTCATCAAGCATTCAAGTCTTCAAGCATCCATCAAGTCTTCTTCTTCATGTGTCTTCTTCATTCATCCATTGGAGCAACATTACAACATTCATTTGCAAGCATGTGTGTGTGTTAGGGTTTTGTCATGTTACATGCCATTTCATGCGACACTTGTGATTACATTCAAGAAGCAAAGCAATCATCATCAACAAATTGCAGATCTACAAGGTATACATTTCCATCATTTACATTTAAGCATTTGCAATTACTTTCTTTCAAGGTTGATTCCTCAACTGGGGTTTGACTGAAGCAAACCCCTATCCACAACCCTTCTTCCCTTCTTTTCTGTTTGTAGGTTGCAGGTGTGCAATTGTAATTGTAGGTTTGGGCTTCATTTGCAGAGATGGAAAATCCCTTTTCGGTTAGCGGATTTTTCGAAGGACCGTGTGCACTTTCAACATGGTCCCGACGTCTTTTCTCCAAATTTGTAGGGCAGATCCGTATCAGTCTAAATATCTCAGATCCAAAGTTACAGTGCAATCCTAAACTGGTAGCTCCTCATTTCACCCATTTTATCTCTTTTTTTTGCATAGTCAACAAGTCAACTCTTCTACTTACAAAAGAGGGTAAATTGCATTGCACCCTTGCAATTCACTTAGTATTCAGATCCTTATTCACTCCAGGGTTTGGATCTAGTGAATTCAACCCATCTTTTGAATGTAAAGTATCTCCCAAGTGAAAATCATCCTAGTGATTTCCTTTCTCTCTCCTAGGTGGGGAATCACTAGGGTTCAATTTTCCACTTTACAAGAAGAATTGTTGATGTTGCACCAAAAGGTCAACCTGTTAATGGCCAATACAACCACTAGACTTATAAAATTCACAAGAGGTGGTTAAGCCATGTCACAAACTCAAGCGCTACGCTGCACAACACAAGGAGACCAAGGGTGCACACCTTACAACAAGAATCTGGGTTAATGCAGGATCAAGGGGGGCCAAAAAGTGGCGATGTGAAAAAAATAGCCTTCTTCACTCACCTAAAAACATGAAAAATCCGTGTTGACTTTTTGCTTGGCCTGGGTGTTAGTACACCTTGGCCTGGTAATTACCTATGCAAATCGGATATCCGATTTTTATTTGTAATTTTAATTTTAAAAATATATTATATATTACATATTATATAATATATAATATATTATTATATTATATAATATATATAATATAATAATATATTATATTATATATATTATATAATAATATAATATAATATAATAATATATTATATAATACGTATTATATAATATATTATTATATTATATTATATTATATTATAATATAATATATATTTGTAATACCTTAAAAATAGTCATCTAAACCATGGGCCCCTAATCTCGACAACGTCACCAAGGTCCTAACCAAAGGCAATTAAATAAATCTTGAGCACACAATTAATTCTTTAATCATCAAATGTCACATGGCAAAATTAATCACCCAATATTAATTAAATATTTATTTAATTAATTAAATCATTCCAAGTAAATCATTTTAAACAATTATCTTATTTATTTTAATTAAATATCTTTTGCATATTTAATTAAATAAATCAATTTGCCACAAATCTTCAAAAATGGAAATAAATCAAAAAAGGAATTAATTGACCAAGAAAGAATTAAAAATTGAGAAAAGAAATCAATTGGAAATAATCTTGAAAAACAAATTAAAGATTGATGGATAATCTCAAAGAAAGCAATTAAAACAATTAAATCTCAAAATTGAATGAAATAAAGAATAAATCAGTTTTTTTCTGATTTAATCTTATTTTTAGTTCAATTTCCTTTAAAGCTGATAAAAGCATCCAATCACATCAATTCACCTGGATTGTGCTTCCTCTTGGAAAATCTTGACCACTCATCATCTTTTGATCTCAGCCATTGGTTTCTTTCTGAATTTTCTATAAATTCAGGCTCATCTCTCATTCAAAGGAGGCTGGAGAATACATCGTTATTATACTGTTTTTGCTCTAGGATCATTGATATATTGCATATTAATTATTTCACATTGCTTAAATCATTTATCTTAATATGCTTAAATCTTGTTAGATCAATATTGCATCCATCTAGCATTCATCATGCTCATATAGATTAAATCCTTTGTCTTGATGTTGTCTAGTCACTGGTATTGCTTATGATCTGAGAGCAATCTTATACTCGCATCTTTTAGAAGGCAATGGGTCGATTTGTTATGGTTTATTATTCATTGCTTATATATGTCTAACCATGCATGTACTGACTTAATTTAAGTGTTGTGCTTACAGATACAGTTCACTTTTCACACACACATTTTTGGCGCCCACCGTGGGGTAGAAAACTACTTTTTCGGCCTCAAAATCATTTTTTTATCCTGCAGGTTTCGTCCGTACAGCCTTTGCGAAATATCGTATGACATTATATTGACCCCTACATTTTATCGTACGAAACAAGATCATATCCTTTAAATTGTTGTAGGAATCAGAATATGGACTCGTAGGACATACTGATTTTCTTATAGTTTGTTGTTCTATGCTGATTTCTAACTCGTACGACATACTGCTTATTCTATCTTGTTGTCATTCTATGCTGGTTTCTAACTCGTACAATAAAATTGTTCTGTCGTTCTGTTTTATGAATATTATCATACAATTCTGTTTTCTGATAGATTAAAAATAGATTACCTTTCAGGATTTTTGCTTAAATTTTGATGATGCTAACGCTGACCCTGGATTGTCTTCTGTCTGCCTGAGATTTTTACAGCCTGACCAATTTCTTGCAGGACGCTTGTCAAAGAATCTATCAAATCAAACATACACCTGTCAAAGAATAAAAACAACATGACTACTGATGCGTTGTTTTTGTAGGTTGCCTAAAGAAAATCGACCAAATATCGTGTATTCTTTAAATTCATTTTTTTTAGGCACTTAAATTGCTATCTGGTTAATGAACAAATCTATCTTTCATGTTTTCAAAAAAATCTAAGAGGTAGGAGAGTATGCTCTTGTCTTTTATAGACAATCAGAAATCTAGACCCTCGAAGCTTTTTCCTCAGTTTTGAGATTTGTGTACCTTTAGCGGGCCTGTCACAGTGGGAAAAAGTAATCACCCTGTGAGAACGACCCAAGTGAGTATAGCTGGACCTGAGCATTCCAACTCACTATAATAAATAGGTCTCTGATGATTAAAGTCTCAGAGGATGGGATTATTTGAGTTTTCTCTTTGAGATCTCTCATATCGGGCATTTTGTAGGGCCTCACGGTCTCAATCGCGTTTACGTGACTACAACTTGTTTCGGTACCTTGTCGGGCTATAGGCCTCAATCATGCTTGCGTGACTTCAAGGGGTAATTTCAAACAGAATTCCTGATTAAGAACTATAAAATAGAAGCTACCCGATTCACCTCTGAAAGGTTGATAATCTTTGTGCAAGAGAGATAGTAACTCTCCCAAGACACTTGCCATATCGTGCCCCCATTAGCATTTGGAGTCGACTAATACGACGTTGAGAATCCATTGCGCGAGACTCAGCGGCCGTATTCTGATTAGCTATTGGGTGTGTACCTAAGTCAACAAGCAAAGGTTTTCTTCTCTAAGCCAACTTCCATAGGGTTAGCGTGTTGTGCTTGAAATATTACATTATCTTGCATGTTTTTTGTGTTTTCATCCCTGGAATTAAAAAATGAAATACTGAAACTGGAGAAAACAAATCAAACAGATCAAACAACTCAGTGATAAACTCTGTCGGTGTCAAAACTGGCCTGTCCCTGTCAAAAATCAGTCCATCTCAGAAATTGGTTGTACTCAGTTGTCATACTCAGCCATTGAAAAACTTAGAATTTTTAATCCCTTCTCTGTGAACAATCGTACGAGTCTGCTGAATTGTCATTTTTAACCAAATCTTGTGTCGTACGAGTATACTAAATTGTCATCTTGTGTCCAATCTTGTGTCGTACGAAACCAAACAATCTGTCATTTAAGATAAATCCTGTGTCGTACGAAACAAAACCAAACAAAATCATTTGTTGTCCGAGACTTACCCATTTGTCATACGGTACTAGCCAACAACTCGTACGAAACAGAATTGTTGTCATCCTGAACTTGTTGAACTGTCGTACAGTCATAGAAATTATGTCATACGAGTCTCTGATTTTGCCAGTCCAGAACAGTTAAACCTATCCAAAATAGTCTATAGTGAGCCTAAAACTGGTTATCGTCCTCATAAGCATAAACAACCTTGATAGTGTACCTCTGCAGTTGCGTTGCATAATTTTGTCGATCATTTCTCAGCTAGTTCAAACAAATATTTTATCAAACCTAAGTCAACTTGGATAATGTCTTACACAAGATAGATCATTCCTAAAACCAGACCAGATCTTAAGTTACTTCTCTTAATTACTACGTTAAACGAACTACTAGCTACAATTTGATCTTGACTTCTGCAACACATCTCGCTCTTGGTCCTGTCGGTTAGAAATGCCTGTTCAAACCAGAAGCTCTCACAACAAAATAGACAAAGTAAAAGAGACACCCTTTTCGACCAACGACAATCCGTTTTACAAAGAAAATCCTTTTCACAATAAACCGTCCTCGTCACAGATACCAATTTACGATTTACCAATCTTTGGTCAGCCCTTATCTCCCACCATGTCTGGAGAAAGGCAAGAAAGAGAAGCTAGTAAACGAAACACTCACGAAGATTTCAGCAATCATGCCATTGACAGTGATTCATCAACTGAATCTGAGCTTCCTGAACCTCCTGAAGATGAAGTACATAGATGTCAGAATGATAAAGAATTCCGGAAAATGATGAAGGTGATCATGGCTAGGGAAAAAGAAGAGTATTTCCTAGAATTAGCAAAACAAGGTGCCAAACTCCCTACTGGTTATAATGTGGAGGCCCTCGTTGCTAAAGAGGAAGAGACACCATGGGGAAAAATGAGCAAACAAATACAAGCATTACAAACTGCAGCCACAAGAATAGAAAACAAAGATAAAATGCCAAAACAATATTCTCTGGACACAATATGCCCATTCCCATTTGACAAAAACCTTTACATG
Source organism: Cryptomeria japonica (assembly GCF_030272615.1). NCBI lineage: Eukaryota > Viridiplantae > Streptophyta > Pinopsida > Cupressales > Cupressaceae > Cryptomeria > Cryptomeria japonica. The sequence continues at coordinate 653,670,700 of NC_081411.1, forward strand.
TCTTCATTTCCTTCACGAGTTGAGATCCCAAAATTTGATAAATATGATGGTACCTCAGATTCTCAAGATCATGTTAGAGAGTTTTGTGCCACTTGTATGGAGTTTATGCATGATCAAATGTACCTCATGCGCCTTTTCCCAAGGAGTTTAGGGGGTCAAGAAATGGAATGGTTCGCAAGCCTACCCAAAGGAATAAAAATGTTTGAAGAACTAATCCAACTATTTTTACAACAATACTTATACAACATTCGTCACCCAGTCACTATGATAGAGCTTTGCAATACCAGACAAAAGACAGGAGAACCCTTTCTCACTTTCCTCCAACGATGGAGAAAGATGTTCTCTAGATATTCATGGACCATCCCAGATCTTGAGAAAATGGATATCTTTGTCAACAACTTAGTCCCTGAATTGAAATACAGTGTCTAGATGCAAGTACACCCTTCATTCAACAAAATGGTAGATAACGCCCTCAGAATGAAAGACGTGCTTATCAAAAAGGGAGATATATCACTTTGGAAAGAAACATCGCAAGGTTCTAGCTCTAAAGAAAAGAGCAAATACTGGAAATAGGGCAAAGACAACAACAAGAACGTCGTTGGTGATGGAGTGGTAGATACTGTCCAAGAAAAAACAAAATCCGCAATATTTAACTTGGCCAGTGGCACACAAGCACTCAAGGCAGCTGAAACTACAATGGAAAATTCTCCAAAGAAAACAAGAGAGTGGTTTAAAGACAAGCCTTGGGTCTCAAAACCTAAGTGTGACTTTACTCCTCTAGATGAATCATATGAATCGACTTTTAAAACTTTAATGGAAAATAATCTGATAACATTGCCAGACAATTCCATACCATATGACCCAGAAATTAGACCCAGATGGTGGAGAGAAAATGAATACTACGACTATCATCGGAACAAGGGACACAACATAAACAACTGCATGAAACTCCGACATGAAATCCAAGATCTCATTGACGCAGGCAAGATCATTGTTGGAAGTCACATGGCTAATGCTGATCATAAGGCTTTTAAAGATCCCTTACCCAATTATGAACAAGGAGAATCCTCAAAATCCAAGGGAGGAGCTAGAGTCAATTATAATTACACTAATCACGATAATGTGATCAACATGATTGAATCTATTCAACCTGAATATTGCAATGTGATCATAGTCCAGGATCATCAAAGTCAAACACAGACTGCTAATGTTGTGACTCGCGCTCAAAGGAAGATTTCTCTCCCAGGAGCTAGTCCCCCAACTTTTGATCAAACGACATCAAAATTGTCAAATAGACAAACAAACACAATCATGGCTAAATCGAAACAACCAGCTTCATCGTCTTCTCCTGGTTATAGTATTGTCAAACAATTGAAGAGAACCAATGCTCAAATCTCCATTTTAGAACTGCTTAAGATCTCTTCAGCTCATAAATAGGTCCTAGACAAGGCTCTACTTACTACCAGTGTCCCTAAAGATTTAGACGTAGATCGGTTTCAATCTATGGTAGGTCACCTGACCTCACCCCATTATCTCACATTCTCTGAAGAAGATGATAATTCACTGAGTCACCCACATAACCAACCATTACACATTGAAGCCATGATTCATAAACACCACGTTAAACGTGTTTTGAAAGATGGAGGCGCTGGGTTGAATATTTGTACCTACAATCTATTGACACAGCTGGGATTTTCTGAGAATGTCATTGATCCAACAAAGAAGATGACAATCATGGCTTATGATGAAGAGGAAAGAAATTCTAAGGGATTGGTATCATTACCAATCAGAGTAGGACCCATGGAAAGAGATGTCATTTTTCAAGTCCTGGATCTTCATCTTTCATACAACATCTTACTGGGTAGGCCATGGATCCATGAAATGAAGGCAGTACCATCTACGTATCATCAATGCCTGAAATTTCCCTATAATGGAGTTGAAGTCAATATTCCTACCGATACAAGTTATACCTATAATGCATTAACACAGGGTGCTGATGCTTTTGTTTCTAATAATAGAGCAACTTCTGTAGCTAAAAGTTTAGAATCTTTGCTGAAAGATTTGGAAAAGAAACTGAGAATCACAAACACTAGCATGGATGGTTACAAGATAGAGCCTATACTCTCACTAACATCTCTTCCTCCATCACCAAGATAGTCGGGAAAACCATCAGAGGGTATGAGGCCACAAACTTCAACTCCAAAAGTCATTTATGATGGCACCTTTATACAGTCCTCTACTTCTCTTGCAGGTGAAATAGAAGGGGATGATGTCCTTAAATCACTCTTCAAAGAAGACAGTGCAAATAAAGAAATACGACATTATGAGATTTCTCCAACACAATATGGTCTAGGCTATAAGATGCTTTAACGCATGGGATATTCAGGTACCGGTCCTCTTGGCAAACATCAAAAGGGTATTGTTGAACCTATTCAGTTACAAACTAAGTCTATCAATGATAAAGATGGACTGGGGTATGATCCAAGAAAGCAATCAGATCAGAAGTGCACACCTCACTATCAATGTAAGTGGAAGAAAAAGGTACTACCTTTAACCATACAAGAGATTAGTACTCACCAAACTCAGGAAGAGTGTGACGCTAAACAACAAGAATTGCCCACCCAGAGAGAGGAAACAAATGGAAATCAAGTTCCAGTCCTATCAGCTATCATACCACATGAAGTAGAAGTCCCAGAGGATATGTGAGACGAGGTATACAGGATCAGAGAATTGTTTGCACCGCTAAACATACTAGTCACATATACTGACAGACAACAAGTAGATGACTTAGAAACTGATTTAAATGAGTATGAATGGGGTCTAGATCACATCTCAGATACATCTACTACATAAACGCTTGAAGAACTCAGGGATACCGCAGATGACACACAAGAGCTGATACACCTAAGAATGCAAAAGGAAATAGAAGAAATCAGATTAAAATGACAAGAAGACTATGACCGACAGCTGGAGAAAGAAAGGACACAAACAAGTGCTTCACCTACTAATCCTCATAATGAGATAAGACAAATCAAGTATGAAATAACACAAGAAGAACTAGAAGCTACAACAAGCAAACCAGTTATCAGTCCAAAAAAAGCTAAATGGAACAGACGAAGGGGATTAATAGAACCATCAAAGTCATGTCCACAAGTGTGTCAAATGCAAGCAATCAATGAACCAAATCATGAAGGAACTTGCAGCATCAAGGATGTGGGTGTTGATACTATATATGCCTTCACTAAACCACTTGAAGATGAGTCAGCAACTCCATCCTATGACTCTGATGACTTAGACATGAGCTCTATCTATGACAACAACTATTCAACAACGCATTATGACTACTCTGTCATGAATGATGAGATACTATCTACTGTTATACCACGGTATGTAGCCCAGTCTAAAGTAGGTGACGATGCTAGAAGTAGGTCGGTTGAATTAGGTCCAATAAATACTAACATGAATGACGATAATCATGTCGTAACTCTTCCTGGTCTCGAGACACATACGCAAGGTAGTCTTCTGGAACTCGACTGGTTGGTCCAAAACAATGATGATAGTACCGTGAACTCCCTTGAGCCTGTCCCAACCTTATCCTTAATGCATCCAGAACTGATTGATTGCACCCTTTATAACCAACCCTTGAACGTACCTACTTTTGCCAATGACTATACACTAGCCTACTATCTCAATGCAGTTGAACCCATGTACTCTTCCACCAGCGAACATAATGAAAACATGACTGAAGCGGATATCAAGTATCTTAGTCACAAAAACAAGAAAAATAAGAATAAAAGATTTGATGGCAAAAACCACATTGTGGCTGTGTCAGACACTAAAAAAGAGAAAATAAAGGACAAACTTAAAGGTGAAAACCTCTCTGAGGCACCTGAAGGTGAGATACTTGATATACTGCCGAGTCACTTCCAGGAGAGATCTTCCATATTGATCGAGCCAACTCAACCAGTGAACATTGGGAGTCAAGAGATACCGCATATCATTCATTTAGCTCAATCACTGTCAGCAGAAGAGTTAAAAGATTTCAACAATATGTTTTTAGAAAAGAAGATCAACTTTGCATGGACATACTCATATATGCCAGGACTAGATCCTGATCTCATCATGCATCATCTCTCTATTATGCCAGGAGTTAAACTAGTCAAACAAAACCTCCAAAAGATGCATCCTCATGTGGCACTACTAGTCAAGGCTGAACTAGAGAAATTGCTAAAAGATGGATTTATCAGAGCTATAGACTACGCAGAATGGATATCCAACATAGTACCTGTATCAAAAGCAGACAAATCTGTTAGAGTTTTCACAGATTTCAGGGATCTCAACAAGGCATGTCCAAAAGATGATTTTCCATTGCCCAACATTGACATGATAGTAGATATGACTGCTGGATACGAGATGTATTCATTAATGGATGGATTATCTGGTTACAATCAGATCAAGATAGCACCTGAAGATCAAGAGAAGACAACTTTCACATGTGCATGGGGAACCTTCTGCTGGAATGTTATGCCATTTGGTCTAAAGAACGCAGGAGCAACTTACCAAAGAGCAATAACCACTATTTTCCATGATATGATGCATAAAAACATGGAAGATTGTGTTGATGACACCCTGGTAAAGACTATGAAGAGATCTACACACATTCAAGATCTAGGCGTCATACTAGATCGAATGGAAAGATTCAAGCTCCGCTTAAATCCAAAGAAATGTGCATTTGGGGTAACATCAGGAAAATTGCTTGGATACATAATATCCAGAAAAGGAATTGAGGTTGACCCTAAAAAAGTACAAGCTATAATGGAAATGCCTCCACCAAAGAATATCAGTCAGATGAGAAGTCTACAAGGCCATCTTCAGTCCATAAGTCGTTTTATATCTCAGCTAGCTGACAAAGCTCAACCCTTCACGAAGGTATTAAGGAAAGGGATTCAATACAACTGGGATAAAGATTATGAACTACATTTACAACAAATCAAAGAATATCTTTCTAATCCAGCCATATTAATGCCACCAATTCAAGGTAAGCCATTGATCCTGTACATATCAGCTACATATACTTCACTGGGGGCACTTCTGGCACAACAGGATGATAATAAAAAGGAACGAGCTATCTATTACATCAGCAGAACATTGGTGTCATATGAAATGAATTACACTATAATAGAGAAAGCATGCTTAGCATTTGTCTTTGCATCACAAAAATTAAGGCACTATATGTTGGCACACTCTATTAAGCTGGTAGCCAAGATTGATCCACTTAAGTATCTTCTCAGTAAAGCAATGCTTACAGGCAGACTGGCCAAATGGGTCATGGTCCTTACAGAATTTGACATTGAATATGTGGAACGTACATCCATCAAAGGACAGGTTATTGCAGACCAACTTGCTGAAGCTCCACTTGAAGATGATCAACCTCTGCATATAGAATTCCCAGATGAATCAATCATGCACCTTATTGAACAATCATGGAAGATGTTCTTTGATGGGTCTTTTACTCAACACGGCTCTGGTGCCGGGATACTTTTTATTACTCCCCAGAAATACTCAATTCCAAAAGCTTACAAGATTCTCTTCCCTTGCACAAACAACATCGCAGAATATGAAGCTTTGGTAAATGGGATCAAGTTGGCCATCAAGTGGAAGATCGTTGAATTACACATCTATGGAGATTCTCAACTCATTATCAACCAAATCAATGATCTATATCAGAGAATAGATGAGAAACTGATGCCTTACAAGAGGATGGTGGATGACCTCAAGAAATATTTTACCTCCGTATCATTTTAGCAGATCCCCAGAACAACAAATAGAGCAACAGATGCAATGGCAACTTTGGCATCTATAACACAACTACAGGAGTCTAATTTTCACTTTGAATTCCTGGTGGAAGAGTTATATTACTCTGCCTATGATTCTCCCAAGTCCTAGGTAGTTTGTTCTATCATTGGACATGACTCATCTCATTATAGCCACATTTACTCTTACCTACGTGACCAAGTTGTCCCTGCCAATCTTCCTCGAAATGAAAAATGAAACCTAATCCGAAACGCGTCATGGTACGTCATCATTGCTAATGACCTATTCAGGCAAGGTTTAGATAATACTTTGCTTAGATGTCTAGAAACTCAGGAGTCCCAATGCGCATTATCTGAGGTTCATGAAGGTGTTTGTGGATCCCATTCAAATGGTCTGACTTTAGCATGAAAACTACTAAGGGTTGGCTACTACTAGCCAAACATGGAGAAGGAAGCCATAAAATTTGCTAAAACCTGTGAAAAGTGTCAGTTACATGGGCACCTTATCCATGCTCCTGCAAGGGATCTTATACCATTTGTAACACACCGGCCCTTCCAATAGTGGGCGTTCGATCTGATAGGCCAAATATATCCTACGTCATCTAATGGACATAAATTTATTATCACTTCCACTAAGTACTTCACTAACTGGGTAGAAGCAGTTTCGCTCATCAAGGCAACCGACAAACAAGTGGCTCTCTTTATTCTTAATTATATCATCTGCAGGTATGGTATACCTTCGTCCATTATAACTGACAATGGAGGACAATTTAAGAACAAAGATTTGGACGAACTCTGTGAGAAATTTAAAATCAAGAAACACTGGTCCTCCATATATTGCCCTCAAGGTAATGGACAAGTAGAGGCATATAATAAAAACCTACTAACTATCTTGCATAGAACAGTGAACAAATCTGGGAAGGATTAGCATCTACAGCTCAATCTTGTACTATGGGCTTATAGAACAAGTATCATAACACCTACTGGGGCTACACATTTTTCTCTGGTGTATGGGCCCGAAGCAGTATTACCTATTGAAGTAGAAATACCATCTCTAAGAGTTTCCTTGCAAGGTCTTGTTACTGATGAAGACTATAGAATATCCAGATTGCAAGAGCTCAAATTGTTGGATGAGCGTCGGCAAGTGGCATTTGATTAGCTCAAAGTGTATCAAAAGAGAATGTCCAGAGGATATAACAAGAAAGTTCGACACTGAGAATTTCAGGTTGGTGACTTAGTTCTAAGAGAGAATCCTAAAAATCAATAGTTTCGAGATAACAAAGGGAAGTTTGAACCCAACTGGCTGGGTCCCTATATCGTTACTGCAGCTTTTGGCTCTGGTGCTTATCAACTTTCAACATCGAAAGGAGAACAGCTCCACGAACCGATTAACACCATCCATCTGAAGAAATTCTTCACCTAAATATTCTCTGCTCCAGCAGCTTTTACAACAAAAAATATCCCGAAAAAATCATAAAAATCAGAAAATGTCCTAAAGAAATCCTAAAAATCAGAAAAAGTCTAGAAGAAATTATAAAAATCAGAAAAAGTCTTGAAGAAATTCAAAAAAAAAAAAAAAATAGAAGAAAGAAAAAGAAAAAAAAGAAGAAAAAAGAGAGAAAATGCCTTGGTGAAAACCTGGTAAACAGGCACCTTGGTAAAAAAATAAAAATGAATCTCTGCCAAGCAGATGAAAACCTGGTAAATAGGCACCTCTTGTACTCAAGCGCTCCATCTATCAACGCAACGTTGGCATTCCTACTTTCCTGCATATTTGCTTTCGCTTGTACATATTTCAGTCACTTTTGTGACATCCTAGTTTGTTGGAACCTTCATGGCTTGAAACCGATCAATGTCCTAGTCTTAGGTAATCAACAGAGTACATTACACGTCCTAAGCAGTATCAACCAAGTCAATCTTATGTCAGTGAAACCTGGTCGTCCACTCCAAGTCAGATACCTGTCTCCTGACTACAGAAGAGTTTTATCATTAAGTTAACAAGCAAAACAACATAACGAAAAACAATCACTAAACAGTTTGAGCTATGCATGAAAATTTTATTTGTGTACTGTCTTTTATATTGGTTTTCGATTATCATCCCTCTGAGTAACTCGAGGAAGTCTATCTTGACTAAGAGAGCAAGGATTGGGGGCATAATATTTTCTTTGTTTCTTGCTTGAAGGAATGATTCCAATGATTTGGAAACATCTAAATTAGCTGGGTGTATGTGATAAGAGCCTTCACATTAAGGTGAAATCACCTCACATACCTCGACTCCACTTATTTGAATGCTATGGGGAGGTTCCCATCATTTCTTTGTCTATTTTGAGGGAATTTCTTTATTGTGCAATCCAGGTTCCTACAAAATCTGTCCAAGGATATGAACGAAAAAAGGTTCATTGTGGACAAGATCATTAACACTGCACAGGAACTCTACTCTACCTGCTATAATTGTAAAATGCTCAATGATGAAAATTAAGCTTTTAAAAGTCCAGTGACTAGGTTTAGGTTGCATTTCATTTTGCATCTCATCTTGCATTTCATCCTGCATTTTGTGAATTTGGAGTAATTTCGGCATAATAACAATGATCTCTTTATCTTTTGAATGAGAGTTGGGAGTGTCATCATTTCTTCGCTAAGTGGTCTCTTTTCATCATTTCTCTGATCGAGTACTTGTGTTTTGAGATGTTAGCTGCATACATGAGCATCTTATATAGATTCATACATTCACTATCATTCATTTGCATTCATCTTATTGCATAGAAAAATGAAGAAAAATTGCATTACTCATTCTCATTACTCATTTACATCATCATTTATTTGCATATGAAAAGAAACAAAAATAGACATCCATGATCATTTGCATTCATACATTCATGTTGAAAAAAAATGCATACATATATAATAAAGCATATAAAAGACATCTCATAAGCAAATCAACACAAGTATGATGAAGTCAAATCGGATCTCGTATATATATCATGTCTAGTCTCAAGGTACAAAATGATGTCAAAAGACATATACAAACTCCCATCGGAGCAAGAATCACATAGGCTACAAAAATGGGTGTGTCTACAAAAATATATATATCTGAGCTACAAAAAAAGAAATCATCTAGCTCACTCCCTCTCCCTCATCGTCTGGTGGTGGAGGAGGAGCCTGATGTCCGGGATCCTGACGAGGCACCCGCACTCCCTCTGACCGTGCCATGTACTGTGAGTAGGGTATCACCTGCTGCGCAATAGGAACTGTAACACCATACGTTGCAACATAGTAAGATGCCCTACTAGACTGGTGAAGGACCTTTTGTTGTAGGGGCTCTATCTCTGCTCTCATCTCCGCTCTCAGCGCTGCAATATGACGATCACGCTCAGTCCTCACCTCGGTGATCTGGCGATCATGCTCCGCTAGCTGAGTCTGAGCCACTAGCAACTGTGACTGCAGCTCTGCAAGATGTGCCCTCATCGACCGTCCAGCATCTGTCCCCTGCTCTCTCATAGGCTCTCCACCCCCATCTCCACCTCCAGCTCTAGCTCCACCTTGCTCCTCTCTCCACTGTTGAACCTGCCTAGGTGCTGCTCGCGCCTCCTCCGTCCCACCCAATCTCACACCCACTCCTCCTAGGGATCCACCCTCACCCCTCTGCTATCCTCCCTCAGCTGGCACCCTGCTACTGCTAGCACCTATATCACCACTACCCCATCACGAAGCCTTAGCTCCCTATGCCTGACCCTGCCTCTGGCCCTGTCTCTGGCCCTGTCCTTGTGCCGGTGCGGGGGAATCATCCTCAACATCCTCAATATGAGGAGCCTACTCACCTAGATCTGTAAAATGTGAGAATGGATGCTGTTGAAAATGATCTCTATACTGGGGCAATACCCCCGCATCCGCTACATCGTCCAAGTAATCCCACCTCAGGTGGTGTAACCCTATCAACTCCTGCATCACCAAAGCATATGATAACTGCGGAGACCATCCCTGTCTCTCCTTGTCAGCATATTGAGCATAAGATGTATACTCCTGTGAGATCCCCTGAGGCCGGCCATACTGCCTCATCACCCGAGAAACGATGAATCACTCCACAATGGTCTATGACTTCCCAATCAGTGGGTGTGTAACAAACAGGTCCTTGTGAACTAGCCGCCAGTCATCCCATGACTCCAAACCTCTATATGGTCTCCATACGATGACTATCAGGTCATCGAGCTGTCGTCTCCAACAATTTGTCTTGCCTAGATGGGGCTGTGTAATATATCCAGCATACCTATAAATGACCGGCTGCCCAAGCTCTTTGCTGTCAGCTACTATCGATCGACAAACGGGAAGGTACTCCTAAGCCCACACCTGCAAAATATATACTCGGTGGCCATGCTCTGCCCATCTTTGTATATGATCTCATGCATCTCTCGATACACGTGGGCCAATAAACAAGAGCCCCAACCAAGTCTCTGAGGGGTCTCTATCAACCTCTCTAACATTCGGCCCCATCTGCACTAGAAGCCCTGCTGCCCTCTATCTGACATAAGAAAACAATCTATGAATCTTGCTAGGACGCATGCCAGAGGATACCCCTCACTGTACCTGCTCATAAGAATATCCTAGCTCATGGACTGAGTCAAAATGTTAGGATCACCAAAGACATGCCTGACTGCCTGCAATCCTGAAAGGTGCCCTGAATCATAATCCACCTTATCCCTAGCAAAAGGGATACACAGGATCCTATATACATCCTCAAGAGTGATAGTCAACTCCCCCACCAACAGATGAAACGTGTTATGCTCCGAATGAAAACGCTCTACCAATGCCGTGAGCATTTCGTGATTCACACGGATATCAAGTAATCCCAACAGATGAGTCAAGCCACACAAGTCAATATGAGCCTGCTCAACCTCAGATAAATGTCACACTAATGCCATGGTAGGAGGATACACACATCTGAACAACACAGGAGGTAATCAAACCAGCAAAAACCCAACAATGAAGCATCAGAAAATATTCCAAATGAGCCTACAAGAGAACCAAAACATCACGCAAATCCAACTAATTCAAATGCAAATTCAAAATTTCATGTTTACACCTTCAAAAATGCTCATTGTTTCTCAAATGACAAAACACAGAAAAGTAGCATCTCGTACGAGCCAGGAATAGCTCTAGTACGACAAAACAAGCTCAAACAACAAACTTTTAGACTCCGCATGACAAAATGGTCTTTTTACAAACCTGTCGTACGACACATGGGTGGCCCTAGAACGACAAATCTAATGGTCTGAAATGACAAAACAAATTTTGCCAGTTTTTCATATGAGACAAGATCCTGTCTCGCACGATAAAACGTGACGCTCGACTTCAAACATGCGAAAAACTTGAAAAATGAACAAAAAATTTCAAATTTGAAAACACAAACAGGCTTAAGATCGATCACTTACCGCTGGCTCATAGTTTCGTAGTCGATTATGTCTCCTCTGGCGCTCGAATTGATGCTGACGAGTAGGGACTACCATTTTCTCCACAAAAGGCTTTTTGAATTTTCAAATTTGGAGGGCTAAAATGAATTGAAAATGACACTTTTGTTCCATATATAGCCAAAAACCTAATTTTTCAACTTGCTCCGATGGACACGAAAATTGTACCCTTAGCTAATTTGACTGTCCTGAGTCCATTTTCGGGATCGAAATCGAAAATTGAGATCATTTTGCTAGTCAATTTCAGAATTTGGACCACTTAGCGCTCTTTTCATCAGATGCTCATTCTTTCTTCTAAATTGCGCTCAATTTCTCGTTAATCAACGTTGAATCTCAATTTAATTTCTACAAATCAACTTTGCGCTCAGTTTTCTCATCAATGCAAAATTTTCAAAACTTCCTCTGAATCAATTTGTGCTCAAAACAACTTATCATCGCTAAAGAAATTGCCTATCGTAATGTACCCTTGCTATCTTTCGATTTCGCTCCCGAGGGGGCATACTTGTGGCCTTATGACCTCACATCTTCAAATGTCGAGAAAATTTTCAAATCTTCATCGAGAGCAAAAAAAATAAAAATTTTCAACTAAAGAAAATCAATCAAATAAGACCTCATCGCTAGGGGCATCTCAACTTCATCGCTTTATATAAAGTTGAGATTTCTCAATCATCTGAATCGAAACAATCTCTAGGGGCATATCAGTTTCATCGCTTCATATCAAGCTGATATTTGTCTTCATCTGAATCAATCTCTTAATGTTAATCAGTTTCATTGCTTTTCATCAAAGCTAATTATTCATTTAAACTCAAATCAAGGGTTTAAAGAATTTCATGGATCACACTCAATCTAAGTAGGTGTTCAGTATTCATTTCTTGATCAAGCTGGACAGTTTATCTTCATCGTATCTTGATCAATCAAGTTCAAGATCATTTTTTATCATCACTCACTGTGTCTAGATCAATCAAGTTCTAGATCAGTAAGATCTGCTTCTTGATCAATCAAGTTCAAGTTCGATATCTTTTGTTTTCTATCATTCCTAAGTTCAATCAAGTTCGGGATCGGCATCGCTTTAATTAGAATTCATTAAGCTTTGTTGCTTCGAATCAAGCTAAACACCTCGCTTTCATCTAGTTTGTGATCAATCAAGTTCAGAACTAGTATCTCCTAGACATCAAATTTTCTTTGAACCAACGCGCTGCTCGCACATTAATTCAAAGAGGGGCAAATGTAATACCCTAAAAATGGTCATCTAAACCATGGGCCCCTAATCTCGACAACGTCACCAAGGTCCTAACCAAAGGCAATTAAATAAATCTTGAGCACACAATTAATTCTTTAATCACCCAATATTAATTAAATATTTATTTAATTAATTAAATCATTCCAAGTAAATCATTTTAAACAATTATCTTATTTATTTTAATTAAATATCTTTTGTATATTTAATTAAATAAATCAATTTGCCACAAATCTTCAAAAATCGAAATAAATCAAAAAAAGAATTAATTGACCAAGAAAGAATTAAAAAATTGAGAAAAGAAATCAATTGGAAATAATCTTGAAAAACAAATTAAAAATTGATGGATAATCTCAAAGAAAGCAATTAAAACAATTAAATCTCAAAATTGAATGAAATAGAGAATAAATCAGTTTTTTTTTTTTTTTTTTCTTTTTCTTTTCTGATTTAATCTTATTTTTAGTTCAATTTCCTTTAAAGTTGATAAAAGCATCCAATCACATCAATTCACCTGGATTGTGCTTCCTCTTGGAAAATCTTGACTGCTCATCATCTTTTGATCTCAGCCGTTGGTTTCTTTCTGAATTTTCTATAAATTCAGGTTCATCTCTCATTCAAAGGAGGCTGGAGAATATATCGTTATTATACTATTTTTGCTCTAGGATCATTGATATATTGCATATTAATTATTTCACATTGCTTAAATCATTTAGCTTAATATGCTTAAATCTTGTTAGAGCAATATTGCATCCATCTAGCATTCATCATGCTCATATAGATTAAATCCTTCATCTTGATGTTGTCTAGTCACTGATATTGCTTATGATTTGAGAGCAATCTTATACTCGCATCTTTTAGAAGGCAATGGGTCGATTTGTTATGGTTTATTATTCATTGATTATATATGTCTAACCATGCATGTAATGACTTAATTGAAGTGTTCTGCTTACAGATACAGGTCCACTTTTCACACACACAATATTATATAATACATATTATATTATATATATTATATAATATATAATATAATATAATATTATATATTATATAATATATAATATAATATAATATTGTATTATATAATATATAATATAATATTATATTATAAATTATAATATATAATATATAATTATATTTTATAATATAATACAATACGTATTATATAATATAATAATATATTATTTAATATATTATTATATTATATATGTTATTTTAAAATAATTTAAGTATAAAAATCGGATATCTGATTTTCTGAGACTTTTATATTTTGACAATGACAACCCATGAGTCATTTTTAACTCACGGGCTGTGCGATTTTATCAAAATCCAATATCCGGTGCACCCGATATCCGGTTTTTTGGCAAAAAATTGCTAAAAAATAGATTGAAAGGTAAGAATTTTATCGTTTTCAATCATTTTCATTCATTTTTTGTATTTTTTGTTAATGTTTATTTTATTTTTCAATGAAAATATGGATTTTTTCATGAAAACTAGGTTTTTTAAAATCAAATACCTAATTGTTTAAATTTGTTAACTAAATTTAATTGTTTACATTCAATTAGGTTAAAAATGGGGGATAACAATGAAAACACTTGCCAACCACAACTGCAACAACCAAACCCTCATTTGCCAAACCCCCCCTCAATTCAGGATTTGATTGCACAAAATTTGAATGAATTGAGGGGGATTGCAGAAGTATATCGTAGGATCCCTCGTTTAAACCCAATGTTTGATCCTCTCACGTCGATCATAAAGAGTATGGAAACCATGACTGAGGAGCACAATGCCGCCCTTTTGTGGCGAGATTCTATGAGGGAAAAATATGCAAATGGCTTGTCGTATAAGGATATCAAGGATCTTGAGATATCCAAAGCCGAAATCGCCTCATTGTTTGTCAATCCCCGCACTGGTCAACCCGTAGATCCCAAAAAAAAAACTTTCTATTAAATGGTGCACAAATGATGGGATTGTGAAATTTTTTTGGGATCGTTGGTGGATGGTTTTCGATAAACCACCCAACAACAATCTTGATATCTCCTTCTATTTCATAAAAAAATTGTATGTTGAGTTTGTTTTACGCAAACATGTGAACTACTTTGACATCCAACCTTTCCAGGGTGTAGGTTTAGGTATGCCCCAAAATAGACCTGGGGCAGTCAGAGTAGTCCAGGGCCCATTTGTCTCCCCTCCTCCTATTGATCCCCCACCTGCAGTGCAGCATCCTAATATCATTTGTGAGGCGACTTCATGGACCATATCGACTATTCACTCTCTGAGTAGCCTTTTGGTTTCTCAGGTTGCGTCAATAGCTCAGCCTACTCTTGATGGTAGCGGTGCATCTGGTGGCATTGACACTTCATCCTCGTCTCCACACATATGCATGCCCCATAGTTGTGTCATGTGTGGGCACGCATGCTTGGGTCCAGTTGGACAACCCATTGATCCTCCTGTGGAAAGTGCAAATTATGAGGTGCATGAGATGCATGATACACTAGATATTATTACTCAGACTGGAGGATACCCTGGGGAGTCCTCACATGCTAGAGGTGAGGAGGCACCATCATCATACATTGATGATGTAGTGGTAAGATTTGTATTTTCACAGTTCATGTTATATTTTAATAAAATATTTATAAATTAGATAATATTAAGTACTAATTTTTATTTACATGGTCTATTTAACAGTTGATGACCAAGGATGAGTTGAGACAGATTCAGGAGGGCACCTTGTCGGCCATTTCATTTGGCCTTGATAGCTTGACGGTACATATATTATTGCACCTAATCGTTTGTATTTTATTGTACATACATGCTCATTATTTATATTGGTATTAATTAGATTATGTAGTAACTTGCATGTATATCTTATTTTACTCTTGTAGGACACAAGCAACATGAGTGCGGGGCAGTGTGATTTAGGATCTGGTAGTGCAGTTGGAGACAAGGGAAAGGTAACTGAATGCAAATATGATTGAATGAATAGTTTAAATAACTTATAGTGATTATACATGTCTAGACATAGATTGATAGTTTCATATACTTGTTGTGTATATATACAGAGAATTCTTGGCTTCACATCCTTGATGACTACACCCAGTATACCTGAAGAAAAAGAAGAGATGCCTCGAGTAGATGTGTGTTTATTTTATTTTTTGATTAGTAGATATAATTTGTTATTATTAGTGACAATTATATGCTAACTGTAGTCACATCAATCTGTCCAATTAATTAAATGAATATTTAGTATTTATTTGATTATTTAACCATCAACCAATAATTAATTAAATTAATATTTAATTAATTCATCTTAACCCTCTTCTCCTATTAATTAAATAAATTATTCAATTTATTTGATTTAACTCACTTAACCAAATTCAGACCATTAATTAAATAAATAAATCATATTTGTTTAATCAAATCTTCTCTCACATTTAAATAAATTAATATTTATTTAAATCCCCCAAAATCCCATCTCTCACATTTAAATAAATTAACATTTATTTAAATCACCTTTATCCTCCACCCACTTGCATTTTCCTACAAATGCAAGTTGCACAACTATTTTAAATAAATTATTTATTTAAAATCCTATTTATCCTCACCCACTTGAAACCTTTAATGGTTTCCCTTAAAGTCTTCAAACTTAATGGTTTCCTTTAAAGTCTTTTTAAGACTTTAATGGTTTCCCTTAAAGTCTTCAAACTTAATGGCTTCCCTTAAAGTCTTCTTGAGACTTTAATGGTTTCCCTTAAAGTCTTCAAACTTAATGACTTCCTTCTAGAGTCTTCTTAAGCCTTTATAGGTTTCCCTTAAAGTCTTCAAGCATTTAATGTTTTATCTTCAATTTTCTCATTTAAATAAATTAATATCTATCCAAATGCAAATTACACCATTTAATTGAAATAAATGATTTTATTTTAATTGAAAATCCCAAAATTCCCCCCACTTGCATTCTCCTACAAAATCCACTTGCATGCCTAAATCTCTTCTAGATTCTTCTAACTCCTAATTAGCCTAATCCATCCCCTAGATATTGTCACATTCCTAAGCAACTTGGAGTCACTTCTCAAAGCCCTCAAAGTCTTTGAAAGGCATTTAAGGCATTAAGTCTTCAAATGGTTAACCTCTAAAGTCTTCCAAACCATTAAAGGCTCTTACATAACCATTTATGGTTAACTCACCTTTTACCTTTGGTTAGAGACTTTCCTCTAACTTAACCATCCTTTTGACTCATAGGTCTCCTCAAAGAATTTATTTCTTTGACTAAGGTAACCATTTAACCCTTGCACATTCATTTATCCCTTGGATAAAAGAAATATCCATTAACCTAACCCTAACCCAACCCCCTAGGGTAACCATCATGTCCCCTCAAGCATTTAATGCTCCTTATCTCTCCTCTCAAGCCTCCTCATGGTGACACTTGTCAACATGGGATTGGGTTGAAAGTCTCACATGGATTGAATATCTTTCAATCCTAACCCTTGTTAAGATTGCTCAATCTTAACCATTCATTTCCCCATTTTTTCTATAAATAGAACCCTTCTCCTCAAACAAAGAAAGAAGAATTAGAGTATTGTTGTTATACTGGTATTAGCATAGAGCTTTTTCATAGCATCACTATCTACACTTGTATAGCATTTGTTTATCATTTTCAACCATCTTGAATCTCCATATGGCATCCATGGCTAGTGCTAAAAGCTAAGAGCTACACTCATGTGGAACTTGGAGAGGGGAGAAACAAGGGAGAAGCATCAAAAGGCATCATGGATGCATCTTAGGGAGGCTCTTCTCCTTTCTTTTGTTTTGTTAAACTTCTTTCATGCTTTTTTGAAATCTCTTTTGATATGTTTGGAATGGTTTTTAGTTCTTTGTTTGGGTTTTATGGTTTTAGTTCTTTGTTCTAAATAAAGGTGGTCTGGGCCTTAGAAGAATAAGAGACATAAATGAATACCTTATGGCCAAGCAGATTTGGAGAGGATATAGAAATTAAGGAGAGTGGAAAAAAATATGGGACAACAAATATAAAAGCCAATGTTCGAATCTTCAAAGTTTCCTCAAAGTGGAGATTATCCCAATTGGATCCAATATTTGGAAAAATGTCTCTAGGACTAAAGACTTAATTATCAAAGACACAAAATGGAAGTTGGGGAAAGGGAATCTTATTCAGTTCTGGGAGGACCCTTGGCTTTTGGAGCTCCCTTTAAATGAAAACCCTGAGTGGAACAGATATCAAAACCAATGCAAGGAAAGATTTGGAACCAAGGTGGAGGATTATTGGAAAGATGGACAGTGGAAAGACATATCTCAAGTGGATCAGTCTTTGGGTAGTTTGAACAAAGTCATGAACTCAATGGTGAGGATTGAAGAAGAAGACCAGTTAATTTGGAAACTCACAGCTAGTGGTACTTTTACTGTGGCATCTCTTTATCATCAACAGTACAATAACATGGAAAGTCCTTGCTGGGCTAAAACATGGGTGAAAGGTCTTACCCCCAAGATCAACATTTTCTTTTTGATAGCCCTTCAAGACAAAATTCTTACTACAGAGAATATCAGAAAAAGGGGTATCAACATGCCAAGTTTCTGTACTCTCTGTAAGCAGAATGAGGAGACAATAAATCATATGCTCTTTCGTTGCCCCTTCTCAGCTGATGTTTGGGGAAGTTGTCTAGATCAATTCAATATCAGTTGGAGCTTCCCCAACTTGATTTAGGAGATTTTCAAGTCATGGCATCATCCTTCAAAAAATAGAACCACTACCTTACTATGGAGAATTGCTTTACCTCACATGTGCTAGGGTATATGGAAAGAGAGAAATGATATAATTTTCAGAGAAAATAATACTAAGGCTAACATTGTGTTTGAAAAAATAAGAAGTATAGTGGAAAATATGAATATTATAGGTGGTATTGATAATCCTAACACTATGGAGGATCAATTTGTCTATAAAAAATGGAGATTAAAAGCTCAAGAGAGCATCCAGAGTAATCCTAGAGAGGGAGTGATATAGACCAGCCCGCCTAGGGGATGGATGAAAATCAATTTTGATGGGGCCTCTAAGGGAAACCCAGGGGTTGCAGGATGTGGAGTGGTCCTAAGGGATGAATGGGGAATATGTAAAATCATAAAATGTATTCCTATAGGAAATCAGACCAACCATGTTGCCGAAGCCATGGCGGCTTATCATGGGATTATCCTTGCCAAAGAAGCCAATTGCACTAAAGTTTGGTGTGAAGGAGACTCATTAAACATTATCAATTGTTTAAATATGAAATTCCCGCCATCATGGTCGATTAGTAATGCTATTAAAGCTACTAGGAAAATCAGCGAAGAGTTTGAAATGTGTGTTTTTACACATGTTTACAGGGAGGCCAACTCTTGCGCTGATTGGGCAGCCAACCTGGCTTGCCAATCGGGAGACATCATTACTAGTTATGGTGAAATGGAGATTGAAAGTGAAATGAAATCCTTGCTCATTCAGGACCAAAGCTATACAAGGAAACGTGGTACTTTTAATCATTATTTCTAATGACCTTTCCGCCTTTTTTGATGCAGGGCTTGCTTGAAGATAATGAGCTATTAAATAGGTGTCATATCATTATTATTTGGCATGGATTATGGGCGCTCTTACAGAATAACCACAGAAACCAGAGGAAAAGTTATCAAAATGAGAGAAGGCATTGCAAGGAAGGTGCTAGAAAAATGGGAGGTAACAAGAAGAGATTTGAACCTGCTTCCTGCTCTGAATGGAGAGAGAACGAAGAAGTCTGGGGTATCCTTCAGCAGGGGGGTCTCAATGTTTTCATGGAACGACTAAATGGGAAGGATCCCACAATCACCAGCTATTTCATCAAGAACTGGGAAAATGGAAAAATTCTGATAGGATCACATATGATGAATGTAGACGAAGAGGTTATCGTTGAGGCCACGGGGATGACTACTGAGGGTATGAAATTTTACAGGGACAGAGGGATATCAGATAAAGCAACAGACAAGTTTCTTGTTAAGGATGGTGAGAGAAGAAAGATGATCAAAATTGACAACTCCTACCACTCCCCGAAGAGAATTTGCAGGCCATGGAGGTTTGTCTTATTTTCTTCTATTGAATATATTACCTTAGATGGTAGGTTTACCAGGGCATATGGGCATCACTTCATCCTTCTCAACCATTTCCATCATGGAGAAAGGGTTAGCCTTCCCTATTACCTTACCTGTTCAATGGATCATACTATAAAGGAGATCCAGAAGGACCCTAAAGGTGATCATGCCCTCCACCAGGGGCTTATGGTCTTGGTTTATAAAATGCTAAAGGGGAAGTGCATTGAAAAGCCTATTAAAGGCAAAAATGCGAGAGATGAGACTACAGAAAGTAAGGATAGTGGTTTCAACTTTGATTCAGAGACTGAGGGACAGTAAGAAGAAACTAGCAAAAAAGGGAGGATTAGGGCCAAGAAGAGGAGGATTATTGTGGAATTTGAAATGTCAGATTCTGAAACTGAATCCCTTGAGGAAAAACCTGTTAAAAAGAGGAAAGGGAAAGCCTCTGGAAAGAAGGCTTAGAAAAAGAACACTAAAAAGGGTAGCAATTTTGATTTCAATTATGTTCTGGTTGAATCTGAGGAGGAGGATGATGAAAATAAGAGGATCGATACTCAGGACAAAGAAGGGGAGGGTAACCCGATTAAGGATAATTTGGAGATCGTGAATACCACTAGTCTGCATAACGAGGAAAAAGGGGGTCAAAGTGATAGTGGTGACAAAGATACTATTAAGGCTTTCTGTGAGACCATTGCTACTATGGTGAAGGATATTAATAGTTTGAAAACTGATACACAGGCCATGGCAAGAATTACAGTTGGTGACAAGCCCCTGGCGGAGCATGTTAAAGAGTTAGTGGCCATTCTGCATAATGCGCAAGATATTGAATGTATGGTTGGAAAAATTTAGCAACTGAAAAAAAAAGGTCAATGAGATGGGAGATAGAAAGGAAATGGAAAACAAACTGAAAGATTTTGGCAGTAGAATTGACAAGCTAGAGCACAATGTCAAGCAGCTTGCTGATCAAAATTTCCAAATCCTCAAATCTTCGGTGGACAACATGAACATCTTTATCAACAGGTTCGAGAATAATGCAGAGAAGGATGGTGATAAAGAGAAGGTGAACAAGAAGGGTCATGAAAGGAGGACCAGATCCAACACAAAGAATAAGGTCAACATCGATGGTCATGAGCTGGAGGATATGAAGACCTCAGCGAACAACATGAAACAAATGGTTGTTCACGCTGAGGAAATTCTGAATAGTATTTAGTTCCAGTTGCTGTCCTTGGTTCTGTCTCTTTGCTGTCTTTTGCTTTCCTTTTGCTGTCTGTTCTGAGTTTTTAATGTAATGATGTTTTAAGTTGTGCCCTTCCGGTGGGTTCATTTTGTCTTTTTGAAGTGATTAGGCACTTTTTTTAGCATTTCTGTTTTCCTAGCTTGTAAAAGGTTTGGGTACCTTTCAAATACCTGCTTTTACTTAATCAAAACATTGAACTTTTTTGTTACTTTGTCCCCATCTCCATGACATCATTTGGTGAACCCGACGTGAATCAAAGAGCAATCATTTTGAAGACTACTAACTTCTGAATGTTTTAATTGACACACAGGTCATTCTCTTGCGCTTTTGTTCTTAGTTTAGCGCCTTCGCAAATTGATACTTTAGCGCTATTGTCTATATTGTTGCTCTTTCGTGTTAAATAGCACTTCTGTTTTCACATAGAGTAGAGCTATTGTAATAGAGAGTTGTAAGAAAATTCCTTGTAACCGAAAACCAAAATTTTTATTCTAACTAATTATCTTTTGTGCAGGTTTTAACTAACCCCTACAATAGGATTTTTTTAGCAATTTTAGCCGAAAGGACAAATGGGCCCCACTACAAGTTACAAGGCTCTTAAGTGAGTCACTGCAGAATGAAGTTATGTCCAAAAACGTCAAAAATTACTAAACACCTTTAAGTAGTAGCCCACCTGTTCTATTGATTGAGGATATTTGTGATAAATTCAATGCAAGAGCATAAAAGGTTTTTCTCCCCAGACACTCACCATACATATTTCCTTGAGTAGAAACATAGCTTTTTGAAAGGTTACTTGTAGCCCGATAAAAGTGGTGACTCCCCCATCATAGGGATCATCTATTTGTTATGCTCGTGCAAGACTTAGTATATCACATCCTTACCTACCACGGCGGGATTCATAAGGTATGTAGTACCAAAGTCGAAGAAATATCAAGATGTGGGCTGAACTTATCGCAACTGGCCATTTGACCTTAGGGATAAAGAGTGTTTGAAGTGTTTTCGTTTTTAGTCAAGACCAGTGCAAAATTGAGCCGACTTCAGGCTTTGGAAACACCTAAAATACATTTGAAGGAAAGGGTCATAAAAAGTTCAAAAGATTGGGTTGATCTAGACCCATACTTACTTGTGCCTTTTTAGGCAACATTCTTGTGTTTGTGTGCTTGCTTTGTTTTCTTGTCAAAGAAACATCATAAACCCAAATCAAAACAAGTATTCATCCAACACAAACATTTCAAAAAAACAAAAGATCCAAAACAAAGAGCAACAACAAAAAGTGTCAAATTATATGACCATTTTTCACATCTTGAGAAAACAGAATCTTCATCAATACATCAACCTGAAGAAAAGACCATTGAGCTCAAAGTCTCTCATCAAAAGGAGGAAATTATTCTATCTAGATAGACAAATCTTTGTCTCTCATAGAACCTTCCTACGTCGCATGCGTCTATATCTTCAAGGGAAATCAAATGAATTTGACCAAGAGTCATTAAACTGCAGGGCTTTTATGCAATATCGAGCTTTGAGTTATCACAAGAACAAAGGAGGCAAAATCAATCCTGACTTCTTTCCCGACATTTGCATCACATATAACGTAGCTCGGGAAGAACCACCAACCCCTGAACAAGAAGAGGAAGAATTTGTTCCTTTTGTAACACAAAGTTTCTATTGAAGTTAAACATCTCATCCATTATCATATTCATATCTCATCAAATCCATTCCAACTCTCAAAACATCAAAAGGTTTTTGTCCTAAGTTCTATTTCAATATTGCTTGAATCAAACACAAACACATCACTTTTTAGAGTGTCTCTACATCTAGGATAAACTCATCCTAAGAGGCATTTCTATGCAAGTTAAAACTAGTCTATGAGTGAATCCTCTCATTACTAGGTAGTTGAGTCTGTAACACATCTCAGATCTCTCTAAACCTTATCACATCAAACTTTGTCAATCAAACACAAGAAGCAATTCAAGAAGGAACTTTGGTACCATCTACCTTTAGTGCTAGAGATTCATATGCAAAATACCCCACCAAACATAAATCTCTCATTTCATCAACAACTCATCATCATTTTCACCCAACTTCAACAAAAACCTGTAAACGAAATGGCTCAAACCAGATCTAGAACTAGACAAATGGAAATTGAGGAAGAAGAGGAGGAAAATATCAATGAATTCCAAGAAGCCCTGGGAGGAAATGTAAATGACGAAAATCCAAGTACTCCTACTCATGCGGAAATAGAAAGGGCACAACACAACCCTCTCTTTATTCAACTGTTTGATGAAATACTCAGGAGCAATGTTGATGCTCACTTTTTAAGACTTGCTCAAGAAGAAGCCAAACTACCCTTTGACTTTGATGTTGCACAACTAAGGCAAGCATTGGAACGACAAATTCGCAATGAGGAAGAAAGAGGTCGAGATCCCATCAGATACAACCTTCACCAAGGTAATCCACCACCTCCTCCTCCTCCAAATGAAATAGAGATGTTGAGGCAACAAGTTGAAAATCTCGCCCAACAACTTCATAGTGGCGTGAAAACTAATCCATTTTCACTCAATGACATTTGTCCCTATCCCTTTGATAGGAATCTTAATATGCCACCTTTTCCACGAGGGTTTGAAACACCCAAGTTCAAAAATTATAGAGGAAAAGGAGATCCTCATGATCATGTTAGAGAATTCCATTCAACTTGCCTCGAAGTGGCATACGAGGATATGTACCTAATGCACCTTTTCCCCCAAAGCTTGGGAGGAACAACCACATCATGGTTTTCCCGATTACCAGGTGGCATTAGGACATTTGAAGAACTCATCCAGAAGTTCTTGATGCATTACTCACACAACATTGAACGTGATATCACCATGGCTGATCTATGTAACACTAAACAAAAACTAGGTGAGCTATTTTCAGTCTTTCTGCAACGATGGCATCAAACGTCTAGCAGACATTCTCTTTAGTTACCTGAACAAGAACTAGTGGAAATATTTATTTCCAACTTAAATGAAGAAATGGAATTTCACCTAGACGTCAAAGACACAGACTCTTTCAATGACATGATCACCAAAGGTTTAAAATGTGAGCAGGCTCTCATCAAGAAAGGACTTATCAAAATCTACAATGAGCCAAAGGATGGCCCTCATCCCCGCTTCAATAGTGACAAGCCTAACTTTTGGAACAAAAAAAAAATATTGTCAACGACGGTGTTGTGGATGCAAGAACTATCAAAAGTGCACAACCTATGGTTCGATTTGCAGGACAAAATCCCCCACCTAAGACTAACACAGTTGCTCCTCCAAATCAAGGCCGCATCACATCTCAAGATGAACCAAGACAACGTCAACAAAAACCAAAGCGAACATACACTCCCTTAGGGGAACCCATCGAAACAGTGTTACGATAGCTGGTTTCTCAAAATCTGGTAACCTTACCCAAAACATCAAATTATGAACCTCAAGTCAAACCTTCATGGTGGAGGGATACTGAACATTATGATTTCCATCAAGGGAAAGGACATAAGACAAGCAATTGTCACAGATTGAAAGATCTTATTCAGGATCTTATTGATCGAGGTGAAATCAAAATCGAAGGACATGACCCAAAGACAACAAACAATGATCATCTCATGTTTAAAAATCCACTTCCATCACGAGATCAAAGGGGTTCTTCCACTTCACGGAAAAACATAGATACCACCAATTATACACAAGCCGCGTATAATTACACTGTGAACCACCTATACGATGCCAGTGAATAGATTGCAACTATAACCATTAAAAATCCCAACTCCACTTGCAATATTGTTACACGTCGCAACAAGGTTACCATAAAAGAAGCTCCACAAGGCACCCCATCTATCCCAAAGCAGTATAACCTTGTGGAACAGTTAGACAAAACACCCGCACTGATATCTATCTTAGAGCTATTGCGCCTATCTCCATCCCATAAAACAATCTTGGATCAAGCTCTCCAAGAGGCGTCAGTCCCTGCAAACCTAAATACAGATCAGTTCCAAGCCATGGTCAGAAATCTAAGATCATCACCTTGTCTCACTTTCTCAGAAAGTGACAACTCCTCCTTCCAACAACCTCATAACGCCTCACTCCATATTAAAGGGTTTATCAACCAACATAGGATCAAGCAAGTCTTGATCGACAATGGAGCAGGCCTGAATATCTGTACTCTACAATTAGTCACAACTTTGGGATATGCAATTGAATCAGTGGATCCTTGCAAGAAGATAACAATCAAAGCCTATGATGATGCAGAGCGTTCATCCAAAGGAGCTATGGTGCTACCAATCCAAGTGGGCCCTATGGTGAAACACATCATCTGTCAAGTTTTGGACCTTCCTCTATCATACAATTTATTATTAGGAAGACCTTGGATACATGCCATACAAGCCGTTCCATCCACCTAGCATCAGTGTATCAAGTTCCCACATAATGGTGTAGAAATCATGATCCTGGGTGATGCAAATCCCTTTGCATATTGTCATAACATAAGTCATCGACCAAAGATTACCGTTCCCAACAATAGAGAAGCCATCTCCTCCACATCATACATAAGTCCAACCTCTCTTTTCAGTTCAAACACCACTATACCCAAGCAAGAAAAGCTCAAGATGAAAATAGCAGAGGAAGGTCCTGGGGAATATAATTTGAGCCAACTCTTTTGTGTGGGACAAATGCCTACTTCTCCTAGAACACATGGAAAACCTCAACGGTTACTTCAAATGCCACTGGACAAGCCAACATGTCCTTTGATGCCATTCATCCTGGGAAAGAGTCAAGAAGAAGAAACAAGAGATGAGGACTTAGCAGAATGGATCTATAAAGATCCCATCACCACCAATATTCTGCAAGCTAAGCTTCCCAAATATCAGTATGGAAAAGGCCTTCTCATTATGCAAAGAATGGGTTATGATGGTTAGAGTGCTTTGGGACCTTGCAAGTAAGGACGACATGAACCACTGCAGCCGGAATTAAAGCCCAAAGATAACACAGGACTAGGCTTTCAAAAGGAGATCTTTCCTAAACTCAGATTTAAAGGGAAACCCAACAAACCACTATATCAGCCTATTACAAAGAGGTCACCTTTGGTTATATCAGTAGCACCACAAACCACACCAACTGCCCCATTAAGGCTAAAAATCCCAGCAAAACCATCTACAACACCCTTTATCCCACCAATCAAACCAGTGATCCCATTAGCAACAACAATAACATTGAAAGCACCCTTAACCACAACAACTGTATCAGAACCCACAACAGTATCTACGACATCAGCAGTTCCAGCAGAAGTAGCAAAATCAACGTTACCGATACTCCCCGTATCAGATTCATTGATCCCCATAATCCTTCCTGCAACACCAATCATTTCATCTACAAAACCAGTCACACCTGCAGTGTTTAACTCAAAGGACATCCTAGTATGGTATAGTAATTAGATTCTATAAAGTGACTCAGAGACTGACTCACATGAATGGGAATTTGATTCCATCTAGCTTAATACTTCAGATGAGGAAGACACATCACTACCTCCACCTCACAAAGACATCCCTATTTACGGAGAAGCACAGATAAAGACCTCTTGGGTTCCTGAGCTAGAAAATTCTTCCATAGACCCTACGTCACATCCTACGCCTGATTCTGATAGGGAGAGTACCATCAATGACCTTCACCACAACGTCTTAACCCTCACTGACACATCTAATGAACTTTACCTAATCGATGAAGTAATGCCCATTATCCATCCTGAACTCATCGAATGGAACCAACCTAATCCCCCATGTCTTGACCATTTCCAAAATGATGAGGCGATCATTGACTTTTTGGAACTACGGGATAACATACCAAGGGGGGATCACAAAGTTGGATTCTCCATAGAACTTAATAGCACAGTGTACTTTGGGGCAGATGCCAAACCTTTCAACTGCAAAAATATAACAATAAAACATGGATCTTCCAGTGAAAACCACACTGTGGCACTATTTGATCCCACAAAAGTAAAAAGAAAGAGCGTATCCAATGGTGAAAACCTCTCTGAGGCACCAGAGGATGAAAGGTTTAACATTCTCCCTTCTAGTACACAACATGAACGATCAACAATTCTCATTGAGGAAACAAAAGAATACAATGTGGGGACTCCTAAAACGCCTCACCATATACATCTGGCATCTCTTTTAACTCCAGAGGAACAACCTAAGTTTGTAGAGTTCTTCCAGAAGCATCAGATCAACTTCGCATGGTCATATGCAGACATGTCTGGGCTTGACCCTGATTTAGTCATGCATCACCTCACCATAGCAGAAGGAGCCAAGCCTGTCAAGTAGAAGCTTTGCAATATGCATCCTCAGATTGCAGTACTAGTCAAAGCAGAACTTAAGAAACTCCTGGATGTTGGTTTCATTAGACCAATTGATTATGTAGATTGGATATCCAATATTGTGTCTGTCGGCAAGCCAAATGGGGGCATCCATATCTGTACTAACTTTAGAGATCTAAACAAGGTATGTCCTAAAGATGACTCCCCCCTACCAAACATCGACATAATAGTGGACCTAACAGCAAGACATGCCATGCTTTCTCTCATGGATGGCTTTTCAGGATACAATCAGATAAAGATCGCACTAGAGGATCAACATAAGACAACCTTCACATGTCCATGGGGCACATACTGTTGGAATGTAATGCCTTTCGGTCTCAAGGATGCAGGAGCGACCTATCAACGAGAAATGACCACCATCTTCCATGACATGATGCATACCATAATGGAAGATTATGTTGATGACTTACTGACAAAATCACTCACAAGAGAAGGTCATCTAGACATATTGGAGAAAATCTTTGACAAACTGGAACAATATCATGTTCGGCTCAACCCAAAGAAATGTGTCTTTGGAGTAATCTCAAGGAAGCTTCTAGGATACATTGTCTCAAGCAAAGGCATTGAAGTCGATCCAGCAAAGGTCAAAGCATTCATGGACATGCCACCTCCAAAGAACATCAGTCAGCTAAGAACATTACAAGGGCGGCTTCAATCTATCTGAAGATTCATTGCACAACTAGCAGATAAGTGCCATCCTTTTACACACCTGCTACACAAAAATATCTGCTTTCACTGGGATGCTAGATGCCAGCAAGAATTCCAAATGCTTAAAGATTATCTCATGAATACACCATTATTGATCCCACTAGATCTGAGTAAGCCTCTACTACTTTATATATCATCAACTAATACAACATTAGGAGTGCTATTGGCTCAACACAATGCAGAAGGCAAAGAATGTGCTATATACTACATCTCTCGCACACTGGTTGACCATGAACTCAATTACACACCTATTGAGCGAGCTTGCCTAGCAGTAATCTTGGCAGCCACTAAATTGAGGCAGTATCTATTAACACACAAGGTACAACTCATTGCAAAGATCGATCCACTAAAGTACTTATGCAGCAAAGCAGCATTGACTGGTCGCTTGGCCAAATGGGTGATGATTCTAAGTGAATTTGACATCGAGTATGTGGACCATAAGGCTATCAAAGGACAAGTTATTGTAGATCAGTTGGTTGATGCACCCCTCATAGGCGATCATTCCCTCATTTCCAATTTTCCAAATGAAGAGATCTTCATGATCACAACAACACAACCATGGAAACTATACTTTGATTGTTCATACACTAGGCATGTCTCGGGGGCAGGCATTCTGTTTATCACACCTCAAGGTGACAGCATCCCGAAGTCTTACAGGCTTACATTTCCATGTACAAACAACATAGCTGAATATGAGGCCTTGATCACAGGACTCAGGCTAGCCATACAATGGAAGTTACAAGAACTAAAAGTATATGGCGACTCCCAACTGGTCATTCGACAAGCAACAGATGAATATCAGACCAAGGATGACAAACTCATGCCGTACAAGCAAATGGTGGACAGTCTAAAGGCATCATTTACTACTATCACCTTTGAGAAAATACCAAGAGATCAGAATCGAGTTGTTGATGCTATGGCTACTATTGCATCTCTCCTAGATCTTCCGAAAAATTCAACACGCTATGAGTTCTTGGTCGAACAACTTTGGATTCCCGCTTATGATATCCCCGAATCCGAGATGATATGTCACCTTATCGATTTTGAATCCCATGATACAGTGAGTTCTACACCTACCTCCATGATCACACCCTTCCTCCTAACCAATCAAATAACCAACGTAAAACCTTCATTCGCCAAACCGCTCGATATACCATTATTGTTGAAACCCTATACTGACGTAGTCTTGATGGTACTCTCCTTTGATGTTTAGAACAGGATGAGATAACAAAGGCCTTGGAAGAGGTACATGAAGGAATTTTTGGGACTCATGCAAGTGGCCCATCACTATCCAAGAAGATCATATGAGCTGGATACTTTTGGCCATCCATGGAAAAAGACTCATACTACTTTGTTAGAAAGTGCAAGAAATGCCAAGTTCATGGGGACCTCATACATGCACCAGCACAAGAATTGCAACCAATCACAACACCCTAGCCCTTTTGTCAATGGGGACTTGACCTTGTGGGTAAAATCCATCCCTCTTCATCCAATGGCCACAAATTCATTATTATTGCCATCGAATACTTCACAAAGTGGATCGAAGCTGTTCCACTTACCCAAGTCACCGACAAGCAGATCACCTCATTCATCCTTAATTACATCATCTACCAATATGGTGTACCCATGTCCATCATCACAGATAACGGTCTTCCTTTCAAAAATCAGGATGTCCGTGAACTCTGTGAGAAGTTTCACATCCAACACCACTTTTCCACTCCCTATTACCCACAAGACAATGGTCAGGTTGAAGCATCAAACAAGAACATATTGGGAATCCTAAAGAAGACAGTCAATGATGTCGGTCGTGATTGGCACGTTCAATTGAATCCAGCACTATGGGCGTATCGAACTAGCATTCGAACCCCTACAGGCGCAACTCCCTACTCACTAGTCTATGGCGCAGAAGCTATCTTACCTATCAAGGTTGAGATACCATCTCTACGAGTTTCCTTGCACAATCTCATCAATGATGAAGCATACAGAGTATCCTGTCTCCAAGACTTGGAGCTACTTGATGAGAAATGACAACCTGCATACAATCACTTCAAGGCCTATTAGTAGCTTATGAGCAGAAGCTATAATCATCGAGTTCGACCTTGTACATTTGAGGTAGGTGATCTTGTTCTTCAAGAGAATCCTCATAACCAGCCAAACCGAGAACATCAGGGGAAGTTTGAATCAAACTGGTTAGGTCCATATGTTATCACTGTTGTATTTGGGTCTAGGGCATATCAGTTGGCTACTTCCGAAGGAGAACCACTAGCAGATTCGATCAACAACATGCACCTCAAATGGTTTTATACATAAGCTGCATAGAGCATCAGGCTCCCATACATACCGGCAAAAACATCAAAAAACATTAAGATAAATGTCCTAAAGAAAATGCAAAAAAAACAAAAAAATCAAAATAGTAAAGAGAAAAATCATGCATCCAAACGGTGGACAAACCACTCTGGTGGCACCTTGGGTAAGTGCGATGGTGAAAACCTGGAAAACAGGCACCACTCATAAAGGCTATGGCTCCATTGTCTTTTAGACTTGTTGCGATCACTTTCACTACATTCACTCATCCTTTCGTCCAAACCATGGCTCGTTATTGATCTGCAATTAAGGATAGTACTTCATGCGTCTTGCATCCCGCTTTTTCAGAGTCATGCCTAAAACTGGGGGCAATACCCTTAACCTATTTGATGGAAGTGGATTTTGCATTACTTGTGATTCATTGATTCTTCGTTGAAAACTATCTCACAAAATCCAAAAACATTCAAAACCGTCTCTCCAAATACCAAAAACATTCAAAACAATCATCAAAATACCAAAAACATTGAAAAAATATCTCACAAAATTCAAAAACATCATAAAACATCAAAAATCAATAAAAAACATGACAACGCATTGTACATACGCATCCAAGCAGATAACCAAGCAAACATTGTGAAATAATCAAACGATGACCTCTTATCACATCAAAATCAACAATCAACCAGCAACACACAAACTGTCTTAACAAGGATGCATCCTTCCTTACCAAAACAAAGACAAGATGACATTTTCTTTGACAAGAAAATTATGTTTAAGCTATCAAAATACTTGATTGGATCTGCAGGTTATTCATTTGTTTATATATATCAGGTTCCTACAACATTGTTTGTGTATCTTCTGCGAATTATTTCGATGAAGTACTGGGTTGTGTACTAATGGTGTCTACGTGGTAAGTTCACTAAGCTACGTGATCATAGGCAAAATACAGTCATAGATCACCATGACTTGCTGACTACAGCGTATACCTCGACCATATGAGCATGAACCATTATGGAGGGTCCATATTCTTTATTCTTTATTTATGTTGCTTTCTTGCAGGTACAATGCTCCGTCCTTGGTTCCTACTGCCTCATCCAAGATTGATACTACCATGCTCAATGATGAAAAATAAAGCACTATGGATCGTCATTCCATCTCATATGTATATATTGCATTCCGTTGCATTCCATCCATCCATACATTCATAACAGATACATATCATGCATACATAGTATTGACAATGGATACTCTATTTTCCTCTTCTTCCATAGGAATGCGTCATAGGTCCTCCATTTCTTCTATCTAACATCAAACCCCACCCTCAACCTCCCCATCTTGGTAATCAGCATCACATACCCTACATCATCTCCCATCAACCCAATCAAGCCAATTACTCTATCTACAAAGGCACAACGACTCACACACACCTAGACTATCAACAAATACTCTGATCAAGTATTTTTGGGTCTCAACAGGTAATCGATTATGGCAAACCTAGACTACAACAGGCATTTATCATAATGACCTAGTCTCAACGGGGTTGCTATGATTCACCACAACCATCCATCACACGCACACACTATCAATTGATCAACCAATCAAACACAATCATAATGGACAATTACATCAATTGTCTAAGTCTCAACGAATATTTTGCTTCAAATACCTTGACTTCATCAGGAAATTACATCAATTGTCTAAGTCACAATATGTCACTTTGATTCACTTACTCAGACTTTATCCTGTCCAAGCGAACAACTGACATCAATTGTCACGCTTTGACTCGACCGGGGCAGTTTAACCAATTGCACCAGATTGTCCAACCATTTTGATCAATTATATAGCATCAATCAAAAGCACAACACCACATTTGTACAGTATCTCCTACATAACCTACGGGTACTCACTGGCTTGCCATTTCTCCATATTCACTCTATTTTCTTCCATTCTTTCACCGTTATTGTTAATTTCTTCTATTCTACCTCCCCTCCACTTCTCGTTCTTTTTCAAGAGATCGCCCAATTTTTCAAAAAAATTCGGTCCATCTCTCGAGGGGGCATACCACCCACTAAATTAACATTTATGGGGCATATTTCTTCACACCTATTTTTCTTTCTTTGAAACGATGTGATAAAACCGCACCGTCTCAAAGAGGGGCAAATGTAGTCACATAAATCTGTCCACTTAATTAAAAGAATATTTAGTATATATTTGATTATTTAACCATCAATCAATAATTAATTAAATTAATATTTAATTAATTCATCTTAACCCTCTTCTCCTATTAATTAAATAAATTATTCAATGTATTTGATTTAATTCACTTAACCAAATTCAGACCATTAATTAAATAAATAAATCATATTTGTTTAATCAAATCTTCTCT
This sequence comes from Cryptomeria japonica, assembly GCF_030272615.1. NCBI lineage: Eukaryota > Viridiplantae > Streptophyta > Pinopsida > Cupressales > Cupressaceae > Cryptomeria > Cryptomeria japonica. The sequence goes on from NC_081411.1 coordinate 653,703,329, forward strand.
CACATTTAAATAAATTAATATTTATTTAAATCCCCCAAAATCTCATCTCTCACATTTAAATAAATTAACATTTATTTAAATCACCTTTATCCTCCACCCACTTGCATTTTCCTACAAATGCAAGTTGCACAACTATTTTAAATAAATTATTTATTTAAAATCCTATTTATCCTCACCCACTTGAAACCTTTAATGGTTTCCCTTAAAGTCTTCAAACTTAATGGCTTCCCTTAAAGTCTTCTTAAGACTTTAATGGTTTCCCTTAAAGTCTTCAAACTTAATGGCTTCCTTCTAGAGTTTTCTTAAGCCTTTAAAGGTTTCCCTTAAAGTCTTCAAGCATTTAATGCTTTATCTTCATTTTTCTCATTTAAATAAATTAATATCTATCCAAATGCAAATTACACCATTTAATTGAAATAAATGATTTTATTTTAATTGAAAATCCCAAAATTCCCCCCACTTGCATTCTCCTACAAAATCCACTTGCATGCCTAAATCTCTTCTAGATTCTTCTAACTCCTTCTAATTAGCCTAATCCATCCCCTAAATATTGTCACATTCCTAAGCAACTTGGAGTCACTTCTCAAAGCCCTCAAAGTCTTTGAAAGACATTTAAGACTTTAAGTCTTCAAATGGTTAACCTCTAAAGTCTTCCAAACCATTAAAGGCTCTTACATAACCATTTATGGTTAACTCACCTTTTACCTTTGGTTAGAGACTTTCCTTTAACTTAACCATCCTTTTGACTCATGGGTCTCTTCAAAGCATTTATTTCTTTGACTAAGGTAACCATTTAACCCTTGCACATTCATTTATCCCTTGGATAAAAGGAATATCCATTAACCTAACCCTAACCCAACCCCCTAGGGTAACCATCATGTCCCCTCAAGCATTTAATGTTCCTTATCTCTCCTCTCAAGCATCCTCATGGTGACACTTGTCAACATGGGATTGGGTTGAAAGTCTCACATGGATTTAATATCTTTCAATCCTAACCCTTGTTTATATTGCTCAATCTTAACCCTTTATTTCCCCATTTCTTCTATAAATAGAACCCTTCTCCTCAAGCAAAGAAGGAAGAATTAGAGTATTGTTGTTATACTAGTATTAGCATAGAGATTTTTCATAGCATCACTATCTACACTTGCATAGCATTTGTTTATCATTTTCAACCATCTTGAATCTCCATATGGCATCCATGGCTAGTGATAAAAGCTAAGAGCTAGACTCATGTGGAACTTGGAGAGGGGAGAAACAAGGGAGAAGCATCAAAAGACATCATGGAAGCATCTTCGGGAGACTCTTCTCCTTTCTTTTGTTTTGTTAAACTTCTTTCATGCTTTTTTGAAATCTCTTTTGATATGTGTGGAATGGTTTTTAGTTCTTTGTTTTGGTTTTATGGTTGAAACTAACTTATTAACATTGAACTTTGTTGTTGCTTTGTCTGCATTTCCATGACATCACTAACTTATATCAATGTCATGTTTCTGAACATATGTAGGTTGTGTATGAAAATATTCAAAACATACCTCCTCTATCGAAGACATACATCAAGAGTCCTACAAAGCTAAAGAGAAAACGTGGAGATGAGGTAAACATGAATAGTTCAATTATAGTTCATTTTTATGTTAACTTTTCGAATGTGAATTATATAATATAACTAATATTAATCATGGTTCAAATGTTTTTCTTTTGCAGGATCCTTCAGAGCCGAGCAGTGCGGCGAAGAGGATCGATTTTGATGATCCATCAACAGCTTTGGATGTTATAGATAGTTTTGGGATGCTTACATGTCTAGTCGGCATGTATATTTTGTATATGGACACACATTCACGTATTTAGACATACATTTTGTTTCAGTTGGCGTTTATGCCATATTTGTGTATGGACATACATTTATAATCATTTGACATTTTTATATATACAAAAGTTGATATTCGATAATATAAATTGTTGCTCATCTGTGCATGGTGTTATCATGAAAATCTTTAATCTTCATTCCAATAATTAACAATGTTTAATAATGGTTATTTAATGAACAATACAATTCATTTCATTTCATCATAAGTGTTATTTTTATAATAAACAATACAATTCATTTAATGAACAATACAATACAATTCATTTAATGAGCAATACAATTTATGAACAATACAATTCATTTAATCAACAATACAATACAATTCATTCAATGAACAATACAATTCATTTAATGAACAATACAATACAATTCATTTAATGAACAATACTTGATACAATTCATTATTACCCTATGCATGGTCCTATTTTACCCCCCACCTCGGTCGAACACTTGAGGTTTTATTAGGGCAGCAATTTTTCTGTTGGCGAAAAAATCGTCAGTCTCACTCAATCGAATGTTGTCGCATGGCCAATTTCTCGTTCTACTCATCGCGATGATGAATCATCGGCTCTGACATGTCCAGTTAGACATTATTACCCTATGCATGCTCCTATTTTGTCCCCCCAATCGGTCGAACACTCGGGGTCATACCCTACCGACGTTGTCCCTTGAGCGCCCTAAGTGCTCAAAATTGTCAAACTTTGACGGGCTCTAACTCAGAATCTGTGGCACCTGCAAACAATCCATTTGAACCTACGAGGCCACGAGAGGGGTCCCTACAAAAGCCTATCTCAGTTTTTAAAGTTTCCCTACGGTTTTATTAGGGCAGCAATTTTTCTGTTGGTGAAAAAATCGTCAGTCTCACTCAATCGAATGTTGTCGCGTGGCTAATTTCTCGTTCTTCTTGTCACAATGACGAACCGTCGGCTCTAACATGTCCAGTTAGGCATTATTACCCTATGCATGCTCCTATTTTGCCCCCCCCACTCGATCGAACGCTCGGGGTCATACCCTACCGACGTCGTCCCTTGAGCGCCCTAAATGCTCAAAATTGTCAAGCTTTGATGGGCCCTAACTCGGAATCCATGGCACCTGTGAATGATCCGTTTGAACCTACGAGGCCATGAGAGGGGTCCCTACAAAAGACTATCTTCGTTTTTCAAGTTGCCCTATGGTTTTATTAGGGCAGCAATTTTTCGATTAGGAAAAAAATCATTAGTCTCACTTAATCGAATGTTGTCGCGTGGCCAATTTCTCGTTTTGCTTGTCGCGATGACGAACCGTCGGCTCTGACATGTCCAATTAGGCATTATTACCCTATGCATGCTCCTATTTTCCCCACTTGGTCAAACGCTCGGGGTCATACCCTACCGACGTTGTCCCTTGAGCGCCCTAAGTGCTCAAAATTGTCAGACTTTGACGGGCCCTAACTCAGAATATGTGGCACCTACAAATGATCTTCTTGAACCTACGGGGCCACAAGAGGGGTCCCTACAAAATCCTATCTCGGTTTTTCAAGTTGCCCTACGGTTTTATTAGGGCAGCAATTTTTCTATTGGCGAAAAAATCGTCAGTCTCACTCAATTGAATGGTGTCGCGTGTCCAATTTCTTGTCCAGCTCGTCGCGATGACGAACCGTCAGCTCTGACATGTCCAGTTAGGCATTATTACCCTATGCATGCTCCTATTTTCCCCCCCCACTTGATCGAACGCTCGGGGTCATACCCTACCAACATCGTCCCTTGAGTGCCCTAAGTGCTCAAAATTGTCAGACTTTGACGAGCCCTAACTAGGAATCCATGGCACCTGCGACCAATCTAGTTGAACCTACAGGGCCACGAGAGGGGTCCCTACAAAATCCTATCTCAGTTTTTCAAGTTGCCCTACGGTTTTATTAGGGCAACAATTTTTCTGTTGGTGAAAAAATCGTCAGTCTCACTCAATCAAATGTTGTCGCGTGGCCAATTTCTCGTTCTGCTCGTCACGATGACGAACCGTTGGCTCCGACATGTCTAGTTAGGAATTATTACCCTATGCATGCTCCTATTTTTTCCCCCACTCGGTCGAACGCTCGGGGTCATACCCTACCGGCATCGTCCCTTGAGCGCCCTAAGTGCTCAAAATTGTCAGACTTTGACGGGCCCTAACTAGGAATTTGTGGCACCTGTGAACGATCCGTTTGAACCTACGGGGATACGAGAGGGGTCCCTACAAAGCCTGTCTGGTTTTTCATGTTTCCCTATGGTTTTATTAGGGCAGCAATTTTTCTATTGGCGAAAAAATCGTCAGTCTCACTCAATCGAATGTTGTTGTGTGGCCAATTTCTCATTCTGCTCGTTGCGATGACGAATTGTCAGCTCTGACATGTCCAGTTAGGCATTATTACCCTATGCATGCTCCTATTTTGTCCCCCCATTTGATCGAACGCTCGGGGTCATACCCTACCGACGTCGTCCCTTGAGCGCCCCAAGTGCTCAAAATTGTCAAACTTTGACGGGCCCTAATTTAGAATCCATGACACCTGTGAACGATTCGTTTGAACCTACGGGGCCATGAGAGGGGTCCCTACAAAATCCTATCTTGGTTTTTCAAGTTGCCCTACGGTTTTATTAGGGCAGCATGTTTTTTGTTGGCAAAAAAATTGTCAGTCTCACTCAATCGAATGTTGTTGCGTGGCCAATTTCTTGTTCTGCTCGTCGCGATGATGAACCATCGGATCCGACATGTCCAGTTAGGCATTATTACCCTATGCATGCTCCTATTTTTCCCCCCCACTCGGTCGAACGCTCGGGGTCATACCCTACTGTCGTCGTCCCTTGAGCGCCCTAAGTGCTCAAAATTATCAGACTTTGACGGGCCCTAACTCGAAATCTGTGGCACCTGCAAATGATTCATTTGAACCTACAGGGCCACGAGAGGGGTCCCTACAAAATCCTATCTCAATTTTTCAAGTTGCCCTACGGTTTTATTAGGGCAACAATTTTTCAGTTGGCAAAAAAATCGTCAGTCTCACTCAATCGAATGTTGTCGCATGGCCAATTTCTCGTTCTGCTCATCGCAATGATGAACCGTCGGTTCCGACATGTCTAGTTAGGCATTATTACCCTGTGCATGCTCCTATTTTGCCCCCCCACTCGATCAAACGCTCGGGGTCATACCCTACCGGCGTCGTCCCTTGAGCGCCCTAAGTGTTCAAAATTATTAGACTTTGACGGGCCCTAACTTGGAATCCGTGGCACCTGCGAATGATCCGTTTAAACCTACAGGGCCACAAGAGGGGTCCCTACAAAATCTTATCTCGGTTTTTCAATTTGCCCTACGGTTTTATTAGGGCAGCAATTTTTCTGTTGGTGAAAAAATCGTCAATCTCACTCAATCGAATGTTGTCGCGTGGCCAATTTCTCGTTCTACTCGTTGTGATGATGAACCGTCGGCTCCGACATGTCTAGTTAGGCATTATTACCCTATGCATGCTCTGAATTTCCCCCCCCCCACTCCGTCGAACGCTTGGGGTCATACCTTAGCGACGTCATCCCTTGAGCACCCTAAGTGCTCAAAATTGTCAGACTTTAACAGGCCCTAACTCGGAATCCGTGGCACCTGTGAACGATCCGTTTGAACCTATAGGGCCATGAGAGGGGTCCATAAAAAAGCCTATCTCATTTTTTCAAGTTGCCCTACGGTTTTATTAGGGCAACAATTTTTCTGTTGGTGAAAAAATCATCAGTCTCACTCAATTAAATGTTGTCGTGTGGGCAATTTCTCATTCTGCTCGTCGCGATGACAAACCGTCAGCTCCAACATGTTCAGTTAGGCATTATTAGCCTACACATGCTCCTATTTTTCCCCCCCACTCGATCGAACGCTCAAGGTCATACCCTACCGATGTCGTCCCTTGAGCGCCCTAAGTGCTCAAAATTGTCAGACTTTGACGGGCCCTAACTTGGAATCCGTGGCACCTGCGAATGATCCGTTTGAACCTACGGGGCCACGAGAGGGGTCCCTACAGAAGCCTATCTAGGTTTTTCAAGTTGCCCTACGGTTTTATTAGGGTAGCAATTTTTCTGTTGGCAAAAAAATCGTCAGTCTCACTCAATCGAATGTTGTTGCGTGGCCAATTTCTCGTTCTGCTCATCGCGATGACAAACCGTCGGCTCCGACATGTCCAGTTAGGCATTGTTACCCTATGCATGCTCCTATTTCCCCCCCCCCCCCCCCCCCCCACTCAATCGAACGCTCGGGGTCATACCCTACTGATGTCGTCCCTTGAGCGCCCTAAGTGCTAAAATTATATATAAACAAGCATTACATTGTAGACACATAATGATCATCAATATTTCCATGTATTTTATACACATAATTACCGTTACACTTGCATGTGACATCCATGAAGGGCTATGCAAACATGATTTTTTTTCATTATCAATACAACTACACCAATGTACTCATGTACAAATACATGGACATTATCATCAATATAACTAAACCAATTTGCTCATGGACATTGTATATCATCATAACAATGTTACATCAATTCACATCTATATACAAATACAACATCCCACTTCATCTGCATCAGACATCCTCATGTCCTAAGCAAAAAGCTTATGTACAACAATGCCTGCATATAAATGAAGACCAAAATAAGTAACCTTTTAATGTGGAATGAATGTGCTACAAGAAACAAATTATAACACTTAATACAAATTAGTTTGGAAAATTATAAATAGATCATTTCAAACATTTTTAAGACGCACAAGATTGTATAATTACAAAACTTGCCAGTTTCTCTGCAAAGTATACAAGCATAACTTTGAAGAAAGACGCATGTTGATCAAAGCCCTTCTCACTACATTTCTCTGCATGGTTGAAGACGATGGTAGATATGGTCATTTCTAAATAGCAATACATTCACTTGACTTAATGTTTATGCACAAAATTTTATCTCATTAATGCACAAAGGAATATGTACCATCACCAAGAGAGGGTCTTGTCAACGGCGAATGATCTAGCATGAACCTGTATTTTTAAGAATTGTTAGTCTACACATAAAATGCATGGATGAACATAAAGGCTTCATGATAATCACTTCAACTGAAATGCATGATAATAAATGAAAAGGTCGGAAATACATCCCTTTGAATTATATCAACAAAACTCACTATGTTGATGCAAAAATCATAATGTGATACTATTGTATATCATCAAAAAAGACTTGCATGAGCATAAAGGTTTTGCGATAATTATATCATCAAAAATTGTCAGATAGTGTTCTCTAATAACAAAAATTGTAAAGCTCATCAAATGCATGATAATAAGTTGTGTTGCAAAAATATGTCCCTTCCGATTATATTGTGTACCCGCTATGTACATGCAAAAACCGTGTTGCCAAAAAAAAACGTTCATCAATATACCTGCATTTTCAACACATCCTTAATATACATGTAAAAAACTTGATCATTAAGGTTTAATGATCATTGTTTGAAATGAAATGCATGATAAAAAAAATAAGGCACCATTAAAGACCTACTACTCAAGTGTGCCTGAAGGGTCATCTCTTTTCTTAAGAGTATCCAGTATTGCTTCATGATCAGCAGTAGTCACTATCCATAGCTCTTTGGTCTTCGGTTTTTCTTGATGCTTCAACAACTTGACATTTGTAGCTATAATAAGGTGTGAATACATTATAATGGTTGTGTGTCTCTCATAGTCTTCAAATGCAGGTATGCCATTCTTTCTAATCATGTATGTTTGCAACCAAGTTCCCACAACAACAACTGAACCTGTAAGATATGTGAACCCGTCATCATCTGTCACTGGTTGTGTTAGCTTTTGTTTTCCCTGTACACATCCTGCCAACCAATATTCTGATCTCTCTTCATTCCCTTGCGGTGCGACAACTGCAAAAACATATCTTGGCTGTACAAGATCTGATAGACGATCATACTCAAGTGAACTTTCCATGTCATTGTTTGACAAGGATATTGTTTGAGATAAAGGAGCTAGATAGTGGGGAACCCATGTATCAACCCACTCACTTGACTCTCACTGATCCCAATCACACCGAACATAACTCTGACAAAAATAATCCAACTCTCGTGTCCAAATGGTCCATTTACTTGCATCTGAGCTGAGAAATGAATGCATCTTTGAAGAATCTTTAATTGTTTGACAATCCAATCTATCTCCCATTGTTCCCTCCTCGACCAACCAAAAGAATCTGCTCACTGCTGAATCAAGAGTACCTCCACGTGACAATGTTGAACTACACCAATCAATAAAATAATGCACATCAGAGAAATTTGCACCTGAAATCCTCAATTTCTCCTTAACTAGAGCTCTCTTCAAACATGCACCTGCTCCATCATGCTCTCCCTTCCCATGCCCTACCTCAAAAAAACACCAAATATGAGGTATATGCCTCTCTACATGCATTCTACTCAACCAATAAAACATACAGACATTCTTGAATTGACCCGTACAGTTATCTAACCATATTATACGTCGGTGCAATATCTTTCTCATGCAAGAACTCAAAAAAATTCTCAAAAGAATGTTGCACATACTCGGAGGAGTGTGATCTATCATCACTCATATAAAAATGATACTCCCTAATTATCTTCCTATCCTCTTATGTACTATCAGGAGCATGTCTATATGTAATGTGAACAAAAATAGCAATCTGGATTGAATAGTAGTACTGAGACAGTACCTCATTTTGTGGTTGCAATGTATAGTTCTCTGCAAAATCAACCACCGATACAATAGTGCCAATCGAGAAAGAGTTCTTACACATCCGGAATTGTTGATCCAACCACTGAGACCTATGGGTGTGCCTTGCATACTTGTAGAAAAGATTTTCCTTAAAATCCAAAATAAAATCAGCAATACTCATTTCTCTTGAGACTAATTCGCATCTAGAACCTTCACCTCCACTCTTCAAAGTATATTTCACTGTCTTGTATCTTTTTTTCTCAACATAATTCTTTCCAAACTCGTGTTCGCTTCCCTCATGAAAACATGAAACAAACTTTGACAACCCACCACATTCTGAGCACTTCTCATTCAAACAATCATTTCTATAGAAATATCAACCATCATGTCTAGGGCATAAAAATAGATCTTACAAGTCTCTTGATGATCTCAGAAATAGCATTGCACCACACTCCTGCAACATCTCATTAGTATGCATCGTAGAACGAACATGACATAAAAGTTCATGGTACATTGAAAACTCCACATGGTACTTCCAACAACAGGTATTGCGAATCTTAAGAGGAACACAATAAAATGGTTTCAAAGATTCAAAGGCCCTTTGTGATATTTTCAAAGTTGGATGTAATTCACAAAAAAAATTGTACAACATTGTTTCGCTTGATTCCAAGAAATGTTTGGGATGCGGTGTGCGGTCTCGGTTGCCGATTCTTAATTTCCAAACGTCCTTTACATTGGGTGACACTCTAGAATTAGAGTGCCAAAATTATTGAATCTCCTCCTTCACATTGTCAGTCAAATTTCTATCAACACATGGAAGCCTCCCACCAAATGCCCATATATCTTGTTGAAGTGGATCGTCAAGTCTTTGTCTTCATGCAAGTGCTCTATCCAAAGTTTTACGGTTTATGTTAAAATCAACACAAGTTTGTCTCATTTGACGAGCCTTCCTCAATTGATGGCTTACTAAGGAGGTTGTAATCACTCTTCGAGCGGCTCTCTTATCTCTTTCTTTGGTATTCTTTCCAATAGAATTGAGAGCATCAAATAGATTTTTTGCAATAATAGAATTTCTCTCCATCTTCTTGTTCATACGAATCTTCAATTTGTTTAGCAATGGTCTCATCTTTATCATCTTTAGCAATTGAACAAAGAGTTGGCATTGCTCGGTCAATGTCTTATTGCTAAAATTTTGGTTGAAAAGTTGTGTAGCCCACAACCGAACGGTTCTTGTTGACCTCTTGCCTTCAAGATTCGCAATAATGTTCTCATCGATTTCAAATAACCATTTTGGGGTTCTTGAAGGTCTTGGATTTGGAATTTGTCTTTCATCCATGAGAGGGTCTTCATTTCTAAAGTAATTAGGTGTTACATGTGGTTCACTTGGTTGAGCAATTCCACCTTCAATGTTAAATTTTTCCACATTTTCACCTCCTATGTCAAAATTTTCCACATGTTGAGCATTTTCATTATCACTTTCAACATTTTCAAAATTTTCAAAATTTTCACTTTCAAAATCTACATTTTCATTTTCAATTTTCTATTCAGTTGAAGTAACATTAGCAATATTTAACATACCTTGTCTTCTCCTCCTATGACATTCTCTATCTCTTTCTCTATACACTTCATTTTGGTCATTTGAAAGTTTTCTTTTGCGTTTAGACTTTCGACGACTACTACTCCCCATTTCCATCCACACATATGCTCCTACGTGATTGACAATGTAAGTTTTCACTTTAAGAATCTCCCAAAAGCACAAATTTGTCTCTACTATCTGAAAACCCGTGATCCTCGATAGAAAATAGAATATCCAGACTGTGGGCCATTGGAATCCACAAAATGGCCCACGAGGCTTTTTTTTCTTTTTTTTTGTACTAAAATCGGATATCCGATTTTAATATATAAATTTGTGGTCCCCAAAAATTTTCCCGTTGCCACCTTTTATTTACTGAACTGCCACATTAATGGTGATGGCAGAAATCCAATATCCGATTAAATCCGATATCGAATTTTATTAGTCATATTTTAGAGAGAGAGAGAGAGAGAGAGAGAGAGAGAGAGAGAGAGAGAGAGAGAGAGAGAGAGATAAGGGGAGAGAGAGAGAGAGAGAGAGAGAGAGAGAGAGAGGGTCATATGGTGTCCCATGAACCCTTATAACTTCTTAGGACACTATATGACCCATAAGGACAACACCATATGACCCCTTAAGACACCAAATTGTGTCGTTATGGGTCATATGTTTTCCTAAGGGGTCGTAAGACACCATATGACCCAAAGCGACCCAATATGGTGTCATTAGGGGTCATATGGTGTCCTAAGGGGTCATATGATGTCTTAAAGGGGTCATATGACACAATATGACCCACTAGGACACAATATGACCCATAACGACCAAATATGGTGTCTTAAGGGGTCATATGGTGTCCTAAGGGGTCATAGGACACCATATGACCCCTATGGACACCATAGGACTCCTTATGACACCATATGGTGTTGTAAGGGGTCATATGATGTCTTAAAGGGGTCATATGACACAATATGACCCACTAGGACACAATATGACCCATAACGACCAAATATGGTGTCTTAAGGAGTCATATGGTGTCCTAAGGGGTCGTAGGACACCATATAACCCCTTAGGACACAATATGACCCAAAGCGACCCAATATGGTGTCATAACGGGTCGTATGGTGTCCCAAGACACCATATGACCCCTATGGACACTATAGGACCCCTTAAGACACCAAATCATGTCGTTAGGGGTCATATGGTGTCCCATGAACCCTTATGACTTCTTAGGACACTATATGACCCCTAATGACACCATATTGGGTTGCTTTGGGTCATATTGTGTCCTACGACCCCTTAGGACACCATATGATCCCTAACAACATGATTTGGTGTTTTAAGGGGTCCTATGGTGTCATTAGGTGTCATATGGTGTCCATACCAATGACACCATATTGGGTCGCTTTGGATCATATTGTGTCCTAAGGGGTCATATTGTGTCCTACGACCCCTTAGGACACCATATGACCCCTAACAACATGATTTGGTGTCTTAAGGGGTCCTATGGTGTCGGTAGGGGTCATATGGTGTCCATAAAGGTCATATGGTGTCTTGGGACACCATAGGACCCCTTAAGACACCAAATTGTGTCGTTAGGGGTCATATGGTGTCCTAAGGGGTTATATAGTGTCCCATCAACCGTTATGACCTCTTAGGACACCATATGACCCCTAATGACACCATATTGGGTCGCTTTGGGTCATATTATGTCATAAGGGGTCATATTGTGTCTTACAACCCCTTAGGACACAATATGACCCAAAGTGACCCAATATGGTGTCATTAGGGGTCATATAGTGTTCCAAGACACCGTATGACCCCTATGGACACCATATGACCCCTAATGACACCATATGACCCCTTAAGACACCAAATCATGTTGTTAGGGGTCATATGGTGTCCTAAGGGGTCGTAGGACACAATATGACCCAAAGCAACCCAATATGGTGTCATTAGGGGTCATATGGTGTCCTAAGAGGTCATAAGGGTTCATGGGACACCATATGACCCCTTAGGACACCATATGACCCCTAACAACATGATTTGGTGTCTTACGGGGTCCTATGGTGTCCATAGGGGTCATACGGTGTCTTGGGACACCATATGACCCATTATGACACCATATTGGGTTGCTTTGGGTCATATTGTGTCCTAAGGGGTCATATGGTGTCCTACGACCCCTTAGGACACCATATGACCCCTTAAGACACCACATTTGGTCATTATGGGTCATATTGTGTCCTAGTGGGTCATATTGTGTCATATGACCCCTTAGGACACCATATGACCCCTAATGAGACCATATTGGGTTGCTTTGGGTCATATGGTGTCTTACAACCCCTTAGGACAACATATGACCCATAACACATAGTTTGGTGTCTTAAGGGGTCATATGGTGATGCCTATGGACACCATTTGACCCCTAATGACACCATATGGTGTCATAAGGGGTCGTATGTTGTCCTTAGGGGTCATATGGTGTCCCATGAACCCTTATGACCCCTTAGGATGCCATACGACCCGTTATGACACCATATTGGGTCGCTTTGGGTCCTATGGTGTCTTAATCTCTCTCTCTCCCCCTCTCCCCTAATCTCTCTCTCTCTCCCCTAATCTCTCTCTCCCTCTCCTTCTCTCTCTCTCTCTCCCCTAATATCTCTCTATCCCTCTCCCCTAATCTCTCCATCTATATCTCTCTCCCCTAATCTCTCTCTCTATCTCTCTCTCTCCCTTTCCCCTCCCCATCTCTCTATCTCTGTCTCTTTGTCTCTCTGTCTCTGTCTCTGTCTCTGTCTCTGTTTCTCTTTGTCTTTGTCTCTCTCTCTCTCCACTAATCTCTTTATCTCTCTCTACCTTGCTTCCCCTCCCTCCCTCTCTCCCTTCCCCCTCCCCATCTCTCTCTCTCTCTCTCTCTCTCTCTCTCCCCTATTCTCTCTCTCTCTCTCTCTCTCTCTCTCTCTCTCTCTCTCTCTCTCTCTCTCTCTCTCTCTCTCTCTCTCTCTCTCTCTCTCTCTCTCCTCTCCCTCTCCTAAGCTCTCTCTATCCCTCCCCCCTCCCTCCCTCCCTCCCTCTCTCTCTCTCTCTCTCCCCCACTCCCCCCTCTCCCTCTCCCTCTCCCTCTCCCTAATATCATATACTAATTTATTTATAAGTTAATATATTAATATATTAATAAACAAATCTAGTTAGAGAATTTGCTAATTAAAATCGGATATCCGATTTTTGTAGTCAAATTTTCAAATTTCAAATTTTGGCTCGGGAATGCTTTGGTATTTGGCTTGGAAGTGACAAGCCTGGAAAGTCAACTGAAAAAACGTGTTTGTCAGTATTCCCTGATTTTCCAAACTTTACACTGGTGGCTGACGACTTTTTTTATAGCCAAAATTGATAAAATGAAAAGGGTTTTTTAAGGACGTTCCCAACTTTCCAACAATATAAGGCTTGTCTTATTTTGACTTTAATAAATAATTGTTATTTATTTTCTAATTGAATTCTGACAATAGTCCTGATTGATACAGTGATTGAAAAACACTCATAACTTTCAAACGGTATTACATTTTTTGAATCCAAAACATGCATCACATCCTATGCTTTGTCTACTATAGGGAAAAATTAAAAAAAATTAAATTTCATAAGGTTTTGACCAAGTTAAGGTGGTCAGACGTAGGAGTTTCTGAATTTCTAAAAAAGTTGTAGTAAAAAATTCATAAATAATTATTTACTTGATAAAAAATTAAAAAAAAACATGTGTCACATACGAACATGAGTCTAATACTTATATTATAAATATTATAAAAAAATATTATGATTTGATTGTGATTAGGGTGGTCAGACATATGTGTACTTCTTATTTTTTTCCTGAAATTTTAGTACCACTGCATTGAAATTTGAAATTTTCATCAAATAGGATTTTTTTTTTCCAAAAAACAACTAGTAGCTTAGAAACTACATTCAATTTTATATATATTCTCTTCTTACATATTTTAAAAATAATTTTCACAACTTATTCAAATTTTCATGTCAAGTTGCATAACTCTGATTCTCTGAAATTTCATTGCCACTTAAGGGCCTGTTTTGGCACACCATGATCCTGCACATACCCATCTAGGTAGCTTGGTTCTCCCTTTAGGATGGTAGCCAAGTATAAACTCTTTTGGTTAATTCATGTTCTAATGTTTTGTGGGGGAAATATTGATTTGAGTTAATTTACTAATTAGTTTAGTATCACTTTTCACTCATCACATTTTGTTGAACCTAATAGACCTTATACTTACATATCTTATTTTGTGTTGCATAGTTGTTTTATCTCTATTTTGTTTCATTAGTTAGTTAATTGATTAGACACTTTTACATTTACAAAATGTTGTATGTTTAGTTTAGAAATCATAAAACTTTTACACAAGTTTTTTTTCCTTTTAGATTCGAAATCCAAAACTTTAAACAAATTTCATCCATCCCTTAATTAGCATTTGTCGTCTTGTCATCACCTTTCTTCTACTTCTCATCTCTCTTCTTCTTCTACAACTACACAATTTTGGAGGAAGTAAGATTGTTTTTTCATGTCAAATCTCTCTATACAAAATTTTGATGCATTTGATGAGCCATTTAGTGGTGATGATTTGGATATTTTAAATGAAGCTCTTGATGATTTCATCTCGGTAGAATCATCCTCTACAAACCCTAGAACATTTTGGTGTCCAAGATTGATTAACACAATTTATGTTTCTCAATGTTTTTGTGCATCTTTGTACAAATTTTATTATTGTTCAAGGTGTTAAAAATCCATCTCAACCCCTTGGTTACAATATAAACTTTGCAAAAAAACTTACTTAAAATAATAATCATAATACAAATGTGTTCTCTCACAAATATAGCACTCGAAATAAAACAAAAAATAACTTAATCAAATGCTATTTATTCCACCTTCTCAATGAGTGCTTCCTCCAACACCTTGTCTTTCTCAACATGTTGGTAAAGAGTGTGATGTTGTTAAGCAAGTTCGTGATACTCCAACTAAGATTTCACTTTGGGACTTGATACAAACTTCACCTACATATTGCAAAATGCTCTAGGAGGCCTTACAAAATATAGTTGTCCCACCTTATATTAGATCAAATGATGTAGTAGCTCTATTAGATTGTATGTGTTTGACAAGCTTTGACAGTGTCTTCTCACAACATGAGTTACCTTCCTTGAAAGTTCAACAATAATACGATCCTCTCACGATTTTGATCGACATTAATAAAAATGGGATAAATCATAGTCTACTCAATAACAAATTAGGCCTTAATGTTTGTAGTGTTGACCTATTATAAAATTGATGTAGATACATCCCTCATTAAACCTGAATCTTTTTCTATTCATGGATTTGATAATGTGGGTAGACAAACATTAGGTTCACACTACCAATTAAGGTAGGACCTATGAATTTACCTACACCAATCCATGTTATGCCCAATGTTATTTCATACAATATTCTTCTTGGTAGGTTGTAGATTCATGTCATGGAGGTAGTCTCTCCCCCACTTTTTTAGGCGTGGTTATAGAATAAGGTATCTTAGTTTAATTTAGTTTAGAGTTAGAGTCTTAAAATTACAAAATTTAAAAAAATTAAAAATATTAAAAAAATTAAAAATAAAAAGCCCCAAAAAATAAAATAAAAATTAAAAAATTAAAAAAAATTAAAAGAATTTCAAAAATACAAAAAAAATTCAAAAATTCAAAAATTCGAAATTATTTTTTTTAAAAAAATTGAAAATTTTGACTAAGGCATGGATTTTCACATACGTCGCGCGAAGCCTTTGCACTGACATGATAGCGTTGCGCTCGTCATGCCTCACATGGGACACACATGGAAAACTTAACTAATTAACAAAGAAGATGTTGCACAATAGAATGAACAAGGAACGTCATGGGATGAAGTCGCGAAATGAATGCAGTAGAAAAAAATGATACTACTCGCGAGCGCTATCCGCCACACTTGCATTGCGTGACGTATCCTCACGTCGCGTTCAACATGATGACTCAATGGATCGATAAAGGTGCATTCAATATGAAACATTTTGTGTTTAAGTTCGATGTGTCTTGACAATGATTGATAGGAGGATATTAAATCAAGGTGGCGAATGGAAATACATACGATGCAAACTACTTGATCAAACTACAAGGCTTGGAATCTCCACGATACAACTCTAAGATGCATTCAATGATCGATCTAGAATTTGATGAACAAAACCAAGATTGGCGAAGATTACAAAATGACGAAGCATAGAACGAAAAGAGGGGCCGCTCTAGTTCATTTCTTTTAATCGGTGCCTTGTGTTGATTCGACAAGAATCAGTAAGGTGGCTAACTCACAAATCTCTATTTAATGAAGGTGGCGAACATTGTATTTGGCAAATCGAACTTCACAAAGAGGGCCTTCCACGACGCAATATGTGTACATACAATATACGAGTGCAAGCTCTTTCGGTGGTATCAAAAGCTCAGCGTGGCTCATTAAAATAAAGTCGCCAACACTAAAATCAAAGGATGCGATTATTACTGGAAATAGCGAATTCATAAGCTACAGAGAGCATCTATTTAAGACTGCGATTTTGATGAGCGCTCAGCAATTGCATCAAAGACATCAGCGACTTCATTTTACATCAGCGACTTGAGCCACAACATTTGAATCACTAGCGAAGATCACTTTGATGCAAGGTTTCGATCCAAATCTGTAGATGACATCCGCAAGTTATGCTCAGTAGTTATTGGTGGCATCAAATTCCATCACCTACCTTAGCGAATCATTCAAGGATGGCGACTTCATTCCAAGGCGATCTGATGCGATGCAAATTGATCATCTTTGATCAAGTAACTTGCACTCACCTTGTCCCCATAGCAATTGTTAATCACTCCGCGATACATGTTCAAACAGATTTCGTGGTATACAAATCGCGCATTGAATTCAACTTTGAAAAGCCATGATTCTAAGTTTTGATCTATTTCATCAGCGATTAGTATCCTAGCAACAATTAGACCATCATGCTCTTATCGACCAAAGATATAACAAAGACAACGATTCCAATAGGTTCATAATTGGCGATTCTGATTTCATCTGCAGATCGTATTTTGGTCAAAACCGAATTCGAATCACACAGGGATCTTACCTTTGACAGTGATTTCATTTGAAAGTGATGAATTCAAACTCCCAAACTACATCAAATTCATCTTATATCTGTCAGCAAATTACGTCTTTGGCAGCAATTTGGAGGAGGTCGCGATTACTATATAGTGAGTTTGGCAAGGTGGCTCGGGCGATATTCAGTGGTGGACTTGAATAGACAAGGATTCATACTTGTTAACAATCTTTAAGACCAAGATCGATTTTGACACAGTGGTCATCATTGGGGTAGCGAAATTAACTTTATTAACAAAACTCCCCAAGCAGATTGGTTATTATCGGTGAATATCTTATTACAAACAAAAAATAAAGAAAGTGAATTCATATAAAGGAGATGACACTATTTTGACAGCCAATTTACGTCTATTTTGATTATTTTGTTTCACTCACAGGTTCATAATGGCAGGTTCGTGACATGCACTTATTAAGGGGGACTCGAAGAGTGTCATCGTCGAGTCAAGGATCATGTCGCATTGGGGCAGTGCAGGTGACACGAACCTTGGAAGCATCGACATGAAGAAATTTCAAGGCATGCTTTACGCAACCAAACCAACAGGAATCACAAAAGCGATGATAGAGAGTGGCATCATCAAGGTAGTTGGCTCCCCTTTAGCAGCGCAATGCAACAAGCTCACCGTTGAATGCGCGAGACACCACGATCCTGATAGAAGAGTGATTATCGCACTAGATGGAGACAAATTGAGTCGTAACAGGTAAGTGGAAACAACAGGTTCCACAAGACAAAGTAGCGTCACCCAAACTAGTCAATGACAATGCAGGTAGCAACACATATGTGTACACTGAAGACGATGATGAGCAAGAAGTGACATCTCCTCCGTGAGAAGAGCAACAGATGAAAGAGATATATATTGTCAAAGAAATTGATCGTCAAGTTGCAAGATCACACAAAGAGAAGTAGGATCGATGCACTTCAAGGCACAACAAGGATCATGTATAGGTGACGACAAAGTCTAATGCAACCAATCGGCGTGACGAACAACCAATAACATCAAAGAAAAAGATAAGCGTCAACGCCACGCACTCAAGAAGAATTTTCACAATCTTGAATTTCCTTCGGAAATCTAAGAATCATTGCCAGTATAGCTTGATGAAAGCTTGCGAATGTAGGTGATCGTGAAAGCAGGTGATTGTGAACGGAGGTGATCGAGATGAAGCGATTGTTTTAGAAGAGTTAATCAAAGTTAGAAGATCGACATGAGTGGAGTCATCATCATATCAAGCACACACAAATATCGAGTATCAAGAGATATGCCTTATTCAGTTGCACACTTGCGATGAGTTACGAAGATCAATCAAGATGAGGTGGCGTCTAGTCATCATCACATCCAATCACATTATTTCATGAGAAGGCATCTAGATTGGATGAACATAACAAAGAAGAAGATTACTACAAGGGTGCAAAGTTCGATGTACCTACCCTCATCACTTATTGGTCAAATTTTCTAAGGAGGACATTTGTCCCCTCAAATATAATCATGTCATTGGTCAAGAATTTAATGCTTTGTAATGGGTTCAACAAACCCTAATTAAGGTTTTTATCTTGTAATCTTGGTCATTGATCTCAAATCGATCTAATCCACTGAAATGTAATGAGAGCACTATAAAAGGCCTCACTTCTTCATTTGTAAGGTTAATAGTTAGTTGTCAATAGTTAGTTAGCAATAGAAAGTAGCAAGCAAATAATTAGAGTAGAGTAGGAAGAGAAGACAAAGATTATTGCCAAGACATTGTTGGAAGAAGCATGTAAACTTCATTGAAGATATGGTGAATTCTATATGTTACTTAAATAATTTGCATGGTCTTTATTTCTCATTTTTTATTTCATGTTATTTAGATGAATGGAAGAAATGTGTATGATCAATGATGAAATCCATATATCCATACTATTAACACCTTGTCGATGGTAATGTGCTTTGCGTAGTCAACTGGAATCATTCAACTTAAGCTTAACTTCAATTATCACTTTTTCATTGGTATGCATCAACATGATGGTATCTATGCTTGTAGCGGTGATTTGAACATCATAAAGCTATCTTTAGAAGATCGCACTCGCCTTGTAGAGATGTTCGTTGCATGTCGAAGAAAGACTTAGTTAGAGTTTCATCAAAGATCATCCATTGCTCCTACATTCTTAGAGTTATAATAGCCTTCTTAACCCTTATCCTTTTTCCTTTTAAAAAAAATTCAAGTCAAGTGGCATCGCATGTTCCAACAACCACTCGAGTGTTGGCATATGCACACTCCAATGAGACATTGTAGGTGATTGAAGGTTTTGTCATTGATGGCAACCTTACAATCCTATGGCACCGACAAGGCATTACACCGGCACTAGCAAGATCAGACTCTACACCGGCACTCAAACCACCGGCACCGGCAGAGAAAGGAAGTATACCGACACAGAGGCCAACAGGATTTTTGTTATATTATATTTTGTTTATTATTGTGAAATCTTTGTAAGCCGACTTGGCATCATTGTAAAATGACTCTTATATAAGAGAGATCATTATAGAACATTTGTAAGTAAGGGAAAAAATATTATATTTAGGCGAAATAAGGCAGACCTATTATGTGAATTATAGGTTAGGGGTTTATGTAAGAAGCAGAGTAGAAACTGGTACTAGATCTGGCATTATAGATGCTATTTTGAAGTAGTACAAGATACTAGATTTATATAATCCATCATTGTAAGTCAGTGAGACTTCCCATTGAGCAGTGAGCTCTAAGCAGTTGGCCTTCCTGCATGTGCAGGCCCCTCTTGTAGTAGTAATATTCTCTTATTGGCCAGTAAGTGAATATTGTGGGTCACAAATCCCACTGAGGTTTTTCCCACACCGGGTTTCCTCGTTAAATCATTGTGTTATAGTGTGTTTTTCATGTGGTTTCTTTTAATTCTATTTATTGCATTATTTCTTGCATACCAGTACACTGTTATAATATGTTCTACATGTTTTAAGTTAAGAAATTCAATTCACCAGTTAGATACTGATTCACCCCCCCCCTCTCAGTATCTGTGGGAATCCTAACAATTGGTATCAGAGCTTGGTCCTCTATTTTCAGAAGCCTAACAACTTGAGGAAGATCTTGACACTGGTAGATATGGAAAATCTGATGAAGCAACTAGAAGCAGCTCTTTCAGACTATGATGCAGAGAAATTGAAAAATATCAAACTAGAAGATGATCTAAAGGCAGCCCAGGATATCATTCAGGCACTTCAAGAAAATCTTACTATTTCAAGAAACAAGAGAAGAGAACTTTGTAAAAAGATGCAAAATGAGAATGATGAAAAAGAAACTCTTAATGATATGATAAACAAGCTGAAACAAGAGAACATGACAACAAAGAATGAGATGCGAGATATTCTATAGTTTCAGATAACGCTCTTGCTTTTGTAGGGAGCAGAATATTTGATTGGATAGTAAAGAAAGGTGTTTATCTCAACACCTCATCTAATTATTACCCGCAAGGCAATGGACAAGCTAAGTCCATAAATAAGAATCTGCTCAGAATCATCAAAAGGACCATGGAAGGAAATCAGCGAGCTTGGCACACCAAGCTCAAATCAGCCTTATGGGCTGATAGAATCACACCAAAAAGGTCCACTGGAATGTCTCCATACATGCTTGTGTATGGGAAAGAAGCAAGGTTTCCTATATCACTCAAATTTCCATCCCCTGATCTAGCTAACTAGCTGGATATGATTGATGAAGAGCCTATGATAGAAGGATTGGCTCAACTGATTGAGCTAGAGGAAGTTAGAAATAAGGCAATAAGGCAAATTGAGCATCACCAAGCTCAAATGAAAAGATCTTTTGATAAGAGGGATTCTCCTAGAGTGTTCAAGGAAGTTGACATTGTCTTGAAATGGGATGAATTCAAAAGCAAACTAGGCAAGCATACAAAGTTTGATTCTTTTTGGAGTGGGCCTTATATGATTTCTTAGTGCAAGCAGCACAATGCCTTCCAGCTGTCTAAATTGGATGGTGAAGTTCAATCAATCCCAGTCAATGGGATTCACCTCAAGCATTTCTTTTGAGGTATGCTTAAAATTTTGTACATATTTCAGTTTTTCTAGTAGTGATAAGTGCTTTGCACAGTAGGTCAGTTTGTAGTTTTGTTTTCCCTAAGTGCCTAGTGCACAATTCAGAAAGAGTATAAGGGTCTTTCTGCTGCAATAATATGTTGCAGTGTTTCAAAAGTGTTTTTTTTGGTTTTGTCTTGTCCTAATCTATCAATGCACATGCGTAATTCATGACAGTAAGGTGTTAATCTGACTACCATAAGCCACACACCTATACTCCATAGATTATGATAGGTTTTTGAGGAAAAGGAGAGTTTTTGCAGTCATGTGTGATGTGTTGTTTCAATTTTCTATCAGTCTCAGTGAATCTGTGCCCAATGGAACACATAAGGAAGCTGGTCAAAATGTTTAGCAGGCAAACATATAGAATATGTCGCCAAAAATGTTACCTATTTTCGTTGCTAGCTCAACAAGATGCAGAAGATATCAGATCAATGTGTCCCAGAAGGAGAAACAAGTGCTAAGTATGAAAAGAATACATGTTTTTGTCTAACTTGTTTGCTTCGTGTGCAGACACAGGGAAAATAACTTTTTGATTCATTGAATGACAAGATGTGGGGTAATATGTGGCTCCCATGAAGGTTGAGCCCAACATGTTGAAGGAAATGGGTGTTTCTTTGCAGTTTTCTTGAATTTGTGCCTTATCGGCATGACCTACCTCGATCAGCAAGACTTACCCCGAAGAACCAAAGAGTAGTGTGGAGCATAGAATGTTGTCATCGGGTTATCGGAAGGAACTATCTTATGTAAGCCCGGTCACCCGATAGAAATTGCAAAGTGGTGTGCGAAGTCATCACCTATCGGAGGGAGTATTTTCATCTTATTTCGACGACCCGCTGGAAAAGGCTAAGGCGAACCTTTTATCCCACATTGGCCGTAGGGAGGAGAATTTCAGTATTTATGTACAAGGCCGCGTATATCTTAAGTGTCAAAGCTTATGAGATTTTGACAAGGAGTAGTTCAATGTTGGTGGGCCTCCCGCGTGCACACGCATCACAAGGTGGTCAAATTTTGCAGTAAAAGGGAAAATTAATAGGTGAGCGGGTTGGAAAGGATCTGATGGCCATCGCTATACCGCAAGCTGAAAGTGCTCAACTATTAGCAGCCACGATTTGGTGACTGATGAGCTGGTAGGCCAGGTGGCGTCGAGGTAAACTCCAGAGCCAATCGAAGGGTGCCACGTGGCAGACAGATGGCAGATGAATGTCGAGCAGACTGTCGGTTCGATGGATCTCAATATGGATTCACCGAAGGCATCAGTTTCATTGACATGAAAGGTGTCGATGAAACTAAGATTTTGATAAGACAAGAAAGCAATTCATCAAGTGCTCAGATCCATCAACAAAGGCACATCGAAGAGATATCAACCAGTTCCATCAAAAAGTAAAGGCATCGATGAAACTGCAGTTTCGATGAGACACAAAAATTGATAGCCGAAGAGGAAGTTTGGCCGAAAGATTGAAGCCGAGCAAACCAAAGTAAAACGGTGGGCCCGGTGGTGGTGAGGTGGTGTCTAGGTGGAAGTTGAAGTGGCTCCCGGGTGGATCATGTAGCAAAATAGAGGCGTGACACGTGGTGACACCGTAGCATAAGAGAGAGCCGCTTAGAGAGAATAAAGACCAAGAAGATTCAGGTAGATCAACGGTGATCAATAAAGATCTGACGGCTGTCGCTATGTCGCAATGAAAAGATGCATGTTGAGTTATCATAGCAACTTGGCGACAAAGCACATGCGGAAAAGAGAGAGCCGCTTAGAAAGTTAAAGCTCAAACAGTTTGAGGGCAGATCAACAGTCGTTGCTATACCACATGATGAAGATGCTAGCTGGTTATCTCATGCGACTTGGTGACTAGCGAGGTGGCAGTTGAGGTGGTCGTCCAAGTGGGCTCAGAATGAGTGAGGATGCACCACGTGTTAGAGAGAAGATGAAGAACCAAGTCAGACCAAGTCCAGATGGCAGACAAAGTGGACCTGCGAGCAAATCAAAGGCTGACATGTGGCAAATGTCTGCAGACGAGCGAATCAACTTGGAATTTGAACTTCAACTTGGTTCAATGATTCAAAATGGTTCAATGGTTAAAAGTAATTCAATGGCTCAATGATGGTTCAACCGGTTCAGGGGTTCAAATGGTTCAACCGGTTCAAAGGCAAATTAACGAACAAGCAGCGTAGCAAGTCATCGGTTATCGAGAGGAGCTATTCCAATGTTATCCTGATAGCCCGATGGAAAAGTGCGGAGTAATGGAAAAGGCGCGAGGTAATGCGGGAAGCGTCAGAAAATTGGGTAATTTATTCCAATGTTGTTCTGAAGACCCGAAAGAGGATGCAAATTCAATGCAAGAAAGAATGTCGTTGGGAGCGTGCCATCGGTTATTGACGGGACTATTCTGATGTTACGCTGATAATCCGATAAGAAGGTGCATGATATAAAATAATGACATCCAACAAAATCACTAGAAAGCAGGCCCAAGTCTGGTAGCATCCAGGTGGAATCAGCATGAAAGGGAGTTCTTCTTTCAATCACAGCCTTGATTTGGTGCATAAATGTCGACACATGTTTTGAGAGACTTTTTTCATTTTTTTTGAATTTTGAATTTTTGCAAGTTCAATATAAGGGGCTTGGCAGATTTGGAGTTGGTAGGTTTGGGGTCTGATCTCTATGGCAGCAGATATTCACACTTCTGTAACTCATTCCCGATGAGCATTGCTCAGACTTTGTAATAGAAAATCCTTCTTTTCAATAAAAAGCGTGTTCCTTCTCTTGTATTCGAGTTCTAAATATTGTTGTGAATACATTTTGGATGAAACAGTTGTGATTATTATTCAAGTAATCCTTCCTTTTATCTATTTTCCCTCAATGTTCAGTTCATGGTGTAGAATGCTATAGTGCAGGTCTGTGATTGTGTAAGTTATTTTATTGTGTCAAGATTGTGAGAAATATTGTATGTTATCCTTTTATGAACAACAGAAAGCTATCCTTTCATAAGAATCATTTTTGCAAGTACGCATTAAGGAGATGCGAGCATTTTAGTTTCATTATTGGATCATTGTGAGTTCATTATCATAGCAAGTCATTTTTTTAGTAATTGGTGCATCACCTATTTGTTCATTTTCATTTTTATAATCTTCCTTCCATCCCTTTTCCGAATTAAGTTTTTGTCATTAGTTTTCTTAGGATATCTGAGTGGAGCCATCCCATAATCTGGAGGTCTACTCTCGGTATAGGATACCAAAAGCCTGAGAGTAGTCCCATGTTGCATGGGATTACAAGAAAATCAAGCTTGCATCGGGTGCAAATCCCCGTGACAACAATAACTTAAATGATATGCTTGATGAGACTCATGTGATGGATGCCTATTATGATGTATATGCATATGTTAATGAGATGATATTGTGATGCTTATAAATGTAATGATGATCGTAATGAGATGTTTATAATGATATGATAGATGAATCTAAAAGACGCAATTAAATTATCTTTAATGGATATAATGAACTAATGATTACTAGATGCAAAATGATGATGAACTTAATGCAACTAATAATGACAAATGATCAATGAAATGCAGTAATGAAATACAAATGATTTTTATTTTTTATTTTTTATTTGTTATGATTGAATGCAAACTAATGAAATGAATGATGACGATTAATATGCAAACCTAATGATTTTAAATATAAATGAAACTAAAATGATCAATACAAACTGTTTTTGTTTGTCCAAGTATACTCAATCTTTATTTATGATCGTTGATCCCTGAATGAAATGGGATAAATGCTTATAATGAAAATGATAAAATGAATGCAAATGATAATTAATCTAAATGATCTATCTAAAATGACACTTCCATTCTTCACATGCTTTCTTGTAATAGTGCTTGATTTCATCATTGAGCTTTAGAATGTTGTAAGAAAATACAAGAAAATTAACATAATGATTCAAGCTGACCTGAGTGCTTCTTACATGGATTTTGATATAGCAAGTTTATACAAGCAACTTGATATAATGAATCAAGTTGATCTGAGTATTTCTTGTAGAATAGACAAGGATTATCCCCTTTCATGCATGACTCAAAACGTCCTTCATGATCTTTTTTCCAATCATATTCGTAGACAAGTACATACCTTAATAAGAGACAAACCACATACAACAAACAAAGAAAATAATCATGCCCCATCATAGCTTCTCTAGTCATGGACATCATTGAGTTGCACAGAGTACATGATTAGAGAAAATCAAGATATAAACATTGAATCTTATGTGTCATTCATATGTTCTCATGGTCATTAACTGATATAATCATCTTGATGAATGTTCATTGATAATCCTTCGTTAGTTGCTGGTTTAAATCTTTGTATTCTTGAATGTCACAATCCAATTGTTACAAATGCCTTGATCTTCGTTGCTTGTTGTTCAACATCTGTTTCAAAACCCTAAGTGTTTTTAGTTTTTCTAAATTTTTTGAATGTTTTTGGATTTTCAACGATTTAAAAGATCACCTTAGCAAAAGGATTTTAGGATTTTTCCCCCAGCAGAAACAAACTTTATTACGGATGTACGAAAAATGATCCAAACCATGGTGGAATGCAATGCAGACATGATTAATTCTAGTAAAATCTAAGACCGTGACTATGCTAAGTATGTCAAAGATTAATAACTTGTTGGATAAGCTGCATATTTCTTGCTAATGATTCAGAGCAATGGATGTGAAAGATAGAATGAATATGTGAGGATATATGGATGCGATAGGATGGATATGCGAGGATATATGGATGCCTGTTTACTAGGTTTTCACCCTCTAAATTTATTGCATTTTTTCCATATTTGATTTTTTTGGTAACTGTTTTCGTTGTTTTACACTGTTTTTTTTTTTTTTGTCTTTTATTCTTTTTAGGGATTTTTGTTATTTTTGTTATTTTTAGGCTTTTTCTGCTTTTTCACTGTTTTTGGTACTTTTTTGCTGATACTTTTAAGCATATAATTTCTTTAGATGCATAGTATTGATAGGCTCATCAAACCAATCACCTTCTGGCGTAGATAATTTGTATGCTCCTGAACCATATGCTGCTACCACGACAAATGGACCTAACCAGTTTGGCTCAAATTTACCTTTCTTTTCTCGATCTTGCTAATTTCGTGGATTTTCTCTTAAGACTAAATCTCCAATCTGGAAAATTATTGGCTTAACTCTGTGGTTATAAATTCTCGCCATTCTCTGTTGATATGCCTTCAAGTGATCATAAGCATTTTGGCGACACTCTTGAATCAACCCAAGTTCTTGACGTCTAGAGACTCGCTGCTCTTCTTTTGGAATAAGACCTTTCAAGGATACTCGTAGAGAAGGTATCTTTACTTCTACTAGTAATATGGCTTCTAATCCATAAACTAAGAAATATGGAGTTGCCCCCATTGGTGTGCGGATGCTAGTTCTGTATGCCCAAAGTACAAGATTTAGTTGAATATGCCAGTCTTTACCAGCTTCATTGACTATTTTCTTAAGGATTTTTAGGATTGTCTTGTTTGATTCCTCAGATTGACCATTTCCCTATGGATAATATGGTGTAGAAAATCTATGTTGGATATAGAATCGCTCACATAGTTCCTTTACATCTTGATTCTTAAA
This sequence comes from Cryptomeria japonica, assembly GCF_030272615.1. Classification (NCBI taxonomy): domain Eukaryota; kingdom Viridiplantae; phylum Streptophyta; class Pinopsida; order Cupressales; family Cupressaceae; genus Cryptomeria; species Cryptomeria japonica. Next base: position 653,730,363 of record NC_081411.1, read on the forward strand.
TGGTCTCCCATTATTAGTGATGATGGTAATAGGGACTCAATAGCGACATATTATATAATTCAGGATGAATGATGACATTTGTTTTCCTGTCACTTTTGTCAAAGGTACTGCTTTATTCCATTTAGTTAAATACTCAGTAGCAGTCAAAATAAACTTATGTCCATTAGAAGATGAAGGATTTATTTTACCCACTAGGTCAAGTCCCCATTGAGAGAATGGCCATGATCCTGCCATAGGATGTAGTTCTTGTGCTGGTGCATGAATGAGATTCCCATGGATCTAACATTGTTTGCATCTCTTAGCATATGTAAATGAATCTCTCTCCATAGTAGGCCAATAGTAACCGAAGTGAATAAGTTTCTTGGCCAATGTTAAACCACTTGAGTGCGTGCCACAAATACCTGCGTGGACTTCATTAAGAACTTTCTCAGATTCATCTTGTCCAAGACACCTCAATAAAGTACTATCTAAACCTCTTCTATATAAGGTATCAACAATGATAGTATAGCAAGATGACTGACGGATGAAATTTATTTTTTGATTGCAGGATAGGTCAAGAGGAAGGATGTTCTCCTTTAGGTATCGATAAGTTTGGTTGTATAAGGATTGATCGGTTTCAGATATATGACAAATCATGTGGGTATTTTGGTATTCAATGGTAGGATTCAAGATATCTTCCACCAAGAATTCGTAACGTTGTTGATTTTCTTGATTCTGCAAAAGAGATGCTATTGTAGCCATTGCATTTGCTGCTTTGTTCTCATTTCTTGGGATCTGAGTGAATGAAATTTCTTCAAAGTGAACCTTAAATTCTTCAACTAGTTGTTTATAGGGAATCAACTTGTCATCTTTAGTTTGATAATCATCATTTATTTGATTGATTATGAGTTGTGAATCAACATAAACATGCAATTCTTTGATGTTCCATTCAATAGCCATTTTGATTCCAATAACCAATGCCTCATATTCTACAGTGTTATTTGTGCAGGAGAACCACAGTCTATATGATTTTGGAATTTTATGTCCTTGAGGTGTGATGAACAAAATTCCAGCACCTGATCCATGTTGTGTATAGGAGCCATCAAAATACAACTCCCAAAAAATTGTGCTAACTGTCAAAATGTCTGCATCAAGAAATTTGATGTGCAATGGTGTGTCATCTTGCAAGGGTACTTCAACCAATTGATCAACAATGACTTGTCCTTTTATATATTTTTTATCAATATAGTTTATATCAAACTCACTTAGTATCATGACCCATTTAACCAATCTGCCTATTAAAGTTGACTTGCTCAACAAATACTTCAGTGGATCTATTTTTGCTATTAATTTGACAGAATGAGTCAGCATATAGTGTCGCAATTTCTGAGTTGCAAATACAACTACTAGGAATGTCTTCTCAATTGATGTATAGTTCAATTCATATCCTACAAGTGTTCTGTTGATGTAATACACTACTCTTTCTTTTCCTTCTTCACCATGTTGTGCTAAGAGAGCTCCTAGTGATACATTTGTTGCTGAGATATAAAGAAACAATGGTTTTCCTTTTATTAGCGATACTAGTACTGGAGGATTCACCAGATATTCTTTGATTTTCAAAAAAGATTCCTCACATTTCTGATCCCATTTGAATGGAACATTCTTGTGTAATAGATGAGTGAATGGATGACATCTATTTGCTAATTGAGAGACAAATCTTCTAATTGATTGCAATCTCCATTGTAGAGAAAACAATTGACTTATGTTATTAGGTGACTCCATTTCCATGATAGCTTTGAATTTTTTAGGATCTACTTCAATTCCATGAGCTGATATAATTTACCCAAGAAGTTTTTTAGAGGTTACTCCAAATGCACATTTCTTTGGATTCAATCTTAACTGCTATTGTTCAAGCCTGTCAAAGATCTTGCCCAAGATGTTCAAATGTTCTTTCCTTGTATGATATTTTACATGTCATCTACATAATATTCCATTATTGTATGCGTCATGTCATGGATTTTTTTTTCATGGCTCTCTAATAAGTTGCTCCTGCATTCTTAAGCCCGAATGACATGACATTCCAGTGGTAAGTACCCCATGCACAAGTGAATACTATCTTTTCTTAATCTTCAGGGGTGATTCTTATTTCATTGTATCCCGAGAATCCATCCACTAATGAAAACATCTGATCACCTGCTAAGAAGTCTACAATCATATCAATGTTGGGCAATGGGAAACCATCTTTTGGACATGCTTTATTCAAATATCTGAAATTGATGCAGACTCTTATGCTTTTATCTGGCTTTGACACTGACACAATGCTTGAGACCCATTCTGGATAGGTGACAGGTCTTAAGAAACCCACATCCAATAGTTTCTTTAGCTCTCCTTTGACAAGGAGAGTGATGTGTGGATGCATCTTCCTTAGCTTTTGTTTAATTGGTTTTGCTTTTGGATCTACATTGATATGATGTATGATAAGATCTAGATAAAGTCCTGACATGTCTGCATAGGACCAAGCAAGATTTATCTGTCTTTGTTTGAAGAAATCTATGTAGTCTTTCCTCTCTTCATCTGATAATGATGCAACAGGATGAAGGACCTTGGGGTCCTTTGATGTACCAATGTTTATTTCTTATGTTGGCTCTATTAAAATAACAGATCTCTCCTAAAAATATGCAGGGAGGGTGTCAAACTTTCCATCTTCTAGCGCCTCAGGGAGGTTTTCACCATCAGATACGTCCTTTATTTTTCCTCTTGAATTGATCTAGTGTTGCCATAAAATGGTATTCAACACTAAGTCTTTTTCCTTTTTTCATTTCAATTTTGCGACTGAAAAGTTTGGAACTCTCTTGACTACAAGAAGCATTACTCGATTCACCGGTGAAAGACATCTTAGGTGTTAATGATTTAACATTAATATATACGGCTAAATCATGATCATTGGAAAAGACATCCAATTTAGGGTTTTCTAGGTTATCCCAATCGATCAGCTCTGGATGAATCAGGGGCAGGTCATAGTCATTGTCATTGTTGGGTGTTTCAACGTTCATGACGTAATAGTCGGTAGGTAATGTCATAGATAGAACTCTCTTGAGGATAGTCTCTCCCAAGTACTCTCCAATTAGCTCTAATGAAATTAGGATTGGTATTTTATGATTCACTCTCAAGTGACTCACCATTTGACATTTGTCCCTCAAACAAATGAATTATATCAATGCATACATCTTTGATACTATAGGTTCCTTCTTGGTTAACTTCAATAGATTCATTTGTGGTCTGAAGTTGGCATACTTGTGTACTTGACATAGATTATTGTTTTTCTCTCTTTTGTCTTCTCTTGAACTCAGCTTCTTTTGGACTAATAGTCATTCCCGCTTGACTTTCTATTAGTTCTTCTATGGTTCTTCCATAGCTTAGTATTTCTTGCTCAATATTTGATGTATATCTGATATTTTGTTGATCTTTTGATGATTGATTGACTGTTTGTATTTCTTGTGGTGGCACTTCTTGATCTTTCTCATCTTCTTTCCTTTGTTGTCTTGCATATGCTCTTTCCTCTGAATTCTGATTTCTTCTTGTCTTCTTTCCAACTCTATTCTTTGTTTTGTGAAAGATGAGTCTTCATTCGTAATAACTACTTGTTCTTCATCCTTTTCTTCACTTGATACATCAGATGATGGATCTGTACCCCATTCATATTTGTTTGAATCTATTTCTGAATCATTATCTATAATCACACCACTATACCTGACAGGAATGTTATATGGTGAGAATAGTTATTTGATTTTGGCCATCTGTTCTTTCACTGCATTTGGAATATCTTGATCACGTTCTATGCTTTCTTGTATTCCTTGAACTTGTTTGCAAGATTCTTCTTCTCTTTTGATAGAAAGTTCTTCATGTTTTTTCTCATAGTCTTCTTGTTTCTGTTTGTTAGCTATTATCTCTGCTGCTTGATGTAGCCTTTCTTGCCATGGTTCTTCTTTAGGGATTGCTTTCTTTCGCCACTTTGGATGTTGATTATTATGTTTCCTTTGCTTTGATTTGGGATACCCAAGTCCTGATTTATCTTCTTTAGATTGTGTGTGAAGACAAATAGGTTTTGAAATAGGTGACTTCAACATGTAAGGGAGCATTGTGAGGGTGTTGCAAGGATGCATCATCATTTTCAGAAAAGGATAAGCAATGTGGGGTTATGAGGTGTCCCACTATGTTTTGAAATTGATCCACATCCAGGTCTTTTCAAACTGTTGTTTCCGTTAGAGCTTTTTCCAATATTTCCTTATGCATAGGTGAAACTTTTAGGAGCTCCAAAATTGATATTTGAGCGGGTATCTTTTGAAATTGTTCCACTAAGTTGTATTGTCTTGAAGTGGATGTTGATTCGTTTGTTATACTCAGAAATGTAACCTTCATTTTGCTTCTTGTAATAACGTTGATTGGTTCTGAAGGTGCTTTGTCTTTTATAATGATGACATTTACCACATCATCATATGTGTAAGTGTAGTTTACTTTAGCTTTGCCTTTTTCATCTTTTGGTTTGGATTGTTCACCTTTTTCATAGTTTGGAAGTGGAGTTTTGAATGCTAGATGTGATTCATTCATCTTATGATCATCCAATGTGATAGTTCCATTATTGATTAGATCTTGAATAAGGTGCTTCAATCTTTGACAATCATTGGTTTGGTGTCCTTTGTTTTGATGATAATTGCAAAAATGATTGTCATTCCACCAATTAGGTTTGACTTGAGGTTTATAATTTCTTTCTTCTAGTAAGGTAATCAATTTATTTGCAAGAAGAGTTTTCAAAGTTGATTCCAAGGGTTCCCCAATTTTTTTGAATTTCCTGCGAGGATTGGAGAAAAAAGACTTAGATCTACTATTCTCTTGATTGTTATTGTTTGATACTTGACCTAATAAGTTGAAGATTGGTTGTTCTTTGGTAGCATTGCTGTCATCATTTCCTCCATTGGTAACATTCATATTCTTTGACCAAAATTTAGGTTTGTCATTGTTATTGTTGCCATTGTTGTTGTTGTTGTAGGAACTATTGTAAAGTTTTAACTCTACTTTCTTTACCATTGCATCTTCTATCTTCAGACCATTTTCAATCATTTTAGCAAAATGAGGACATTGCATTTTAAGACGGTAACTCATTTCACTGATAAGGTTGTCAATGAATATGTCCATTTTATCTTGATCGGATACATCTCTTGGATATCTATTGAACATTTGTTTCCATCGTTGTAAAAAGACCATGAAAGGTACACCATTCTTTTTATTGACATTACATAGATCTAACATCATTATCTCATTTCTTATGTTGTAGGAGTATTGTGAGATAAATTTGTTCACAAGTTCTTCAAAATATTTAATTCCAGAGGGTAGTCTTGAGAACCATTCCATTGATTGTCCACTTGAGCTTCTAGGGAATAGACGCATTAGGTAAGTTTCATTGTGTGCAAATTCCAAACTCATGGTGCAAAATTCCCTAATGTGATATTGAGGATCATATTTCCCATCATATTTATCATATTTAGGAATTTCACAATGTTGTGGGAATGGTATCATGTTTAAACTTTTATCAAAAGGATATGGGTAGATGTCCTCCAATGAATATTTCTTGGAACTCGTTCCATTATGCAGATTCTGTATTTGTTGTTGTAAGGTTTACATTTGTTGAGCGAGAGTTAACAAAGGATTGTCAATACGGGTTCTCCTTGCATCCTCATAAGTTCTTCTGTCACCACGCTCTCTTCTTGTATCATCATGGTCTTTTCTTGTTCTATCTCCTCTTGTTTTCTTATAATTTACTCGATTTACATCCTCATTATTAGGATCATCAGTGTTTTGATTGTTACTTGTCTCTGCATCTTGTTTCAAACTTTCTACGTTAAAGTCTTGTGGAAATTTAGCTTTTGATTTTGCCAACATTAGGATGTACTTCTCCTTTTGTTTTTCCAATAACTTTTCCATTAGTTTGTCAAACTTATAATTTTGTTCAAGGTCTCTAATGGTGTTATTGACTACCTCTTCATCAACATTTGTGTATCCAAAAGCTTGAAACATTGAATCTTTTTCTTCCATTTATTTTTGTTGTCTTCCGAATTGCTCGTATTGAGCTCTAGTCCAAATTGGCATGTGATTGATTTGCACTTCTCAAGTTTTGATATTCTAAAATGTCACTCAATAAGTGATCACTGGTTTAGGAATATAAGCTTTGTTGATTTTACCACCGTTAGTAGTGCATTGCGATGAAGTGTCTTGTTGTTGAAAGGAATGTGCTTGCAAAATTTCTCCATCAAACTCCATTCCGTAATCATGTAAATAGTGACAAAAATGGTGTAGGAATGTCCTATGTTTTATAAAGATTTTGCGATTGATGTACAAGAATCTTACCTTCTTCAAAGTAGCCTTATAACTAGGTTTTCTTTTCTTAAGGTGATATTTAAAAGTCATATAAGCATATGATGGTTTACAAATTTGTTTGATTCCAATGTGAGTGCAATCTTTTCTTTGATATAACCTAGGTCCAAATAGGAACGATATATCCAAGATAATGAACAAAGGTTGATAGGATCTAGTTTCATGATAAAGGATTTGATGCATCCTGATGAGAAACTGGTAATGATGTTGATTTTCGCACTTGAGATGGTTGAATCACTAAGTTGTTGGATGTTTTATGCTTATGAAAACCTTTGGAAATAGCATGTTTGATTGATAACCTAATTATCTGACTAGTTTGAAGACCTGTGATAGTTGAAGACAAATCTACTCGAAAAAGGGTATTTGAAAATGATATTGAATTTTTGGTTTGATATGCGGAAATGCTCATTGTTATAGATGCAGCAAAAACGTTTGCGCTAACCTATTAATTAAAAACGCTAACCTACGCAACAAATACGTTGTTCTATGGGATATAAGTGTTGCTTTGTATCATAAATGTGTTAAACTATGGTGCAAATGCGTTGTTTCAAGTGTAAAAGTGTTGTTTTAATGAGGAAATGTGTGATTCTAGAGCTTAAAAGCGTTGTACTGTTGATCAAAAGCGTTGTTCTATGCAGAAAATGCGTTGTTCTATGTAACAAATGCATGGAATGTCTGTGTTAAGAAGATTTTTCAATTTTCCAGCAAGTTGTCAGATTTTTGACTCATTTCAGAATGATGATTTTTCAAGTTTTTGACAATTTTGAGAATGTTTTGCACAATGTTTGGAAAGAAAAGTGCACAAGCAAGCACAAAAATTATGGTAGGCCGAGACAATAATTGTTGAATCTCACATGGGGTTTCCCCTGAGGCTACGCTATTCAAAATAAGTATTTAGATGCTAGACCCCACTGGCTCCACCCTCGACACTCACTTCTCTGGGGCAGCCAAGCACCAGTTTCCATGAAAACTCCCCATGGAAAACTTCATATCTCTACTAAGAACCGTATGTGTGTGAGCCGCTTCAGAGGTTCGACCTCCTGCGCCAACAATTAGAAGGATTTTTGCAACTAATACAAATGGTTTTTAGCAAGGGCTTCCGGTCATGTGGCAATACATGCGACACTTTACAATTTGTAAATACATAAGGTTCCCAGCCTATGGAGGTTACGCTCCATAGGGTTTATGGGGAAACAAGTGTCAGTATGAACTAATCAGCACATGTTGTTCATGACTTTCATCAGAGACATGATTTATTTAGAGTGGATCAGAAGGACAAAGTATTAACCCGTTTCCACTTGGATTGTTCCCCTCTCATTGGCCTCCTCAAGGTAGCTCAGGAAGGTAAACCCTCTAAAGGTTACACATAAATAAAGTAGGTCTGGTTTTCTGATCACTGCATGAGGGTGAGAGCATACTCTCCTACTACTTCAACAAACACGAAAGACAAATGTTTATTTTAAGCCTTTTAAAATCTATGTGCAACTACTTTAAAGAAGACAGTCAAATGCAAGGTGCATGTTGTTGATTATCCTCCTGGTTAAGCTAGATGAGCAAAAAGTATGATATTTTACTTCCCAAAATACTCCTAATTAAACTAGGTGAGGAAATGCATGAAAAATTGCTCAAAATATACCCTGTACACACAAATGTCAGTAGTTTTTAAATTTTTACATCTTGGACATTTGGACCTGTAAAATTTGTTAGCTCTAAGATTATGAAAATATGAATTTTGTAGATTGACACAACAAAAGCGCTATTCTAAAGAACAAAAGCGCTATCCTAAAAAGCAAAAGCTCTATTCTAAAGAAAAAAAGTGCTACTCTGCATTACAGATGTGCTAATCAATTGCTTAAATGCATGAATTCATCATCAAAAGTGTTATTCTATTTAATACATGTGTTAACCAAAGTGATAAAAGTGCTAACCAATTTAGTAAATGCGTTGTCGAATTTCACAGATGCGTGAAACTGACTTACAAATGCGTTAAATTGATTCTATGAGAATAAGACAGGATATTAGAAGGGTAGGTGTGAGGCTCGAGCCCCACGGTGGGCGCCAAAAATGTTGAGGCTAAAGTTGAACTCCAAAGAAGTATCTTGAAACTTATTAGTCCATCATAAAGTATAAAAGAAAGCTACAGGAAACTTAGCTTCAACCAATGAAGTAACATGAAATAAACAAAATAAACAAGATTATACCTTCCATGATTTACACCTCATTGTGTCATAACTCCACTGTTCTTGGTTACAAATGATTTTTCTCTCAGACAAGTATTGGTAGCTTCCAAGATGGATTATGAAGAATGGACTGAAAGTTAACTGATACTATGATATGCAAATGATATTAAGCTAACATGCTATGAAAATGATTTATGCTCAAAACTCTAAAATACTATTTGCTTCAAACTCAAACTCACAGATGCAAGATAAAGACTCCTAGAATGACTGTAAGATTAGCTATTAGACTATTAGTTTCAAAAATGGCTTAGGAGACCTCTATTTATAGATTTTTGAGTGCATGAGCTTAGGTGGCGGAGATCAACGGTCATGATCAAATCTTGCAATTTTGGATGTCTATGAGCAAGAGGTTGAGATGTGAGAGAGAAAGGTGGAAGATGTTCCTCCTACTCCTACAGGATGGAGGAAAAGGTGGAAAGAGAAGGCAAGTGTCATTCATCTCACCTTGACTGAGGATGAAGACTGGGAGAATATAGGATAGTTTGAGAAGATTTAGGGATAAGAGGACAAGTGGACTCAACTCCCTCCAAAGATGTAGGAAGGTTGGAGAGAATATAGGGAGGTTGAGGAATGTGTGTACATACACATTATTTGGAGATTGAAATGAATGTTGAAAATAATGATATATTAATATAAATAATATGAATATCTTTAGCCACATGATGGATGAGTTGGCAATGAAGAAGTGATGTGGAGATGAGGGTGAGTTGGAAAAGGGAGATTAAATAATTAAGAAATTATTTAATTAAGAAGACTATAGGATAGTGGATAAAATAATAATAATTAGATATTAGATATTTAATTGATTAGAAGAAAGGCTAAATGAATTAATTAATAATTTTTTTTAATTAATTAATAGAAGAATGAATTAAATAAATTAATCTTTTCAAATTAACTATTTAATAGAAGAGTAATTATTAAATAAATATAAAATATGTATTTAAGTGCTCATAGCCAATTTTATGTGTATACAGTTTTATATTGATCTTGAGGATTGATAAATATTTGTTTATCTAAAGAAGCCATCCATAAAGGATAAAAAGCCATGGACATCAGTAGAATCAACAATTATGTCAATATTACAAAGAGAGAAATAATCTTTTAAAGAAGCTTTATTGAGACAATGAAAAATGGTACACATTTGAATATTGTTTTTGGGTTTAATGACAACAACATTATTCAATGTCCAAGGGGAATAGTCAATAGGGCGGTAAAAGATAGCTTATAGAACACAAAATAAAATACCAAAGGTACTAGATATCGTCTTTTGATAAAAGACTCTCAAATGCTGAAGATCTACGAAGGATCACTTGAGATTACTCCAAGATTCTTTTATGTTAGGTCTTAAGTTGTTGGATAGCTTCAATGGTATTGATGTGATTTGTTGTACCTACAAGGGGACTTACGTTGAACACCCGAATACTCGATGTTAGGATTCCCACAGATACTGAGAGGGGGGGTGAATCAGTATCTAACCAGTGAATTGAATTTCTTAACTTAAAACATGTAGAACATATTATAACAGTGTACCGGTATGCAAGAAATAATGCAATAAATAGAATTAAAAGAAACCACATGAAAAACACACCATAACACAATGATTTAACGAGGAAACCTGATGTGGGAAAAACCTCGATGGGATTTGTGACCCACAATATTCACTTACTGGCCAATAAGAGAATATTACTACTACAAGAGGGGCCTGCACATGCAGGAAGGCCAACTGCCTAGAGCTCACTCCTCAATGGGAAGTCTCACTGACTTACAATGATGGATTATATAAATCCAGTATCTTGTATTGCTGCAAAATAGCATCTATAATGCTAGATCCAGTACCGGTTTCTGCTCTACTTCTTACATAAACCCTTAACCTATAATTCACATAATAGGTCTGCCTTATTTCGCCTAAATATAATCTTTTTTCCCTTACTTACAAATGTTCTATAATGATCTCTCTTATATAAGAGTCATTTTACAATGATGCCAAGTCGGCTTACAAAGATTTTACAATAATAAACAAAATATAATATAACAAAAATCCTGTCGGCCTTTGTGTCGGTATGCTTCATTTCTCTGTCGGTGCCGGTGGTCTGAGTGCCGGAGTAGAGTCTGATCTTGCTAGTGCTGGTGTAATGCCTTGCTGGTGCCATAGGATTGTAAGGTTGCCATCAATGACAAAACCTTAAATCACCTACAATGTCTCATTGGAGTGTGCATATGCCAACAATCTCCCCCTTTGGCATTGATGGCAACACTCATGAGAAAATTCAAAAGTGTATCCAAAACTTGTAAACCAAAAATGTTTCCAAAAATATAAGAGCTCCCCCTGAGCAGATTAGTCTTCTGCCAGTTATTTTCTCATACTACTACTCCCCCTTTGGCATCAATGACAAAGGTTGCCAAGATGTTAGTAGAGTTGTAGGCTCACTCAACCTTGTAACTGGGTGGTTACAATTTGAAAAAGATCTGCCAAAATCAAGTTTATACTTTCCATAAACTTCTTGTTGTCCTTTATTGTTGTCTCTGTTCTTTGAACTGTACCGGTGAGGTGCTGCATATGCTCTGCCGGTGTTCTCTATCCCTATACTAGTGCCTCAGATATTTCCTTTCGTAATGATGCTAGATAGTCCAATCTTGGACTCAGTCTTAGTCTTAAATGGTTTTCCTTATTTACTATTCTCTCCTTTTCTCTTTCTAACTTAGGTAATTCTTCCTCAAAACTTGTTATCCTTTGCTCAAAAACTGATAATGTAGCAGGTGAGTTAACAAAATTGTCTACAAGTTTATTGATTTCATCCTGTACCTTGCTCATTTTCTTATCTATGTCTACTGTCAGAAAGTTTTTCTTGCAAGTATCTTTGTACAGAGTTTTAAATCCCTTTAATAAGTTACATAGTTTTGGTAGAAGTGTGTCAAATTCCCTAGTACACTTCTTTATCTGATCTTCAAAGAATTTTTACTTTTGAATTTCTACCTTATCCTTCAATGTCTCTTCCTTTATTTGCTCAATAGTCACTGTGTTCTCAGTGATGTATTTACACAAAGTGTCAAGTTGTCTTAAAGAATCCTTATTGTCTATGTTACAGTTAGGAGCTATCACCTTCAAAATTGGGATTGTGTCATCTATAGCTTTATAATCCTATGAACTACAGTCCGTTATCTTTTTTATGGAGTCCAAAAGTACTTCAGTTACATTTGTTGATTTGTAACCTGTTAAGGAGGAACCAACATTCTGAATTCCACCGGTGGAGGAAGTAACCAAGCTTGCAGTGACCTCTGGTGGGTCAGTCTGTGTTTCCATTTCTTTAAGCAATGGTTTTTGATCTTCTCCTGTTGTCGGTGGCACTGTTTCCATGTGAACCTGTTCCTATTTTGGAGCCTATTGCTCTGCTTGTCTCTTTGTTTGTTGCTCTATTTTAGTCTCAGTCTGAATCTCTACCTATTTCTATGTGTTATCAACTTCAACTTTCCTTTCAGTATTGTCAATGTTGTCAGTTGCCAGTGGCTCACTAGCCATATCTGTCTTGCCGGTTGTTTCTTTGTCTATCACAATGTTGACCTTTTGTGTATCAACATCAACTGTGTATAGTACCTCAAGATTAGGATTTGTATCCTCTATGTCCATACTCTCATCTATCGATTGATCTTCAGTAGTTGTTACCGGTGATGTAATTTGAGGCGGTGGGGATAAGTTATCTTTTACTTTGATGCTTGGAGGTCCACCAACCTTTCCTTTTCCTTTGTCTCTCTCCTTCTGGTATACCTTTATTGGTTTGGGGTTCCTATACTCTTCCTATTTTTCTTTCTCAATAAGAAATATGTCCCATACATTTTCTATTTCCTCTGTTACTTCATTCACTCTTCCAACCATTTATGCAATATGCCAGTGTGCAGTAGAGAATACTGACCGGTTGGCTTTTGCAATTAAGTTATCTATCTCCTTAGGTGAGTTTACTGGATAAACAACAAGTAACTTTTCAATTTTGATTTTCTTATCAAGATCTACAACAACTTGTCTTCTTGCTTCTAGTCTTTTGAACAATTCATATGGTAGATCATCTATTACTTCCATTAAGAACTTCTTATAGATGTCCATGTGTAAAATAACACTGTTTTCAACTTGTTCTTTGTCATCTGCTGACAGTGTATCATAGACCTTTCCTATGTTTTTGAGTTTCCCTTCCTCTGTGATTTCATATAGCAATTTGTCAAGAGGGGCCATGTTTTGGTTAGTCTTCTTCTTCTTTGGTGTCAATTTTTTCTTTGGTGTTGTCTTTCTAACCGAAGACCTCACTACCTGTTGTTTTTGTCTAGTCCTTCTAAGCGAAGGTGTGGATGCCGGTGAAGGATCCCTTTTCCTTACAACTCTTTTGAAGGTTGCAGGCATGTCACTCTCTGAAGAAGTAGCTACCGGTGATAGGTGAGTCTCAGGCTGTAGAGTTCCTAACTCATCCTTAGTGATACCGGTTTGTTTTAATACATCTTCTTTAATAGCCTTAGCCTGTCTAGAACCTCTTCTCACAACTGCTTCAACCTTTTTCACTCTCTTTTTAGATTGAATTTGTTTTTCTATGGTCTCAACACTACCAAATACTTCTTCCTTTGGTTCATTTGGTGCTTCCAGAAGTGCTTTAGCATAAGTTTCAATTATATGATCATCAGTCTCATAACCCATCTCTGCTACCCAAATTGTTCTTGGGATGACTGCTTCCATCCAGATCTCATCCTTTTTTTTTACAAAACATATATCATCCTTGTATTTGTTGACAATTTTCTGTGATAGTCTGATTCTTTTGTTCATCCTAACCTTTAATGCTTGAAAATAGTCATGAATGTTCTTTTCTTTGTTTTCAACCATGTTGTTGAATAGGTCTGTTAACTATTTTCCTACCGGTATATCAAATCCAAGGTTCTTACTGCCTATGCCGGGAACCTGTTTGGTTATGTGTAGCATCAAGCATACATGTAGATTTCCAAATCTAAAGGTTCTTTTCTTATCCTTCTTGATTTTGCCTAAGTTATCAATCAACCCATCTGCCTCTTCCCTCAAAAAATTAATAACTTGTTGAACACTATCAAAAACTTGCCAATGATCAGTGATGCTCTGCAAAAAGGATTAGAAAATATGTTGGATGGCAACACACACAAGAGCACAAGAAACAAACGTTAGTGTTAGCAATAAAAGATTATCCTAAATAGACATATCAAGAGAGATATTAAGCATGAAATAGAAAGCATACAAACATAGAATAGATCAACTATACTCCTCCAAATGCTAATCAAGATGCTCATAGTTGCTTCTCCTTTGTTCCTCTCCTCTTCAAGTTCCACATGAGTGTAGCTCTCAGCTTTTAGCACTAGCCATGGATGCCATATGGAGATTCAAGATGGTTGAATATGATAAGAAAATGCTATGCAAGTGTAGATAGTGATGTTATGTAAAATCTCTATGCTAATACCAGTATAACAACAATACTCTAATGCTTCCTCCTTTTCTTGAGGAGAAGGGTTCTATTTATAGAAGAAATGAGGAAATGAAGGGTTAAGATTGAGCAATCTTAACAAGGGTTAGGATTGAAATATATTCAATCCATGTGAGACTTTCAACCCAATCCCATGTTGACAAGTGTCACCATGAGGAGGCTTGAGAGGAGAGATAAGGAGCATTAAATGCTTGAGGGGACATGATGGTTACCCTAGGGGGTTGGGTTAGGGTTAGGTTAATGGATATTCCTTTTATCCAAGGGATAAATGAATGTGCAAGGGTTAAATGGTTACCTTAGTCAAATAAATAAATGCTTTGAAGAGACCCATGAGTCAAAATGATGGTTAAGTTAGAGGAAAGTCTCTAACCAAAGGTAAAAGGTGAGTTAACCATAAATGGTTGTGTAAGAGCCTTTAATGGCTTGGAAGACTTTATAGGTTAACCATTTGAAGACATAAAGCCTTTAATGGTTATTGAAGACTTTGAGGGCTTTGAGAAGTGACTCCAAGTTGCTTAGGAATGTGACAATATTTAGGGGATGGATTAGGCTAATTAGAAGGAGTTAGAAGAATCTAGAAGAGATTTAGGCATGCAAGTGGATTTTCTAGGAGAATGCAAGTGGGGGGAATTTTGGGATTTTCAATTAAAATAAAATCATTTATTTCAATTAAATGGTGTAATTTGCATTTCAAATAAGTATTAATTTATTTAAATGAGAAAAAGGAAGATAAAGCATTAAATGCTTGAAGACTTTAAGGGAAACCTTTAAAGGCTTAAGAAGACTCTAGAAGGAAGCCACTAAGTTTGAAGACTTTAAGGGAAACCATTAAAGGCTTGAGAAGACTCTAGAAGGAAGCCATTAAGTTTGAAGACTTTAAGGGAAACCATTAAAGGTTTCAAGTGGGTGAGGATAAATAGGATTTTAAATAAATAATTTATTTAAAATAGTTGTGCAACTTGCATTTGTAGGAAAATGCAAGTGGGTGGAGGATAAAGGTGATTTAAATAAATGTAAATGTTAATTTATTTAAATGTGAGAGATGGGATTTTGGGGGATTTAAATAAATATTAATCTATTTAAATGTGAGAGAAGATTTAATTAAACAAATATGATTTATTTATTTAATTAATGGTTTGAATTTGGTTAAGTGAATAAAATCAAATAAATTGAATAATTTATTTAATTAATAGGAGAAGAGGGTTAAGATGAATTAATTAAATATTAATTTAATTAATTATTGATTGATGGTTAAATAATCAAATAAATACTAAATATTCATTTAATTAAGTGGACAGATTTATGTGACTACAATCAGTATTGTTAGGATGGAAGACCTAACAATCACTTTTACATATTGATGTTCATTAACATTGCTGACATCATTTGGAATATCATATTGTGCTCCTATTGCAGCAAGTATATCAACATGCTTATTAAAATTTCTAGGAATAGACAGCAAATTGAAAGCTTGGAAGTCTTCAATAAGATCGCATACCCTATGTTTATAAGACTTCAAAAGATCATTCTTAGTGGTATGGAGACCTCTTACTTGGTTGACAACAATTTCACTATCACCATAAACCTGCAAATAGTTGATCCCTCTCTTCTTTGCCCATTGTAGACCATGAATTAAGGCCTCGTATTCTGTTGTATTATTGGTGCAGCTAAAAGAAAACCTGAAAGCTGCATAATATTTATCATCAATAGGGGAAACCAACATACAACCACCACCAACACCATTCTTACTTCTTGACCCATCAAAATAGAGCTTCCAAAGCTCATCTTGATGTTGATTATCTTGTTGTCCAGCATCCTTAATCAAATTTGTGACAACAAAACCTTGTTCATGAAACATATAGACTCCAAGGCTTATCTCATCCATATTTTTAAAAGGATCTTCCTCAAGATTATCAGTTGCCCATTCATCCAAAATAATATCAAGAATGTCATCAATAGGGGTGCTTGGATCACATGGAATGGGTTGGTCATCTTGCTCATGAATGGTTAAATTGGCATTGACAGCACTAGGGACATAGGGTTCTATGTGATCATTAGCTAAAGCTTCTGATTTAATAGTAACTTTAGTTCCATACCTAGTCCTAAAAAATGTATGTGACCAGTCAGATGACAAATAACCTCCTAATTTGGTTGTAAAGTCTCTTGATAAGCAAATTGCAAAGTAGGGTGGCAGGTCTATCACATAAACATCTTGCAGGATAGAAAAATTGGGGCAAGCATGGAGTGTTAGACTCAAATTTTTAATGACTCCTACAGTATTTATAGCAGTCCCATCTAACTGCACTACACCATTTTTCAATGGCTCATAAGTCAATCCTAATTGGTCAACCAATTGCTTGGGAATGACTAAGCTACTTGCACCTGAATCTATCATGCAGTTGTGCACTAGGTGTTGGCCAATGACTAAAGTGACATAAAAGGGAGGTGGTTTATTTACCTTGGATTGTTGGCACTGTTGTTCACTCTTCTGTTGAGGCTTATTGGTAAGAACAAATTTTGAAGTTTGTTGATCAGATGGTTGGGCAGTCAAAGGATGGTTAGACAAAGCATCATGTAACAAATCTTTTTGCCCAAGTAGGGCTAGTGAATCCCACATTAACACGCTAACATGAGTTTTCTTCAACTGATCCAAAATATTAAAATCGGTCATACTAACCTTTTGTTGTCCCTTAGTAGCAACAATTTCCTTTTGGATTTGTGCTGGCTGAGGTTGGCTTTTTGGCTGATCTTTGATCACCACAGGTTGTGATCTCTGAAGAATCTATGTATTTTGAGCAGAGAGAGACCCTGCCTGAGCTTGGGTATTTGAGAAAGGGTGATTATTATTCTTATCAGTCTACTGCCCCATATCGACAACCCTTTTCTTGGATCTTGTGTTGGCTTCTACAGGGATGTATGATTGATTTTGAGGTTGATTAACCCCACAAAACTCCTCACCTTGCCAATTCATCAAAGTAACATCAGGACTATCATGTTCCATTGGTACAGATTGTTGTTCATTAACCTCTTGAGACTGATTTCTTGGAACAACAACACTATTTTGCACCATCAATGTCTGATTTAAAACACCATTGGAGCATGTAGATTGGTTATGTGACTGGTTACAAGGAAAACACCACTCATAGTCAGCTGCCAAGTTGTTCTGGACTGGAACAATCTCCCTTGAGGAACTAGGTGTATTAGGATTATATTGTTGAAAGGGCCTTTGGTTAAAATTCCTCCTTTGACCTTAAGAGTTTGGCTGGTATGAGGCCTGGTAGGGATCTTGGAAAGGAATTTGGTAAGGTGGTTGGGTTTGGGCTTTCTTGATATTAACCAACTCATTACTAAAATTTTGCACAGTCTTTTGTAAATTAGCATTTTGCTCCTTAATACTAATTATCTCTTACAAATGACTAGGGACAGCATGCTCTTGAGCTGCAACTTGAGCATTATAAGCTGTAAATGAAGGTACAACAACTATAGCAAGTGGAACTACAGGGATAATGGGTTGTAAATCAGAAAAAATTGGCATGGGAGGCCTAGGTGCTATCTTCCCTGCTTGAATCAAACTATTTTCAGCCCTAACAACAACATCAAATGTTGTTGGCAATGTATTTTCCCCCCATAGATTGTATCATAAGTGCAATATCACTATTCAAAGCCTTAAGGTAAAACAAAAAAGCATAGTCATTAGAAGGTTTTACCGATACTGGAATCCGATTGAAACCAGTAGTTGAAATCCATCATATGCTCATGTGAAGCTCTTTTGATAGTAGTGAGTTGCTCCACCAATGAAAAATGATCTGACTTGTCTTCAAAATGTCGATTTAACAATTGTCCCAGCTCATCCCAAGTAGCTATTGATTTCACAGGCAGACCCCTGAACCACTGAAGGGCTTTCCCTTTGAAAGAGGCTGCCAAAAGTCTTAATGCAACATTCTCTGCAATGCTATGATGTACTCCACACAAGGAAGCCAAATCTCTAATGTGTTCAACAGCCATTTTTTGATCCTCTCCAGTGAAAAATGGCAAGCTCTTAAGTGTTGTTGCTGGTATATCATCATGTTGAACCAGATTTAAAGGACTACCCTGATTAAAAGGCACAAATGGATGTACCCTAGGGAGAGCCATGCTTGGTGTATTCTGATTAGAAGAACTTGCAAAAAGTGGATTGCTATAAGCTGTAACAGCAGGGTAAGAAATAGAACTAACATGCAACACACCAACTGTTGGATCTGGAAATTTATTAACTACCCTAGCTCTCCTTTTTGGGGATGATAGTTGGGTATGATTGACTAAGGCTGAACTTTGCCTAGTCTGGTATTTTCTCATATGCTAGGAAGGTTGGACTGCTAAAATACCAAAGATTTGTGAGTCGCCAGGTGTGAAAAATGATTTACTGCTACACACACCAAGACAACATACAGTGGCCTTCTATGAACAATAAATTCCAACGGTCCCACCGGGCGTGCCAAAAACTATTGTCACGGGGATTTGCACCCGATGCAAGCTTGTTATTCTTGCAATCCCGTGCAACATGGGACTACTCTCAGGTTGTGGGTACAGAGTTTACTTTAGTGGCAAATTTTTCACGTCGGCCATGTCGGAAATGGCAAATATTTTGTACCGACTGGGGGTGGCCATGTCGCTAGAACATTATCAATTTCCGTCAAAGTCACGGCCCGATCGCCATATGTTTTATGCAATTAAATGTTTCTATGCGATGATTTTGCCAATACAATATATGGTGGACACATGGTAAATTTAATTTTTTCACCTACACTCTCTGAGGTTGCCTTAATAGATGACCTTAATTTGCCTATAGGCATGTGAAGATTTGTTAGCCAAGGGGACCCAATTCGCTCGACATCTTGCCGACGCATGTCTCCATTCACCCCAACTTTCACCAACTATATTATATTTGCTTATTATTTGGACGACCTATAATCGCCTCAAAAATTACATAAGTCGTATTTGGACGATCTATAATCGCCTCGAAAATTACATAAGTCATGTTATAGTTACACAAGATTCGCCAAATATTTGTATACCATATAAAATTCCCATGGAATTCACCATATAAGGATTGGTATAAATACACACAAAGATCAGATCTATCTCAACACAATCTGGTGGGTTCTAGGCTCTGAATTCTGATCAATAGCAAAGTTTTAGACCAAGGAAAATAATTGTTGTTGATTGCATTGGCGACTGCTAGTGACCTAAAGCCTAAAGGTGAGCGATCATATTTTTGCACTGGTATATTATACATTATAATCTATTATTGCTTCTTCAACAATTTGATATTTTTTTGGCAGCCTTTTTTTCATTGGAGATGTCGAACAAGAAGAGGGGTAGGAAACCTAAATGTGAGGAAGGCTAGGAGAGGGCAACAAAAAGCAGAACGTTGTCTTCGTACTTTGGCATTGGAAAAGATTGTGGTGAAAATAAGGAAGGTACATCACAAGTACAAGTACAAAATTCACCACTTGCACCACATGTTGAAGACGGTGGCAAACCTGATATCTCAGATCAGGATGATCTTGAAGAAGATTATCTGGTAGATACCCAAGTTAGCCAGAATGATATAATCGACTTGGGTGATAATGCCATTGATGATAATGCACAGAAGGGGAAAAGAAAATCCATATCAAAAAAGGGTGAACCACAATCAAAAAAAGATCAGGAGTGAGATATGTCAGCGAGGAATTTTCAAATTAATTGGGCATCAAAGTATCCATTCATTGAACCAGTGGAGAATCCAATCGAAGGCAAGCCTCCAATAGAGTGGAGGTGTAAGATTTGCCCTTGGAAACATAACAAGGAAATTAGGTTGCAGCTAAAATTTGACACCATAGAAAAGCATATGGGTAAAGTTTATGAAAAACAAATGATAGACGGGGTTGAAAAATCAGTGATAAGATGGAAAACAAAGGAGGAATGTAAGCATGTGAGGAATGCCGAAGAGTATTATTTTCATGAGAAAATATAGATGAAGCCTGCTGAAGTTAAAGGTTCTATTGAAGTTGTTTTTAGAAAAGCAATGCAAATAGAACAACTGGGCAAAGTTGTTCAGTTAAGCGTTGTTTTTTATATTTTGAGCAGAGGGCGTGCTATGACAGATTTCCCATCAATTAGTGGTTTATTACACTTTTTGAAAGTTCCTAACTATCCTAATAGACACTGGTCAGTAAACAGTGGATGGGAATGGGCAAGTTGTCTTGCTGAGGTTAAAAAAGAAGATGTAAAGGAAAAAATAAGAGAGTCAAACTTTATTGCATTTTCTTTAGACGAAGTTACGGCAGTAGACAATACTTCATGGGTATGCATGCATGTTTATACTGTAGAGAATCATACCCGCCAACCTCATCTACTATCTATTGCCAAAATGAAGGAGAGTGCAACAACGGAAAATTTATTTCAACTAGTAAAGAGAATTTTAATTGAATATGGGGATGACATGACGGTAGCCAAAAAATTGGTTTGTGTTGGAGCAAATGGGGCTTCAGTAATGCAAGGTCACAGGAATGGTCTTTGTACAAAGATTGAAACTTCATTTGCACCGTACATTACTGCAATTCACTACATAGCTCACAGAATGAATCTAGCTTTTGGAATTGTGAGCAAGTTTCCTTTGGTTAAAAAATTTAAAATTTTAATCAGAGAGCTCTACTCACACTTCTGTCGAAGTCCCAAGAGATTCATGGAATTTCAACACTTTGCTGATGGAATAACTGATGGGAACAAGCTTCTCAAGGATAATGATACTAGATGGATCTCTTTGGATGGTCCAGCACACTGAGTGTTTTCAGAATATCCATCCTTGATTGGACTATTTCACACAACTCACGACGAATCAAATCAACCGAAATTTCCTGAACTTCTTAGCAGGTTAAGTAATTTAGAGACACTCTTAACTTTAGCAACTCTTTTTCCCATGCTAGAGGAAATGAGGAATATTATGAAGGCTGCCCAAAAAAGAGCTCTGTATATTGCAGAATATGCTACGCTGCGTAAGATGACATGCATGACCCTCGACAATCTCTATCAAAATCAACCAACACTATTTGATGAAAAATTTGTTAAGTGGTGGACACTCACACATTTGAACAATTCTGATAACTTTTTACAAATCGGTGCAAACGGGGAGGTATATGCCAATGTACGGGGAGTTGAGATACCAATGCACTTCCATGCCATAGTCGACCTCAAGGAACCAAGAAAGCGCCCCAGGAAGCAACTAGCAAGAGTTACAAGGGAAGATTTCGACAAGATTGTTGAGACTGTAACTACTTTCATGAAGAAAATTGCGTATGATCTTTCCTCACAAATTAGAAGCAAATTCCCTCCTGACAACCTACTCGAAGCCATGTCTATCATGTTTACTCATTATTGGAGCCTCAACAATGCAGCCGATTTTTGAAGTAAGCTACTGACTTTGATAAAACAATTTTGCATATCCAGAGAATTGAATGGAGTAACTATAAATGGAATATTAGATGAAACTCATCTTCGAGAGCAATCATCTCATTTTGCATACACTATGAGAGAACAATATGCCAAAATGGAGAACCCCCACGAAGAGGGATCAGTAACAAGGCTTTGGAAAACTATAGCTAAGAACAAAATGTTGCGTGATTCAATGCCAGAATATGTGAAGCTTGCTTATTTATGTCTTACCATGATATTGGGTTCGATGGAAGATGAGAGAGTTTGCAGTGCTTTGGAGTTCCTAAAATCAAAGCTAAGAAACAAACTAGACAAAAATTTGGAAAATTCTTTGAGGCTCTATACATCTAGGTATGATGTCCACACTTTTCCTTAGGATAGGGCACTGCAAATCTGGAGGTCCAAATGTGAGAGAAGAGGTTTGGGCAACACTTCAAACTAAAGTGCCAGTGGGACTATTGCCCCATGTACTAGACCATCACCTACTAGTAGCATTGAGATGTAGTTCAACAAAGGTATGCAGACTCGGAGTGAAGAAACTCAAACCACAAACAAGAATCAAGAAAACTCTGAATTTGATGAGGATGAATGGCAACCGTAAGAGATTGGTATTTATTAATCTTATTACTATATCTCATCATTCATATTACAAAAGTAAATTACTTTTTTCAATTAGAATTTAATATTGATTTGTAATTGTATTTGTCAACTTTCTATTTCCAGATTTAAAATAGCATAATAATAAAAAAACCATAATGTGTTTATTGATACAGAGATGTTTATTGTTTATTTATACATGTTTGAGTCTCAAATCTGTGTGATACATTTCAGAACCATATGATACAATTCATCCAATAGTAATACACATGTCGAGGACTTAGATTTTCATTAATTCTTTCAAAATATAGCCATATGATACAATTCATTCAATAGTAATACACCAATCTGTGTGATTCTCCATGCAAATTGCAAAAGTGAATACAAAGTTTCAGAACCCTTTGCAAATGACCCTAAATTCCCTTTTATAGAAACAAGAGAGCAACAACAGCTCTTGTGTGATTCTCCAATGTCCATGCAAAAGTGAATACAAAGTTTCAGAACCCTTTGCAAATGACCCTGAATTACCTTTTATACAAACAAGGGAGCAACAATAGCTTCAGGTCGAATTGCAAGTTTGCAACATGTGAAGACTAAACATCAAAATCACAAACTCAGCACAGATTTATATGGCCATCACAGGTTGTATTAGCAATTTAACATCTGCTACACGTTTGATGTCTCCTGTTCAAAAAATAGAGTTCAAAATTAAATATTAATTCATGCCATGACAAATTAAACATAGATAATAACAGTGCCTAATACCTACTAATCAGAAATAGAGAAATGCATAAATGTTAAAGAAAGGGAGAATTTGAGAATACAAATTTAGTGGCTGAAGTTTTGCACTGTGCATCATAGATTCATAGGCTGAATTAGCAAAATAGCAATAGCGAGTGCTGTTTTTTTCCTATTCATAAAATAGATTCATAGGCTGGATTAGAAAAATAGAAAACAAAAAAAACATAAAACCTTGAAATTAAGAGTAAAAGAAGAAAATTGTGCAATATATATTATGATTCTTAAGAATTTTGTGCCAATTTTTGTAGGGTGCTCCACTCTTCGTCTGATGGAAGGTCAAAATTTTGTAAACTATGGAAAGTCAACTCCAACTCCGTCAACATTCCATTTTTAGAAGATTTACTTGACATCACTGTTTCATCCAATACCGAATTTAGAGTTGCAAATGGTTGGATGAATTCTAGAAAGCTTTGGGGAGTTGCGTCCTTTGGAAGCAAGTCTAAATCAGACTTCATTTTTATCTCCATGCTTTTTTTGAAAGCTTCTTCTCCAATGAATTTATTTGATGTGTCAACAGGCTTAGGCAAACCAAGTTTAATCAAATTATTTTTCTTTTCTTGTAGCTTCAATGTCTTTTTTCCACAACTTTCCATAACTTATATTGTTTCCCTTAGCTTCTGGCATTTTTTAATGATAGATGATGTCTTAATTGTGGCATCAATGCAGATCTTAATTCCCTTGGATGCCAAGTAGCTGTCACTGGAACTGTAGACTACTTTGAGAATTTTTTTTGCAACATCCTCTTTTGAATAAACATGTGTGCTCTTCTCAAAGTGCCCTTTGATTTTTATATAAATTAGTCTCATACTTTCAGTCAATTGAAACCATTCACACAACTTCTCACTCCTCTGCATTATTTGCCGCCAAATATTTTCTTGTATATACTTCGTTGTATTTTTCATATTATCTTTCAATCTATCCTCCAGGGTTTTTATTTTATCATTTGCATCATGCAGGTCTTCTTTCATGTGTGCACATTTCTTTCTTTCTTCCTCTACTTTCTCTTGCAAATTTTTTTCTTTTTCCTTCCCATGATCCAATAGGTCCTGTAATTTTCTCATTTCGGCGGCAGCAGACTCATAACTTTTGTATAATTTTTGAAAACTGGCTTTTTCCTCAACAATTTTTTTACTGCTTTTAGCCAGTTTTTCTATCAGGTCCTTCAATTCTACATCCATCTTCTCCTGCTCTGCAATTTCTACTTCAGAGCCCAAATTTTTTATCCTTTTCTGTAAATCATTGCACTTGCTATTTGCTGCTTTCTTCCTTGATTTTTTGTTTTTTAGGTCTGCCTGTAACTTTTCTATTTGTTTCTCCAATTTATTTTTTTCTCTCTCCACCTTTAGTAGTGAAGTGTAGACCACTTCGTTAGTCCTTTTTGACACACTAATTTTGTCCACATTATGTACTTTGGAAAAATCCATTTGGAGGGTGCTAACTTGAAATTGAGAGGGATCTGTCTGACTATGTGGTGGATTTTTATCTTTAGATGGGGCCGGGGGCATAACAACCATGAACTCCATCATAAATTTATGTGGGTCATATGTTGGAAATACCCTGTTCCTTCCAGGTTGTTCATTTAAAACCTCAGACACAAAAACCCTCTGAAATGCTTTCTTTTTTTCTTTATTTGCTTTTGTTGTGTGTTCATATTTTTCATAGCATGAAATTGAAAATTTGGGCTTGCTAAAGCAATTGAATGTTTGAAAGGTGACATAGGAATACCATAGGCTCCAATTCCACTTATTACTGTGGTTTTTAACTAATGCTTGACTAGGACTACCAACAACAGTTCCTCATGTTGTCCCACTCCCACTAACACTTTCATGTGTAGCTTTCATAGTCTTTTGAGGTGTGTGATCTGAAGCTGCAAATGATTGATTTGTAGTGTCAGTGGCACTTGATATAGGATTCTTAATAGTATGAGATTGAGTATCTACCTCTAGTGGCCTCTTGCGAGAGATATTTTGTTGTTGCCCTTGTCAAACACCAAGACAACTAGTATTAGTAGTAGTACCCATGCCATTCCCACCAATCACAGTGGCACTTGACTGAACAATAATATGAATACTATCCCTAGATTCCCCACCAGTGGCAGTGGCACTTGATTCACCACCAATGGGAATACCATGACGTGGTGGTGGTTGTGGATTTGAACCTGAAACAAATGTAGGTGGACCCTGAGGGTAATGAGTAGTACTTATCCATGATGAATCTGAAGAATCAAGTCCAATGACTGGTTTAAGATGACCTTTTTATTTTGACTGTGATGGAAGTTGTACCTGAAGTGGATACCAAATGCCCTCTCCTCTGGCACCTAGACGACCACCTTCAAAACCTATTTTTTCCATAAGGTCTACCCCTTTGCTATATTTTTCTTTCATGTACTCATTGACTCCACCTAATATTTTTTGAGACTTTAGTAGTTGTTGGAGGGGGCTCAATGGCAACCTCATGCTCATCATCTTTAGTCCTGCCATGCTCCATATCCCACAATTTACTAAACTCTGCATCCTCGTCGATGCTCTCAAATTCTACACTTGTCTTTGGTTCACCGAGATTCTTCCTCATAGTCCAAAAATCATTTATTTTGGTTTGAGTCCAATAATTCTCTTTACATTCATGCAAAATTGATTTGGGAATAGATTTCTTAGATGGATTAGTAGATTTAAGGTAGAAATTGTAGGACCTCCTATTTTGGATGCCCTGGGCCTCCTCTATTGTCCTTTGTGTGTGCATTTGCAATGCCATAATTTGTGATGAAATTTCTTCTGTTGAAATGTTATTGTCAGTTGCAATTTTCTCCATCTCTTTTTTAACCTCATCCAAGGAGTCCATGTTTCTAAGATTTTCTAGCAATGGTTTACTTTCATGTTGACATAACGCTGAAGAGTTCCCATTTTTCTTAAGCCTTGCTTGAACTACACCGATTGGATCATACTGCCAGAGACACTCATCACCAAAGTTAAAAACTGTCAAAAAATCATGTGTCACATTGAATGCTTTTCTCTCAAATGTGAACCATCCACATGATAAAGGCAAGGAAGGAAATATGCTCTTCTTTTGCTGACCATGGAAGTGCCTATTTGTGCTCTCCAATTTCCGTACATACTCTAATGCAAATACCCTCTTTGTCACATGTATTGGAAGTCTGTATGGTTTTACTGTTGATCCATAAAACCTTAACACAAT
Source organism: Cryptomeria japonica (assembly GCF_030272615.1). NCBI lineage: Eukaryota > Viridiplantae > Streptophyta > Pinopsida > Cupressales > Cupressaceae > Cryptomeria > Cryptomeria japonica. Next base: position 653,756,536 of record NC_081411.1, read on the forward strand.
GAATTCTTCCATGAAGAACCAGTCAGCCAATTCTATTTGACTTCCGAGTTGAATGCAATCTCTACAAGACACAGGCAACCTAGGCATTGGAGTGCTTGTAATTTCATTATACATTGGTGCCAAAAAGAAGTCTACAAAATGGTTGTAGTTCTTTCTGTTATCATGCATCCTTATCTTTGGTGTCCAATCAAATATTGGACACTCTGTTCTCTTCCCATTCTTCTCATCAATCTTATAGCTCACAATTTGAAGCTTGTTGGTCTCAAATATTGCACGATACTTGGATAGATGGAGATAGCACAAGTAGGATGAGAACCTAAATGTCTTACAGCAACCTTTTTTTATCATTAGTAATTGTTTTTGCATGGATTTTACAATGTGCTCAATAAAATTATATCTTACTAGCTGACCTACACAATGGATATTATAAATCATTTCAAGAAGGCTTGCACCCACTTTCCTATCATTTTCTAATCCCAGGCAAAACGACAACAAGGAAATAGTATCCCCAAACCCATGGAACAAAAATGTTAGAATCATAAGGAGGCTTATGATTCTGATCCAACACAATACCAGTACCACTCTTTATTAGAGCTTTGATAAATGAATCTCTGCGACTTGGATCGAGACTCTCATAATTCCCTGCCAGCTTTTCAAGGTCAATTTGGACGTTTCAGTTTTGGGCTTCAAATCCTAGGTTCAACAAACGAGCAAATTATCCCTCATTTATGGATAGAATTTCATCTTTTGTATTTTTATTGACAATTGCTTTTTTATCTTCATCATAATTTTTGGCACAGACCATGACAAAATCAGGGCAAGGGAATACTTTAGGTAACACCATGCTTCCCAATCCAACATCCCACGATGCGATTTTATTTATTTTTTGTTTTAACATTGGGTTGAAAACAGTAAATTTTGCCTTGGATGCATATGTCGCCTTACTAGACAATGTATATCTAATATCTATGATACACTTTTCACCATGGATAGCAAGGTCATAAATATCATGGTATTCATCAGTGAAACCTAGTGTTTTAACCAGTTCGGTTAGGCATATTTTGTTTTTCACTTGGCTTCTTGTTGAACTTCTGCTTCTCATTTTCCCCATCACTATTATTGTTAATAATTCAAAATAATACTAGATAAAAACCTGAAAATCCTAACCCTCAAATTGGACCACGAGATTACCAAAAGCAAAAAAGGTGGGATGTAGGTGTTCTAGATTTTACCCGGAAATTAGAATTTCTATTTCACTAGATTGGCGCAGACAGTCTCTGTTGCAACTTGCATTCCTCAATCTAGTAGTTGTTTCTGAATCTCCCTCGATTTACAGGTTTGTCCATGAAATGAAAGATGATTATGATTTACGAGTCTCTTATTTTGAAAACTCTGAAAAAGTAGAAAAGTAAAACCTAAAGGGCAAAATATTTAGAATCATGTTGTAATTTTATTAATTACTATTAATAACTATTCGATGCCGAAGGACAAAACATTCATTACTTCATTATAAATTCCAAGGACATTAAGAATCATGTTGTAATTTTATTAATTATTATTAATAACTATTTGATGCCGAAGGACAAAACATTCACTACTTCAGTATAAATTCTGAGGACATTAAATGTAATACGTTCAATTCCGGGCAAAGTTCTCCCAAATGTGTTCACTTCCCACATTCGGGCCGAAATCCACCCTAAGTCGTTGATCTTTGCTCATCCAACGGACGAGGGACCAAGGTACCTGTTGTGACTTTACGGGTCTATTTTTTAAGTCTGTTTAATAATTTTAAACTTCTGCCCGAAAAAGTGCTTTATAGACTTAATTATATTTAATTAAATTTAAAACGTTTCAATTCCAGGCGAAGTTCTCCCAAATGTGTTCACTTCCCACATTCAGGCCGAAATCCACCCTAAGTCATTGATCTTTTCTCATCCAATGGACGATGGTACCTATTGTCAGTTATCGTGGGTCCCATGACTTCTGCTAGTTTTCGGGCACATCACCATACTCGTGTCACTTTTCTGGGCAAAGTTCTTAGAAAGCTGCCCACTTCCCACATTCGCCCCGAAATCCACCCTAAGTCGTTGATCTTTGTTCATCCAACGGTCGATGGTACCTATTTTCAAATGTAGTGGGTCCCATGACTTTTGCCATTTTTCTAGCATGTCACCATACTCGTGTCACTTTTTGGGTTTGATTTTTAAGTCTATTTAATCATTTTAAACCTCCGCCCGAAAAAAAGCTTTATAGACTTAATTATATTTAATTAAATTTAAAATGTCCAATTCCGGGCGAAGTTCTCAGAAAGGTGTTCACTTCCCACATTCAAGCCGAAATTCACCCTAAGTCGTTGATCATTGTTCATCCAACGGTCGATGGTACCTGTTTTCAGATGAAGTGGGTCCCACGACTTCTGCCATTTTTCTAGCACGTCACCATACTCGTGTCACTTTTCGGGTCTGTTTTTAAAGTCTATTCAATCATTTTAAAATTTCACCGAAAAAGAGATTTATAGTCTATAGACTATAGACTTAATTATATTTAATTAAATTTACAATGTTCAATTCCGGGCGAAGTTCTCACAAATGTGTTCACTACCCACATTTGGGCTGAAATCCACCCTAAGCCGTTGATCTTTGTTCATCCGACGGATGATGATACCTGTTGAGAACTTGAGTGTTGTTAGATGTCGTCGGTCCCATAATAAGAGACATTTAAATTTTAAAGATGTGCAAATTGCAATAGTTTGAGATAACTTTTAAATATAATGTTAATAATATTTGTAAAAATTTGAAATTCAAAAATAGTATAAAACATGAAACTTAGATTCTAGAATAAAACAAATGACTAAACAAAAATATAAATTTTGATATACAATTTGAAAGGTAAAAGGTTAATATAAAAAAAGAAAACATTCAATATTAAATCTAAAATATTAATTTAAAGTTTAACAAAATTCTTTGAAAATATGTTTACGATATATAATTTTAAATAATAGTTTAAAAATATATATAAAAGTTCAACATAAATTTAGTGTATTAATTTTAAAAAATGTGCAGTCCTCAACTTGTTAAGGCGAGCAAATTTGGAAAGTACAAATGCCAAGGTGGTGATTAATTGTTGCAGAAGGAGTTGTTTGCCGCATGTCGCACGAACGGAGGAAGGGGAGGATGGCAGGAAATATTTTTCTTGATCTCATGGCATTAATCCCTTATTGTGCACATTCATTCCCCGACCTATAAGAGTTAGGACGGAGGCATAATTTATTACCTTTTGATTTGTGTACCAGTTTTTGCTTTGAAGCAGAACAAATCTGTAGTTCGTAGAATCGTAGCTTCTATAAGACATTTTTTGCAAGAAGTGCTTTTAAAATTGCAGGTGACCATGGAGGCCAATTTCACACTTCGAACAGACAAAAAGTTGGTGCCCTTTTTGGGCAAAGTATCTGATAAACGAATGCAAGGAATGTTCAAGTTTAAGGAGGAGAAGTTGTGGGTGGCAGCTCGACTGATGCTTGCAGAGGAGGTGGCACATATCAATCACCGATATCGAACTAACATGGAGGTTTACTCTCTGATTCTGGCATGGACCTGTGAATTTGAACCAGAGGTGGAAAAGGTAAAACTCACATTGGTCAAATTGATTGATGGGGATTTTTTGATTAACCTGGATTCAATCTTGGAGTGGGTGGTGTTGGGAGTTGGCATTCAAATTAAGGAAGGGGACAACCAGGATGAATTACTTCCTTTTATTCATGGCCCAGAGGATGAAATCAAATACCAGTGCCGTGAACGTGCCCGAGTGGGATGGGAAGCGATGAAACTCTTTGTGAAATTAACTAGGGTGGATGAAGTCCTGAAGGCTTTGCATGTGGTGGCAATGATGGAGGTTGGTAGGGAATTGAGAGATAGGGTTGAAGAAGGAAGGGCCATACAGCTACTGGCAAGCTTGGAGGGTGACCCCGACTTCGGGTGCCTAAACTGCATTCCAAAAATGAAAGTTGAAGCGGCAAAAGGGAAAGCCAAAGCATTGACCTCTGAGGAGGGAAGGGACTGGGAGGAGGCGAACCAGGGGGATAGTGAAACTAAGTGAGCAGCCTATCAGCAATAAACTGGTTTTTTTGTCTGCTTGTTATAAGTTGTGGGCAGTGTGGTTTTCTCTCTATTTGTGTTTATGCATGAATGACTGCAAATTTTGTATCTTGAAACTTTTGAATTAATAGAATGAAAAAACCTTTACCGATAAACTTTTGTATCTTGAAAATTTTGAAATTTTGTATTTTGAATGACTATATATTTATAAAATTATAATCAACCATAATCAATGTACAAATAATTAATGGAACAAACTGAATTTTTTTGTTATAGCATTACATAAAAAAGATTACAGTATTAAATTTATTTCCATTGTTTAACAAATAATTGAAATAACGTATCTCATATACAAAAAGCATTTGAAAGAAATTAATTAATAAAAATCAAATAGAATCATAGAAAGCATTTTTATATCCATAAGACTGTAAGAGGCAAACTGAAACAAACTGGAATTTGAAAAATTATCATTAATATTTATGCTTTTGAAATTTACAATTGTTTCGTTTGAGGCTTGAGCCCCCAAAAAACTTAAAAGCCAAAATGAGTGAGCCACTGGCACTAAGCCTCTTAGGGTTCGAGGACATAGGAAAAAAAAACTACAGGGGGGCGGGGCTAGGGCACCAGGCATAGGTAGAGGAATTGTTTACAATTTTGCCCTAAGAATCTGGCCCTCCTTCCATGTAGAATTCTTTAGACAACATAAGCTGAGAGAATTCTTCAAGCCACATGTAGTTTGGAAAGTGGTCCAGGAGGAACCATTTCTGGAGGAAGTCCCTGCCAATCCGCGCTCATTTTCTGTGACGTGTTAGCTGCTCCGCATTCAGGTTTAGGAGAAACGGTTGTCTGGCCACTGGCACTGCTTGGTCAGGGAGGAGAAGCTTGGATAATTCACTTGCCCAAGGGATCCCCACCCCTACTTCTGCAAGGATGACAAGAGTAATGTCGTCTCCAAGGAAGTCTTCCTTAAAAACATTCCTCAATAGCATCAGCATATCCACCTTATCTCCTCCCAGGTCCAGAAGAGACGCTAAGAAGCGGGATGTAATGTCTGTGTTAACGTACCTATTTTCATTTTGCAGAAATTCTCTGCCCAGCACCATCTGCGCAACCTCATTGGTGAACGACCCAACCTCATTGCAGATTGATTGGAGGGTTGGGTCTCTAACGGAGCCTAGAAAGGCCCTCTGGTCCTCTACAAAAATGCTTCTCAAGCAGATGAGAGTGTCCATCTTGAGAAAACAGATTAACAAATTAAACAACCTGAGCCTATAAACCTAAAATAGCATGAGCTGAAGCTCCGATGATTTATCTACCAAATGGCAAAGGCTAATTGAAGATGAAAGAAACAGAGACCGTATATAAATTGTTGAAGCTCTTGATTGTAATAATTACTTCTTTAACCGTATTAACTGCTATAAAAAAATTTAAATCTTTCGTATCTCTACAAATCTTTCCCACAAATGCACTATTGTGAGAAAATGGAAACAACTATGAACCAGTACCAAATTGGCAAGTATCACATTGGAAGTCATGGGGACAGAGTGGATTGCCATAAGTGAATAGATATATATTAAATGAAATAAATTATCGATCGTGATTCGTGACATTTGATACGTGTCTATTGAATCCAATTCCATTCCAGGCACTTTCTAGTGAGCTATGTTCTCTTTAGAAAATTGGGCCGAAATAAAACTTCAGCCATTGATCTACGATCATCGAACGGTTTAAAATCATTGATAGATTCTAAGTATGTGTCACTCTTCACGTGTCAAAGAGGTTGCGCTTATTGATACATCATGCAGAGTCCAGACTCATTGTATTATAAATTTATGTGATGTGATGTACTATGCCTTGTCTATTAATGGCAATGAATTCATGAAATCGCCAATAAATTATATATTTTTCCATAAATAACAAAATATTCACCAAAACAAATTAAATTATTTTCAAGCGGTGGATAAAAATCACCAATACATTTAAATAATTTTCAATCAGTGGATAAAAATCACCAATACATTTAAATAATTTTTCCTTCGGAGTAAAATTTTTCGCTCATACAATTATATATTTGTTCCTTTTAACAAAAATTATTCACCTCCCACAATAAATATTTTGCCCATAGAACAAGGTATTATTTGCCAGAAATTTATGGAATTTTCGTACCCTAGAAAAATAATCGCCAATACAAAATAATTTTTTCCCCATTTTAAAAAAAAATTTCACCATCGATATGAAAATTTCCCCCCGAAAATAATGTCTGATTTGCCAGTATTTTACACAGTTGCCCGGGGGGGTTTCTTAAAGTTATCCCTGTGTGGGTATCCTATAGTGAGCATAGACCTCCAGATTATGGGTTGGCTCCACTCAGATATCCTAAGAAAACTAATGACAGAAACTTAATTTGGAGAAGGGATGGAAGGAAGATTATAAAAATGAAAATGAACAAATAGGTGATGCACCAATTACTAAAAAAATGACTTGCTCTGATAATAAACTCACAATGATCCAATAATGAAACTAAAATGCTCACATCTCCCTAATGCGTACTTGCAAAAATGATTCTTATGAAAGGATAGCTTTTTGTTGTTCATAAAAGGATAATATACAATGTTTCCCACAATCTTGACACAATAAAAAAACTTACACAATCACAGACCCGCACTATAGTATTCTACACCATGAACTAAACATTGAGGGAAAATAGATAAAAGGAAGGATTACTTGAATAATAATCACAATTGTTTCATTCAAAATGTATTCACAACAATATTTAGAACTTGGATACAAGAGAAGGAACTCGCTTTTTATTGAAAAGAAAGAGTTTCTATTACAAAGTCTGAGCAATGGTCATCATGAACAAGTTATAGAAGTGTGAATATCTACTGCCACAGAGATCAGACCCTAGACCTACCAACTGCGAATCCGCCAACCCCCTTATATTGAACTTGCAAAAATTCAAAATTCAAAAAAAATGAAAAAAGGCTCTCAAAACATGTGTTTACATTTATGCACCAAATTAGAGTTGTGACTGAAAGAAAAACTCCCTTTCATGCTGATTCCACCTGGATGCTACCAGACTTGGGCCTGCTTTCTAGTGATTCTGTTGGATGTCATTATTTTGGATCGCGCACCTTCTTATCGGATTATCGATGTAACATCAGAATAGTCTCGCTGATAACCAATGGCGTGCTCCCAACAACATTCTTTTTTGGATTGACTCTGCATCCTCTTTCAGGTCTTCAAAACAACATTGGAATGAATTACCCGATGTTCTGATGCTTCCTGCATTACCTTGTGCCTTTTCCATTACTCTGCACTTTTCCATTGGGTTATCAGGATAACATTGGAATAGCTCCTCTCCATAACTGATGACCTGCTATGCTGCTTGTTTGTTAATTTGCCTTTGAACCATTGAATTGGTTGAACCGTCATTGAGCCATTGAAGTACTTTGAACCATTGAACCATTTTGAATCATTGAACCAAGTTGAAGTTCAAATTCCAAGTTGATCCGCTCATCTGCAGACATTTGCCACGTATCAGCCTTTGATTTGCTTATGGGTCCACTTTGTCTGCCATCCAGACTTGGTCTGACTTGGTTCTTCATCTTCTCTCTAACAGGGCGCATCCTCACTCGTTCTGAGCCCACCTCAACTGCCACCTCGCCAGTCGCCAAGTCACATGAGATAACCAGCGAGCATCTTCATCATGTGGTATAGCGACGATCGTTGATCTGCCCTCAAACTGCTCAAGCTTTAACTTTCTAAGCGGCTCTCACTTTTCTGCACGTGCTTTGTCGCCAATTCGCTATGATAACTCAACATGCATCTTTTCATTGTGACAGCCGTCAAATCTTTCTTGATCACCATTGATCTACCCGAATCTGCTTGATCTTTAGTCTCTCTAAGCGACTCTCTCTTATGCTACGGTGTCACCACATGTCACGCCTCTATTTCGCTACATGATCCACCTGGGTGCCACTTCAAATTCCACCTGGATGCCACCTCACCACCACCAGGCCCACCGTTTACTTTGGTTTGCTCTGCTTCAACCTTTCGGCCAAAATTCCTCTTCGGCTATCCATTTTTGTGTCTCATTGAAACCGTAGTTTCATCGATGCCTTTACTTTTTGATGAAACCGGTTAATATCTCTTCGATGTGCCTTTGTTGATGGATCCAAGCACTCCATGAACTGCTTTCTTGTCTTATCAAAATCTTAGTTTCATCGACACCTTTCATGTCTATGAAATTGATGCCTTCGGTGAATCCATATTGAGATCCATCGAACCCACGGTTTGCTCGACATTCATCTGTCATCTGTCTGCCACATGGCACCCTTCAATTGGCTCTGGAGTTTACCTTGGCGCCACCTGGCCTACCAGCTCATCAGTCGCCAAGTTGTGGCTTCTAACAGTCGAGCACTTTAATCTTGTAGTATAGCGATGGCCGTCAGATCCTTTGCAACCTACTCACCTGTTAAATTGCCCTTTTATAGCAAAATTTCACCGCTTTGAGATGTGTGCGCACACGGGAGGCCCACCAACACTGAATTGCTCCTTGTCAAAAGCCTGTAAGCTTTGACACTTAAGATATACATGGCCTTGCACATAAATACTGAAATGCTCCTCCATGTGGCCAATGTGGGATAAAAGGTTTGCCTTAGCCTTTTCCAGCGGGTCATCGGGATAAGATGAAAACACTCCCTCTGATAGCTGATGACTTCGCACACCACTTTGCAATTTCTATCAGGTGACCGGGATTATATAAGATAGTTCCTTTTGATAACCTGATGACAATATTATGCGCTCTGCACTACTCTTTGGGTCTTCGGGGTAAGTCTTGTCGATCAGGGTAGGTCATGCCGATAAGGCAAAAATTCAAGAAAACTGCAAAGAAACACCCATTTCCATCAACATGTTGGGCTCAACCCTCATGGGAGCCACATTTTACCCCACATGTTGTCATCCAATGAATCAAAAAGTTATTTTCCCTGTGTCTGCACATGAAGCAAACAAGTTAGACAAAAACATGTATTCTTTTCATACTTAGCACTTGTTTCTCCGTCTGGGACACATTGATCTAATATCTCCTGGATCATGTTGAGCTAGTAGAAAAAATAGGTAACAAATATCATTATAAACATTTGCATGCATGATTATCAAATAAAAAATCAATTGCATTTCATTTCATCATCATATCATCACATGCATATTCATAATAACATCCATTTACATATATAAGCATTTTTCCATAATCATTTTTATATAGGTAAAGCAAATCACATTACATCATATAGATCATCATCATATCATCAAGAAAACATCATGAAATATAAAGGAAAGGAAAGATCATCATAACATCATCCATCTAATCAGTGCATATATAATCTATGTAATTAATGCATATAAGTCATCATCAGATAGAGTAGCATGTATATAATAAATCATGAATCATCAACATCATATAGGGTCCATGTCTCCATATCATCATAAAACAATAAAAATTCCAAGTATACAATGATATCACCATAATCAATAAAGTACAAATGTCTCAATGATACAAATACAAGATAAGATCAAGTCTCAAATCAAGGTCATCTTGTACCACTACCACCCAACTATGTTTGTCTTTGTGGCTGTGGGCGAGATGATCCTCCAGATGGCCCTTCTCCTCGATCCCTACTCCTCTCAAGAGGCCCCATAACCCTACCATTGTTGATATCCATCCTTCTGGATACAAGAGTGGACGCGTAGCTCCCAACTCTCTGGCTCTTTGAGACTAGATCCTCATATCATCGACACCAGTATGATGTCTCCTTCCCAGCCTGATACAATGCTCTTACAATATCATTTGAGAGAGTGTAAGATCTAACCTATTGAATATGATCAAGGAAAGCCTGTGTATCTTGTTGTCTCCTCACATCTCTATCCCTCTCAACAGTGAGTGTCTGTACTTGTTCCCTGAGCTGCTCTATCTATGCTCTGAGGTCATTTATGGTCTCCTATTATGGCACATCCTACTGGGTTACATCCTTTATGCTCTCATCCCCACCTCCTCTCCACCTGTCGAAGTTTCCACCCGAGTATCTCTCATGATCCTTTGAATCCTCCTCTACCTCATCCCAACTACTCTGAGCTGCAATAACCCTTGGATCTAGATGAATCTAACCAAAATTAATACTTCTCCCTCGGGCCCTGTTTAATCCTTTTCCTTTGCCTAGTCCTGGAGAGGGTAATCCTCTCGCTACTCTAAGCTCTCCTCTTCTTGTATCCTGACCAATCCACCCTGCATATCTGACTGTTGGAGGATGTACTCCTCCTACCCTCCCAACCCTGCCTGCATCTCTCCTTGTTGTGGAAAGTGGTCTCCCAACCCTACCAACCTATGCAAAAGGTCCTGCTTGGACTCTCACCTGACCTCCCCTCTGTCCTCATCTCCCTCCTCTTCCATCTCCACCCTCATCCCCCTTATCTCCCTCGACCTCTCGTGCAGCTCTCAGCTCTCATCTGTGTCTCCGTCATCGAACAACAAGATCATCTGAATTATCCTCCTCATCTCTTGAGTTGGGAGAAGGGTCTATTGGATCAATGATGTGAGGAAAAGGGTGTGCAAGCATATACTGAGCATAATTTATTGTGACCCTAACATCCAAAATGTGTAATCTCAAATCATAAGCTACCATCGGCATAGCCAAAAACTCTGCATGTGCTATCTCAAAAGATAAAGAAGGGCCCCAATCTTGCCTATCCTTGTATCGCCATGCATACATGGCAACACCAGAAGACATGTGTTTAATAATCCTGAACTATCTCAAAATGCAGCCAAACAACTGTCGCTCAATAAAATAAGGAGTGCAACCAATCAAAATACCTACTCTGCAAAATCAATGGCAAAGTCTGAGAATCCTCCATCCAAGGCTCACAATCAATATATGCTCTTCAAATCACAGTATCCATGGAGTCTAAAACCCATCGCCAATACTCCATCTTACCCAGCTTCGGTTGAGTAAGGGTACCTCTGTACAAATATACATATGGTTGGACATCACTGCAAACTCTATCATGAATAGGGTGGGTAACAACAATGTGCTCCCAACACTAGACCTCTAGCAGTGTACATCCAGTCGATAGATTAGAACTCTCATCATAAACAACTTGATGTAGATCATGATATAAGTGTGCAAGTATACACAAACCCCATGCATAACGAGTCTAATGTTGCATCATTCTCAGCAAGATCCCACCCCAACCAACAACAAAACCTTGAGATCTCCTATCAAGACAAATGAATCCGCCAATCAAGCCTACAAGAATCACTGGGAGAGTCGCATAGTGCATAATCATGTCCTCCCATCTAATCTCTCCTCCATTGATGTTGTCATCTGCAAACATGGCTTTGAAAGCCTCTATCCCTCCAAGATCCTGGTAATTGTACTAGACTAACTCACCAGTCACATGGATGTGTAAGATCCAGTAGACATCCTTGAGCGGTACACTAATCTCACCAATGGGTAGGTGAAACATGTTATGCTCTCTATGCCATCTCTCAGCTAATGCAGTCAATAACCCCTTGTTATGCGTAATGTCAGGCATATACAAGAGGTGACGCAATCTACACACATCTATATGTCTAATCTCATCTTGTGTCAGCTCTGGAACTAAATGGTGCATGGCTGAGAATTTCTCCCGACACTAGAGATCATCAAGTTTCTCCTATTTAAACAAGAGAATTTGACCTTTATCAATCATCTATCTATCAAATCTAAGAGATCACTAATCTATCAAATAATCAAATCAAATGATCAATCACACAATCAATCAATGTGTTCAACCAAATCTATCACGCTCTTCATTGGAGACTGAATCGGCCTCTTAGAGCTATCAAATCAAATCAAACCATCAATTATGGTTTTTAATCAATCAATTATTTATCCTATCAATCAAATTCATCAAATCCTCTATCAATCAAACATCAATCGTCTATCAAACTATCCAATTACACATCAAATTTCATCAAATTGAATTTTAACATTGACAAAATTAAACAAATTCAATTTTTAACTAAATGCACTATCCAATCATTCAAATGCACTATTCTATTCACCACAAGTGCTAAACTAATCAAAAGTGCTAACCAATTTATCATTTGTGCAAACCCAACGAACAAATGCGCTAAATCATTCAAATGCGCTATCAATTCAATCAAATGCGTGAACTTATCACACAAAGGCATTAAACCTTCAAATGCTCTAACATTCCTAATAAAAGCGAGAACAAATAGAGCATATGCGCTAAACTAATAGATGTGTGAACCAAAACAATGAATGCACTAAATTACGATGCAAATGCGCTAAACTTAAATGGAAAAATTGGAAAATTTTGAAAACAATTCCTAACACGTGTGAAAAACATGAAAAATTGTACGGAAAGCTACAAACAATCTTGGGATAGGTCACTCACCAGTGGGTCATACTCATGAGGTCTCTGGTAATGTCACACACACTCCAATCAATGGCTCTCTAACGGGATCACCATTTTGCCAACTCAGCACCAATTTCTTTTCTCTCCCAAAAGCTAACAAGAATGCAAATGAGGATAAAATTAACCTCATATATCTATATCTCTTAACACTTTGATTTCATCTTCAATAAAATTGGATCTTCCACCTCCTATTGATAACAACATGGATAAAGATTATAAATTACCTAATAATGCATTCTTTGGTGATGATTGGGGCTCTTTAGAATTTACACATTTCTGAATTAGTGAGTATAAAGTCTTACAATCAAATCTTGAGACACCAAAGGTTGTTTTGGTAGCATCTATACAATATTCTTCTTCTCAACCTTCTTGTTTTTCTAAAACATCTAGGATTGACATCCCAACTTCTTCTACTTCAACAACTTCTACTAATTATACGACTATGTCACTAATGATGAGCCACCATATTTTAAAGAAATGACATCCCTTTATGATTATGGTTTTAAAATATTTTCTCGATTTAGATACAAAGGCAATGGTTGTAGTGTAAATGAGCAAGGTCTTAAATTGCACATAGAGCCTAATCCACATGACTCTACAACTAACTTTGGAAACCATTGGCCTTCTCTTATGCAAATAAGATATGCATGTCTCAAGGCTCTTCTTCATCACTTAATCTAATTGTTCCTGAAACGATAGGTATGAGTTCTTCTTTTATCACACTTTTTGATATTTTCCCAATAAATAAGGATTTGGCTGAATTTATGGGAAATTACATGAACACCTCATCTAATATCGTCATGATCATGGACTTACTTATTGTTTAAATGTTGAAGCATAATTTGGAAAAGATACTTCTTTAAAGATAATATAGAGAAGTCCCAAGAATTCTCATATGCCTAATGTCCTAAACCATAGTACCCTCCTTGTTGGAGATATTGTTGATGTCTTGATGGACCTGACTAACTTTGAGAAGGTTATAAAAATTAGAAAGTGCTTAGATGTTGATGAAAAACATGAATGTTCTTCTATCTTACATGAATTTCTTTAACCCTTTGTTTGGTCATATTTGAATATGTTTGGTATTGATCCACAAGTTGTGCCACACAATGTCATGTTGTATCCCAATTCCAAACCCATAAAATAAAAGATAAACCCCAAGGTGGAATTGTTAGTTAAGGCTAGGATTGATATTCTTCTATAAGCTATCTTTTACCACCCTATTGACTATTCCCCTTGGACATTGAATATTGTTGTTGTCATTAAACCCAAAAACAATATTCAAATGTGTACCATTTTTCATTGTCTCGATAAAGCTTCTTTAAAAGATTATTTCTCTCTTTGTAATATTGACATAATTGTTGATTATGTTGATGTCCATGCCTTTTTATCCTTTATGGATGGCTTCTTTAGATAAACAAATCTTTATCAATCCTCAAGATCAATATAAAACTATATACACATAAAATTGGCTATGAGCAATTAAATAAATATCTTATATTTATTTAATAATTATTCTTCTATTAAATAGTTAATTTGAAAAGATTAATTTATTTAATTCATTGTTCTATTAATTAATTAAAAAAAATTATTAATTAATTAATTTAGCCTCTCTTCTAATCAATTAAATATCTAATATTTAATGATTATTCTTCTATCCACTATCCTATAGTCTTCTTAATTAAATAATTGCTTAATTGTTTAATCTCCCTTTTCCAACTCACCCTGATCTCCACATCATTTCTTCATTGCCAACTCATCCATCATGTGGATAAGGATATTAATATTTCCGATACTAATATATCATTATTTTCAACATTCATTTCATTCTCCAAATAATGTGTACATACACACATTCCTCAACCTCCCTATATTCTCTCCAACCTTCCTACATCTTTGGAGGGAGTTGAGTCCACTTTTCCTCTTATCCCTAAATCTTCTCCAACTATCCTATATTCTCTTAGTTTTCATCCTCAGTCAAGGTGAGATGAATGACACTTGCCTTCTCTTTCCACCTTTTCCTCCATCCTATAGGAGTAGGAGGAACATGTTCCACCTTTCTCTCTCACATCTCAACCTCTTTCTCATAGCCATCCAAAATTTCAAGATTTGATCATGACCGTTGATCTCTGCCACCTAATCTTATGCACTCAAAAATCTATAAATAGAGGTCTCCTAAGCCATTTTTGAAACTAATAGTCTAATAGCTAATCTTACAGTCATTCTAGGAGTCTTTATCTTGCATCCGCGAGTTTGAGTTTGAAGCAAATAACATTTTTAGAGTTTTGAGCATAAATCATTTTCATAGCATGTTAGCTTAATATCATTTGCATATCATAGTATTAGTTAACTATTGTTTTGTTCTTCATCTGTCATCTTGGAAGCTACCAATGCTTGTCTGGGAGCAAAATCATCTGCAACCAAGAATAGTGGAGTTAGGACACAATGAGGTGTAAATCATGGAAGATATAATATTTTTTATTTTGTTTATTTCATGTTACTTAATTGGTTGAAGCTAAGTTTCATGTAGCTTTCTTTTATACTTTATGATGGACTAATAAGTTTCAAGATACTTATTTGGTATTCAACTCTAGCCTCAACAAAAACAACTTTCATTACACCTTGGGAAATTTTTTTTGGGTAATCATACCTTTTAGTCAAAAGAATGCTAGATCAACGTACCAACGTTTTATGACCCTCATATTCCATGACTTCATTCACAATATTTTTTAGGACTATGTTGATGACATTCTGGCCAAGTCTTCCTTGCATCAATATCATGTCAAAATCCTCTATCAAATCTTTGAATGGATTCGTAAATACAACATGCACTTGAATCCTAAAAAATGTGACTTTGGTTTTGATAGTAGAAAAATATTTGGATTCATTGTTCCACATCATTTATTATAGTAGAAACAAAGAAAACTAATTTTATAGTAAATATTCCTCCTCCAAAAAATATTTCTCAACTTCAAAGCTTACAGGGGCAAATTCAAGCTATTCATTGATTTGTCTTGCAACTAGCAGGTAAAACTTTTCCTTTCACCAAATTTCTTAAGAAGTATTTTCATTGTAGTTGGAATGAAAATTGTCAAAAGGATTTTGATGATTTAATATTAACAAACCCTCTTATCTAACAACCAATGATCTTTAGACAACCTTTCTTGCTTTGTGCTTTTGCTTCATCCAATGCTCTTGCAACATTATTGGTACAACATCATGATGATGGAAAAGAGAATTTTTTATTCTATATTAGTCATACTTTTCTCGACTATGAAGTTTGATACTCTGCAATTGAGAAACATTATATTGCTCTTGTGTTTGCAATGCATAAGTACATTATCTTTTTTATTTTGAATTTTACATCATTGTAAAATTTTACCTAATGAAGCATTTGTTTTCTAAGATTGATATTTCGATAAGCCTTGATAAGTGGATCATGTTTATTATAAAATTTAATCTTAACTTTGTCTCTTGAAAGGTAATTAAGGGTTAAGCATTGAAAGACCATTTAGTTGAAGCTCCTTCATCACTTGTTCTCCCAAACCAAGATTCATTCTCTAATACCATAACTTTTTCTTGAATATTTATTAGAGGTGTGATATGTTATTCAATGGTTCTATATGTCAAAATGGCTATGGTGATAGTGTTATATTAATACCTCCTTCAGGAAAGCCAATTCCTCTATCTTGTCATCTCAATTTTCTATGTACCAACAATATTGTAGAGTATAAGCCCTCATTGTTTGTTTGCATGTAGCATTATCTCTCAATATTTAACATCTATGTATCTTCAGTGATTCATAAATGATTATAAGGGAACTCACTAGCCCTTATCAAGCAAAGCAATATAAGTTATCTTAGTGTAGAGACCTATTGTTAGAAACTGCATGTAGAAAATATCAATTATATGCAAATAAATATTAAACAGAGGAATGAAAAACACATAAATAATAATAGGGGAGACAATTTTTAACATGGTTCACCCAAAATTGAGCAACATCCACCAAATAGAGAGGCCAATATTATTATCTAGAAAATCGAACCAATTACAACTAGCAATCCCTTGCAACTCAATAGCGCTACAAAATGCTCCAAAATTATCCACAAAAAATCCTAACCCTTATCCATTTTTCAATACTTATTTTGGTTACAAAAATAGGGTTAGAATATGTCCGCCAATAGAAAAAATCATTCGTGGTGCCTTTAGAAAATAATAAAAGTCGTTTGAGCTTTTGGGGACACTGCCCCCAAAACCCTGTTGAGTAATTTGGGGATAAAATACGCTGATAAAAGTGGGGAAAAGTTAACCTTTGATTCTAACTATGATCCATATAACAACACATATCCTTATCGTTGTTGAAGAATTTCTCTTCTTTCACCACTGATATGATTCCATAAAAAGATAATCAACATGTGGATGCAATGGTGAGCATTTTCTTCCTTATGTCTTTAGGTGATTTGTTTGTGGTGTACCAATTTGTCATTCATAATCTTTCCTCGCTATCCATTTATAAAAATCACTCTAACATTTCTTTTTGTTATCACATTTATTTGAATGTATGGTATGATAAACCTAGAGGATCTGGTTAATACTGAGAGGGGGGTGAATCAGTATTAACAAAAACTAAAAATTTCAACACCAAAATAGACTTATCTCAGTTCTGAAAACATTCAACATTTAAACCAAATCTTCATAACAAATTTCCTTATCAGATCTAGATAATCATTCCCTCTTATATGACCTTATTAATTAGATTAACTATCAATTCTATATCAGAACAACAAACACAGTTACCAACTTATTAACTGATTAGAATGCTTCATCAATCATATAATCATCAATATCGGTAATCACTTTAAGATCTCTGATAAAAAAAACATAAAATGTCTTTACGGGTTATCAGAAATAAAACATGAACATCACAAGAAAAGCATACCACATATGAGCACCATGTTTTTCACGTGGAAACCCAAATATGGAAAAACCATGATGGGAATTGGTACCCACAAATATTTTGCACTCTTTCAGAATGTGCCATGGTAGGAGCCAAGCCTAGTTAGAAGCTTACAATGATGCCATGTTAGGAGCCAAGCTTAGTTAGGAGTCACCCGGTTAAGGGATTTACCTCAACCTTGTTAGAAGCTTTGATCTGTTAGGATCAACCTCGCAAGAGGATTTAGAACTCAGATATTGAGTCGCCCTATTAGGGGATTTTACAATGTGAGGCATGTTAGGACCTACCCGGTTAAGGGATTTTAGCTATTGTAATTGTTAGAGAACAACATTGAATTATCTTTGTATAGAACTCTCCTTCTTGCTTGATCAAATCCAATTAAGTTATAATTCTGCATCTCTCTGGCAGATCTTCACACACTGGTTCGACTTCTCACACTTCTCAAAATCATCGACACTTCAAAACATCAACCTTGCTGACATAAATAACACTTACAACTAGGTCGATATCAAAACCCTAAGACTTACTACATAGATCATCACAGATCTTTACAACTCATTATAGATCATCATAGAGATCATTACAATTAATTACAAATCAATATCAGTCATTGAATGATCATAAATCATCACAGCAAGTCGATCTGGTACAAAGTCAAACCCTTAGCACATTTCGCTAAGCACTTTGCACATTCCCAATAAAAAATTTCTCCAAACACGCCAAAACATATTTCAAACCCATCACACAGTTTGTGTCGTGTTATCATCAACACATGAACTTGATGTAGATCATCACTAAACCCAAAAACATACCAGTTAAGAGAATTCTTTACTGATCCTTAAACCCTTCTTAAACCCTAGCAAAACTTCATCAGAAATTCAAAACATGCCTTCCAATAACCATCATAGAATGCAGTTCCGGTTACATACTCAAATCCATCATAAAATCTTATGTATCAAACCACAAGTCACCAAACATCGCCAATCACCCGATTCCATTAAAACTTATCTGCTTTACCGTTTAAGATCCTAATTCGCAGTCTTGTCGGTAAACTCTATGAAATTGTCAAACTCTTACTCTGGTAGACCAAATCACTTAGCCAACAAGTCAATCACTGAAAACCAACTGTAAACATCATTGAACATCAGTTGAACATGGTTGACATCAATGACAATATAAATAATTGATCACGTCATCTTCCTCTACCAGTACAGTCATCCACCATCATCTCATCTTCATCAGTTATGTCAAACATGCCAACAATGGTACTTCCAAATATTTCAATACTTGAGTGATGGTACCTTTTTAAATCCCTAATTTAAAAGTGAAAAATCTCATATTCATAAGATCACAACATGTTACATCATCTTATGTAATATTATTTATCATAGAGGATAAAATTGTCTTCTTCTCTATTGCCTTAATAAATCAAAGATTCACATTTCCTTTGATGAGGCTGATTTAGGTGCCTATGGGGAGCATTTTGGTGGTTTTCTTTTTGCTCAAAATTTGCTCTATATAGGTTATTATTGGCAAAGTTTGAAACGTGGTTCTTTTTCTTTCATCAAAATATGCCCTCAATGTGAGAAACGTAACAATTTGATTTGAATTTCTACCCATGATTTTTTAGCCCAATTGTCACCTTATCCTTTTTTGTGTAAGGCTTGGATCCTATTAGAAAATTTGATCATCTTCTAAAGGGCATTTTTTCATCATACAATTTGATTTGAATTTCTAACCATGAATTTTGAGCCCAAATGTCACCTTATCCTTTTTTCTGTAAGGCAGTCTTATTAGAAAATTTGATCATCTTCTTAAGGACATGTTTTCATCATCATAACTATAGAATACTTCATGAAATGGGTCAGAGTAGTTTCACTTCCCTTTAAAACTACTGAAGTAAGCTCTCATTGTCTTCTGATAACATCATCTTTTGATTTGGTCTACTATCCACTTTGATAATTGATCATGGTGCATCATTTAAGAAAAAAAAGTGAAGAGGTTCCTTGAGAGATTTCACATCCCACATAACTTCTCTATGCTATATTATTCTCAATCAAATGGTCAAGTAGAAGCTTATAATAAAACAATCAAAACAATTCTTCGATAAACTTTTAATAAGCAAGGAAAGGATTGACAGTGACACATAAACCTTTCTTATGCATTATGATCTTACCAAATGAGTGTTCATATAACTACGAGTACCACATTATACAACCTCATGTATGGTGTTGATGCAATCATACCCTTGGAGTTAGAAATTCCTTCATTGTGAATAACTCTCAATGGAATCCTTGTTGAAAATTGTTATATAGAACAAAGACTTCAACAACTTGAGATGCTCGATGAACAACACATAAATGCTCTCAAATGCCTCCAAGATTAAAGAAATAGTATGCAACATATATATAACAAAAATTTCATCCTCTGATCCTTTGTGATTAGTGATTTGATGCTCTATAATAATTAATGCAATGTAAACACCCCTCTAGGTGAGAAAGGTATATTCACCTCAAACTAGTTAGGACCCTACATCATCACCAAAGTCTATGGATCAAGTGGATATAGACTACCTGCAATGGATACTATGCCTCTCAAAGAATGGAGTAATGCTAATGCACTTACATAGATTTAATGCTATGCTAGTATCTTTTTAATAAATGTTAGAATAGTAAGTTTCTTATCTATTTTGTATACATTGGTTCATTCATGACAAAAAATTTAATGCCTTGAATTATTTAAGTAATTTATTTACTATGAATAAATTACTTCTTTGTTAGCATAAAATTCACCAATTTGTGCATCATGTTAGTTAGATCATCGTCACATTAATTAAATAAATGATGGTATCTAATGTGACATATTCTACACTAGGAAATTATTCATCATATATATTTAAGCAATTTTGAATAATTTATTTGATTGGATCACGCGATTCATTTATTGTCATATTTATTAAACAATCTTATTAGGTTTAATTAAATCATAATTGTATTTAATTATTCATACATGTTAATTACCACATTTAATTAGATATGTTATACATTTAATTATTTCAATTATATCACAAATGATATCTACTAAATCATTTCATAACACAAATTTTAATAAAAGTGCTCATATATATAGATACAAAGGTTTTGATACATTACATACAAAAAATCACCACTGTCACAAAATGTGGCATCTCATAATACAATAATAGTATACATCATCATGCAGGACTGTGAGTAGCAGATCCCTTGAGTCTAGGTGGTAGTTGTGTGAAAAAATATTATCTCTATGAGTCTATAGACCATAATTGACTCCTAAATCCATTTCACTTCTCCAAGACTTGAAGCTCGCCCCTAATCTTTGTTGCCTCGACCCTCATTTTTGTGTATTGTTTCTGTAAACTATCTCTCTTAGCTTAAAATTGGTCCACCTTTTCCTATGAGCATACCACACAAAGATGACCCACTATGGGTGTTGGTGTTGTCCTTGTTGTCTATAGATCTACTAGTGCCTAGTCTCTCTTACTAGTGACTTGACAAAGCTTCACTATTCAACCCCTCCTCATATGTTTCTCTTATTTATTTCATTGAGTCAAGGATGTCCATATGTCATCCAATGGTCAGTTGAGGTCTATAACTAGCTCGCACCAACTACTATGTATGTACTGTAGGGACCATCTCTATTATGAACTAACCTATAAAATTGATACATGCCCATGTGCCAACTATAAGATGAAAAACAAATATGTTATTAGGTATCTCATCATATATATAAAAAAATAAAATTCAAATGTAAGATCTAGTGTTCTATGAAATTATAGTGCAAATACTAGTCTCTCACATGGGTCATTAACCTACCATTTAGGGTCAACTATGGTAGTGATTGTGATTGTACCTATAGTTGTTGGTGTGGGGTACATTGTAGTAGCAACCTCTCTCATCTCCATACACTTGTAATAGCTCAATGCCTCATATATGGTAGGAGCGGTCGTCACATATGAGGAGGAGACTTAGGTCTCTCCTTGGTTGTATCAATGCCCTCCTCTTGCTCGTGTCCACTCTCTGCATCTAGAACCAACTTATCCTCACCATCATCACCATTTTCCTCCTACTTTGACTCATCTCCATGATCATCCCATGACATAGGATTATAGATAGGGTGGTTTGTGGGAAACATAAGGGTAGGGCATGCAATGCTCCACCATGTGACATATTCTTGATTCATGCTCATGTCATTAGATATGGATATAGGAGTTGTATCATACTCCTCATCTACACCATCAAGTTGCATCTTTCTCCTCATCCTCATAATCAATTAAGGAAACATCTATGATAGTGGATCGATCCTTAATCTCTTGGCCTTACTACACTGCATGTTGATCGTATGTAGGTTCGTTCTGCAATAAGAACCCCTACACATGATTAGATAATCTAGTTACTTAGTTTTATTAGAACACCATGATGATATGCTCTTTATGATTGACAAAGAGTCAATCTTGCTTCATTTGTGTCAATTGTTGAGCTTGGCCAACGCATAGCCTCATATTATTGTATGGTCTCCATATGATGTATGTTGGTTATTGTCTTAAAAAATAGATAAAAAGTATAAAAAATCACCACACTAGTGTAGCATCCTAAAATTGCACCCTTTGCAATTTTGACCACATTTGGGGCCCTCACCTTAGTGTTCTCATACTCATGCTTGATCAGGACATATTTATGTTTGTGCCATACAACAATGTTCATATGATATCATTTTACCTTGTTGGGACCCCTTAACCCTAGCCCAATTTGGGGTAGGACCAGGGTGTGGTGCCTTGGTCATGGTCCTCCCTAATTGGGGCCCAATTTGAACCCTAGGCCCTATCCAAAATTTGAGTGGGAATTACTTCTCCATGTCAGCCTATGTCAGAAAATTAATATGCTTGACGACAGGCAAGTATATATAGAGGTCTTTCCCTCTCATTTGGATAATAAGGCAACAATAAGGGCAAATACAAAGAGAAGGCAAGGAGAAATATAGTCAAGCAATCAAGCATTCAAGCATTCAAGCATTCAAGAATTAATCATCAAGCATTCCTAGAGGTCTTCAAGGCTGCATATTTCTCATTTATCCATTGTGGAGTAACATTATATCATTCAGTTGCAAGAATGTGTGTGTGAATAGGGTTTTTTCATGTTCATGCCATTTCATATAACATATGTGATTACATTAAAGAATCAAAATATCATTATCAGTCATTCAGATCTGAGGTATATTCTTCCATCATTTTATTTTAGTATTTTCAATAATTAGTTCAAGGTTGATTCCAAACCAAGGTTGACTTAGGAAAACCCCTATTCCAACCCTTTTCCTCCTTCTTTCTGTATGCAGGAAAACAAGTGTGTAACTGTGCTTCTCAAAATAAAATTTAGACACGGAGATGGAACAACCCTTTTTGGTGTGCAAAAAATTTGGAGGACCGTGCTTCCACGTCATGGTCCTTGCTTTTTCAAGGCATTTTCACAAGGCAGATCTGTAGCTGCACAAAAAAATCCTGAAACTGTAGCTCATTATTTTTCTCAGTTTTGTCTTTAATTTCAGTACTTTACTCTAAATCAGCATTTCAACTTACAAAAGAGGGAAAAACACATCATAATCAATCAATCCACTTAGTATTTAGTCCTTATTTGATTTGTGAGTGAATCTAGTGGATTCCCTTCCCTCTTTTGAATGTAATATTTCCCAATTGAAATTGATTTAGAGGTTTCTCCCTTCTATGTTGCAAACCCTAAGTTAATTTTCTACATTACATTTTGGTGTACCCGACTCCTTACACCCTTATTTTTTATTTATGTTATCAAATGTGAATGTTTATGCAATTTAAAATTCAAGTTTTCATTTACAAGTTTGATTTCCTTGCAAATTTTAAAAATTTAGGGGTTAATTTCACTAATACCCTAATTTTGAATTTCAAATTTGAGCTTGTGAATTGCATAATTTGGATTAATTGTTTCAGATATGAGTGTTTTTCAAATTCAAAATTTCAAATATTCATTTGCAAGTCAAATTTCACATTTAAATTTTCAAATTAAGTGGTTTATTACAAAAACCTTAATTTTTAAAGTTTTAAAATTGAGTTGGTGGGTTGTTTAAATTTTGAATTTCCCATTTCAAATTTGCTTCAAATTCAAAATTGCAATCTTGGATCAAATTTCAAATTTAAATTTTAAAATTAAGTGGTTAATTAAAAAGAGCCCTAATTTTTAGATTTAAATTGATTATTTCAATTCTCGAATCTCAACATCACATTTTCAATCTAAATTTTAAAGATTAAGAAGTTCTTTTTACAAGACCCTAATTTTAAATTTAAATTTATTTTAGATCATTTTTAATTTTAAAATTAAGAGGTTCTTTTTACAAAGCCCTAATTTTAAATTTAAGTTTCTCTTGGGTAATTTTAAATTCTAAATTCAAATCTCCTAGTGGGTAATTTTAAATTAAAATTAAGAGGTTATTTTAGCAAATCCCTAAATTTAAATTTAAATTTCTTAGGGGGTTGCATAAATTTTCAAACCAATTTGCTTAAATAATTGAACAATTGCTTTTACAAAAAATTTATTGTTTAATTGTTTCAAAATTAATTTTCCCTCCTAGATCTCAATTGAATTACATAAATTTAGTGGTTGAATTTACAAAACCCTAATTTATAATTCTAAAATTACCTTGTGGATTGCATAATTCTTCAATTGTGTTTTTCAAATCAAGTCCATTGCATTCACTTCTTTCATTGCAAGTTTCATTTTCTTAAAAATGTCAAATTTATTTTTGCAAGAGAAGGTCATTAAGTTGAAAGGATTTAAGATATATGAAAACCCCCTTTATGATCCTTTCAATAATTCCTCTCCCTAAAGAGGACATATTGATGCAAGAAGATATTTTTAACACTTATGTCAATGATCTCCGTATTTGGGATGAGCCATTGGAGGATGGTGTGGATTATTCTCTCAATATGTTCCTCCCCCATAAGAATACCTTGGTGAAAGAGGATGATATTATGGTAAAAAAAGTTGAAATGAGTGAAAATTATTTTGATAACACTTCACCTTCTATTCATTTTAATAACCTGCCCCCTAGAGATGAAGCATTAATTACATATGATAGTCCCTTTCCTAATGTTGGTCTTAATCACAAAAATGCCTTAGAGAAAGAGGATGATCCTATTTCCTATCATTATAATGTTTCCAATGCTCTCTCTCCCAAAAATGAAGAGCCTAACAAATATCATATCAATGCCATTCATATTGTCGAGAAACCAAAAACTATTCCTGATTATCATGCAATGCCTTACGCATATAATAATGAAGTATTTGCATTGGAAATCGATGAAAACATATGAATTGAAGCACAATATGCTTTGTTAGTTCCTATAATCCTCTCTCCAATTCAAACAAGTACACCATCTCCTCCTAAAGTAGTTCCTAAAGAAGAACTCTTAGAGGATGATTGGGGGTCCTTAGATTTCACATCTTCTTTTTCTAAAAAAATATAAGATGCTTGAATTTGATAATCAAAATTTGTATCTTGACACATGTCTAGAAATTGATTGGGCCTCTTTAAACTTAAATCCAACTCCACCTAAGAGTAAACCCTCTCTTGATCCTACACATGAATACAATGGACAAGTTTTAGGATGTGTGCAACAAAGTCTTGAAATTCATGAGAAATCATACTTTTCTAGTGAAACGCTAGGATTCCAACCTCTTCCTTTGTCAACATCCCCTCCTCCATTGTCTAGTTAATCCACACCTTCTCATTCCAATATGGTATTACAGCAAGAAAATGTTTTGTCCAATCTTCTCGATGCCAATTTAATCTTTGTTCTTTGGTCTAAACGAAGAAGGAAATGTAGACAACATCTTGAAAATTATTATTTTTGCAAGTATCATCAAATTCATGGCCATTCTACTAACGAATGTCAAGCTTTGAAAAAAAAATATATAACATTATATTGATTTAGGCAGCATAACAATTATATCTGACAATGAATGAAATATTTCTCATAATCATTTCAAATAACATTCAAGTCCCTATTATGTTGCTCCTCACTATGTGACATTATTAGCCTACCTATTGGGGGATCATTATCATTCATGGTGATACAATTTCAAGTGCAATCATACTTAGTGAGAAACATAATAGTCTATTTATTCTTGTCTCTATGCCTGGGGGGGCAAGAATATTATATTTCTTCTCGCTAAGGTTTCACTATTTTCTTTATGGATTGCATTGTTCATAAATTGATTTCCTTTTTTGCATGGAATTATTCTTCATGCGAGAACATGTTTGTTCCTTGGTTAGGACCTATTCTTTGTTTGAAACAGTATGTCTCTTATGAATAATTTCTCCTTAGAGGAGTTTGTGATCCTTCTTCTCTCTCTTTCTATTTGAAGATTGCCTTTTCTTTTGAGTTTCATTTTTCATAACACGATGTCCTTTCTTGCATAGAATTATTCTTCATGCGAGCACATGTTTGTTCCTTGGTTAGGACCTACTCTTTGTTTGAAATAATACGTCTCTTATGAATAATCTCTCTTTGGAAGTTGTGCAATTCACTTGGGGGCAATGATTTATTTTTCTAAGGATCTACTTTTCCTTTGTTGATTGGTTTTTGTTCATGATTTGATGTCCTTCCTTGTGTGAAGCTATTTTTTTATCAAGGATTCTCTCTTATAAAAGAGGTGTAAGTCCTTGGCTAAAACCTCTTCTTCATTTTGTGATGTACATCTATCATAAACTTACCCCTCTCATTGGGTCAAAAAGTGTGTCATCCTTCATCGGGAATCTCTTTCACCTAGCAATAGGAGGAAGGTATGAATACTTGTTCTCCTTCCTTTCTTTTGGTAGAAGATGTTATGTTTGTCCAAGATATCTCCTCTTAGAGGTAGATGTCTTTTGATAAAATATCTCTTCTCCTCCAAGGATTTCCTTTACACTTGTTGCAAGATATCTCTTTTTTTCAACTATATATCCTCGCTTGAAGAGTATTCTCTCTCTAGCTCGGATTTATGACATTGTTTCCTAAAGGATATCTCCTTGGTGTTGAAGCATGGTATCCTTGCTTCTAGCTTCCTTAAGCCATCAACATAGGGCTATGTTGACATGCTAAGTGGGGAGCACCCATATCGCTCCCTTTGTATCATATTGTACTATACTTTTTGCATATCATTTTTTCATGTCTTAAACGGGGTGTTCATTCTCAGAACCAGAGTAAACAAACTCTTAGAGTGAGATGCTTCACACCTAAAACCAGATACAACATTTGATATATGTCTTAGACAGGATTACACATCATCGAAACTAGAGAAAAGCTCTTATACGGGATGTCCTCAAAACCAGGGATGTATCTGTCATTCGCCCCTTGGCATTTGCACTTATGTAGTGTCCCACCTCAACTTGTCTTTTGTTTTATGCATGATAGACTTTTCTAGACTCATTTATGATGTTTTGGATTAGGACTATGAATCTATTTTATATTTCATATGTTCATGATGATACTAGACCTATATGGACATATGCTACTTGATGATCTATGTGGTTGATGATATTTGCTATTTATGATCATGCTATATAATGAACATATGTTGACGGATCCTATATGTTTTGCTATGTTGGATGAATCATATTGCTTATGGATTTGATGATATTTTGGTTATATTAACCCTATTTCATGATTAAATATGTGGTGATTGGCATTATAATGTGGATGTGTGTTCTATGACTGTCTCCGTGATAGGGATGATGTCACATCACTCATTGCGAGCATGATGTGGTGTTGTGATTCTCTATCACTTGCTTGTATATGATATATTTGTATATGTTGTATCATGGATTTGTGGATGCAGGATTTGCAGGTACCAACATCGACTCTACCTGGCTTCACAAGTCTGAGCATATCTCTAAATCCCAATGGCAAGTTGTTGGAGATGGCATGACTTCCCTTCATATACTCTAGGCTTAAGATGTTTACCTTGGGTTGTCAGTCGGTGTAGTGTGGTTATTGTTGGTTTTTGAGTATGTAGTTGTTTATTTATTTAATTAATTAATTAATTAATTAATTATAGTTTGATTTGATTATTTATTTATTTGGGATTTAGTGTTTATTTATTAATTATTGATTTATTATTTATTTGGTATTTATTGTTTTTATTGATTTATTGTTTAATTGTTATTATTTATTTATTTATTGTTTAATATTGCTTTTATACTTTAGTGTTGATTAATATTTATTTCTTAACTTGGTTATTTGTATTTAATCATTTATTGGTTTAATTGGTTTTTTTTTAAATAGCCCATAGTATTTATAGGGCATGGTTATTATTAATGCTCTGGTAAATAATACTTAATAGTATTTTTATTATTACATTCTCTTGATACTTGGTAAATAGCTTTATTATATTTCCTACCTACCGTTAATCATTATTGGTTAATTATGGATTGGAGAAATAAAATATAATATAAGGTGGGGTAGGTAAGATTTATTGGTTTTTGGATTATTTTGATTGCATGGTTTTTGGATTATTTTAATTGGTTGGTTTTGGGGCTAGGTTTTTGGAATGCAATTCTTTTTATTCGGCAGCCTGTACATTGTGTTGGGTTACCTTCTGGTTGATTTCTTCAACATTTTGGATTTTGGAGCTTGAAGAATTTGGCTTGAGATTTCTTGGATTGGTGGGCGCTTCTTCAGATTGCATTTCCATTACTTCAAATTCCAGGTTGGAGGATTTGCCCTTTGTATTTTATTTTTCGATTTTGTCTTCTCTGTGTCTGCAGAAAGATTGTCTTTTGGGCATGGGAAAAATATTTGTATACTTTTATATAGTTTGAGATTGAAATATTTCATGGGAAATTATATTATATAATTTTTATTTTTGTTTGGGAAAGATTATTTATTCCTCTGTGAATTGTTTTCTGCCATGAGCGGACGGTTCTGCGAAATCCTTCTCTGATATTTCTTGTGTCTGGATCTCTATATGTGTTGTTTTTCCTTCTTGAATTTGGTTCCTTATGCTATTATTTGGGTTTGTGATTATCATGGTTGTGCCATCGAGCCATGTAAGGGTCTCTATGAATTATTTTCTATGAGTCTGGTCGGGAGCCGTGAAGTTTTTTTAACTGAGATATCCTTTAATATAGTTGATGATTTGTTATCTAGTTATTTCATTATTTTCCTTATATCTAGGTGTTTCTT
The DNA here is from genome assembly GCF_030272615.1 of Cryptomeria japonica. Lineage (NCBI taxonomy): Eukaryota > Viridiplantae > Streptophyta > Pinopsida > Cupressales > Cupressaceae > Cryptomeria > Cryptomeria japonica. Next base: position 653,785,292 of record NC_081411.1, read on the forward strand.
TTAAGCCCTTATTCGGGAGTTTTGATAGTTTATCGGATTTTATTTTCATGTCGTAAATTTTCTAAGTCCTTATCTGATTTTGGATGAATGGGTTATAATTGTATGTGCGCTAATACTCTTATTGTATGTGAGTTTTTTTGAGTATATGCGCTACATTGTTTTGTGTTTGTGTTGCAAGTATGTGTAGATGCACTGTTTCATAACAAATGCGCTGAAACATTTGTCATATGCATTGCAGAGCATATCATATGTGATGTTTGGTTTGTCATATGCGTTGTCGGTATCAGTAAAGGCATTGCAAAACATAATGTATGCATTAATCTACATCATAGATGCACTAAACTACTTGGATTATGTGTTTTGTCTAGTTTTCTCAGTTTGTGATGATTTTTCTGGATCTGTTTTTGTACCTGTTAGCACCCCCCACAATTTTCCATTTAAAATGTCCAAGCTTGTGGGTTTCCATTTGGTGTCTCTATTTCTTTCGGGTCTTTTGTACCTCTTCATTTTGAACCTAAGTCATTGAACTCTTTAAAAAGTTCAATTGGTTCAAGGTTCAAGGCACGTTTTAGGTAAATGTCTTAAGTGGCCTTTATCTCCACCAAAGCAAGTACGTTATCATTATGCGTTTTGAACTTTGAGCCCGTGAACCTTTTGGTTCAAGGTTCAAAATGTCTTTTTGTGAGTCGCGGCTATGTAATGTTGCTTAACGAGCGGCTGTCAATATGTTTTAAGTCGGTTTTGAACTTTGAACCTTGAACTAATTGTCTCTTCGGTTCAACAGTTCAACGGTTCAAGGTTCAAAGTTCTTGCTTGTTAGTCATGGTTATTGCTCATTCTCAGTATTGTTTTGAGCCGCTAGTTCATTGTTGTTCTTCCCGGATGAACTTGAACCATTGAACTATTTGTAAGATGGTTCAAGGTTCATAAGGTTCACTTCAAGCTGATTCTAAGACTTTGTTAACACTGAAAGCGGCGCGGCAAGAAGGAATATTCCTGGCATCTAATAGTTTAAAATTTTTAATCTGGAAAGTAATCATGAGAACATTAACTATTTGTGCGAAAGTGATGGGCAATTAAGAAGGTGTTAGATTTACAGTCATTTCACTGTTACTTCACATGCTTAAGTGAATCATTATGAAGCATGTGTGGTTTTCTTAGTTTTTTCCCGTCTGTTTAAAAGGATATATAAATTCATCTCCATATTTGTAAGGGTTGTAGCTGTTATAATTGAGCAAATTGGAGGCACCGAAGGTAAATTCAGCTCTACTTTCCTGAGAAGGTTTCCATATTCATGGTGGTAATGGGTAAGTTCAGACGATTCCCCTATGTTGTATTTCTTTAGTTATAAGCATTTATCAGTGTAGGAAGAAAATCTTTAGCTTGTTGGAGTAGAATTCTACCCTGTTTTAGAATTGCTTGATTAAAAGTATAGATAGGTAGTATGAGGCCAGTATTGCCGAAGCTTGGTCAGACGTCATGTTTAGTGAACATATTACCAGAACTAGATGATACTTCCTTGGCTCATGCTAATCTAGGGGATTTCTTAGAAAGAACCAAGAACCCTCAAGCTAGTTCAATAATGGAGAAAATAGTGAGAAGTGGTCTCGTTGAAGCTGTTGTATTTTCACTTGTTGCACCATGTCCAGATTTGGTGATAGCTTGTATGAATAGGTATGATGCAAAGAATAGATGCATAAGAACCAATAATGGTGAGCTACTAGTTGGTATCAACAGGGAAACAGTGATGGGAATCCCACAAAAGGAATCATTTAAGGATTGTTCTATTGGGACCTCATACACCTTCTTCTCAGAGAAGAAAAGTATGTATAAAAGTGTAATTGCAAGAAACTGGCTCCTTAGAGTTCAAAAAGGAGGGTCACGGCTACCAAAGCCCCTGACTAGAGAGCACTTCATCACAGAAGTGCGAGACATTTTTATACTACTTAATAAGCTAAAAGGGAACTCACACTCCTTTTACTAGGAAGATTGGATGTATTTTTACATTCAGGTGTTGTTATCCGGTGATAAATATCTTGATTGGGCCCAAGTAATTGCAGAGAACCTCCATGAAGGTTTGAGTAACTTTGTGGCTATGTCTAGTTTTTATATGTCCTCTTATCTTTTCTAAATACTAGCTTGTACCAGAGATTGGCTTGGTTTGCTCAATGAACCATGGGTGGATGGCATGAAGGTTTATGATTACTACCCTTTGTTATAGCAGCAGAAACATGTAGAACATATTGCCAAAAGGAATGGTGTCTTCGTAGGGAGACTTGCTTTTGAACTACAGGGTGATGTGAACAAGAGGATGTCAGTTGAAGCAATGAAGTTAATAAGTATATATGGTAGCTTCTTCATTCAATTTCCCAAGTTCACCTATCTTTGGGTAGGTGGTTTGAAGGCAAACCATTCAAGCTACCAAGGTATGCCTTCGATAGCTTTGTACTTATAGAGGTGAGTAGGAAACTAGCTCATATTGATAAAAGGTTGGGGGCAAAAGGCAAATCTGGAGTTGCCTTTCCTATTGAACTTGGATACCACAGTTGTAAGTCCATATCTAATGCTTTAAATTTGGAATTAGAATTTAAGAGGATGAACCTGCAACCCTATGTTGCTAGACGTAGGTTTGATAGCAGAGGTTATAACGTGGAGAATCTAAATATGGACGACCACTTCCATCATGAACCCCAATTGGAATATTATTGGGAGAATTGCAGTGATGAATATGAGGTAAGAAGGAGACTAGGGTCAAGATTTACTCTACAACAGACTATCACCATGAAGCTTCCTATCAATGTATCTGGAGTTCAGGAGGAAACAGAGGAAGATATTTTGGATCCTGAATTCAACAAGGAAGTTCAAGGAAAGCCAATCCCTGAGATTGACTGGAATAAAAAGGAAGATGACAATGTTCAAGCTAAAACTTTTAATGTTGTAAGGAGAACTGAGAAGTGGTTGAGAGACCAAAAATTTAACAAAGGATCGCTCATATCCTCCGATGAACTAAGAGTTGATTCACATACTCAACTTCCTATTTCTTCCACTAATGAAATTGTTGATGTTGCAGGTGGTTCAAAGCCAATTGTTGAAAAAATCCAAACCAAGAGATCAAAAAGGTCACCATTAGGATCTATAGCAGCCTGAGTAACTTGGTCAAGGAGCAAGAAAAAGAGTAAAAAGCCAACATTGAGCCAGGTTGTTGTGGACCTAGATCCTAGTGAAGAGGTAGAAGTAATAATGGATCGACAAGATTTAGGTGAGCCTGCGATGCAGGAAATGGACATAGGTAAAGAAGCAGAGAGTGAATTGGACCCCATGAACACTCTGGTTATTGTCAATTCACCAGATACTCAAACAACTCCTCCACCCAAAGAACCTGCCAACACACCGTGATGGTTGGAAGTTGTTGTTGGGAAGAAATAAAGTGTGGTTCCAATTACAATCCCTATAGAAGATATGGTCAGCAAGTGTCTTGGAAAGGTATCTAAGCCAAAAAGACTCAAAATGTAGACAATGCTTGAGGTAGATGAAGCAACAGGTCATTGGATGGCCGAGATAGCCAAGCCTATTCTAGATAGAGATCCAGAAAAAGCTACTGAGGATGACTTCACAATGGAAAAGATTGATTTGAGGGTTGCTTCGTGAGCTGTTGATGTTAAACATTTGGAGTCTTTCACAAAGAGAATGATTTCTAGAATATGGAAGGACGAAAAGGATAAAAGGGAGCTGAAGCAAATCAAATGGCTGAGTACATCAATGCCATTCACCATCCAAATCCTCAACCCTTGTCACAGGTGGCAGTATCATTTGATCCCAAATCTCCAGCAAATCAAAAGATGTTGGATCAAGTCCAAAGAAATAGAATGGTCGCAGAGATGTTCAATAAATGGCTGGATCTTATAATACAGCAAGGTTTAGACTATATTGTCAGTCTGGTAAAAGTATATGAGGATGTTGTCACTGTGAGCAAAGAACTGGAATTAGAGGTTGTTGCCTAGGAGAAAGAAAGGACCAAATGGGTGGCAGTTCTTGCACAGATGAATGATATACAAAAGTTTGGTGTGATGAAGTTCTAGGCTGAAAAACCTATAGAAAGCCTGGATGAGAATGTATTATATGTATCAAGGAAAAACGTGGAGTGGCGTAATTCAATTATCAAACAGGGCCATGAAGAATCCACTAAACTGCTGAAAGGATTGACAAATTTAATTGATACAATGCAAAAGGATCTTAAATGCATTGGCATCCAACTTATAAAAGATGATGCCCAGACAATCAAAGCTGCCACAAAGATGACAAAAATCTTCCAAGAAAGGATACAGCTCATTCAGAAGACAAAATCCTTGACTACAGATGATTTCTCAAAAGTAGCCAGGATTGAGTCAATGCTCGCGGTCTGTTCCGATCATCTGGAAGTGCACAAGGAAAGGGTGACACAAGTGAATATGGACAAGGAGGTTTGGAAGCAACGAATTCAACATATTCGACTCCCCTACTTTCAAGTCATCCTGAACTTCTCGATGGCACATTTAGAGTGGTGTGGCATGTGCAGTTCTACGACAAAGCAAGATAGACCAGTGGCTTCCTCTTCCATGGTGGAGTCATGATCAATTAGGGGATGAGTTGTCAGCCTTTCTGTGGTTGTTATTTTAGTTTCTCTTGTTTTTAGCAAATGGTTTCTTTAACCTCTGGTTAACGTGAAGTTTTAATTATTATGTAACAAACTATGAGCCTGGAGGCTATTTAAGCTAGGAAGTAAGTTTATGTTAAGGTCCGAAAAACTGTGATTTTACAAGGAACAAAAAATATATGTTTTCTATGAATTTCTTAAAACTAGAATGATTGGTTTATCAATGAAATGTTATGGTGTGCAGTCTTTGAATCTATGTGTTTGAGGATTGGTGATCTTTCTTGACAAATCAGCTGATGTGCATGATATCATTTTGTTATCAGTTATTCCTATGTTTTTCGGATTCTTTGTTACCATTATTTGCAAGTAAATTCATTATGGATTGAGTTGTGTTGATCCCCCTTGTCCTATGAGACATGAGAGAGAATCGATCAGAGTTCATATTGTTATGCATTTTCTTTTGCTTTGAATTTATGAAATGAACATGTGTGAAAATCGGAGTCTATGAGCTCTTATTTGATCTTCAGAATATTCTTTTTGTTTTATTTTAAAAGCATTCCTTTGTGTTGATAGATGAATGCTAAAGCCTTTCCACTCTTTTTGGTTAAAAGTGTCTTCATTTCAAATTTTTCTGCATAAAATTCATTGCAAATCATACAAGGATATGCCCTCTAATGCAGAGGATGGATTTTTAATTGGTTCATCCAACTGTTGGTTTATTTGTTTCCTTTCATAAAGGGGTGTACAAGAGTCATATTATTATTCAAAGAAAGCAAACATTACAATTTGAAGAAAGGGACAAATCTGGTAACCAACAGTACCAGAGGCTTATGTTGAGGTTTTTTGATGTTTTCTAGCATCGTATTTTGTCTGATTTGGTTATTTGATATGGTTTTATGCTTCAGCAAGTTGATATGCCCTGTCGTAGTGGTTTTATGCTTCCTCACTTTGTTGATATGTTGTGATTTTGATTTTTGTGCCTTGTGTTTTCCCAACAAGTTGATGATCCTTGTTGTAGATGTTATTTCATGTTTATGGTAGATTTTGATTGCCCTTGAGATGGCTTTTGATTCATTATTTTGCATTGAGGCTCTTGATTGTTATAGATAGATTTGAATGCATATGAGTTGCTTATGGAATCTTTTGGATGTTTCTATGAGCCTCCTTGTTGTTATAGTTGTTGTTTTGGAACATGTTAGGGGGAGTGGGCTTTCCTGTGATGACCGGGGTCATGAGAGATAGGTTGCTAGGAGGTTCCTTGTAAGGATGCTTAGAGTCTAGACTGCCAGGGTACATTGGAAGTTTTTCTTATTGTAAATAAGTGAAAACACTAATAATTAATTAGATGGGTTGGGTAATTAGGATTCATCTAATCAAGATAATTAATAATTATGAGCCCCAAGACTTGATCCTAGGGAGGATGTTTTAGGATAAGCTTGGGAAGTCCATTGCGATGGCAAGTCAATCTCCCTTGATTCTCTCATAGGTTGAGATGGCTCCACATGTCTATTAGGATTATGTATTTCAGGGTAGTTCTTTCTATGTTTTTGGAGGATAACATGTGATGACACTCCACTCCTACATGTGTCCTTTGCTTGTTGATCGCTTATATCTTGATTGATTGGAATGCCTCTGGGAGTTTATATTTGTGGTTGCCTTGTATTTGACTTATGATTATGTATTATAGTAGTGCTTGAGTTGTTGAGTCTCTTTGGATGTTAGGTGTCAGCTTAAGGCTAGAGTGTATGTTGGGACCTTGTGTCATCTCCGAGCATGGGGGGTGGTTCCTTTGGTTCCACATGGTCGAGTGGTTGATGCCTTCTTCCATTGGGATGTCTACTTGGATTCTTCATGCGTGGTTGTGGATTATCCTTCATTGCAGCACATGGATGATTTTTATAGCACATGGATGTAATTGATGTTATGATATTTATAATGTATTTATTCTTGTGAAGAAATGGATTCTTGGCATTAGTTGGTTGTGATGAATATTGGATTTTTGTAATGGAATTCTTGTTATGGTTAGAAAGGAACCTATGGTTAATGGATGAGTTGTAAGACTTAAGGTTTAAAGGAAATCATGTAAATGAAATTGTCATATTGTAGGAATTATGGTTGGTAAATAATCTTGTTTTTATATAGATGGAATTTATATTTATGTTCATGTTAAAGGTTAGGAAGGATTAAGTAATCATGTATAGCTTGCATTTAAGTAATCTTGTGAAAGGAGTGTGATCATGATAATGAAAGATATGGTTATGGGATAAGGAACTTTTGGAATTGGTTTATAAAATGAACTTAAGGAAATGGAATGGGTTGCATGGAAAGTAAGCATGTCATGTTAATTAGTTGCATATCATGAAAGATAGAAATTAAGTGTATTGCATTGATAATGAATATCTTAGATGTGGTAATGATAATAAGTTGATTGTTATTGCTTATGTTGGTAGTATATGTAATGGCATTAAGATACCCTAGGGAGATGATGTGATGTTATGTTATTCTCCTTGCATGATTAGTTTTATATGTTATGATTCATGTTCATAGTGATTGGATGATGATGGATGTAATTTATGGATGGTGCTATGTGTTGTATTAGATGTTTTTTTTTTTTTAAATTATCTTCATTAGTATGTTAGTTGCTTATTTCTCTAGAGTATTTTGGAGGGCATTACAACTTACATTACATGCCTTAAACAAGATGATGCACACTCAAAACCAAAGGAAAAAAACTCTTAAATGGGGTGCTATACACTTGAAACGAGACATCACTTGCACAAACACACGAGGATGAGTGAAACTAGAAGAATAGGGCTAGACTATTCCTACTCTCCTCCCCATCATGGATGACCCAGATAAATACATATAGGGGCAAGTAGTCCATTTCGTTCTCATAATGGGTCACCTAGATAAAAACATCTAGGGGTGAGTAGTCCATGTCTTTTCTCATCATTCTTCTAATGGATCACCCGGATAAACACATCTAGCATGTATTCATGCTCTCTCTTCTTACTCTCATGAACTCATAGTTTCACTATTGATAGTTCATGAATTATGCTTGCTTTTTCTTTTTTATGTGATCGCTTGTGTTCATGAGATGGCATTTTTCAAGAATGATTTTAGTTGTCGAGACATTTTGATATCAAGGTCTCTTCAACTAGTTGACTTGAGGTCTTGTTTTTTTTTTGTTCTTATCTTTTGGAGTGTGCCTTTTTGTGTCTTTTCAATTTGTGTGTCCTTTTGTCTTTCTATCTTGTTTTGTGTGCCCTTGAATATGTTTGAGTGAGTTCAGATCCTAAGATTGGGGCTTGGTTCCTTGAGATTAGTGATATCTTATACTCCTTGTATTTTTTCTCTGCATTCTTCGTCATCTTTATCTACTTTACCGTGAGTATATTTGTAAGCTCATACTCCCGCTAAAGTGAGGGCTAAATGAAGTGTCCTAAAATTGCACCCTCTGCAATTTTGACCATATTCGGGCCCCTCATCTTAGTGTTCTCATCTGCATGCTTGATAGGGACCTATTTATGTCCCTACCATGCAAAAATGTTCATATGATATCATTTTACTTTGTTGGGACCCCTTAACCCTAGCCCAATTTAGGGTTGGACCAGGGTGTGGTGCCTTGGTCCTCATTGGGACCATGGCGCAACATAATGGTCCTCCCTAATTGGGGCCCAATTTGAACCCTAGGCCCTATCAAAAATTTGAGCAGGAATTATTTCCCCATGTCGTCCTATGTCTGAAAATTAATATGTTTGACGACAGGAAAGTATATAAGGAGGTCTTCCCTTTCATTTGGATAATAAGGCAACCATAAGGGTGAATACAAAGAGAAGGCAAGGGGAACTATAGTCAAGTAGCCAAGAATTCAAGCATTGGAGCATTTGTCATCAAGCATTGCTAGAGGTCTTCAAGGCTGCATATTCCTTATCTATCCATTGTGGAGCAACATTACATCGTTCATTTGTAAGCATGTGTGTGTGATTAGGGTTTTGTCATGTTCATGCCATTTCATACCATGTGTACGTATCCAATACATCCATCTCATGCCACCTATGAATAACTTAGTTAGAAGTACCAACGAAAGGTGTAGAATGAGCCCTCTTCCCTCGACTCTTCTCTTAATGGCAATCAAGCGAAATGAATAAGAATGTGGAGGTCGCTGAATAGCCAATCAATGTGAGGGAAATCCAACATATGTTGTTACATTCAAGAAGCAAAGCATCATCATTAGTCATTGCAGGTCTGAGGTATATCATTCCTTCATTTTATTTCAATATTTGCAATGTTCCATACAAGGTTGACTCCAAACTAGGGTTTGACTTACGCAAACCCCTATTCCCAACCCCTTTCCTCATTTCTGTATGCAAGAAAACATGTGGGAATTGTGCTTCTCAGAATAAGCTTCAGACATAGAGATAGAACAACCCTTTTTGGTGTGCCGAAAATTTTGAGGATTGTGTTGCCACGTCATGGTCCCTGCTTTTTTGGGAATTTTCACAAGGAAGATCTGAATCAACTTATATTACTCAGATCCATGTGCATGAAAAAATCTTGAACCTATAGATCATTATTTTTCTCAGTTTTGTCTTCAATTTTGGTACTTTACCCTAAATCAGCATTTCAACTTACAAAAGAGGGAAAAACACATCATAATCAATCAATCCACTTAGTATTCAGTCCTTATCTAATTTGTGACTAAATCTAGTGGATTCCCTTCCCTTTTTTGAATGTAATGTTTCCCAAGTGAAATTAATTTAGAGGTTTCTCCCTTCTATGTTGCAAACCCTAAGTCAATTTTCCACATTACAACTATCATGGCCTATTTAGCGAGTAGGCATGTGCCCATGGGTACATCTAGCATGGCTCTACTATAAATCCCATAGATCATGTGCATATGATATTCTCGAATACCCATACCTAATAAGTGTGCATGTCATCAATCTCTATTTCTTGTAATGTACATATCACCCTAGATCATAGTATATTTGTGCTAACATACTTTGTCCCCAAGCATAGATAGTCATTTGGTCCTTTGTTACTTGAATGGTGCGAATGAGGCCCCCGTGAAGGTGCAAGCCTCAATGGTAGTGATCAATATGTGATGTAAAAGTGGTACATATGCAACAACCAATGCATGTAGGAGTGTCTAGTGGTATCAACAAGAACAAAATGTTAAAGATAATAGATATGGATAGCCCGGACGTACTCTGTCAATGGATGCTTCTCAATTATTATAGCCTCCTCTTACATGGGAAACTATAAGATATGGTACACATCCTCCAATGTGATTGTCATCTCCCTCATCAAGAGATGGAAGGTAGAGGTGTTTGCATCCCATCACACCATGAGCACCATCAATTTCAAGTCATGAAATCCCATAAGGGCATCATTATACCCACAATAATCCTATATCTCTAAGGAGTCTCACCTCTATGATAGTCAATATTTGATCTTGGTCATGTAGAAATTTGTGGACATGCCCACCCACATGCTTTCTCATCCCTAGAGGGTCTTACAATCACACCAAGTAGGTCTTGTAAACATTTGTCAAGATAGGAGTCAACTAATCATCTACCTTTAAAATTTTAGGCAAAAACACCTTGACACTTGAGCTTGGACTAGACATTGGTTCTTTTTCAGGATGCTAGTGCCCATATTGGACATTGGAGATAGCTTTAGACACTAGAGCCTAGTTTGGACACTAGTGATAAATTTGGACACTAGCTTTCAAGAGGTGTCTATTTTTGTGTGCAAAATACAACAAAAAAATAGTATGAGACCTACCTCATAGGCCTAGACACCTTGCGCTATGTTTTCCCTCACTCCTTGCAACTTGAGTAACCAATATGGTCATCTACATGGCATCCTCACTTCCGAGAATGTGTTGACCCCTTTGAGTTTGCAAAAAAGTGGAAAAATTATATTGAATAGTAAAAATTATAAGTTTTTAATATATATAGTAAAATTCTATAACCCTAATTTTTAGCATTCTTCATTCAAACCATCATAATATGGGCTTGTAAACTTCAATTTTTTTGCTATTAATTATAATAAAATAATGGTTTTTCCCTTTATCTTTTCAAATTCTTGTCATATTGGTGTTGTTTTACCAAATGACCCCACAAAAGGGATTTTCACCACATCTCTAACTATTCACAGTGAAAAGGTTGCCACCTTATTTCTATGTTATGTCCTTCTCATTTGCATCTTGGAGATATGTTCAACTGGTTTCAACTATGTATCTAGAGATGCATAGGTTGTAGTTATATTTTGCTTATGAGTGTCTATCTTAAGTTCTATCTTAAGTTCTACTTCAGGTTGTAGTTGTAGTTGTAGGTTGTAGTTGTATTTTGCTTATGATTACCTTTATAACTTATAGTGTGTATGGACTACCAACATGTTCAAGATGAGGATCACTCAACATGTTAGTCATCAATGTTATTGATTTGAGATGCATGCATGGTGTTGTGCCAAGTTCCTTGTAAGGAATTGATTTATTCTTTGTGATGATATTTCATACCATGTACATGAGATGGTATTATCCCTGATTTTATTATGCTTTAATTTAATGGTGTTCAATATATTGGTTAATTATGGATTAAATGTGATTATGAACTTAAGATATTTTGAGACATTAATATTCATGTTGAAATAAAATATTTTTTAAAATTAATATGATGAAATTAAATTTATATGTTGTTGAACCCTATTAGGTGATTTTTCTATGCTTCAACTATTATGAATATACACATGTGGAGTGGTTACAAGTATAAGGTATCGACTTCACTTGGATTTGTATGTCTGACCATAACTTGATGCTAGTTATATGGGAAATGTCACATTGGTCATAATTGATAGCCCTAACCTATTGTTCCCAGCTTGAGTATAATTCCTTGTTACTATGACTAGTGTTATACCCCAAATACCATGATAGGTAATGCTCTAAAAACCCTAACCCCTAAGTGTTTGAATCACAAAGAATTTTTGAGTGTTTATGTTAATTTATTTTTCATAAAATTTAATGTGAAAATAGGTTTTGTTGTTTTAAATGGTTATTATTTTGAAGTTATTATAAAAAGTGAAAACTAATGAAGCATACTTAATAATGAGCCAAGATAATTTGTTCCCTCTCATTCCTTGAGTGCTCATAAATCCTAAGGATGACTTGGGAAGATTTGACCATTTGTGGGGTGTTGATTTGGTAAGATCGAGTCTTCTCATCTACTAGAGAGGGCTACTCAATTCCGCATGAGCCATCCCTTCGAGCTAGATGATGAAACTCCCCTCTCTTGCTCTCTAATATCTAACACTTGAGTAGTTGAGTAGCACCTGAAACATTATCTTGTCTTTCTTGTAGGTGTTGAATTATTGTTACTTATGTAATTTCTATGTGTTCTTGTCTTTTGGATATAGTGATATCCATTATTCTTGGATGTTGTGTATTTTTTATAATTGATGTTTCTATTCTTTATGTTTGGACTCAAGTGTTCGCAACTCTCCTCATGTGTCTTGTGTGTGTGTGTGTGTTTTTCACCACGTGAATATCTCCTAGAACAAGGGGAGTGGATATTTTTATTCCATGTGGTTCGGTGGCATGTATACTAGTGTTGGGGTCTAGATGATAGTGCACAAAGATTGCTCAGTGGATCCATTTCCCATTTATTTGTGTATGCTTTTCAATTGATTCAATGAAATGTAATTGTATACTGAAAATAAATTTGAGTCCTCTTGTAATGTAATATTATTTCACAAACCTCTCGTGTTGAGATGGATGTATCGGAGTTCCATGTCTCGATGTTGGAGCCAATCCCAATTGCATTTGATTTGATTGAATTACTTATGTTGCTTAAGGTAAATGAATGTAGTAACTTGAATTTAGAGCTTAAAATAAATATTAAGTATCTTGATGTTATTTTGGGTGGTGTTGTAGACCCACCACACCCTTGTCAAGTGTCCTAGTGGCATTTTGAGTGGTTTTGTGAATTTTTTGGGTTATTTTAGATCATTTTGTAGATCGTTGTCAAGTGTCACTTTTGTCAAAAGCATCATATGTTGGTATTATGGATGTGTTGCATTGGTTTTGTCATTGATGTCAACACTTGTCAAAACTTGAGAAACACTTGGAGATCTTTGGTTATGTTCACCGGCATGATCAGTGACTTATGCACAGTCACCGGTATCTGGTTCACCAACAGGTTATATTGTTCACCGGCACTAAGGATGATTTGTTATCATCTGGAGATTACTTGTTTATGTCGAAGACATTGTTTGGACACTTGGTTTTGGTGATTTGTTCATTGGTCTAATCGGGTTTGCATATTTACTATTACCGGCAATAGGTCCAGGATATGCACCGGCAAGCATATCTATTCCAGATCAGCACGGCACGTCATGAAGATGATCCATTATTATTGTAAATGCATTGAGTTGACATCATGCATCGCATATTGATTCATTTGTAATTGATCTTATTGTAATATCTTCTAGTGAGTCGACCTACTCATTTGGTCTTAGGTTTTGGTATAAATGTAAGATCTCATTTGTGAGATTGTAGTAAGGATAGTGGAAGAGGAATATAATAAGTTATATGCGAATATAAGCAAACCTATACACGTAGACATCATTCAAGATTGAAGGAAGGTTTGAAGAAGGTAAATCAGAGCTTAACCGGTACTGAATCCGACATATGAATATGCTATTTTGAGTAGTACATTATCATTGGATTTAGCCATCCAATTGTAGTCAGTGTGACTCCCATTTTGTGATTGAGTAGTGAGCTCTAGGCAGTTGGCCTTTCTGCATGTGCAGACTCCATATTGTACACACATACTATCTGCAGTACTATCATATTATTGTGGGTAAGGTTTCCCACCGTGATTTTTCCCCTTACAGGGTTTCCACGTACAAATATCTATGTTATGTGTTGTGGATGTTATTGCCTTTCTGTTTCATGCATTAAACTTTACCGATACTGCAATTAATTGATAAAACTGTCTACCGGCATTAAGCATTAAGTTTGGTTAAGTTAGTTTTGGTTTGTATTTATTGGACAGCTGATTCACCCCCCCCCCCCCTCTCAGTTGCCTTTGGTACCTAACAATTGGTATCAGAGCTTAGTCCTCTTTTTGCAGAAGTTTAACAACTTGAGGAGATCAAATGTCTTCTAACTATTTCAAGAAGGACAGTCCGAAACTTGATGGAACTAACTATGGCATATGGAAGATCAGGATGGAGACACATCTAAATTGCATTGGAAAGGACATATGGGATGTTACAAATAATGGTTATGTTGTTCCTACTCAAGATCAACCTATTCCACCAACCTTGGCTAAAGATGAAGAAAATGATTGCAAAGCAAGAGAAGCACTTTTGAGCGCATTGTCAGATCAGCAAATCATGGGATTATCAGACAGATATACTGCTAAAGCTATTTGGGACAAGTTGGAAACATTGAATGAAGGTGATACCACAGTCAAAATTGCAAAATTGGAATGCTTCCGAGTCAGGTATGAAAATCTGAAAATGGAAGAAGATGAAAGGATTTCTGCTTTTATGGAAAGAGTTAATGAAATTGTTTTGGGTATACAATATTGTGGAGGATCATTAAGTGAAGATGAAATTGTTTCTAAATTTTTAAGAGCATTGCCACCGGCATACAAAATGAAAGTAACTGCTATTAATGAATTGAGAACAATGCCTAATACATCAGTATCTAAAGATACTTTGGTTGGAAAACTTTCATCTTTTGAACTTGAGGAATTTGGTCATGTTGCTACTATTAAGACAGATTTAGCTTTCAAGGCATCGTCATCTGTAGCATCATCATCATCATCATCTGAGAAATCTGATTGGAAAGCCTTTTATGCAAGAGAACTTGAAGAAATTAGAAGGGAGAATGAAGAACTAGAAGAACTTGAAGCACTATTTGCAAGGAAAATGCCTAAAGGTCTAGTTGGAAGTAAGTATGAAGGTAAAGCACCATTTAAATGTTTTAACTGCAATAAGATTGGCCATATGGCATCTAGGTGTCCTGATAGACATGCAAGATTGAAAGAAGAAGCTAAAAGAACATATAAGCCTAACCCTGAATATCAGAGATACAGATTTAAGAAGAATCCAGACAAATCATGTTACTATGTTGATGAAGGAGTTACTGATGATTCTGATAAGGAACCAGTAGACAATGGATGGACTTTTGTTGCTATAACAGAAGATCAACCGGCACCTATTATTCAACAGGTAGAGCATGCCCTAGCAGCTAAAATTGAAGATAAGGATGAATGGATTATTGATTCTAGATGTTCACATCATATGACTGATGATAAGAGTAAATTCTTAACCTTTCAGGAATACAATGGAGGTCTAGTAAGATTTGGAGATGATAAAGCTTGTTTGATCAGAGGAAAAGGCACTATATCTTTTGATGGTAAGCACAATACTGATAATATTTACTATGTTGAAGGTTTGAAGCATAATCTTTTGAGTGTTGGTCAATTAGTTGAAAAGGGATTTCAGTTACAATTCAAGAATGGTAAATGTAAAATCATGAACATAACTGGCTCAGAAATTGCAACCGATAATCAGACTAGAGGTAATATCTTTCATTTGAATAACAATGAGAAGACATGCTTGATTGCACATATTGATGAAAGTTGGTTATGTCATGAGAGACTATGTTATGTAAATTATGATTGCATTGTGAAAATAAGTACAACTAAGGCAGTAAGAGATTTACCTAAGATTGTTAAGCCTCACAATCCAGTATGTAAGGAATGTCAATTTGGAAAACAAGTTAGAGCATCTTTTAAGAGTATACCAGAAAAATCCAATAATGTTCTTGACTTAATTCATACTAATTTATGTGGTCCAGCAAGAACTAGAAGTTTACAAGGAGATAGGTATTTTATGCTAATCATTGATGACTATTCTAGAATGTGTTGGGTTACTTTTCTCAAGGAGAAATCAGAAGCTTTTGGGAAGTTCAAACTATTCAAAGTGATGGTAGAGAATGAAACCGGTAAGAAAATCAAATGTTTGAGATCGGATCAAGGAGGTGAATTCACATCTAAGGAATTTAATACAAATTGTGAAGTGAATGGAATTAGAAGACAGTTATCAGCACCTCAGACACCCCAGCAAAATGGAGTTGTGGAAAGGAAGAACATAACTATTTTGGATGTAGCTAGAAGCATGATATCAGAAGCAAACCTACCTCATGTGTATTGGAGAGAAGAAGTCAATACAGTTATTTATACATTCAACAGAGTTCACATCAAAGGTGAAACCGGTAAGACCCCTCATGAACTATGGTTTGGTAATACTCCTACTCTTAAATATTTCAGAATATTTGGAAGCAAATGTTATATTAGAAGAGATGAGTATATTGGCAAATTTGATCCTAGAAGTGATGAAGGAATATTTCTTAGTTATTCATCTAAGAGCAAGGCATATAGATGTTTTAATAAGAGACTGTAGAAAATCATTGAAAGTGCAAATGTGAAGATTGATGAACAGTTTAGAAGGTACATGGACTCTGAACCGGCAATAGAGATAATATCAAATGAACCTACAATGAGTACACCGGTACAGAATGTTGATCCAGTCACACCAGCATCATCTGAAAATTCCATAGTGACTGAAGAACAACAGCAAGTAAAAACACCCCGGTATGTAAGATTGAATCACTCTGAAAATCAGATAATTG
Organism: Cryptomeria japonica; assembly: GCF_030272615.1. NCBI lineage: Eukaryota > Viridiplantae > Streptophyta > Pinopsida > Cupressales > Cupressaceae > Cryptomeria > Cryptomeria japonica. Next base: position 653,801,635 of record NC_081411.1, read on the forward strand.
GGAACAAGTATCAAGGTATTATGACTAGAGGAATACTGGAAAATGAAGAGGTGTGTCTTATTTCTCAAATTGAACCAACATCAGTTAATGAGGCATGTGAAGATAAACATTGGATTAAGGCTATGGAAGATGAATTGGAACAAATTGAAAAGAATAACACATGAACATTAGTTCCCGGCCTAAAGACAAAAATGTAATTGGAACTAAATGGGTATTCAGAAATAAACTCAATGAAGGTGGTAAGGTAATCAGAAATAAAGCAAGATTAGTGTGTAAGGGATATTCACAGAAATAAGGAATTGATTATAATGAAACCTTTGCACTGGTAGCTAGAATTGAGGCAGTCATATTATTCTTAGCTTTTGCAGCACACGAACTATAAAGTATATCAAATGGATGTTAAATATGCATTTCTGAATGGTGATCTTGAAGAAGAAGTTTACATTGAACAACTTGATGGATTTTCATTGACAGATGACAAAGATATGGTTTGCAGGTTAAGGAAAGCTTTATATGGACTAAAGCAAGCTCCTAGAGCTTGGTATGCTAGATTGGACAAATATCTTTTGAAGATTAGTTTCACTAAAGGTAATGCTGACAGCAATCTATATTACAAAGTGACTAATGATGACATCTTGGTTATAGAAGTTTTTGTTGATGATATAATCTTTGGAGGAGAAGATGGATTGTGTAAAGACTTTTCTAATAAGATGCAAGAAGAATTTGAAATGTCTATGATTGGGGAGATAAAATTATTCTTAGGATTGCAGATCTCACAGACTAATAAAGGTATATTCATAAATCAATCAAAGTACTTGAAGGAATTACTAAAGAAATTTGGCATGGAAAACTCTAAACCAGTAATTACACCTATGACTACAACTGATAAACTATCTTTGAAGGATGAATCAGCACCTGTTAATCCGACTAGGTACAAGTCTATGATAGGAGGTTTATTGTATTTGACACAAACCAAACCTGATATTATGAATGCAGTATGTATTGTTTCAAGATTTCAGAGTAATCCTAAAGAAAATCATGAATCAGCAGTGAAAAGGATTTTCCGATATCTACAAGGAACTACAAATCTTGGTTTATGGTATCCTAGAGATGAAAACTTTGATTTATGTGCATACACAAATGCAAATTGGGCAGGAGATGTAGATGACAAAAAAAGCACCATCGGTGGAGCATTCTTTCTTGGTAGCAGATTAATCTCTTGGTTGAGCAAGAAACAAAGTTGCACATCTTTATCAACAGTAGAATCAGAATATGTTGCAGCGGCAACTAATTGTACACAGGTATTATGGATTAAGCAAATTTTGAAGGACATAAAGGTAAAATGCAAGGAACTTATAATCATTTACTATGATAATATGGAAGCAATTGATATATCAAAGAATCCGGTATTTCACTCAAAAACTAAACATGTTTCTATCAAATTCAATTTTCTGAAAGAGAATGTTGAAGCGAAAGAAGTGAAATTGGTTTATGTGAATACTAAAGAGAAGACTACAGATATCTTTACCAAACCTTTGCCTAAGGAAACATTTGAATATCGTAGAGAGCAGCTTGGAGTTATACCCTCAATGGTAGAAACTTAGACAGTTGGAGCATGGCATCAGACCGACAGAATTAATAGAGAAATCTTTTTTCCTGTTTTGATGAAGGAGAGCTACTTCTCAGGGGGAGTAGATTGAAAAATTGTGGTTATAACAATTGGTATTTGTAACAAGTTCTTTGAACTGATTGTATTTGGTTTTGTATTTCTTTGGCATTTGATGTCAAAGTGGGAGAGATATCTATAGAAAAACACATTATCTTTTGGGGAGAGATTATTCATTGGGGGAGAGATTGTTACTCTCTGTATCTGTATTTTGATGATCTCTTTGGGAGATTGTTGGTTTTTGGTTTTTGGCATTTCTGCTTTGGCACTTAGATGGTTTTTCCATCTTGTGTTGCCATCAATGCCAAAGGGGGAGATTGTTGGTATTATGGATGTGTTGCATTGGTTTTGTCATTGATGTCAATACTTATCAACACTTGAGAAACACTTGGAGATCTTTGGTTATGTTCACCGGCATGATCAGTGGTTTGGAGGTTGATGATTCCCTCATCCCTTCTTAGTTTTATTTGTGGGAGAACAAAATCGTGGATTTTATCGATCATTGGCAAGGTGTCATCCTCTCTCTCATTGGTTCATTGTGGTGAGTTGTCTCATGGAGGTTAGTCTTCCATTGGTGTTGTAGACACCTAAAATTAATTAATTAATTTAAGCCTCTCGCATAATTAATTAATTTAATTGTGCGAGTCCCTTTCTTCTTAAAATTAATAGAATCAAATTTAATTAATTTTATCACTATATTCCAATAATTAATCAATAAATTAATTATTTCCCCATTCTTCTTCATCATTTTATTTCTTCTAAACCTCTATCGTTTAATTAATTAACCTAACTATGTGATTCCTACAAATCACTTCTTCTAATCCTCACTTAGCCTAATTAATTCTTCTGTAATCATGCTTATCATTATCCCCCAATTTTATATTCCTCCACTCATTATCTCTCCTCATGTCACATCCTCCTAAATTTCCCACTTGCACTTGAATCCCTCATTAACCCACCTAATCAACCCCCTTAATCATTTGCACATCCCTAATCACCTTGATTAGGGATAAGTCAACTCTTCTCCATAAATGGCTTTCCCATCTCATCCTCCAACCTTAAATGCTATCCATTTTGATCCTTTCAAGAAAATTCAAATTCTTTGAATCTCCCCATGCATCCCCTTCCCAAGAAATTTTTAATTCCTCTTCTCATTTAGTCTTCCCACACATCCTCTTATTTTAGAATTTTTTATTCCTTCTCCCTTCCCCCAAGGAATTTTATATTCCTTTTCTCTTCCCAATGTACTTGGAGAACTCCTCCATGTACCTTGTGAGGTGTGGAGACAATAAGTGCCTTTATGGAATATCTCTTGGTTCTCACACCTTGTCCTCTCAATCCTCTCCCACTCTTTCTTTCAATCTCAACCCTTCATTTTCAAATCAATCTTGGCCCTCCATTTTGGCCTCCTCCAATCTATAAATTAGGGTCTTCTCCCTTCACAAATCATCCACTTCTATCATATTCTTATGTTGTCCATTTGAGGAAGAAAATTCTCCATCATACCCTCATAATGCCAAATTCATATCCCATCTAAGCCATATCCATCTCATCCACACTTATCATTTAATCCAATCCAACAGTGTTGTGTAGTGGAGAGCAATTCACAATCCCTCATCCAAGGAGCAAATCAAGTGGACATCAAGGGCGCACTCCACTTCAAGCTCAATCCGAGGAAGAAGTGAAGAACTAAGGTATAATGGTTTGTTCATGCATTTGAATGCTTTATTTGTGTTTTATTTGATTTGTGCACTAACCATTAGGCATTTTTTTTCCTGTCTTTAGGTGCCACCTTGCTTATGCAATGGTGTGGTCTTGCGGAATCATTCTTCAGCGTTGTATTTTTCTTGTGACACTTGTGTTTATGTTGTAACACAAATGCAACATGTGTTTGTCGTATCGAGTATGTTGTCAATTGTCAAAAAAAGTAGTTCTATTGGGTTTTTTCCTTGGTCCTTTAGATGGGGCATTACATCTAGTACCAAATCCCATGTTACAGCATTGGGATATTTGGTTCATGTTGTTTCTAATGTGGTTGTTAATACTTGTCACATAGTGAGTAGGTGATTCTGTTCAAGTCGACTATTTGGCTTGTTTCTTGGGTGCCTTGTATGACATTTTGGTAGGTTCAGTAGGAATCGACCCAAGTAGCATGTTGTGGAGGGAGAGTAACTCCTAGGACCTTATACACCTATAAAGGAAGGATAGATAACCCTATTTGAGTTCCTCCTAAGGTGGATAATGATCACTCTTTGGTGTGTTCCTCTTGTATGTGAGCTTTTGTTGGATCTTTGTGTATTCTGGAGTATGTGGACGCTATTGATGATAGTTGTTGTTGTTTCCTTATTTTCCCTAGTATGATATGTTGGATGAATTCTTGTTGGTAAAGGGTTATTTTTACCCTCATGTGTGTCAAGGACTGCTTTTGTGTGTGATTTCCCTCTCAATGTCTCGATTCTTTCTTAGGATGGATGTTTAGTGATCCTTGAGTGGTTTTCCTTGCTCTTGTGTACTTCACGGATGGTATGACTATGAAATATTTTTTATTTGAATTGAATTTCTATAAATTAATTCATAATTGAGAATTTTATATGTATTATGTGAGTGATGCATTGAATGTGATAGATTGAAAAGATTGATTTTCATGATTGATATTGTTGTACTTGGTTGATGTGCATTGTGCATCAATTTTATGAGAATGCATTTTTGCATATGTGAAATGGTAGTGTGGAAAGATAAGAAAATGTGAATTATTGTAATAGATCATTTGGGTTAATGACTTGTGTCCCCAAATTGCATTGTTTATCATATTCTTATGAGAAGTTGTGTGGTTAACTACATTGTTTAAAAGGTTAAGAAATGAAATGAAATGGTCCTTATGCATTGAAGTATCCTACATTGGTATCATACAATCTTGTTTTGAACCTATCTTGCATAGTGTGCATAATTGAGTTGTTAAAGGAAAACCTGCATTGTAGCAACATTGAATTGGTGTGGCCATGTGCCTCTATTGTATTGTCTTTGTTGAGCATGTGGATGTCCTTTTTCTAGACCCTATGGTAGTAAGTTATGGTGAAAGTGAATGCATTTCCCTTATGTGGACAATCTTTGCATGGTTGAATGTTACTCATTCCATGCATGACTGAATGAGTTAAGTATCATCTGGCTTAGAACCTAAATGCGCCTTGAATTAGCCTTGTTTTGTGAATGTGTGATGAAGATGATCTTATACATCATGTCCTTGTGGTTGTGAATTTTTCCCAAGAATGTGGTGCTCTAATTGATCTTGATCCTCATATTAAAGGGACTTCATGTGGATGTGGTATAAACCCCTACATTTTCCTCGCATTGTAATAAAGTGATTGTATTTCATTGAAATTGTTAGTGTCTGCAAGCTGAGTTGAGTGCATAGTTGTGTGTATTGATACTTGATTGTTGCATAGTATTGGAGTCGTAAATGACCCGTTTGTATGGTGTGCTTGGGTATGTTCATCAACACAACTTGGATGTTGTATTCTCGAGTGTTATGTAGCGGTTACTCCCTAAAATTGGTGTATGTTCATATATATTTCTAGAAGTTCACTTGTGCTCTTGCAATAATATTTTTAGAATGATACCACTACTTGACACAACCTTTACATCGAGGTCTCTACTTCTAGTTGACTTGGAACCTTTTGTTTGCTTTGTATTTGTGTATATTTTAATGTTTATGTGGATTGATAGTATCCTAATATTGGGGCTTGTTTCTCTCAACTTAGTGTCATCTTATCCCTAGTTTGTCTTGCTCTTGGATACTCTCTATCTCTACTTTACTATGAGTATGAGCATAAATTCATACTTCCACTAAAGTGGGGGCTAAATTTAGTGTAGTAAATTATATTTCTTCACAATTTCACACTCTATTTGGGCCTCTACTTTGGTGTGCCCTCTCTTAGGTCATTTCAAGCCTATTTTGGCCTTATCTTATCCTGCTATCATCATATACTAAGATTGAGACCAAATCCTATGTCATAGATCCTCGTACTCTATCGCTGCTCTTTGAGTGGACTATGGAACCTGGCACCCTCACCCTAGTGGAATAGGGTGCATGGCACTATGGTCCCTCTAAAAGAGTCCCAAGTTTAAACATGTGTGTGTCAATTCCTACCTTTTGTGATTCGATCTTAATATTTTCCCTTGATTGTTAGAAGTTGGCTAAATTCGTAAATACCTTGAGAACCCTATATAAAACAATCATTTATCATTCAAAAATCATAATTTAAGAAGCTACTATCACAATTCAAGAGTCTTAATTCCTTTAATCAAGAGTATATCTAAGTACAAGGAGCAACAAGCTACAACAACCTATCTTCAAGTATGATTTCATGATGGATTATGTTATGTTTAGTCATGTTATTGCATCAACACTTGGAGAACTTGTCTAAAGAGAATTGCATTGCCTACATTATCAATCTTAAGGTATAATCTTGTCAATTGAACATTTTGATTATGATGTAGAATGTGTCCTACTAGGGTTTAGCTCTCTTTTTACATCATCATTTTTGTTGTGGTGGAAACACCAACATGGGAGTTGACTTAGGAAACCCCTATACAACACAACCATTTTTACCCTCTCTCAAGTGTTTAGGTATCTAATGACTAAGAGTTATAGAATTGTGCAGAGAAAATTTAGCAACAAATAGTCTCAAACTTCAAAGAGGTGAAAATTGTTGGACTATGTTGAATTGCTCTAGTGTCCGATACTTTTTGGCCAAAATTCTAGGAAATAGACTTATAGAACCTCCCTAGTAATTTTTTGATTATTTTCTCAGTTTGGACACCCTCAAGACTAGGGCACCTTCCTCCATGGTCTAGCATTTTTTTCTCTAAATTGTAGCTATAGGCTCCTCTCTACATCTCATTTCTAGATTTGAGATTTTGTGTTGGTTTACTATTTATGTTGAAATTTATCATTTTCCTATCATTTTACCTAGTTCATTTACATACACTCCACAGTCTCAAAATTCATAGCAATAAAAAAGGGAGTCATAAACCCACAAGTGCTTAGCTCTCCTATTAAGACTATAGGTAAACCTAGTTTATGCTTCTAATGATATGTCATGGAGATTTGAGATCTTAGTTTGCATTGTTAGGGCTAGGATCTCATTTCCTACATATCAAGGATCTAGTCTCAACATTAGCATATGATGATAATTAGGTAGGATATAGAAAAAAATAGGCTTTTAATGAGATAGGATAGAGCACACTAAAGAAAGGGCCCAAATAGAGTGTGAAATTTTAGAGGGATACAATTTACTACACTACAACTTCCTATCATATCATATTAATTCTTCACATGTAAACATCAATGAATATATGACTATACTTAATTCATTTTCCATGCATTTTATTTTCTCTAGCCATGAAAGTATAACAATGCTTTTGCAACTCAATTTTTCCATTAGAAGTAAACCTATTTCCATTGGCTTAGCTATAACTTTTTCTACATGTAAACTAATCATCTACTATCAAACAAAATTGGATTATTGTTACTAAAATGAAAAGGCTCAATCTCATATCATTTTTTTATTACCTAGAAGAATAATGTACAACACAAAATAAACACTAGAGAGTTGCAAACTTTTGCTAACCTCTCTCAATGAACATAGTTATTTTCTAGCCTCTTTGAATACAATCACCTACATGTAATGATTCAAACTTATCTTTGTTGGAGCCAATCAATAACACATGCTCTAGAGTCTAGGGGTTTGAGTTTTATCATACCCCATTGCAACTCCTTGGTAGAATTATGCCACATTATTGGATCTTAACTCCTATCCTAAGAGCTATAGTTGTTCCTAAGGAGAGAATTAATCACACTCACCAAAAGAAAACACATTGCCATCCAATAGAACCCTACACGTTAACAACTGCTAATATTAGCAACATTCTATGAATAAGGAATATCTTTGGGTATTAATCTACTTGGCCAAATGGTGGTGCACACATAAGTTCAAAACACATACTTTCTAGTCAACACCTAGGAAAGTATAATCATTTAGACTATGTGTGCACCACAAATTCAATGTTGCATTAGTCATTATAATAATTTCTAGTAGTGTTGAAGTCAAATAGTTGAAGAAGCCATTTTTTCATACCTTTTACTTGTGCATTCTTTCATCTCTTACCAAATTTGACAAAATTCACATTGCATAGGATGGAAAGAGAAATGACATTTTCAGTAGGAAACTTGTTCAAACTATGATGTTTGTGGTAACCTAAGTAGGAACATTTGATTGTTCTCTAGGCACATCTTTACAAAATGCTATCATTTAAAACTCCACACTTGCAACAAGCAATGTTCATGCACACATAAGAAGCACTCAACTTTCCTTAAGCAAGAAGTGTATGAGGCCTCCATAATATCATTATAATGGTCAAGCTCTCAATTTGAATATGCAAATCTCATGTTGTGTTAGGTAATAGCTATGTCAAAATGATTCTTAGCAATTCTTAATGCAATATTGTACAACACAACTCCAACCCTCTAGCACAATTTGAGCTAGTTCTTCAGTTAACAAAGGTAATTTGAGTCTTTAATATCTTTCCCATGTACAATATATTCCATGTTCTATGCACAATGACCAACTTCTCTTGACAAAGACACATGGGTTCAATGACAACTTCTCTTTCTTTTGATAAAGTATAGGGACAATCTCCCATTGACATTTACAAGAATTCATAGTTAGGTGCATCTCAAATTGCTACCATGTTAGCACACTTTGGACATTTATTGGATCTAGGGTAGAAGTATGATTGCCTCAAGCCTTCATTAACTCCTAAGCTTCATATAATATTTTTTGCTTCATATCTACAAGCCATTAATAGGCACACACATTACTAAGCCATGACCTATGCAAAACTAGACCCACTTTCTATGCTAGTACCCTAGGGATTTTCCAATATAATGAATATGTCATTCTATAAGGAAGGGAAAAGTGCTATAGACACAATTACACGATGGTCAACATAAATGTGTATTTCAAATAAAAAATTAATTAAGTTCTTTAAATTTATGCACTAGATGTAATGGAGAATATTGCTCTACAAGAAAGGGTGAATGATCCATGCATGATTTTTTGCTTCAAACACTTTTGTGTGACAACTCAACTTCATTGTCTTCCATATATTGACATGTTCTTTGCACACACAATACACACCAACAAAAAATTGCACATGGAGAAAGAATGACTTCAGCACATATACATAAGTATCAATTATAATAGCTCTATGCAAGGCAACACAAGACAACAATGCACACACACTTTAGTCATGCCACACAGCCTTTGGAGTTTACAGTATACAATAGAATTATCAACTCTTATAACCCTTTTGTGTTGTGTGTGACCTACTAATGGGAAACATGTGCATCTACATAATATAAACAATTCAAATCTATATGCATCCAACACTTGGCCATGCCTACTCCACATGATCAAATCAGCACAATACAAATTCAACAATTGGCACAACTCTAACCACATGAAAAGTGCACCATGCACATGTGACAATTGTTAGCATATTATGGAGGGCTTCGTTGTATAAATACACATAATTATATAATGTGTAAATGAGTCATCCAATTTGCCAATAAACCGTGTTATATTATAAGCTTAATCTAGTTGTACTCCAAAACACCCCTAGTGAATAAGGCATGCATATCCTCATTACACTACCCTCTAATAGAGAAAACTACCTTAGGTAGTTACAAAACATTCAAGAGACTTTTGGCATATGTTGTGAGATTTACATAGCAAAATAATGTGATTCAAAGTAGCTAAGGAATGAAGAGGGCACCAATGTTGACACATCATTATCCAAGAGTCTAAAGAAATGTCAAAGGATTGTTAAGGATGAAAAGGAATTTTCAAAGAAAAAGATATTTAATTCATTTGCTTTGGATCTTAAAGAGGAAAGAAGGGAGAAACCAAGGTTTGTTATGACAAGGAGAAGTACCAAGATAGACTCTGATGTAGAGAAAGTGAGATATCATCCATATACAAGAAAACATGGGTAAATCATTCAAGAAAGTGCATTTTTTTTGTCACATAGATACAAAACACGAAGATATGGAAAATTAAATATTTTGCTAAAGAGGAAGTTAAAAACATTATTAAAATAATCAAATTGGGACAAAAACAAGGCTTTCTTAAAAACTCAAATAGATTGTTAGCATAGGAATACGTGGGAGATGAGAATCTTAAGTTCAACGTATAGAAGGTAAGGATAGGAGAGAAAAAACACAAAAAAGAACACATTTATATAAGAAATGAAAATTATATATCAATTAATATGACAAGAACTAGATATTTTGTTCAATAAGAGTTATCAAATTTAAGTGTTATTATAAATACAATAATTAGAACTACTTGGGAGATGATGGGAAGACCTAAACTCCAACCAATGAGTTATGATCACCTTGGTCAATGGCACACCATAATCTCCAATACACATATTGACAAAAGTAAACCAAATTCATGCCTAATGTTGTTGAATTTAGAATAGTATAATATTATAATAATTTAATGTTCCTAAAGAGGAGATTATAGTACAAGGTAATACATTATTAACAGTACACTTATCACTAAACAAAAAGATGGTTGTTTTGGTGCATGCATTGAAATTGCAAAATTGGTCAAGTTTGTTTACCCTTGTGGTGTGCATGGCCTATGTTTACAAGCAATTTGAGGTAATAGTAGGTTTCATATCTATATATGATTGGGGTTTCGAAAATAGCATAAGGTCACAAGAGGTTCATTTTGTCTTATATGGGTAGTGAACTCCAGATGGTTTGAATATGCATTTCATTATTGATTAGTCAAACCTCATCACTTTTGGGTTAGTATTATGTGTTTGAGTCTATGATGCCAAGTATATCCACGCGTTGTCTTGTTTTCGACGGTCCTTCCCATTGATTAAATTGGCCTTCTAGCAGTAACCAGGTACATCTACGTTGGCAGGTGGGTTCCTTACGACTTTCATGGTGTCAATGTGGTCACCAGAGGACTTTTGTACAGGGAGCTTTGACCCAAGGATTTATTGCATGAGCATGGGCAAGGTGCAGTCTACAGTCAGATTCGTATTAAATGCAAAGGTGCTCATGTTGCTACAGGCTTGCTCCTTGACCATGGTGATTTACATGAAGAAAGACACTTTTGCCCAATGCTATATTGTACCTTGCGATTGTTCCTATGTTGTTTTCCTCATGCAAATATTTCATTTTTTCCTACAAATGTTTGATGGATGTGACGTGTTTCTAGTGTTGTTAGCCACTTGTTCTCCACACCCATGAGATAGATTATAATGCTGTCTAAAAATTATAATCAGTTAGATGCCTGTTGGTTAGCTTGAGGGCCTAGCTCTAATATAAATCCCTATAATCTGATCAGAAGTTCCAAGGCAACAGAAATGTTGCATTGTTTTGTTTTTGCTTCCACATGATGTGAGTTCAGATTTTGCTGGTTTATGGGTGTCTCTATGATTGGTTGAGTGATTTGACAAGTCGGCACACCATGTCAAGCTCTAGGGCTACATTCACTAATTTGTTATGGTGTTGATTGGTTAGCCTGCACAAAGGCTTGCAAAATGGTTCAAAATGCATTTGAACTCTTTCAATATATCTTGTGTGGATTCAGTTGATTTGATTGTTAATTGTTTAATCATTGCCCTTGCATGTGTGTTTGATTATTTAGAGGTTTACATAGAGCTAGGCTTATGGTTGATAAGTTGCTAGCCTAGTTTTTATGCGTAAGCTTGCATTTGTGTGTTTGTTGATGGTATATTGATAATTACGTTGACAAGTGGATCAAGACATCGGTCTATGATGACCTCCCTCGCTAAAACACCATTCACTATTCACTCAAGAAATATATCTTTCATTAGTTGTAGTGTTGTGTACTCTACCTATATGCTTACTCTACCTTTATAACTTTATCACAACTTAAGATACCCCTCTCAAAGCCACAATATCAAAGGGTTAAGTATATAGGAGTCCTACCCATCTTTGTAGCTCATTGCTTCAGTAATATATATCGCTAGTAAACCCTTGAGTGACAAATATCAAAGAGGCTACATTGATGAAAGCAAAAGATGTATGTGTATATGAAATGTTTTAAGGGGATTCATCAAGAGTAATATAAACTTGTCCTTTATACATGGGTGCATTGAATGATTATTCACATTTGCTTGTAGTAAGGTCTAGCAGGTCTATTAATGGCTGCTATTGGGGCATGTTAATTAAGGCCCAGTTGTTATTGTCCATCTCTTTAATTGTCTTCTCAAGAGACCTAGATTTTGTAGAGCCTAAAATAAATGAGGGTTTGCCCTACCCTATGACTTAGCCTAAGCAAAGAGGCTACATTGATGAAATCACAAAATGCATGTGTAAAATATTTTAAGAGAATTCATCAAGAATAATATAACCTTGTTTTTCATCCATGTGTGTATATGTTGCTTGTAATAAGGTCTAGTAGGTCTATTCATGGTTGCCATTTGGGCATGGTAATCAAGGCCTAAATTGTTGTTTTTCATTTCTTTTTACTTGTCTTTCAAGTAGACCTCAAGGATCACTCACCTAGATTTTGCAAACACTTAAGATAGCTGCCCTACCTTATGATTTAGCGCAAAGTTGTACTCTCCTTGTTATGAACGCTTCTCTTTACCTAAGCTAAAATACTCCCCCTGTTTTAGTTTGGACTAGTATAGATATCTTAAATACATCTATCTAAAGAAATGCCGAGACATATCAATTCAAACTATTTTATTTACATTAAAATCATTTTATCACTTTAAATTATATTGTATCTACATTTTTTTTATTTTTTTTTGGATAATTGACATTTAATTTTTTATATTTAAATTTTAAATTTCTTGTCATTGTTCAAAAAATCATCAAAAATAAAAATTTATTAAATATATTTTTTAAGAAGAATATTGTAATTATGAAATGGTAGATTTTTTTTAAATATCTTTGTTTTTATTTTATATTTATATGTCTATCTAAACTTATAATTTTGATGGGGAGTATATTTTGTTTTATATGATGTTTATTTTAAAAATATCAAGTTTATAATTAATATTAATATTTTGACATGTGAATGGTTGTCAAATTTAAGCTCAAAGATAAAAGTTAACATTAACACACAACATTTCACTTCACCCCTTGCTGCCATTGTAGAATGCCTCTCAGCATTAATAATGGTTTTAGAGGAGAGGAAATGTGGTTTTGAGAACCAAGAGAGGAGATATGGTTTTGAGAACCAATAATGGTTTTAGAGGAAAGGAGATGTGGTTTTGAGAACCACTAATGGTTTTAGAGGAGAGGAAATGTGGTTTTGAGAACCAATAGAAAGATGGTGATAAATTTGATTTCAAACCCATATGCAGAGTATACAGATTGGAAAAACACAACTAAAATCAGGATTTCCGACCAATGGAGGACAAATAAACCTAGAGGATATGTCCATGTGGAAAGATTTAGAAACTGCTATAGAAGCTTACTTGTATGTTGAGCCACAAATAAGGGTGAAGAAACTATTTAGAATGGTCAAACCTATGATTGGTAACTCTAGAGATATCACAAACTTACTTATCTACTATAACACTGCATAATGTCCACTATAACACTGCATAATGTCCTCTATAACACCATTTTGTGATGACCTCCCTCCCTATAACACCATTCTATATTCACTCAAGAAACATATCCTTCATTAGTTGTAGTGTAGTATACCTATATGCATACTCTAGCTTCACAACTTTATCGTAACTTAAGAGACCTCTCAGAGCCACAATATCAAAGGGTTAAGAATATAGGAGTCCTCATCTTTGTAGCCCATTGCTTTAGCAAAATATATTGTCACTAAGCCTTTTAGTGACAAATATTGAAGGGGGCTACATTGATGAAAGCACAAGATGTATGAGCATATTCAATGTTTTAAGGGGACTCATTGAGAGTAATATAAACTTGTCTATTCACATGTGCTAGTAGTAAGGTCTAGTAGGTTTATTAATGGTCGCTATTGGGGCATGTTAATTAAGGCCTAGTTGTTATTGTTCATTTTTTTAATTGTCTTCTCAAGGAGACCTCACCCTCATGGATTTTGTTGAGCCTGGAGCAAAAGAGAGCCTGCCCTACACTATGAATTAGCCCAAGCCACGAGGCCACATTGATGAAATCACAAAATGCATGTGTATGAAATGTTTTGCCCTACACTATGACTTAGCCCAAGCCATGAGGCCACATTGATGAAATCACAAAATGCATGTGTATGAAATGTTTTGGGAATTCATCAAGAATAATATAAATTTGCCTTTCATATCCATGTGTGTATATGTTGCTTGTAATAAGGTCTTGTAGGTCTATTCATGGTTGCCATTTGGGCATGGTAATCAAGGCCTAAATTGTTGTTTTTCACTTTTTTTAATTGTCTTTCAAGGAGACTCAAGGATCTCTCCTAGATTTTGCAAAAACTTAAAGATAGCTGCCCTACCCTATGATTTGGTCCAAAGTTGTCCTCTCTTTGTTATAAATGCTTCTCCTCTCTTTGTTATAAATGTTTCTCTTTACATGATATAGCAAATTCCCAGTCTTAGTTTGAAGAATGGTTTGAGGAGAGGAGCGGTGGTTTTGAGAACCCATAGGTGGTTTTGAGAACCCATAGGTTGTGACATAGTTAGAAATATGGAAAGATGGTGATAAATTTGATTTCAAATGCATATGTAGAGTATATAGATAGGGAAAACACAACTAAATTCATGATTTCCGCTCAATGGAAGACAAATAAACCTAGAGGATATATCTCTGAGGAAAGATTTAGAAGATGCTCTAGAAGCTTACCTGTATGGTGAGCCACAAATAAGGGTGAGGAAACTATTTAGAATATTCAAACCTATGATTGGTAACTCCAGAGATATCACAGAGCTTATTTATCTACTATAACACTGCATAATGTAATGAAAGTTATGAAAAAATGGAACAAATAGAACAGAACTTATTTTTAAATATCCCCCAATGGTAGCAATATTAAGAAGGTAAAAAACTTGTATTGGGAGAAAATAGAAGACAATCATAGATAAGAGTAAAGGGAAGAAGCATGCTTGAAACTTAATCGATCCTTGAAAAGAGGGGAAGTTTTGAAGAAGAAGAAAACATTTTTTGGAACAAATATAAAACAGATTTGGATAGTTTTCTTTTAGGACAAAGACAAGAATAACACAACAGAAGATTGGACATTACCATTTACAGACATCACAATCATGGCATACGATCTTACCTTGACTGTATCTGTTGTTCTTTTTAAATTACTACTTGACACACAAGCAAGCATGTTATGAATACTAATATTGAGTAATTGTCAATTATAGCAAACATTGCTGTCCTTGAATAGCAAGTTATATATAAAAAATTACAAAAGAGCCACACTTTGGTATAAAATTAAACTTTCGAGTTGCTTTCCTATGAATCCTTAAAAGTGCATTGGCAGATGGTACGACAAACTATGGTTCTTGAGAGCCACATTTTGAATCATACAAATCAATATAAAACTAACCGTGACCATCCATTTACCATGACAATCAATAGTGATGTAGCATACCAAATAGAAGCTACAAATTGAGAAAAAGCAGATGTTCTGATGAATCATCTCAAAGTAAGTTGCCTTCAACACAAACCTGTCTTTGAATGGGAAATAGAATTTTTGTTTATCACTGCTACAAATAAATGCATCTCCAGTCAACTTTAAAAGGCCCACATACTGAGTACCACAGTCTAGAGATAGAACACTATCACCATGATGGTCCAGGCTCCTGCCCGGTCACCATGCTCCCTGTGATAATGGAAATATATAAAGCCAAAGTGAATTTTTTAAAGAAATATATTGCACGGTTAATAAAACCTCTGTGTTCGGTGCTAACAGTCACTGCAACATCAAAACATCAAAGAGATGAGAGCTTCAAGTTCATCTTAACCAGAGAAAACATTATAGCTTCTTCAATGTGACTCTCAAGAAAGCCAAAAAAAATTTCATTTTTTATCGTTTCATGGATCAATGGCCAATCCAATTGTGCCAATTATTCGAGGAAACCCACGCCATGATCAAGACCCAGAGAAATAGAATATTAAGACTTCACAACAAAATTAGTAATTTGTGCTGCGGACTGAAGATTAGTCCCTCTCTAATTAACTATGAAAGCCAAAGCAAGATTAATATGCATAGCTATTTCCCTGCTTAGGACACATGCAAGCTACCATAGGCTATCACAACATACATCTAATTAAGTCATACACAGAATAAGAATTGCGCATATATAATCAAATGTCAGAGCCAAATAGTACCAGGAGTAACAATGAGGAGAATGTCTTGTACTGATAACAGAAAATAAAGCAAGAGTTTGTTATTGCAAAGATGCAATTAGAAATTGTGACCTTTTACAAAAGAAGCAAAGAAAGAACATATTTCAGAAAACAAATACTGAGCTTGGAGGAAAGCAAATGAGAAACTAACAAATGCCATAAGCATTCAACACATCATGAAGATCATAAAATTTCTGCAATCCAATTAAGAGTTTACTTAAGGAACAACCTTCCAAGATAGTATCTATACAAATTTGTAGTTAGCACTATTATTAGTAAATTATATATAGCATTCCAGACAGCTTAATTAAAGAATAATAAAAGAAATAATAGAGTATACATAAGATCTACAAATCGCAACTCAACCATATATGTTAAAAAAGTTAAGGACGGTATGACTCTAGCTTTTTTTCCATGATACAATGAGAAGCTAAAAATTTGCTAACAATAAAAGGTAGTATCAGCAGCTGATAAAAAATGATATTACTTTCTTTGTAAATCTGCATGGCTTAGTTTCTTATTATAAATTTGACCAGTGCAAGATGAATATGGCAAATATATCTCAAATAAGCTGGTCACTAATTTGTCATATCCAATTAAAATAAAGGGATTTATTTAAAGTGCTTACAAAAAAGGCAATAAAGAGGCAAACTTGAAACGCAGAAACCATATCAACTTATTACAGATGCTTGGAAAACAACGGATAATTGGAAATAAACCTTCATGGAACCCTTGAACCTTGGTCCCTAACAAAAGAAGATTGAGTCCCCGTGGCTAGTAGAAATTATATTAATTTCTTTGTAAATCTTCAAAAAGCATAGTTATATTTCTTATTATAAATTTAACCGGGGCAAGATGAGGATAGCAATTATATCTCAATGCAGCTAATAAGTAATTAGTGATATTCAACTCGCAAAGAAATTTATCCAGAGAGCTTACGGAAAGAGCATTAAAGAGGCAAATTCAAATTGGTAAACCCATATAAATTATGATATCTTAGGAAAGACCTAAATATATTGGAAGTAAACGTATATGGAACCATTGAACCCAGATCCCTATAAAGGAGTTGTTTAGAGAGTTGGGCCTAAAATCGAGGCACTTTCTACAACTTAGAGAGAGCAGATGCTATATAATTTGCACTGATTTACAACATTGAACATTAGACACCTCTACAGTGAGAAAATTAAACAAGTTTGTGTTAAAGGATGCAGTGATTTATTTTTCATTTTTCTGTTTCTTTTGTGTAAAGAGCATCAGAGAGCCCAGCAAAGGGAGAAATAGGATGCCGTATGGCACATCGCGTTGAAAAATATAATTTCAATTTCCATTAGATTTAATGGAATGAAAAACAATAGACTCGATGTTAACTGAACTATATAACTGAGTAGTACGTGAAATTATATTAAACAACTATCTTTCATGGCAAGGTAATTTCTGACTTTGAACCCAGAGCAATGAACCAAATATAATAACAGAAATAAGACATCAGACTTCTAGAGAGGCTGTGCACAGACTGGCAATTCATAAGTGCAACAAACAAAATGAAAATAAGATCAGGAAATGAACTTGATTAGACACCTTAAAAGGAAATTAAAACAGTTTTATTACAATGAACATGAGAAGAAAAAGCTCATACTGTATTTGCTAAAGAGCTGCATGTATTTAAATTTCTATTTGCACAATACTGAGGCTATTCCAGATAAGGTAGAAAAGTTAACAATTTCATAGGACTGACCTGATGTACCATGGCCCATGGGGTACCATTTTCACAAGAACTTTATTTAGTATGTTCCAAATATTTACGAAAAAAACCTGGGTGCAAGTAATATTCAAAAATGGATTGCATAACCTCAGAAGAAATATCCACAATCAGCAATACAGTACTCATACCAGAAGCCTTCAGGATCTAATCTGAACCTCAAAGTAGAGCCAAGAGAGTAGGGTGGTTAGGAAGCAAAGCCATGAGAGTTCCTAAAGATAAGTGCACCATGAAAATTGTAAGTCTGATGCTTTGCTTCCTGGACCTTTCTGTGAGGTAAAGTAATCAACTAGATCAAAGAATAAGTTGTACAATTAAGACAAACACCGCATGCTTCAAATGTTCAAAGTACAACTTCACTTTTATACCATTTGATAACATCCTACAAATTTCTGGCTGGTGCAGTAGAGCTATATTTTACAAACCACCCTAGAAAGCCTGCTATGAGTTCTCCATTCAAGCTTAATGTAACAAAACTCAAGCTAGAGGTAAGCAAATATCTCTTTCATACAAGGACCTGCCTGTTTGAAATATTTTTAGCCAAAGCTAACCATGCCGCACAGAGATCTACAAAAAGTACAGTTACAATTGCAGCTTCTAGGAAGGAAGCCTACCGAAGCCTGTTGTGAAAGTCCTCCAAATCTCTCTCAGTGAACTGCCGTGCATGTCCCTGACTTTCTTTGGCCCTTGCTGAGAAATAGAAAACCAACCACAACACTAGGAAATAACTCTGAATAAAAGATACTATGAGTGTTGCCAAGAAATGACCAAGCACTTGTTGAAGTACCCATTTAAAGCTTCGTCCGCATACAACAGACTCAAGGACTTTAATTGTAGCCGCTTGGAATGCCATGCTCTTCACAAGGTTCCATCCTCTATGGAGGGTTTCAGCACCTCTGTATTGCCTTTCCATTATGGCTACCCAGCAAGCTGTGATGTAGATGCTATAAGCCAGCCCATCAATCAAGTACTCCAAACTAATAAATGCTCCAATCCTAAAAGACATGCCCAAATCTGTGGCAAATTCATCCTTCCAAGGAGCCTGGAATGCAAATGGCATGGTTGACAGCCGCAAGACCAACTTCTCCATTTCTTCCAGTTCCAACACTTTTCCAAACAGAGATTTCATCAAGAATAGGCATTGTAGGGCTCGCAAACTTCCATGCAAAACTGCCAGCCATATTAGTCTCCACATGCCAGTTCTGAGGCCTGATCTCACAGATTGCCGGATGGAAACTCTCTTGTTCATGTATGTAGTCACTACAGAATATGCCACAGCTCCAAGAACAGCAGAATGCTGCAAAGCTACTACAACGAGAAGAGTTGCCATAACCCCAAAAAGAAGTAAAATCAGAAGCATTGTAGTGCCAGTTCCTTGAGGCATTGCTCCTGGATGATCAAAGCCTCTTCCACCAAATAACCTTCCTGCAAATATTCCAACCTCTTCTGATTCTTCAAGATCCTCAGTAACCTCCTTTTGTGTGTCATTTCCCAAAGAAAAAATCAGCCTCAAATTCATGTAATGTGGACCTCCAGCATCACTGTTATCAATAGAAAAATCTTCACCAATGCTCTTGTAACCTTGGGTATCACTGTTATCATTAGCAAGATCTTCTCCAGTGGTTACATGCTCTATTGATTGCTCTTTTCCTTGGTCCTCTGCTTGAGAACTCATTTTTTTATCCCTGTGTCCATCATTTGTTTCAACTGGACTAGTGGAAAATGTTCTCTCGTCTGCACCTTGTATCAATTCATGTAGATGTCCATTGGCTTCATCGACAGATGGTGGCACAAAATAAGATGGGAGGAAGTGACCTATGGAAGAATCTTTATTCTGCCCTGCCTGACCACCTGGCACAATTGCATTGTTATTCCCATCTACAAAAAGTTTTTGCCGCTGTGTTGCACCACTTGTAGAGTCTGGTGAGATGTGATTCTGTTTATCTTGGAAATCAAAGTCAAGTGAAAAGTTTCCATGTGATATACTGAAAGAAAAACCAGCCATACCAATAGAATTCTCAATGGCCGTATCATACATTGAGGATAAGGCAGCTATGACAAGAAGAATCTTTATATTAGCCCTGAAAGAAATAGCTGCCTGCTTGAACAAGCTAGGTATTCTCTGCAGATTTAGCCCAAGCCCTGCCATGGCTTATCCTCTGGTATGGTTCTTTTAAGTCCTCACTGCTCCCGCATGCACTGTCTTCATAGAAAACTGATGAGCAAAAGAATATGCCTTGACCAGAGATACAATGTTACGACACTCCCTAACCATGACATAAAAATTGTGGTATATTTTAGCATCTATTGATGTTTTCTTCTAATGATATTTAAAAAAACCGACATAATTGATCAGACAAACAGTTCATATTATTATCATAAAAACTATTGTAATCATTCATGTAGGCATTGACAATATCATCAGCATGACTAATAAGTATTCCCAGACTCCACAACTAGCACAAACAGTTAAATAAGCAATCCCAAAGAACCCACCACAATGAATAATGTGGGAGTTGTGGTGCATACTTGTGTTTGTAGATTAAATTGTGAGATTGATCTCTGGATTTAACTGCATAGCATTATGCGGGGGGTTCTAAAACATCCACAATCAATTCAAGAGAGCTATAAGCATTACTGAAATCTAAAACCAACACTATCAACCATATAGAAATTGTGAAAATAACATAATCAACCATGTGGCCCTTGCATAAAGGGCACAACCCATCATGTGACAAGTCTGTTAAAAGTATAAAACACAATCCCATGTGGGCATTCTTCAAAGACACAACCCCTCACATGGACATACAGCAAAAGACACAATCTCTCGTGTCAGCATCTCAAAATCAAAACAAACTTTTATGTGGGCATTGCAAGAACAACCCAATCCCGCATACGGTCATTTCAGAAACAACAAACAATAGAACCACACAAATGGACATTCAGAAAACACTGTCCCTCATATGGCGATTCCTGAAGCATGACACTGTCTCATGCCAGCACAACAGAGCTCCCTATATGCCCATTTCTGATCCTTATTTATATATGAAAATCTGAGGCTACTTAGAAAACATATGTGGAATATCAGCTGTCATAACTATAATTCCATGCTCTCCCAAGTTTCCAAGATGGATTTTTTGGAGCACAGCAGGGGACGGCTATTACAAAAATAGGATAACTTTTAAAATATAAGGAAATTTCAAATATTCATATGATAACAATTAACATTGTTAAGGCATTCATCATTGACATTATAAAGTTAAACTTGAATTGACGAATTTTAATAACTTTCATTGTCAATGTGCATATATACTATATAAAAGATAAAACAAAATGCCCAAAGGCTGCAAGAAATATGACCAAAAAAAATAGAAAATATGCAGATGTCCCTAATAACCATCTAGAAACACTGCAATTTTGACTCCATATAGCTGGGACAAACCATCAACAACCTTTAACATGAAAAAGTAACGATTTCCTTGCTCTAGTTGTTCCATACACGGACGTGATATCAACTGTATAGATTGACAATATCAGTAACATGAAAACTGCCATCTAGTGCTTAATTCTCTCTTAAATGAACACTTTGCCAGGAAAAAGCCCTCATATAGCTGCAACAATCCTGACATCAAACTTGATCAAAGTAAGTTTTCCACTATTCAAGCTGTATTGTACAGACCTGCAATAGCAACTGTACAGACTAATGAAACGAGCATCCTGAAGTTGTCCTTTAATGTGTATTTTTTCCTATTAACTGGCCCAAAATCTATTATTGTAAAAATAGCAGCAGGTGTGCAAATGACTGCATCATAGCTGTATGGAGTCAAAAAAGTCACTGAAAACATGCCTGGGCAGTAGGGCACGGCTAGCTGTCTCCAGAACAGTTAGCAGATGTCTAGACACTGGCCCTAATGTACCCAGGCATTTCCTAAAAAATATACAAGCACCCAGGATGTTTCCCGTTTGTCTGCAAATTTGGAGACAGGGTACACCGAATCCAAAAAACGTTCCTTGAGGCCAAATTGGCAAGGGACGCATCCCCAGGGAGCATAGCTATAATTTGGTAGGTATAATACAATAAGGCATTCAAAAGAGCATCTGACCGTTATCTAACCTGAACCAACGGCCAAGACACAGTGACTAATTTGATAGTTTGCATATCGGTAGATTGTCAAGTCCAAGTTTACTAGTGAACTTGGCCTCTTGGTCAAAACCCAAGAATACAAAATTAGAACAATATATAAGATAAATAGAAAGATACTGTGGAGCCTGACCAAAAAAATAGTAATACCTTCAGCTTCACCTATTAGATAAAAAAGGACAAGATAGGAGTAGGAGTCTCTTATAAATCGGATGTCGATATAGAAAAAGCAAGGACGCCTGATATACGACGAGACACAATAGGATCGAAACAAAATAAGGCCATCCGGTATGGCTAAAACATGGACAGGATTGCGTATTCAATGAATTTTGGTCAATGGAATAGAGCTTAAAACATTAATGGGCCAGTGTTCCTTCTGTTAAGCTTCAAATACATTTGGTTTTCTTGTTTCATCAGAATTTTTCTCTCTCCTTTTTATATGGAAATCTCCACAATCTCTTTTTTTAAATTTTGACACCTAATCAAATATCCGTACAAAAGACAGTAGCTTGAAAGTTAAATATAGATCATTGCAAAAAACAGTACAAACCCTCACTAGGGCATCCCAAAACCAAAACTATGGGCGGCTCCGAAAGCATAGAGGGACTCAGAAAACCAGCATATAGACATTCCAAAAATAACTTTGTATTCCACTGTTCGCAAGAATAAATCGAACAAATTATCCCTAAACCTAGGCATGATCAAGTGGGCAATCCAGCCCATCGAAGGTGCAGCGTTAGAATCCGTATTCGCATCCCAATGGAGCTCATAAGACCAAAGATTTCCTCTTTCAAAACCATTTTCATTCATATGAGCAAAATCTTAAGGGTTCCGAAAACCTGTACGTAGTTATCCTTGAGGAGATAATATGTAAAACGAAATGGGAGGACTCGAATAATAATCCTCGAGGGGGCAAAATCCAGAACAACAAACTGAAAGCAGGGCGAAAAAAGTGAAAAAAGAAAAAGAAAAGAAACCCACCTGTGTAGATGCACCAAAGATGAACAGTTAGCTATCCACTCCTCAATTGCAATGCACGCCAAAAACTTCTGGATTGGATGTTTTTAAAGACGGGTCAAATCTTAATCGATTTCAACCAAAATGACATGCCCAATACGAAAACACAGCGGATAAATACGAACTTCAGATAATGACTCAAGGAAATCGAGATTATCGAGTAATTATTTTTAAGTTTTTAACTGGGTACTTTTTGAACATTTTGTGTTAAATGTTTTGGCTGGGCTGCGAATGTCGCGCGTAACACCTACCACTCTAAATAATATCGGACGAAGAGATGAATAGATACCACGTTCGAAGAATTCCATTCCATACTTTTTTCTTACATCTCTTCAACAGTGAAAAAAGTACTTGGCGATGTTGAATAGCTGTAAGTTACTGTAGACTGGGGCATTTTTTGGTTTTTTATTTGAGAAACAAGGAATAATTGTGACATCTTGTTTTTAATTTCACTACTTGAATTGATTTATCCATTTTGGAGTTTGTTTAAAAAAAAAAGTAATCAATCTTTTTAAAGAAGATGTTTGTTTTGGGCATGTTGATAAGTCTGTTTCAATTTTAGATTTTTATTATTTTTGAAAAAAAAAGTCAAAGTCAATTAAATATGTTGTAGTAAAAAAATTATTTTCTAATGTTGATAGGTAAACATGAATGGAATATGTGGAGGCACCTTCATGACCTATCTTTTCAACAATTGGTTGTTCATATTAAGCATCTTCTTAAAAAATTGGTTGTTTATAAAGGTAAAGGTACTTAGATTCGTGCTCGTCTCTAATGGAACAAGGATGGAGATCAAGGTTCTAAATTCTTCTTCCAATACTTGAAACATAAACACAAAAAAGGAGCAAATTATTGTCATCAAATCAACTAATTGTTTCCCACAAACTAGCCACTCAGACATCATGCAAAAAAATTTGGATTATTATAAACAGCTTTTCATAGATGAAACATCGGATGATCCCCTAATTTCCATTGTGTAGGAAAGTGTGGAAGGGTGTATTCCTCGCAAAATCGTTGAAGACTATAGTAACTTTCTTGACAAGACTCTTTCAATGAAGGAAATTGATGAGGCAATTTATGACATCATCACTAAAAAGAGCCTTAGAATGGATGGACTTCATGTTGAGTTCTATCATGCTTTGTGACCTTACATTCTTGAAGACTTCCACTATGTGTATCTAGGAGTAGTTGAAACCATTACTTTAGGACCATATAGTAATCAAGGCCTTATTAAACTCGTTCCTAAAGATAAGGATGAAGATTTTGTGTCTAGTTGGTGACCCATTACATTGCTTAATACCTCTCACAAAATTATAGGCAAAGCTTTGGCTCGAAGAATCAAACCCATTACCCAAATGATAGTGCGACCAGAGCAAACGGGATTCTTGGGATGAAGATTTATCCTTGCCAATCTTGTGTTGGTCTGCAAAACAATTGAATGGGTCCAAAAAATTGTCCAAATTGCTCTTATTGTCAAGCTAGACTTTAACAAAGCCTATGATCACATTTGATGGCCATTCATCATTAACATATTATAATGGCTCGAATTTGGTCCTAAAATCTGTGATCACATCAAAATGCTTTTTATAGATGTTAATGCTAGATTAGTTATTAATAGATCTCTCTTGCCTCAATTCTCTCTTCAAAGATCTATCTACCAAAGTTGTCTGAGCTCACTTTGTTCTTGTATGTCCTTGTTGTCAATGCTCTTGGTTATCTTCACCATCGTGCAAAGACTAATCAACTTATTCATGGCATCTCCTTACCCAATAATGCCACTACCCTCAACTCACATTTTGTTGATGACAATTTATTTTTTATCCAAAATTGTACTTAAGAGGTGGCTAGTATTATGGATACCTTGGACCTATTTTGTATCATATCTAGATCCAAATTGGTTATGCACAAGACTGAATTTATTATGTCCCACCCTAATCTCCACCCATCGTGGATTCCTACTGAATGGAAAGAAATAAAATATGATACAATCCCAATATATTTGGGCATCCCATTTGGAGTTGGATTTTCTCTCAAAGATGTGTGGCATTGGTTTATGAACAAAATCAAGGCCAAACTTTTGAATTGGACTAATAGATTCCTATCTATGGTTGATCGCATCTAAGTGGCAAACAAAATCTTGCTTGCTAGTCATGTTTATAGATCCTCATGTTGGTTGCCTTCTAAAACCTACTACAAGCAATTAACCCAGCTTAATAGGAATAACAAAAAGGGACTACCTGTTACTTCTTGGAAGCACTACATTCAATCTAAGGATAAGGGAGGGCTCAGAATCATTGAACTGTACACACAAGGAATTTGCCTAATAACTAAATGGATAATCAAAGTTGTGGATGGAGATGCCCCTTGGAAGGAATTGATTGAATTTTGCATCCAAATTACCTTTTTTGGACAATGTTGGGGGAGTGTTAGCTAGAAAGACAAGATCATTTTAGCTCCTTTCTTCAAAACTCATGGCTTTGCACAGTGTAACTCTATTTGGAAAGTTTGGAATATCACTTCAACTAAATTCATATGGTTTGATCAGTCTCTCAACCATGGGTTAAATTACCCTTATTCATTTATCTAGTGGAACTGGTTGGTTCAACAACATGACAACCCATTAGGTATTATTAATAGGTTCAAAGGAAAACGCCTATTTAAAAAGGGTATTCAATTTTTTTGAGATCTATGGGACCCTCCCACCTTTCAATGGAAAATTTGGCCTCTCAATAAATCCTTGTTGCACTTCTCAACCTCTGACAAGCAATCAATTATTGAAATTCAGCAATTAATTACTCATGAACTTTGTAATTTGTTATCCTTGGATTGTCATGCAAACTTTTTGAGTGATTGGAGATAGCCTAATGCTCGTAGAATCTATTTATTCCCCCTTCAAACCATTCACAAACAACTCCTTCCTCATATCATCGTCTCACCTCGTCTCAATAGGAAATCGCACTATTATTTTCTCCAGTCCAAATGGAATTAGCAATAGGCAGTTTGACATGAAGAGTTTTCCATGCTAAGAGTTGAGATTGTGCATTAGCCTACTTGCCCTTTTTGTGCCAAATTAAAATTTATAAAATGTTTTTTTGGCTCTACACTCATTCTTGAAACTTATGGAACTCTTTGTTTACCGTCTTTCTTGCCTTATTCCCTCGAGCATGGTCTTGGAGATCAACTCTCCTTGGTGCTTCTTCATCCTTCGATATTCTATCCCACATTTGCAGACATGTAACTATCAAATGTCTTTGGAAGCTTCGTTGTATTGTTATTTCTCTAACATAATCCTTCCCTTGTAGATAGAAATACAAATGATTTGTACTAAGTTGTCTCTCCAAATAGAGAAACTGCATACAAAGTGGCATAGAATTTCACAAAATGACAAAGTTCACAGTCTTCTTCAACAACTATACACAAGTATTAAGAGTAATAGAGTTCTAATTGTTTAATATTCATCTTTGGTTAGAGAATGACAAGCATGATAGTTGTTGTATCTTTTTGTATCTCACTAAATTCTTATGTAACTGCTTATGTTATTTTAAAGTTGTAATTTTCAAGTATCTACAACCACTTTTGTTGTTGTTGTTTTTAGTTATGGCTTTCGTATTCCAACCACCCTTGTTATAGTTGTAGCTATTACTTATCAACTCATGTTGTTTTTAGGTGTGCCTCTCTTGTTCCAGTCGTCTTCGTTATAGCTATTACTAATCAGTTGTTCATGTTTTAGCTATTATAGTTTATTATTCTGATGTTTCTCAGCAATTTGTAATTCTTATTTTGCTTATTTAAATAAATAAAAAATATACGAGGTTGGATTTACAAGCAAATGATGTATTTTTTCAAGCTTTGTGAGTATATCAATAGTTTTTGTCAATAGGTTTCATATTTTGATTTAATACTATAAATGTTTTGTGTAAGTGGTGTGGTTGGTCTATAGTGCATATTTTGTTCTTTTTTATGGTGTAAGGGTCATAGTCGGTCTAAAGGGCATATTTGGGGCTTTGCATGTGTTAGAAATTAAGATCTTAGGGTACTAATAATCATAAATAAAATGAAAAACAAACAAAATGAGAATTATATCTACATAGATATAATATGTTACACAACATATAAATGGGAAAAACTTTTTGGGTAAAAAGTCCTATAAAACATCATTTTTATTAAAAAACACTTACAAAATGGTATATTGAAACATAGATTGAACCTAAAGAACACTTCTTTTTACTTCCACGTGGCCAATAATACCTCATGTGCATAGTGATGAAATTCATTATAGATCTCTACAATCATACACACCTCTCAATGAGTGTAATGCCTCTTGTATTTGCATTCTATTATCATTATTTTGATCCATCGTTGATATTGTATATGATATATTGGATTGTGTTTATTATCATTATTTTGTATTAATATCCACATGGTGCACCTTTTGATACAATTATAGCATTTTGATCATATAGATGTGATGTTCTTATCATTGTTGATGATTGTACATGTTGATTCAATGATTGATTGTGTTTATGACGATATGGTAATGTTATGATGCAGTAACTTTGATTATGATGTTGTACCTGATCGAGGAATTTGTATGTGCTTCTGCTACGATGTATATGCATAGGTATACTTGATAGTTGTTGAGTGATGTAGGTACCAAGTATCCACTCCACCTAGCTCCACATGTATAATCATACCTTCCCTGATAGTGGTTAACAGGAGATAACACATTGGCCAAGTTCCACTTCATCTTACCTATCATACTCAGTACAAGTATGATCCCCCAACATGTTCTAGCATTAAAGCCTGAATACCGTGATCGATAATATGTTGAAAACCCTATTCCCCATGTGAAAGACTATTAAATATTGTGTGAACGTTTATGATTAAATAGTAATTGTTGTAAAGTTTGAATGTGAAATGAGTTCATGATATTATAGTGTAAATGAATGATTTAAATTAAATGCGATTTTGAAGGTATTGCCAATTAAGTGTTTGTGAAAATTAAAAGTGGTATATACGTGCATTTAGGAATTAAAAAAATCAATTTAATTGTTTTTATTTTCAAAAGTGAAAATGAGTTTTTGGTAAATATAGGAAAAGGGTTCATTTTTATATTATGTCTTTTTGGGAAGAAAATGTGGTGAAAGGATAAACCCTATAGCTGCAAATTCGATTTGCTAATTGTCAAAGCTAGAATAGAGATATTTGCATGGGGTTTATTGCATTATAATATGAATTGGAAGGATTTTAGACTATTGGAAGGTATTGTGCATCCATTGTGTGTGTGGAAAGAACCATTCGTGTGGATTTCCAAACCAACATGAGGTAAAAAAATGTCCATTTCTCTCTTTATTCATGCATTTCTTATTGTTGCATGTTTGAAGAATATTCAAGGGATTGGGAAAGACATTTAGATTGATTTAAATCTTGTATTAAGTAGTCAATTTATTTATTTATTTTTTAAATATGGTTTTTGCCCAAAAATGCCCTCGTGCTTCCCAATCCGCTATAGGGTGAATGAATTGCATGATTTATTTTAAAAGAGGGATGTTCCATATGTTTAAACCAAAAGGATATCATTATAATTTTAATTTTATGATCTTCAAAAATTGATGAATTTTAAGCTATTTTCATGATGTGGCTAGAAATTCCTGGTTTTTATCAAAATTATGAAAAGCTAGAAAAATGTAAAATTGTTGTATTTGGTGTTGGATTATTATGTGGAGGTATGGATATACCTTGTAAAAAGTGAAAGTGGAACCATTTAAATCATGTACCATGATGTTGACCAATCTTTAGAAAAGTATAATGTCATGTGAAAATAAAAATCAATAAGGTATGTGTTTTATTCCACATTTGTTTGGGAACATGATGAGCCTCGGACTTAGGTTACTAGAGAGGGTTATGGGAGTGGCTTCCAATACATGACCTTGACACAAAGTGGTTGAGAATGGTTATCATGTATATAATTTGATTAAATTATGTGATAAGTAATGAAAACACAGGAAAATAATTAACTAAGATAATGGATTCCCCTCATATGCCTTGGGTGCTTTTAAAGGCCAAGGATGTTTTAGGAAGTCAAGCCCACTTCAGGAGCTATGGTAATTGTATGATCTAACAACCTTGTCTATATGAGAGGGTATTCAGATCCATGTGGTAGCTAAGCTTGTGCTCTATGATGACACTCCTCGATTGGCTCTCTAGCATCTAGTCTTAGAGTAATATGAGTAGAACCCAAAAGATGTATCTTATTTTCTTATGTTGATATTCCTTGCTTCATTAGATGATGTGTATTCTTAATTTTTGGTGTGAGTATAATCCCTTCTCCCCTTGTTTTGTATGTGTATGAGTGTTTGGGCCATATGTTTATCTCCTTGCAAGGTGGGATGGACCTATAGGTTTCACATGGTCGAATGGCATGGAACCACCATTGGGGAGAAAAGGCTATTGATCAGAGGCAACACTGAATGCCAGATACCATCATTTCCTTTATGCATTATAGTATTTTTATTCATGAGAATATGTAATTCAAGACATTTGAGTCCTACAAAATGTAAATTGTGATTATGATCATTGGACCTCTCTTGAAGAGGCAACTATAATATGAACAATTGATGCTGAATTAGTTTCAGTTAGATGTCTCAGTGTTGGTATCAAGCACGAACGTGTAAAGCAGAAAATCGAACCCTAGGTGTTCCCCCACTCCAAGGAGAGAGAAAGGAGGTCACTAGGATTGACGGTTTTCACTTAGGAGAGACTTTACATTCAAAAGAGGGGTTGAAACTCACAAGATCCAATCCCACACAATGCAAGATTGAATTCTAAATGAGTTTCAAGGGTTGAGACATCAAGGATACCCTCTTTTGTAAAGAATGTAGATAGAAGGATTGAACTAGGAGTGTATGTAAAAGTAAGAAAGATTCGCTTGTAGACGGAGATAGAGACATGGGATGAAGCTACGAACTTGAAATTAGCAGTAAAATGTCGAGACGATGTTGTCCTGCAAGTTTGAGCGAAAGTTGGCAGGACGATGGCGCCCGGAGTGCACACGGTCCTCCGAAAAATCCGCGAAACGAAGGGGGATCTGTTCGTCTCTGCCCAAGGATTCCAGATCTTCAATTACAGCCGCGTACCTGCAATCTACACACAGAAAAGAGAGGACGATTGGGGGGTTAGGGATTAGGGGTTTGCCTTCAGGTCAAACCCCAGTTTTTGGAATTAACCAAGAAATGAGAATGTTGTAAATGTAAATGTTTGTAATGTAATCAAGTATTGATACCTTGTTGTAAGAATGTTTGTATTCTTACATGCGAAGGTGTAATGATGTTGTATGTTGTATGTTGTACGTGATCTCCTCTTCAATGGTTGAATCCTTGTCTTGAATGCAACACCTAGCCTTGAATGGAGACCTAGAATGCTCAATTGCTTGAAGGAATGCTTGAATGCTTGAATGTTTGAATGTTTGAATATCGCTTCCGCCTCTTGCACACATATATTTTTCCTCCTTTCTGGGAGGGGAAAATGTAGTTTATATACTTGTCAATTAGGGTTAGGAGACTGATCTTTCCGACCTTAGGCCGACCTAGGAGCATTATTTTCCAAATTGCAAACTTGAAGACCCGATGCCCAACAAGAGACCGGGCCCAAAAATAGGGCCAGGGACCAGGGCGCTGGGTGCTATGGTCCTGAGGGACCAGGGCGCTAGGCGCCATGGTCCTGAAGGACTAGGGCGTTGGGCGCCATGGTCCCACCTCCCAGGACAGCAAGGTGCAAGGAGGATCAGGCCAAGGTGCAGAAAGATGCAGTTTTTGATGTCGTAAACAGGTTTCGGGGTCTCCATTCAGGTTCAACGTTGCGCCGCCATCGTGAAGACCCAAATGCAGTCGAAATTGCAAGCGTCACAATTTTACGACGCTACATTTAGCCCCCACTCTAGTGGGAGTATAAGCTTACACCCATACTTTCGGTAAAGTACAAGGAAACAACATTGAAAGACTTTCACCATGTCAAGGAGGCAAGATACACCAAGCCCCCAGTGGACTAAGGATCTTACGACTTTGATTGACAAAGTAAAAGGGAAGATCACGAGGGAGAACCATGACTGTCAGTAGTAAGGTTCCCTCACTATGAGTCATGCAAGAATAATACCAAAAAATTTCAAGGCAAAGCTAAGTTCGCCAAGAAATTTTCAAGTATCTTGAAGAGATATGAACGGAGTGTATGCCCCCTACGTTAAAGCGATCACACACACCTCATCGGGGGTGATTGCTTTAAGGTAGTGATACACATAAGAAATGAGAAGGGAAAGGAGCATGTTATCACAAAGATTTAGCCCCCAAGTGTGAGATAAACCCAAGGATAATAGACCCAAAACACAAAGCACGAGGTGACTTCGCTTTCCTTGGGGTCAATATGTTGTATGATAATTCATGTATATCATATGTATGTATGCATAATTGTTCTTCATTCGCCAATCACGGAAGGTCACCTAGAAGAAGGGAACACATGTGTCTTTTGAGTCAACATGAGAGAGACCAAAAGAGATCTCAATGCTTTGCATCGTCCTCAAGTAGACAACATTAAGGACAACAAATAGAAGAATGAAAATAACACATAGAAGAAGTAACAAAAGAGATCGAGAGAGGAGGAGAGAGTCTGCTATGCTAATGAACTAGTCTAGCACGTCATCCACCCCCCGATCTTGCTGATCAATATTTCGGGAAGGCAGGAAACATGCTAGAGGAGGAACATCCAACACAGCGGATGGAGCTATCACAAGATCCAAACAAGGGCTATGTTCATGTTCCAAGCCACGTTGTTCTTGTCTAGGAGCTAGGATAAGTGCTTTAGAAAATTCGTTAGATAAATGGTTATCAATATCAACATATTCATATTCACTATCAAAAGAAAGAGGAGTAACATTTTCATCATGAATAACATTTTCATCTATATCATCATCAAGATTTATAAAAATAGGATCTTTAACTCGCACAGGATCAAAACCATCATGCATCTTATGTTTAGGAGATTTTGGCTCAATTTTCGGCTGAGGAGAAAATGGAATAATACTAGCTGAAGGTGTTTTTGGGGATTGCAAAGTTTGGGAAACAGCTGCACGAGCTCTAAGACGACGCTTTCGTTGGCGTTCACACGTAGAACGATTTCGTCTAGTCTTAGTAGGAAGTTGAGAAGATGGAGGAGGAGGAATGTTCTCATCCTTATCACTTGGGTGTTTAGGTTGTGGTCTCTTAGGTTGGACAATAGGAGAAGAAGAAGGTCTCTTCTCTCTATAAGAGGAAGGAGGAGGAACTGCTCCATATAAAGGAGGAATATCTGGTTTAGGAAGGAGACCAAGTCCATCATGACGAGGAGGTATAGGTCTACCTTTAGAAAGTTTATTAGTCATAGACGTAGTCACATCCATAGGGATGGGTTGGGAATCTTCTTGAGGAAAGACATTAGTTTTATCTTTCAAAGGAAGAACTTCCTTCTCAAGAATGATAGGAATATCAAGTTTGGGTGTTCTAGGTTCACTTAGAGATAGGATCATATATTTTTTCCACTTTTGATAAGATTTGAAAAGATGATCACTTCGTGGTGGAAGAGATTGAAATTGTTTAGGCCAAAAATAATCAATAGGAACGCTAGAAGTTCTTTCAGCTGATTTAAAGAGACTATGATTGACAGTAACAACTTCACCATTATGGGGAAATTTCAAACACTTGTGAATAGGAGAAGCAATAGCTTTCATGGAAGATAGCCAAGGATAGCCTAGCTTCACACGAAATTGTTAGGATGATGGAATAATAGCAAAGCTCACATCGAGGGATTTGTTATGGACCTCAATAGGTAATGTAATAGAACCAATTGCAGGAGAAGAAAATGCATCAAATAATTTCACAACCACATTTGTTTTGTCATAGATCACTTGATTCAATTGCAAAGTAAAAAGAAATTCTT
This sequence comes from Cryptomeria japonica, assembly GCF_030272615.1. Lineage (NCBI taxonomy): Eukaryota > Viridiplantae > Streptophyta > Pinopsida > Cupressales > Cupressaceae > Cryptomeria > Cryptomeria japonica. The sequence goes on from NC_081411.1 coordinate 653,834,573, forward strand.
CAGTAATGACATTAACCATACAAGAAGGATCAATAAGCACTCCACGGCAAGGTGTATTCTTGACTTTTGCAACTATATATAAAGGACCATCAGGTGCCCTGATAGTTTCACTGGAATCAAATGTGATGGAAGGTTCTTTAGGGATTTTCTGCTGCTCCACAAAGTTAATCACATTCGGAGTCATAGACACAAGACCATCAGGTGAGAAAGAGGAATCATTAGTCTCAATCACATTAGAGGTATGAGAAGGTAATGGATCAGTAAAAATCTTAAGATTTTGGTTAGGAAGAGCTATAGATGTGTTGCCTTTATCATTCACACCTGAAACAAAGATAGTATTATTATCAATCAAATCTTGAATTTTACCCTTTAAAGCAAAACATTTTTCAGTATCATGCCCAGGTTGACGATGAAATTGACAAAAAGATTTGTTATCAAAATAGGGTGAATTAATCTTTGCAGGATCTATTTGCTTTATAGGAGGGAGGGTAAGCACATTTCGTTCCAATAACTTATTCATAATACTATGCAATGATTCATTCAAAGGAGTAAACTCTCTTTCTTTCTTGAAAAACTTAGAAATAGGAGGCACACCTGATGCTGCATTCACATTGTTGTTGGTGATGTTTTCATTGAACTTAATGAACCCTCTATTCGGTTTAAACTTCCCAAATGGTTGTTGACTACTATCACCCTTATCACTCGGAGCCATAGAATTTGCTTGTTCCATTTGACTCACAGTCAGTTGATGATTGTGAAGAGTTGCGCACAACTGTTGGAAAGAAGTAAACTCAGAAAACAAAAGTTTTTCTCTAATATCTTTTTGTAAATTAGAAATAAAAATTCTTTGAATATCATTGTCAGGTACTGGAAAAGAAATTTGAGCACACAAATGCTTATATCTACCAATGAAATCATTCACTTTTTCTTTAACACCTTGTTTACAATGCATTAAATCAATCAAAGTAACTTTAGGACTTATATTGTTTTGAAATTGTTGAATAAAAGCATTTGCAAGTTGTTGGAAAGAAGTAATAGAATAGGAAGGCAACGAGCAATACCATTGTAGAGCCTTATCTCTTAATGTTCTAGTAAACAATTTTGCAAGCAACCTTTGGTCATGAGCAAAATCGGTACATATTGTTTGAAAGGTCTTAACATGTGTTAGAGGATCACCTTTACCATTATAAAGTTCCAACTGCGGGATTTCAACATGCTTAGGGGGGATAGCTCGAACAATGTCAAGAGAAAGTGGGCTCGCAACATCAAATGTGGGCACATTAAACTTAGACTGATTCATAGAGGCAATTTGTTGCTGTAAAGAAGAGACAGTTTGTGCAAGATTGTTAATGGTCGCTTCAATCGAAGAGTTCATATTAGACATGTTAGATTGTGATGGAGGTATTATGTTATTGAAAGAAGGTATTGATTGAGAGTAAGGTGGCGGGACACTATGATGGTTAGTCATAGGAGATGATTGGAAAAAAGGAACACTACAAGGAGGAATGGAATGGTTAAATGAATTGCCCCCTTGCATCATGTTCATTTGTGGAGATGTAATAGGGACACTCATTGAAGGAATGAATGAGGAAGTCGGATTGAATGAAGGGAGAGGGTTGATTGAAGAAGAAGGATTGCCCCCATGACTGGTGATCATAGGTGGAATGTTTTGTATTGAAGTAGTCATTATGTTTGATGTAAAAGTAGGTATACTAGCAATAGAAGTTGTCAAAGGGGTAGAATGATTGACTTGAGTAGGAGGTTGTGTATAACCTAAAGTTTCGGCACAACTCTTCATAGGCATCACATTCGAATCCACAATGTGTGCAATACTACGCAAAATATCAATTCCATTCTTATCACTTTGAACCATACGTTTTAGACCCTCAATTAATGAAAGAGCTTGACTATCGGGGTATTCTTGAGACATCCATTGCTGAAAATCATCAAATTGGTTATCCAATTTCGAAAGTTGTTCTACAGAAACCTCATGGAGAGCTTCTTCATCATTAAGAGGATTAGAGGAATTACCCATGTCCTCGTTAAAAAGGCCATTCAAATTAGGTTCCATCTCCTCGGTAATTAAACCTTGGAAAGACTTAATTCTAAGGCTTCGTCTAACGGGAATAGTGTAAGTAGGGCTTATTGTTGTAAAACTCATGCACTAGAGAGAGAGAGAGAGAAGATTTTTAATTTTGAAAATAAAGTTGGCAAAATTGAACAATGAGATAATGATAATCCAATTTGAATTTTGTGAAAGAAGAGGGAAACACAACTTCCAAGAAAGGTAGGCACAATTGAAAATTAGGGCCAAGGGGGTAGCACTTAATTTTAATTGTTATCTTGAAAATTGAGATCTTGAATTTTGAATTTATTTTCGAATTTAGAGGTAGCAAATTTCAATAAAATCAGCCAATCTCCTAGATTTAAGTTGTTAAATGCAATCATGACAATCTCCTGAAGTTTCAGAAAAAATGTCGGGGACCGTGGCGAATGGAGTGCACACGGTCCTCGCAAGTTTTTTCAAAATTTTCAGGGATGAAAGTTATGATGATTTTAAAGATAATCTGAAAAAATTGAGTGATTTTACGATCTGTAGATAGGTCAAATTAAAGTTGCAATCTCAAATTTGAACCCTACCAAGATTGTTGAAAAATGCAAAATTTGAATTTTGAAAAAGAGAGGGAAACTGAAATTTTGAATTTTATGATTTTAGAGGGAATCTTAAAAGCAATGCAAGCTTTGAAATTTAAAAGTTGACTCAATTTCATGCAAAATTCAATTTTGAAAGCGGAAATCAAAGTTGTTGCAATTAAACACTTAATTTCAAAAGTCACAAATTGCAAAAAATTTGAATAAAGCACTGAAACTTCGAATGAATGCTAACACACTTTTCAGATTTAGGACTGTAAGAAACACAATTTTAACACAAAATTTCAATTTCAACAATTTTTGAATGATTATAAGCCTTAATCCAAGCAATCACTAGACCAACTTTGACTTTAATTTTGAAAGTGTTAGAATTGATGAAATCAGCCAAGATTCTGGATTCTAGCAGAAAAATACAGTAAGATCTAGCTCCCGAAATTTCAGAAAAAATGTCGGGGCGATGGCGCTCGAGGTGCACACGGTCCTCGCAACTTTTTTCAAAATTTTCAGGGATGAGAGATATTGTGATTTTGTTGCGGAATCCAAAGTTACAGCTGATTTGGAGGTGTTTTGATCAGTGAAATCATCAGTCAAAGGTTGAATCAAGAGGGTTTTAAAAATTAGGGTTTTGACACTTAACCACTTAATTTTCAAAATTAAAGCACAAATATGATTTGACAATTTGCAATAGAAGGGTATATCTGAAACAAGCATTAACAATTAAACATTTCACAAGCTCAATTACTAAAAAGAAAATTTAGGGTTTTTATGCAATTAACCTCTAAAATTTGCAAAAAAATCAAACATGGAAATGTAATTAAGGAAGCAAATTTTTTTTTTTCAAATCTAACCATGAATAATCAGAATTAGGATATTCACATCGGGTTCACCAAAATGTAAAGCGGAAAATCGAACCCTAGGTGTTCCCCCACTCCAAGGAGAGAGAAAGGAGGTCACTAGGATTGACGGTTTTCACTTAGGAGAGACTTTACATTCAAAAGAGGGGTTGAAACTCACAAGATCCAATCCCACACAATGCAAGATTGAATTCTAAATGAGTTTCAAGGGTTGAGACATCAAGGATACCCTCTTTTGTAAAGAATGTAGATAGAAGGATTGAACTAGGAGTGTATGTAAAAGTAAGAAAGATTCGCTTGTAGACGGAGATAGAGACACAAGATGAAGCTACGGACCTGAAATTAGCAGTAAAATGTCGAGACGATGCTATCCTGCAAGTTTGAGCGAAAGTTGACGGGACGATGGCACCCGGAGTGCACACGGTCCTCCGAAAAATCCACGAAACGAAGGGGGATCTGTTCGTCTCTACCCAAGGATTCCAGATCTTCAATTACAGCCGCGTACCTGCAATCTACACACAGAAAAGAGAGGACGATTGGGGGGTTAGGGATTAGGGGTTTGCCTTCAGGTCAAACCCTAGTTTTTGGAATTAACCAAGAAATGAGAATGTTGTAAATGTAAATGTTTGTAATGTAATCAAGTGTTGATACCTTGTTGTAAGAATGTTTGTATTCTTACATGCGAAGGTATAATGATGTTGTATGTTGTATGTTGTAGGTGATCTCCTCTTCAATGGTTGAATCCTTGTCTTGAATGCAACACCTAGCCTTGAATGGAGACCTAGAATGCTCAATTGCTTGAAGGAATGCTTGAATGCTTGAATGTTTGAATGTTTGAATATCGCTTCCGCCTCTTGCACACATATATTTTTCCTCCTTTCTGGGAGGGGAAAATGTAGTTTATATACTTGTCAATTAGGGTTAGGAGACTGATCTTTCCGACCTTAGGCCGACCTAGGAGCATTATTTTCCAAATTGCAAACTTGAAGACCCGATGCCCAACAAAGGACCGAGCCCAAAAATAGGGCCAGGGACCAGGGCGCTGGGCGCTATGGTCCTGAGGGACCAGGGCGCTAGGCGCCATGGTCCTGAAGGACTAGGGCGCTGGGCGCCATGGTCCCACCTCCCGGGACAGCAAGGTGCAAGGAGGATCAGGCCAAGGTGCAGAAAGATGCAGTTTTTGATGTCGTAAACAGGTTTCGAGGTCTCCATTCAGGTTCAACGTTGCGCCGCCATCGTGAAGACCCAAATGCAGTTGAAATTGCAAGTGTCACAATTTTACGACGCTACAGAAGGATCTTATGTATTTTCCTTCAATTATGAATGTGCAGTCTAGATAGAATGAATGTATGTAGGAATATTTATTTGGACTTAAAATTAATTAATCATTTGTTAGATCAACCCTCTCAAAATGTTGTTTTCACAGTCAAGAAAAGGCCAAAAATTTATAAGTGTTTCATGTGTCAAAGTTTGGCTTTATGCCTCATAGGATTGCTAAGTGTGCGAACAATGCATAGTGAAACCCCAATCCTCGACCCCCAAAAGACTTCTCTTCATAGTTAACTTTTCCTAAGTGCTTTGAGCTTCATAGATCGAAGTCAAGGCTCATGAAATTCACTCATATGCAAACAAGGTATAGAGTATCCTTCACCCCCAACCCCTAAAATCCTTCTTTTAGTATTTATATATTCTATGTTTATTAGGTTTCAGGAATCAGGCATTTGCTCTTTAAAGTTCTTATGGTGTGTATAGTGTATAGGGGAATCCCAACCCTTGAACCCCATAACCATCTTCTCTATTACTAAATTTTATTTAGTATGTCAAGCATTTGGCATTGGATGTTCACATTGCATATTTTAGTCATTGTGGAAAGTGGAAGGTCCATCCCCGATCCCCAAACCCTGAAAGGATAACTTTCAAACTTGCACCCTTGACAATTTTTTTAGGTTTCGAGCATCAAACTTTCACTATTTGACTAGAACCTTGGAAAGTCAAATGCTCAACCCCCGATCCTTGATTAGAACCCTTTAGATGTTGGAGGTCCCATGTTCATTAGACATTGAACATCAGGCCTTCGTAGTTCCACGTTCGCCCTGTTCAAACTTGGGTACCTCAAACCCCTAATTGTTCTTTGAAAATCAAACTTCGAGCTTCCTCTATTTGAGTTTCCTTATTGTTGCAAACAAGGTAATATGCAACCCCAACATGGAATCTTATGTTATCTAATTTGGTACTAAATTTTACCCCAACTTTGAGAGATCATACCTCTTAGCTTGGTGATCAAAAATTGATCTTCCATATCTTGTTGGAAATATATTGAAGAGGTCTCAAATTATTCTCTTTGAACCTATCTATGACAATGGTTTTAAGAGATCGCTGAAATTTTTGACCCCAATTTCCACTTTGAATACTCCAAAATTGTGGTTTTTTGAGATATAGAAAATGATATACCCCATTAACCCATATCTCATTAATGAGGGATCCTTTCTAGGATGACTACATGAGGTCAAGATTGCACTTATGTAGTCTCCAATGTTCCCTTTTGGTTGAGTGTTCTCTGAGAAAAGATTAGTCTTTTACCAGTATCACCTTGCTTATGAAATGATGATGATTGCTTGTTAAACCTAATCATGTTGGTATTGTACCTTTGTGTAAGATGTTGTGTTAATTTTCTTACTAATGAGATCAATTTCTCTATTATCTTCTATGAGGTGAAATGTTAAAGTAAGTTTTCAAAATAAATTATTAGTCGGTTTTTGCCTAGGTCCTTCACACAGGGAATTACAATGAGAGAGAACCTCCTTATATATAAGAGAATAGGTGGAAAAATATCTAAAGAGATATTAGTCACACCTATTCAAATAACCATTTGTATATCATCTTATTAATTATTAAATGATATGTACTTTGTAAAACATATAATAAGCATAAGGTTTTATAACCTTAAATTAGAACAATATATTAATGTTATATAAGGGTATGAACCATAATAACATTGTGCTCTAACACTTCCCCTCGATGTTATATGGGGCATCACTTGTCAATTCCTATAAAAAGAAAGGATGAAGCACCCCAATTCTATATCTTCTTTAATAGTGATAAATAGACACAAACATATTCCAAAATGAAGAATATGTATCTGAAACTACACAAAACCCATCTTGTCATAATTTATAGTCTTATTGTTTTAAAGTTATGTTTTATACAAGGACATATAAAAAAATTATTAGAGATCATAACTCCTCAAACTAGTCTCCCCCATGTTCATTACATAGTGCTTATATGTCTTCTATAATACAGTTTTTACATGTAAAAAATTTACAAAGAGAAGAATTTATAATATGTCCAAAGGATGGGTAATATCATAAATTGCATCACGTGCGATTTCACGTCACATAAGAATCTTCGCTCCAAGTTGATGGAGATCATGCATCATCATATTTGTCCTTTTGTCCACATGGATCACTTTGTCAGCCCGTAACTTGGCTTCTAGCAACCATGTTGACCAATTGAGCGTGGGACTCTAGCATGCCACAAATACGTCTGCATGCCACGCTCGTGTCTCACGAATCTATCAGCCCATAGGTGGTTGTTTGAGCGGTACGCCTACACCTAAAAGAGTTTGTAATGCCTTTGTCTGTGACCACCGACATCAAGATTCATTTGGGAGGCTATATCTCTCACATTTTCGGTCTTTCTTGGGACTTCTTGATCATTCAGAGATATTTTGAGCTCTTGGCATCCATTCTCTTGATCTTATACAAGTTTTCCAACATCTTGAAGACCACCATTGTTGCAGCCTCTTGAAGAACTCATGGTGTCATCTTCACAAGTGTTGGAGGGAGTTTAATTACTCTTCTTGGTCTATTTGCACATCCATAATCATATCATCTCAATTTACCTATTATCTTAATCGTGCCTCCTTATCTTTATCATTTTTTCTTTTATTGTTGCTATTATCTGGACTTTTTGTGGAGGTGGAAACACCAAAATGGAGGTCTGACTAAGGAAAACCTCTAAACACAACCCCCAACATTTTCCTTCTTGCTTGTGTGCATGTTTATAACCATGGGAAGGAAATCATCTTGCAGGTGGCTTCAATTGTGGACCGGTTGTAAGCTTCCCTCATCTTTTCTCACTTTATTTTAGTAGTTTGTATTATGTACTATTGATTTAGTTTGTTATTGCATCACTCATGTAGTAGTTTTATCATACCTGTCGCTTTCGTATGACTTAAGTGTTTTGTTCATATAGGATGACAGTGCACCACATTGGTGTCCTAGTCTCGTGAGCTAGTCCCGAAGATAGAGACTCAACAGAGTCATCTCGGGGTCTCATTTGTAGTCTGTTAGCTTAGCTTTTCATTCTCATCCCTTAGCTCACCTTTAGCACTAGTTTAAGTGAGATAGAGTGAAGGTAGATTTACTCCTTGAGGTCCATCACCTTGAGGGTAGTAAATCTCATCCTCTACATTTTGGTGAACTTGACGTGAACCAGTTGTATCATCATATTTTTGTTTCTAGTCTTCATTTCATAGTTTCATTTAAAATTTAAAAGCAAAGTAAAAAGAGAAAAAAAGTAATAAAAAAGACAAGCATAATTGCATTCCAACTTTGAAACAAACCTCAAAACAACTTTCTTTATCATTGTGTTGTAGGCTTGCGACATCCTCGTAGTGTGGTCCAAGTGTTGTGGAGCTTGTCCATGATCTTTACGACCCAAATTGCCACAAGATTTATTGTAAGAAGGACTACTAGGAAGAGCGTTTCTACGAATCGTTACAGTCCTCCTAAGCCAGGTCTAATGTTTAAGATTTGCTTCCCGATCCAAATGATTTCCTGGCTTCTCACCCTCTTAAGACTATTTTGACATGGGTCCCTCTGTTAGGATTCCCAAAGATACTGAGAGGGGGGGGGGGGGGGGTGAATTAGTATCTAACCGGTTATAAGATTTTCTTAGCTTAAAACATGTAAAGCATATCAATACTGTATACCGGTAAACAAGAAATAATGCAATAAACAGAGATAACAACAACCACATGAAAAACACACCATAACACAGTAGTTTAACGAGGAAACCCGGTGTGGTAAAAACCTCGGTGGGATTTGTGATCCACAATATTCACTTACTGGCCAATAAGAGAATATTACTGCTACAAGAGGGGCCTGCACATGCAGGAAGGCCAAGTGCCTAGAGCTCACTGCTCAATTACAAAATGGGAAGTCTCACTGACTTACAAAAATGGATTATATAAATCCAATGTCTTGTACTACTTCAAAATAGCATCTACTATGCCAGATCCAATACCGGTTTAAGCTCTGCTTTATACATAAACCCTTAACCTATAATTCACATAATAGGTCTACCTTATTTCGCCTATCTTCTTCCTTACAAAATGTTCTATAGTGATCTCATATATATATGAGTCATTTTACAACTTACCAAGTCGGCTTACAATGATTTTACAATAATTTACAAAATATATTATAAACAAAATTCCTGTCGGCTTCTGTGCCGGTATACTTCCTTTCACTACCGGTGGTCTGTGTGCCGGTGTAGAGTCTGACCTTGCTGGTGCCGGTAAATTGTCTTGTCGTTGTCATAGGATTGTAAGGCTGCCATCAATGACAAAAAATTCAGTCACCTACAATATCTCATTGGAGTGTGCATTTGCCAACAATCTCCCCCTTTGGCATTGATGGCAACACATGAGAAAAATCTAAAAATTGTCATCCAAAAAAGAATCTGCCACAATTGTCTTGCCAAAAATTGTGTACCAAAAGAACGTGTGTTCCCCCTGAGTTGATGATCCATTTGCTGATTATTTTTCTTATTACCACTACTCCCCCTTTGGCATCAATGACAAAGGTTGTCAAAGTGTCAATTGAGTGTGGTTTCCAACTTTATCCTTGTAACCGGTTGGTTACAATTTGAAAAAGATCTGCCAGTACCAGATTCAGGCTCTTAATGAACTGTTTGCTATCTTTTATTGCGGCCTCTATCCTCTGAATTGTACCAATGAGGTGTTTCATTTGCTCTGTCGGTGTTTTCTGTCCTTGAATTAAAGCATCAGATATTTCTTTTCTTAAGGAGGCGAGGTAGTCCAATTTTGGATTTAGTCTCCATTTTAGATCTTTAGCCTTTCCTTTTATTCTCTCCTTTTCTCTTTCCAACTTTAGAAGTTCCTCCTTGAAACCTGTTATTTTCTGCTCAAAAATTGATAATGGTTCAAATGAATTAATGAAATTATCAGCTAGTTGATTTATTTCTTCATGTATCTTGTTGATCTTCCGGTCTATATCTACTGTCAAAAAGTTAGTTTTACATGTATCTCTGTACAAGGTTTTAAATTCCTTCAATGTACTACATAGTTCCGGTAAAGAGTGTCAAATTGTCTTGTACACTTCTTTATTTCTTCTTCAAAGAATTTGTGTTTTTCCTTCTCTAGTCTCTCCTTGAATGCTTCCTCTTTTATTTGTTCAACTGTCACAGTGTTGTCAGTAATATACTTAGACAATGTGTCAAGTTGATTCAAAGAATCTTTATTATCTACATTGCACTTAGGTGCTATCATTTTCAAAATTGGACTTGTGTCATCAATTACTTTGTATGCTTGTGAACTACACATTGTTATCTTCTTGATAGAATCCAAAAGAACTTCTGTCACATTTGTTGGTTTGAATTCTGCATTGGAAGAACCAACAATCTGTATTCCACCAGTGGGAGCAATCTCTTTGCTTGTGGTGACCTCTGGTAGGTCAGTTTGTGTTTGCATTTCTTTAAACAAAGGTTTGGATTGCTCAGTTGTTGCCAGTGGCACTGTCTCTGGATGAACCTGTTCTTGTGAGGGAGCCTACTGCTCTGCCTGTTTCTTAGTGTTGTCACCTATCGATTTACCTTCTGAGCTATCTGTTACTGGTGGCTCATTTTCCACATTAGTTTTTCCTATTGATTCCTTATCTACCACAATATTGACTTTCTGAGCGTCAATGTTCATTGTATATAACACCTCAGAATTTGGATTTGTGTCCTCGTGTGATGTGTCCATACTCTTATTAGCCGGTTGATTGTCTGTGGTAACTACTGGTGGAGTATCAAGAGGCGGTGGGGATAAGTTATCTGTTATTTTTATGCTAGGTGGACCACCAACCTTACCTTTTCCTTTATCCTTATCTTTTTGGTATACTTTGATGGGTTTAGGATTTTGATATTCTTCCTGCTTTTCCTTCTCTACAAGGAATATGTCCCATGCATTATTTGTTTCCTCTGCAACCTCATTCACTCTACCAGCCATAAGTGCTACATGTTGGTGTGCAGTTGAAAATACTGACCGGTTAGCCTCAGAGATCAATTTATCTATCTCATCAAGTGAGTTGACAGGATGTACAACAAGTAGTTTTTCAATTTTTATTTTCTTATCAAGCTCTACAACAACTTGCCTTCTAGCTTCAAGTCTTTTGAACAGTTCTGCCGGTAATTCATCCACAACTTGCATCAAAAAGTTCTTGCAAATATCCAAGTGTAGGATTACACGGTTTTCAACTTTTTCCTTGTCATCAGTTGATAATGAGTCATATAATTTGTTGATGTTTTTCAGCTTTCCATCCTCTGTTATTTCATTGAGAAGTTTGTCAATTGGAGCAATGGTTTGTTGAGTCTTCTTCTTGGGGGTTAACTTCTTCTTTGGAGTTAATTTACTAGTTGTGGGCCTTACTGCCTGTTGTTTCTGTCTGGTTCTTCTAGGAGAAGGTGTAGATACCGGTGAAGGTTTCCTTTTTCTCACAACTCTTGAGTGCAACTGGTATATCACTTTCCAAAGAATTTCCAACCAGTGAAAGGTGAGTTTCTAGTTGAAGTGCTTCTAACTCATCTTCAGTAATACCAGTTTGTTTGAGTACATCATCCTTAATAGCTTTTGCTTGCCTGGATCCTCTTCTAACTATTGCTTCGACATTCTTAACCCTTTTCTTTGATTGAATTTGGTTTTCAATAGTCTCAACACTGCCAAATACCTCTTCTTTAGGTTCCTTAGGTGCTTCTAGGAGGGCTTTTGCATATGTTTCTATTATATGGTCATCAGTTTCATACCCCATTTCGGTAACCCAAATGGTTCTTGGGATAACTGCCTCCATCCAAATTTCATCCTTTTTTATAACAAAACAAATTTCATCCTTATACTTGTTTACAATTTCTTGTGACAATCTGACTCTAGTCTTCATCCTGGCCTTCAATGCCTGAAAATACTCATCTATGTTCTTTTCTCTGTTCTCTCCCATGTTATTTAGTAAATCTAACAACTGTTTGCCTACCGGTATGTCAAAACCAAGATTTCTGTTACCGATACCGGGTACTTGTTTGGTTATGTGTAGCATTAGATAGGCAAGTAGGTTTCCAAATCTGAATGTCCCCTTTTTGTCTTTCTTAATCTTTCCCAAATTGTCAATTAGCTCATCTTTAAGCCATTCACACACATCTATTTTTGTATTATCATTAATCATGTCATAGGCACTCTTTATGCATAGGCTAGAGACTGAGTTTAACCTATTTGCATGTGTGGTTTTGTAGCCTGAGATCATATTGATGAATATGAAATTGATATCTATTACATCATTTACCCTTAAGGATCTTTTATTAGATGATGCATCGATTAGGTTAATCACTAGGTCATTTGAGACCTTCTTTGTTTTATCAGGTCTATTACCGGTGGAAGGTAACCCTGTCACAGCTTTTACTGCTTCTTTAGTGATTTTGTGAATTGAGTCCAACTAGAAGAATGCACCATGTACCCTACTTAGTACTATCCTTATAACATCCTTAGGAAATTCCGGAATACTGAGAATTTCAGTGAAACCTAGGGTTTCTACTATCTTGTGTTCAGGTTTAACATTACCGGATTCATCACAAATTACAGACTTATACATATTCTTGATTTCCTCATCACCTAATTCCTCTATGTGACAATGAATATACATTCTAGGGTCTTCAACAAAAACTACTCCTTTAGGGATTTGAGAAAAAGCACCAACATTATCATTTTTATTGGCAATTTTGGGAACTAACTGAAATACGGGTCTAGGGCATTTAATAACTTTGACAACAGTAGGGTTTGCTATGAATTGAAGAACATATGAAGAAGCCATTATTATAAATACCTTTATCTGCCTTAGGAATGATTTCTTGATGAGTTGCTTCACTTCTTTGCTCGGAATGCCTTTGCTCTGGAATTTTCGCGCTCTTGAAGATTTGAATGCTTAGTGAAATGAAAATGGAGCCAAAACACTTGTTTTATAATGTCAAATTTGCCAACCACCACATTTAATGCTTGTCGGTTAAGTAATGACTTAACTTATGTGCTAGTATAGAAGTAGTTTCAACTTCTCACCATCAACCGAGGGAATAATAGCATGTTTCACATTTGATTGCCAAACCCTCAAAAGAATTTTCTTTAGTTAGATGAAGAGTCTCCTGCTGGTGGAGTGTTACTTTGTTCTGCCGGTGGAGGAGAATTCTTATCAACATTTAGTTCTGATTTCCTGATCCATTGTTTTGAGATTTCCTGCTTTACCTCTTCAACTTTTTCTTTACCTTTCAAACTAGGACCTTTGTTATTTACCGGTGAGGACTTGCTTCTACAAAATTTAGCAATATGTCCAATCTTGTTATAGGCATAACAAGTCACATTATTTTTCTGAATAGCTTTTCCATGTCCTATGCTGGTTTGTGTTCTACATTGATTAAATAAGTGTCCAAATCTTCCACAAACATAACATCTTACATTCATTTTGCAATTTTTCTAAATTATGACCAACTTTGTTGCATTTGGAACATTGACCGATGGGTGTATTAGTGCTCTAATAATTTCTAGATCTACACTGATTTTCTCTATGACCATATTTGTTAGAGTTAAAGCATTTGCCATTAAATTTATAAGCAATAGGTTGTCTTACCAGTTTGCTATGATCATGTGTGTTTGCAGTACTTGGAGCTTTCACCAGCTTCAAAGCCAAGGCCACAAGTGTCACCATTAGGTTTTTGATTCTTCAACAAGTCACCAAGTTCTTCTGAGCTTTTCTTGATTTTTCTTTGTGTTGATTTTTAGTATCTAGTTCTCTTTCCAAGATACCTTTCTGTGTCATGAGTTCATTTGAGTTATTTTGTGCATGCATCAGATCTGTCTTCAACATATCATTTTCATAACTAAGTCTTGTATTTTCATTTGCAGCATCATTCAACCTTCTAGTCAGGTCTTCTTCATTCTTCTTTCTATCTTCAATTTCTTTACAAAATCTCATAGTCATATCCCACATCTCATTCTTTGTTGTCATGTTTTCTTGTTTCAGCTTATTCATCAGATCACTAAGAGTTTCCTTTTCATCATTCTCATTTTGCATCTTTTCACAAAGTTCTCTTCTCTTGTTCCTTGCAATGGTGAGATTTTCTGGAAGTGCTTGAATAATATCCTGTGCAGCTTTTAGATCATCTTCAAGTTTGATATTTTTCAACTTTTCTATATCATAATCTGAGAGAACTGCTTCTAATTGCTTCATCAAGTTTTCCATCTCTACTGGTGTCAAGATCTTCCTCAAGATGTTAGGCTTCTAAAAATAGAGGACCAGGCTTTGATACCAATTGTTAGGATTCCCAAAGATACTGAGAGGGGGGGGGGTGGTGAATCAGTATCTAACCAGTTATAAGATTTTCTTAACTTAAAACATGTAAAGCATATCAATACTATATACCGGTAAATAAGAAATAATGCAATAAACAGAGATAATAGCAACCACATGAAAAACACACCATAACACAGTAGTTTAACGAGGAAACCTGGTGTGGGAAAAACCTTGATGGTATTTGTGACCCACAATATTCACTTACTGGCCAATAAGAGAATATTACTGCTACAAGAGAGGCCTGCACATGCAGGAAGGCCAAGTGCCTAGAGCTCACTGCTCAATTACAAAATGGGAAGTCTCACTGACTTACAAAAATGGATTATATAAATCCATTGTCTTGTACTGCTTCAAAATAGCATCTACTATGCCAGATCTAGTACCAGTTTAAGCTCTGCTTTATACATAAACTCTTAACCTATAATTCGCATAATAGGTCTACCTTAGTTCGCCTATCTTCTTCCTTACAAAATGTTCTATAGTGATCTCATACATATATGAGTCATTTTACAACTTTCCAAGTCGGCTTACAATGATTTTACAATAATTTATAAAATATATTATAAACAAAATTCTTGTCGGCTTCTATGCATGTATACTTCCTTTCACTATCGGTGGTCTGTGTGCCGGTGTAGAGTCTAACCTTGCTGGTGCCAGTAAATTGTCTTGCCAGTGTCATAGGATTGTAAGGTTGCCATCGATGACAAAACCTTCAATCACCTACAATATCTCATTGGAGTGTGCATTTGCCAACACCCTCTCTACCTGATTCGCAATCCAATTCTCAGAGCAACACTCCGAGGAATTCTCCTCCACCTTCCCCTCTTGTTGTTGATCATGGTATGTCATTACTATTTATTTTGAACAAATGAACGTGATAGAACAAAATTTGAGAGACTTTGAGGGTTTTATGAATCGGGATAATGTCCTCCCCTAGGTTGGAAATATTGTAAGCAATCTGAGAGACATGATGATCTTAGATAGAAGAGGCTTGGAGATGTTGAGGGCATTATCTATGATTGTCAAGATTCATGTGCCTTTGGTTGGTACCTCTCCTCAAGATAGCCAAACTGACATACTTGGTTTGATGGTACATATGATTGACCCTGAACCCACCATCCCCAACATCAATGCTTCTACCACTCCCCTGGGTTATACTGGCATGACTGGTAGTTCCACTACCACTTCCACTATAGGGCACACCACTTTTGTCAGTTTTAGTCTATGTGTTGGTGTTATCCCTAGTGGTATTACCAATCCTCATGTCAGTGTTGGTGGAGGTGGTGGCACACATGGTGCTCCTCCTCCTCCTCTGTTGCCTACTAATCTTGTCCTGAACACCGTATTGCAGAACATGGGACAGTTATAGTTTCAACTCACGAACCTAGCATCTGCCTATAGTCAGTCTTTGATGTTTATCTATTATCGTAAGATCCCACTTGACATCACCATCCTTAATACCATCCTTCCACAAGGGATTGAGTCATTAAATTTTGATCCATTTAATGGTGATGGGGATCCCAATGTGCATATGGATTAGTTTATGGCCATGTGTAGCGACTATCATAGTCTAGATTTTGTCTTGCTTAAAGTATTCTTGCGCTCTCTTAAGGGGACCGCATTAGAATGGTATAGTTCATTACCGGATCACTCTATCCAGATGTTATCACTCTATCCAGATGTTCGATCACCTTATGGATCTCTTCCTAAGACAATTCCAAGCTAACATTGGCAGTAGGGTCACCACATTGACCTTGTTCAAACTACAAACTTTATCTCACGATAATAATCTATCTCTACCAGGATCCCCTTTTCCCTACCAGATAGTGATTTACAAAGGATGTTCATCAAAAATTTGCAGCCGACATTGAGGGAGAAGTTCTCTCAATCGATATCAAAACTTTGCCAAACTATGTTCTGCAATCACTAATGAGCTAAAATAATAGCTCTTTTATTTCTATGACTGATAAGTTTTTCCTATGTTTTAAGTTGCATATTGGGACAATGTTAAAGTCATGTGATATATCAAAGTTTTGATTATGCGCATTTTGAATGATAGCCAAACCCATTGAACCCTGTATTATGTTGACTTAATATTCCTATAGCTATGCGGATTATTATGGTAATATCATGCGTGCATGTATAAATGTTGTGATTAATGGAAATGGATTTTTTATATATATATATATACATACATATATATATATATATATATATATATATATATATATATATATATATATGCTTGTATGTTCTAACCTTTAATGTAGAAGTAAATAAGTTGTTGCAAAAGCGGTTGTGTTAAGCCAGGTGGAGAATCACGCCATGCAAACAGTTGGAGAAATTTCGGGGCGGTTGAGCATTTAAAACAATGGAGAAGATGGTGTTCAAGTGAAGCGTCAAAGGAACAGTGAGGCAATACCAGACTCATTTATGGTTGGCTCCAGCAAGCATCAATCTAGAAAAAACCGCCATGCTATATTCTTGGTTGCGGTTTAGTAAAGTCCCACGTTCTTTGTGAATTGACTTCTTCTCCTTGCTGTAATAAATGTTTCCACCTAGTTTCATGAGAATGATCTAAGTAGTTGAAATTTTGTTTAAACTTTCTTATAAATAAAGACCCACACCTCTTCACAAAGGTTAGATAGCATTTTCCAGAATTAGAAGCACTTCTCTTATTTTATGCTTTGTATCGAATTTTGGAAATAATGAGTAAAGGTTATGTAATTTTGAGCACATGGAATCATTTTTGAAGTCTAGATACACCATCCAAGGGGGACCACTTGGTGATTATTTCTATGTGATTGTTAGATTAAGTTTTCCTTTGTTGCAATAGATGTTCTAGCAACTGACTATTCCTGCAGCCACTGGAACCAGATCTTGTGACTGTTCCTGCAACCAAAGCAGACTGAGTAATTCCTGTTTGTTAGATTTGAACTTAGTTAACAACTATTTAGTTAGAATCTTCCATTAATGTTAAGATTTCCTGTAGCCATTCAGTTGTCATATTTTCGCTTGTTTATTTTAGATAGACTTAGTTGTTGCAGTAGTGCAGAATGACTCTTACCGGAACTTTGTGCATATACAATGTAGGCTCATTTCAAGTAATACATCCCTAGGTTGACAAGTAAATTAACCTCAGTCATGGAAATAATAGCTACTCAGAATGGATGACCAATCCTTGAGTTAAGACTTTAAGTCTAGTTATTGTTCTAATTGGCTAGGCAAACAATCAATGACTACCAACATACGTTGACTCAATTTAGAGAGTCCTCTTAGAAATCTCATACGGGTACTTTCATAGGCATGTCCTCGAAAGGATCTCGAAAGAACAAAGTTGTGGCTAATGTCGTGGCTACTCCTTTGATAGTTGTTACACATGAACCATAGTGCAATAGGGTCTTCACTAAATTGAATGACTCTTATCTGAGCATAATGCAAATATTATTAAAAGACAATCTCATCACCCTTCTTGAGATTAGACCTTTTCCAGACAATAGACCATACCCTCGTTGGTATGATGGTTCAGAGTTTTGCCAATATCATCGTTTGCCTGATTATGACACTAAGACATGCTGTCATCTTAGATACATAGTCCAAGACCACATTGACAATGGAGCTATAAATGTTGGCGATAAAAAACACAATTCTGACAAGTTTCTTGATAAAACAAACAGTGAGTTGTAGATATTCACGGATCCATTCCCTCTGCATTGGTCTAATTTTATCTCTACATCAGATTCAATCGGATCTTGGTCCTTATATAAATATGGTTACTATCACTTCGATCTCACCTCCTAGTCAAAAGGTGCAAGTATTTGATATATCATTCATCCTTCTAGATGCCCCATATTGTGGAGAGCTCGCTCCTCTGTACATCCCTATGAAGCTTAATGGTCAAACTGTTACAGGTGTGATGGTTGACCCTTCATGCAGAGTTGATGTCATCATAGAGGAAACCTTATTTGTCCATTAATGGCATAGGCTGAGATATGACGAGTGTTGTGCAACTTTAAGAACATATAATGTGTTGTCACTTTCTCCTTTGGGCAGTATCACCTTGACAGTTCTGGTGGGATCCAAGGTTGTGTCATCTACATTTGTGATCATTCTTGAATCAGACCTTTTTCAAGTTAAAATAGGTATTCCCTGGTTGATTGTTATGGATGGAGTCCCTTCAGTGATTCATAAGTGCCTAAAGTTTCTTCATGAGGGTTCGGTGCATGTCATCCAAGATATTAGATATCGACCCCTCGTAGCCCATGGGGATTTTTCATTGTATTATTTTTGGCTTGCTCTGGTGGGGCCCATGATTCCCCATAGTGACTTGATATACCAATCATATTATTTTTACAAGATAGGGGAGTTGGCCCCTAAATCGGTTCAACCTAGTTATTCGATGCCTCTTCCTGCATCGACCTCTACTCTGTTTATTCCCATGTTGGAGCGGGTAGTGCCCTATGTCCCTTCATCATTGGGGGCTGAGGATAAGCTCGCTCCTTCGAATAGACCTCCTCACCCACCTAGGATTGTGCAGCCTCTTGTGGTGTCTTCTGTTCTTGTGACTTCACCTAGTGCAGACAAGGGAAAGGCCCCCGCGACGTCAAAGTCTGCAGCCTGCCCTCCCTTCGGGCTCTCGATCATGGCTGATATACCTCGACCTTCTCGATATGAGAAGGGGAAGCATTCTTCTCATGTTCATTCATCACTGCTTGCTCCTACTCCATATCCCATGTCAACACCCTCTATTCCTCTAGTTTCTCCTTGAGCGAAGCGGAGCAGGGCGACCATTGTTGTGAATGTTGTGCCTATCTCAGATCCACCTCCGATTCCATTGGTTGGGCATTCTCCTATCCTCGAAAAGGTTTTAGAGGCCTCTCTTATGAAGCATGATGCTCTTGATTCCTCCCAAGCTTCGGCTCTTGGTCCTCATCTTCATCATAATCAGCGTGCGCATGAGCGTAGGTGCTATCTATGGGCCATGGCTCGAGAGCGTGGTGTTGCTTTGCAATCTAGTGGTGCACCTTCAACACTCATTCCTATCACATCATCTCATATCTCTTTAGGTGTTCCATCTTATACATCATCTTTGGTCTTGCTTTCGGTTGTTTCAAGGCCTATCGATGAACCTCCTCTTAAACGGGTGCGGGTCTTCATTGCTCCTTCCTTGTAGCCACCCCTTATCACCTCACTATTGGATGTCCCTCAATTCTCATAGCCTTTGGATATGTTACACACGCATGTGGTTTCTAGTGTAGCTTTGTCTAACACTCTTGTTTTGCAGCCGCTTCTTCATCAAAGCTTTCCTAGGGTCCTCTATAGTTGACAAGCGACCTCTTCGTCTTGCGCAACATAAATGCAAGTTCGAGCAAGGCCCTGTCCTGGAGTTTCATCAACAAAAATCGACTCATGTATGCTCCTCTCCTATATCTTTGTCTTCTTTAATGCCTATTTCTATTTGTCTTATTGAGAAGGCCCCACCTTCTCCTAATTTTGTCACTACCCCTCTCACCGAGGTTGGTAGTCTAGCTCTCAATTCATCTCCTCGCATTGAGTCACCAACTTCCTCTACAGAGGCATGCTTGTTTTATTCTCTCAAGGATATATTGACGCTGCCTATGATCTTAATGCGATCATAGGCCCTTGCCTCTTCCAAGCTTGTGGACACGGATGTTATCGCAACTTCATCCCTTGCCCTTGCTACTAGTGAGGTGCCTGGTTTTTCCCTTGCAATTATTATGCTTCGATCTCGCCCTCTTTCCCTGTATGATCAATATTAGGAGGAAAATGACTTGATTATTGAGTAGTTGTAGGATAGTACCCTCTTTATCTTGTAGCATAGAATGTGTGCATGATTGTTTTCCCCTGTGCTTGGTTTACATGTTAGTTCCCTCCTAGAGGACCCAGATTACTCTATCGGTGCTTGGAAATGGGAGGTTGATTGTCTTTATCTGTTGTGCTCTCTTGGAGGATCCAAGTTAGTCCATTGGTGATTGGAAACAAGAGGTTGACTATCTTTATCTGTTGTGCTCTCCTAGAGGACCCAAGTTACTGTGTAGGTGCTTGAATATAGCAGACTTTATGTCATAAAACTTCTTCAATCTGTTATCTACTTCTTCTATTTTTCGTATCTTTCTTTTTGATGAAGCATTGGGCCCATTTAGGCCTTCTTCCATGTTGACCCGATTTTTTTTTTTATCTTTGTCTTCATGGGGTCTTCTTCAAATCTGAGAACATTGGCATTGAGATGAAACACCCATTTGTAGTTCTATTACATATTTTATCTCTCTTCTTTGGGTTCTAATGCAAAATGATTAGATCCCCTTGTGCTCTTGCATCTTTGTTCATGTTGTGGGTCTTATGTGTCATTCACCGAATATGACATTCCACATAAACATAGTGTTATGTTGACGCGCCACAACATTTCTTCTGCTTAGAATTACATGCCTTTCATGCATACCATTCTAAGGGGGGGCTATCATCTCTACATAATCTATTTGTTTATCTTAGCATTTTTGTTTGCCTTGGTGGGCGCCAAACCACTTGATCTTCTTCTTCTTCTTCTTCTTCTTTTTTTTTTTTTTTAATTTTTTAATTTTTTAATTTTTATTTTTAAATCTTGGCACCTTTTGTGGGGGCCAATACACTACTTATCAAATTGTTATCCTCAATTTTAGTGTGCTGCAAAAATTTGAGGATACCCCTAAAATATTGTGCATTTGTGGTTTTAAAGCTCTATGCATGCTTTATGAGACATCTTCATCTTTGTAAGCGTATTTTCCCCCCTAGTTGTTCCCTTTTTTACTAAGTGTGAAATTTAGGTGTACATCAGGTTTGTAAACCCAATTTACACCAAGTTTGTTTTTTGAGGTGCAAATCGGGTTTATAAACCCGATTTACATCTCTTCTTACCTTTTTTGCCTCCAAGGTGTAAATCAGGTTCATAAACCTGAAATGCACCTTGGCAGGTGCAAATCGGGTTCATAAACCTAAAATGCACCTTGGCAGGTGCAAATCAGGTTCATAAACCTGAAATGCACCTTGGCAGGTGCAAATCGAGTTTATAAACCCAGTTTATACCTATTAATGGCACTTTGACTTATTTATTGTCCCTTTGTACAATTAGATTGCGAGTCTTTTTCTTGGCTTTAAGTTATTTTTCCAACAATTTGGACTGTGTTTTTCCATTCCAAGTTGCTTGAGGTCGTGGGAGAAAGTTTTTTTTGAATTTGATTCAAGGATCTTTCCATATTTTTTGGGTATGTTTTTCCTTTCTCCTTGTTCTTCATTTTGGTTTTGTGTTTAGGGATTTTGATAACCTCTTTATTTTCTTTGAATGAAATGATGATTCGTATGCATTGCATTTTCATTCGTTTTGATTATGGTTTTCTTCACAGTGGTGTCATGCAAGTTCATTGGCCTGAACAACACCATGTTTGTGATGTTGTCTAGGTCTATGGACTCGGGCGACACTCATTGTATCCGTGACCTTCATTTTGGTATTGATATTACATTAAACCCAAAGCATGGTGATGTCTGGGTCCTTGGACCCAAGCTTTACCAAGTTTAGGTGGAGTTTGGGTTCATAGGCCCGCACTCTGCCTATTATTCTCACCGCATTATTACTCTTCCCTATGGTGTAAGGCAGGGTCGTAGGCTCGCCATGCATCATATTTTTTATTGGTGCATGATGGGTCTATGACCCCCGACTTGCACCAAGTGTATTATTTTTTATCCTTCACATTATTTGCCTTGCCTAAGGGCAGTTCTTGGCAGGGTTGTAGGCCCGCCATGCACCAAAGCTTGGTGTATGGCGGGTCCAAAACTCCACCAAACACCAAAGATATCATATGCTTCCCTTGGTGTATGGCGGGCTTACAAACCTACCGTACACCAAGTTTGCCAAGTTGCTTTAAGGTGTATGATGGGTTTGTAATCCCGCCTTACACCTTGTTTTATCATTTTCTCTTTTCAAGTGTATGGTGGAGATACAAACCTACCTTACACTTTGTTCTTCCCAATAGGTGTAAATCAGACTTATAAGTCTGAATTACACCTATCCTTGTTTTTTACCCAATAAATGATATTTGGGTTTATAAATCCAAATTAAACCTTTTTTTCCCTAAGTGTAAATCAGGGTTATAAACCCAAATTATACCTATTAACCACTCTTTGTTATAAGTGTAATTTAGACTTATCAGCCCAAATTAAACCTATTGCACATACATAATTCATAAGCTCGATTTACCTTTGAACTACCAAGATACAATTAAGGTTTTTGGAAACCCTAATGGATTCAAATACATCATATTCAGGAGTTTGTTCAACTCAAGTGAACAAAATGGTTGATCAATTGCTTTTCTCCAATACTGATAATTTTTCTTGTCATAGTGGTATTATTATGCAAATGACAAAGGCTTCTCCAACCAAGAGGGAAATGAAGTTCTAGAAGCAAGACCCACATTCAATCTTTCTGCCTTCCTCAGTTTCATCAAACATAGAGCATATAAGGGGCACAAAGATAGGTCATATTGACCTAGCCGAGTTTCTAAAAAGGGTGGAAAAGCCTCCTTCATACTACAAAATGGAATCCATTATCAACAATGGTATCCATTCAATTGTAGCTTTCCCTATGTCTACTCAAGACCCTGAGTTTGTCATGGTAATTTCCAATCACTTTTATTCGGCTAGCGAAAGTGTGAAAGATGAAACTAGTAAGAAGTTGATCAGGCTAGATGAGGATTTCTTCGATACTATATTTAAGTGTCCTAGAATTGAGATATATTTAGAAGACCCCAAGGCCCACCATTGCTAAATGATCGGAAACTCTTCCTAGAAGTGACTTCATTGAAGAAGTAAATGATTTGATAACTCTCCTGAGTAGGGTGAAAGGTCTTCCCACTTCTAACACCTACTATAAATGGATGTATCAATATATCCATGCTATCAAACATAATAAGGAGAAGATATTCTAGGGGGAAAAAATTAGTGATGCAATTTGTGAGCAACTTACAAAGGTGCCAACCACTCTCAAATTCTATATGACCTCTTACTTGGTGTACGTTGTAGCTTTAATGAGACATTTCCTAGGTCTATCTACAGTTGGAGATAGGAGGCAAGTTGTTGTGCACAAGTACTACTCTCAGTTAGTACTAAAGAATAGTCTCAATCATTTTTGGAGAGCGAATGGTGCTTTCTTTGGATACTACATGTGTATATTGAATAAGAATTGTATAATAGAAGAGTATTAGATCATGCTTGGGAGGTGGTAAATGGATATAGATGTATGTTCCTCCATTTTACTACCTTCACATATCTCAATGTTGCATGCTTCAATGGTGAGCCTTTCATCCTCCCAAGATATTCTTCAAACAAAATTGTTTTAATGGAGTTGGCTCGTCAAATGGTGGCAGTTCATGAGGCCCAATCAGGTTCCCACAAAACAGGTTTGAAGTTCACTCTTAACATTGGTAGATATTTTATCAATTCAATCTACAAGGATATAGCAATGGAAGAAGAGATGAGAAGAGTGACTATGAAATTATTCAAGGCCAAGAGGGAATTTGATTATAGAGGGATGAGGAATAAGTTGAAAAAGGCATACATTCATGTGCATTGTGTTGAGGATGTTTTGGCTGATTGCAAGACCAATCATGACATAAGAAAGCTTGATTATTGTCGGTTGACAGTTGATCAAATCTAGGAGTTTGACCTTGTTGGCATCCTGGATGAACTAGAAGAGGATGGTTATGTCTTGGACCTTACCTATATTGATAAGAATTTCTCCTCTACCCCTTTGCCTCTCATCCAATGGTCACAAAAGGAGTTCACTTCTATCCAAGATAGATTTTAAACTATCCTTGCGAATACTAATACATGGCTTTCAAGCAAGGGTATCTCATTGAAACCCTTATCCTCTTGCTCTGATGATGACATAGTTGGACCCATTGGAAAGAGCTCAGAAATCACAACCAAAAACAAATAGGATCCTGCCACTCCTGCAAAGGCTCCCAAATTGAAGTTCACAGTTGGAACCAAGAAAGGAAAATCCCAAGGAGAGCCATTGACCTCTAATGTTCATGAGACATAGAATTTTGAGGTACCAAATGAACAATTAGAAGGTGAGCATCCTAATGAAGAACCTATTGATATCGACTAGCTGGGAGATGATCAATAAGGTGATCAAGAGTAAGAAGAAAATGATGAAGAAGGTCTATCGCAAGTAGATAAGTCCTTACCCCTAGTATCCCTTTCTTCATCCATGATGCAAGTCCCTATTTCTACTACTAAGTCAGAGCCTCTTGTAGTCACTTGTATTTCTCCAACAATGTTGTTCATGTCGCCTATGCTAGTGCTAGTGAGTTTGCCTTGGATACCCCCCATGATAATATTGAGAATGTTTTCTCCGTTTTTCTCAATTTATCTGAGGTATCCTCCTCTATGTTAGATGACTTTGATAAGTTTATGATAGAGAGTATTCCTAAGTCAAATGATTCATCCCTTGTAAATCCTACCAATTTTCTTACTATGACATCGCCTATTGTAACTACCACTGTTCAAAAATCAATCAGTCCCTCTCAAGATGTGGCGACATGTGAGGATGATGATTCTGCTTTACCACCTTGGTTATTTTCCAATGCTCCTAAAAGAAAGAAGTAAGCGGGGTCTCTTGATGACTTTGACTCTAGTCAACTTGTTCCTATCAAAACCAAGACCACCAAGAAAGCTAAAACCTTTTCAAGGATAAAGGTGGATAAAGCGAGGAATGAGTATGTTGAGTTCTCTATTCCTCCTTCAAATATAGATATTGACAAAATCTAGAATTCAGACTATGTGATCAAAAGGATCGAGTTGGGGAAGCAAACTCATGATTCTACTACACAAGGTGCTTCGTTAGCTCTAGAGGTTCTTGTATTCATATATGATGAAGATAAGGTTAAAAATGATCAACTCAAGGCATGAGTTGAGCATCTCACCTCAATACTCATCAAAGTGACCAAGTCCTTAGAAGCTATCGAACCAGTGACTTCGTCACTAGATGAACTAGTTGTGAAAAGAGTCGAGCAAGCAGTGTTATGAAGAAGAGCTATGGGAGAATGGATGGATCGGATGCTAAGTCAAGGTACACATGACTCTTAAATTCATATTTCACCATTGTCAATAATCTTTATACCGTAAAGACAAAAATAGACAACACCATAGGAGCTTTCTCCCAAGAACTTGAATCATGAGAGAAAGACTTTGAAGTGTGGTTGAAACTTGAAGATGTTGATCTAGATGATCTCATATAGAATGGTATTATTTCTTCATGGCGTATACGGGAGGTCCTAGAACATGAAATGAATATCCTAGAATGTCTTATTAAGGACACGAGGAGACCCCATAAAGAATGTGCTAACAAGAAGAAAGATAATTTTGATTAAAAAAATTAAAATTCCATGTGCTTTCCTTGATTAAAATGAAAAAGTTCTTGATGTTGATGAGGTCATTAAAGAGTTTAGCTTGCTTGTTATCGTTGAAATTGATAAAGAGGATTTCTATTTGTCCTTGATTGTAGATTGATTGACCTTCAATTTATCTTAGATTTTTTGGATTCACTTTTGAAGGAACACAAGAAGTGTTGCACTAACTTGGAGGATTCCATTACATGGGTCAACAACATCACCAGTCATACCCAAGGACCCAATGGAGTTTAGATGAAGAATGTCTTGCATAAATTTGAAGAGTTCCAAAAGTGAGAATCAACATGAAGAAGATGACACTCAGTCATTTTTTGTGTTTTCCCAGTGGCATTTTGTTATGTCAATCGACACCTTAAGTGTCATTTTGTATATGCTCATGTGCACATGTTGGGTGCACAAGTCATAAGTCAAATCTAACTCTTCTTTTGACTTAGTATTTTAGTTAGTTGTAATTTCCTATTTTCATGTTGCACCCCTCTTATACATATGAGGGCTATTTTTGTAATAAGGATATTTTTCCATCATTGTTTATGCAACAAAACTCTACCAAAGTGAAGAGAAAATTGAGACTTTGTGTTCATTTTGTAAATTTGCAATTTAATCAAAGAGAAGAGAAGTTTGGCTTTCAAACTTTGCGGTGAGATCAATCTTGTGTTTGGTATAAATGTTCTTACGTCTTTTATGTCATATTTTCTTGAAAGATTAATGTTGAGTATAGTTGTTGATGCAAAATATTGAAAAGTTGTTTGAGTTTTTACAATTAATATTTGTGTTACTTAGTAAATTAAAGAATTGGAAATAGGTTGAGATAGTTGTTTAAAGTCTTTGAGATTTTACAAGTTATCTCCAAAGTGTATATTGAGAGGGTATGAAGTAATGTCTTTGTGTTGTGCTGGTTAGTTTTTTAGAGTAAAAAATCTTGCAATATGCCTATAAGTCTTTGAGCTAGAAGTATATTGTGTTTGGGTTACAGTGGTTGATAGGACTTAGGCATTCAAAAGAATCTTTGAGATCTTGGTGTACACAAGCCCCATCCCCAAGTCATTTTCAGAAAAGGGAAGTAAGATAAGACTTTGTTCTTTCATGGACACTTTACTTCCTAGTTAGCTTAGTTTTAATATCACTACAAAATTAGAATTGTTTTTAGTTAAAGGAATTTGTTTTAAAAAGGGAATTAGATATAAATGGTTCTAAAATAAGAGGACTAAGTTGTTGTTTCATCTTGGAATAGTGTAAAGTTAGTGGGTAGATAGAATAGAAAGTAATTGCAATAGAAAGGGGGAGCCTTCCCTTACAATCAAGAGAGATCATATCTTGCCTTCTGAGAGATATTATCTCATGTGTTGTTGTGAAACTCACATTGTACAAACCTTCATCAGTTTACAAAATTTTCACCCAACAATTTTTTGGTGACTTTGCTGGGGATACAAGCATATAAATAGTTTTTTACTTTGGCTAGTCAAAGCTACACCTGTGGATGCATAAATAAAGGTGTTGTTGATCCTATCTTTGAACTTCTTCAAAATAATCATTATGATTATTTACCTATGCATGCAAGCTCTTATCTTCAGAAAACAAGGAGTTTTTTGCCAACAAGTCAGAGATCTCCTAATCCAAGTGAAGCTTCAAGTGCATAAAGGTCTTTGGTAATTCCACAAGTACAAAGGTTTGCAATTCCTCCACATCAACCTTTACAACTAGTAGAGATGGCTGCTCAAGGACCATGGAGATAGAATTTTGGTCCTCTAAATTTGACTTCACCACTTCATCCTCTTCCACAAGGATCGAGGAAGAATATTCCCAATTTTTTGGGGGATGGAAATTAACACCCAAATGGACATATTGCAACATTTCATTTTGCATGTGGAATTCTTGGAGTGGAATTTTAAGACGTAGCAATACATCTCTGTTGAAACTTTACAAGGTGTGACAACAAATTAGTTTTACCATTTGGCACCTCAAACTATTACTACTTGGAATGTGATTAAAACTTAGTTTGAGGCATATTTTAAGTCAGCGGAAGATGCACATGCTCTCTTAGCCCAATTAAATTCATAAGAAAGGAACTCCATGAACGCATGAGGGATTTTGTGGCTAAATTCAACAAGTTGAAGAATAGAATTCCTACCAATTCTCAGCCAACTGAGGAAAATCTCAAGTGTTTCTTTGTGAACGTGCAATAACCTGAATTCATCTTCTTGTTAAGGAAAACACCTCTGATAGATTTGGTCATGGCACAGTCTCAAGCTTTAGGAATTGAGGATCATTTGATTCTTAAAAGAAAAATTAAGAAGGATCCGAATAAAACTAAAGTAAGTTTTTCTACTTTGAAAACTTCTAGTTTTCTTTCTTTGAGTACAACTGATCCTATGTTGCAAAGACTTGAGAATGAGGTTCTTTTTTTGAAAAAGAAAATTTCACAAACGTCTTTCTCTGCTCCATATAAAGATGTTCCACGAAGCACCTATCCAAACAATGCTTCTAGCTATGTGGCTAGAAACTAGAATAAGTTGCTTCCTCCTTCTGAAAGGTTGACCCTTGAAGCACCTCATGTTAATGCCTCGGTGGGATATTATGAGATGGAGAAAGGAGATAACGGTGTTGAAAATCTTCCCCTTGAAGACATTGCTATTCCTTTCAAAAAGATGAAAGTGAATTAAATGGCGACTCTAGTATCCAGTTCATGCAGTATCAGAAAGCCAAAGAAGAAAGTAACAGTGAAGCATTTCTAGTTTTCAATCATTCACAAGTGCCTAACCAATCTAATCAGTAGTCTAGTGATAAGTGCAAAGCAAAAGATGCACCTCAATTGCCAGTGACACTTGCAAAAAGAGGTACTCCTTTACCTACTTTACCCACTTTACCCAAAGATCCGATTGTAAATAAACAAGTACACATGATCCTTCTTCTTCTAGTGTATCAAGGAATGTGTCAGTTAATCCCAAACCTGTGAGTGATGTGTCTTCTCCTCCTTTTAATTTGTAATACCAACCTTTTAACATTATTGATCATACTAAGAAAATGAAAAAATTCAAATGTCATAAGTTGAGTATCTTAAGGCTAATCTTGATCAATTTGATAGATTGTCCCAATTTGTCAAAGAAAAAGAAACTACTCAAGTTCCTGTAGTCTCTCAGAATAATTTAGTTGCTATCCCATCCACCATTTCAAGTAGGATTGAGCCCTTTTATATTTCCCTTCTTATTAACAGGTATAAACTTAGCAACTGTGTAATAGACTCCGAATCTTTAGATAATGTAATGCCCACTAAGGTAGCTAATGCCTTAGGTCTTACTGTTAGAAAAACCTTTGGTAATTTTTTTTCAATGGAAAACAAGCAAGTACCCTTTTGACAGTTGGACAAGAAGCAAGAGTTCACTTCATAAAATAGGACATATGATTTCTCTGTCAACCATTTCTTCCAGAGAATTGCTCTGACTAGAACTTCGACTTGATCACATGCAAGGATAAAGACTCTTCCTAACTTTTCAATATCATATGGAGACTATTCAGGATGCTCCCAAAAGCATATTGGTAAGTTGACTCTAGGAGCACACCATGAATAAACTAAGGATAATTTACTAGATCAAAGATTAGCATAGAAGGTCATGGAGAATTGTAAAATTAATATAAAGAGAGTCAAATTTAACAAAACACCCCATGGTGAGAAGTATAAAGGCGTCAACCCAAGGATCATGTAATGATAAATGGTTATAGATTCAACATGAACGGAAACCACATGTCAGAGTGAGCTTAGAGATGAATTAAAAATTAGGCACCAACTGTAGAGAATGTTTCCTAGGGT
This sequence comes from Cryptomeria japonica, assembly GCF_030272615.1. Taxonomy (NCBI): domain Eukaryota; kingdom Viridiplantae; phylum Streptophyta; class Pinopsida; order Cupressales; family Cupressaceae; genus Cryptomeria; species Cryptomeria japonica. The sequence goes on from NC_081411.1 coordinate 653,864,016, forward strand.
TAAAATTAATCATTAAAGAGATAATCAGATATAAAAGAGCGAATCACAACTCTAGATCTAATTACAATTAACACCTAAATGACAATGAAATAACGCTTAAATCAATTGAATAACATAAAATCTAATTAAACTCCCTCAATTGATTCCACAAAGTTTCCATTGCTCTTCTTCGAATTGTGTATGTAGGTGGCTCTTAGGTGTTGCACCGGGATTTCTTGCATAAGATAGACAATTGTTTTGAAGATAGTGATTCTAGATTGAAATTGGGAAATGAGGCTTGCTTTTATAGATTTTCAGGTGAGATGGGGTGAGATTTGGAATTGAAGTGTTGATTGATGGTTCAATTGATTTTGATTGATCAGTTAAGTGAATTGATTGATCTGTTAACAAGATAGATTGATTTGTTAACTCATTTGATTGATCAGTGGATTGAATTGATTAGGGAGATAATTGAATAGATTAGCTAGTTGACTAAATTGATTGAGGAGGAGACTGAATTGATTGATTAGTTAGAAAAGGTGATTTGGAGTGAAAAGGGGGGATTGAAGAGTTAACTGAGTTAACTGATTTGATGAACCAGTTAATATTTTCAACACGTGTTGTAGGAGATTTAATTGAAATTCATTTTCATTTTGATTTGAATTTCAATTTTGATTTTTGAATGCTAAAATGCACATGAGATTAACTGAAATTTATTGAAATTCAGATTTGGTGAAATCTGAATTTGAGAAAATGAAATTAGATGGAATTAGTTGAAATTTAAATTTGGGGATTTGGAGGAATAAATTAATTCATTAAATAATTTAAATGAAATTATTTAATCATTAAAAATAGGATTAAGTAAATAATAAAGATTATTTAATCAAGGAATAAATTGTAATTAATTAAATAATTCATATTTAATTAATATTTGAGAAGGGGGTTAATGATGAATTAAGTAAGGAATAGAAATTGGATAATTAGTAATGATGATGATGATTAAATTAGTTTAGAAGAACAAATTACCTTAATTAAATATAAATAATTATTTAACTAATAAAACGATAAATTAGTACATGATTGATGAGACGGTTTTAGGTGTCTATAGAGAGTTGTATGATCAAACCAAATTTTACTTACAAACACACTAACAAAAAGACAAGACAATGTTAGTCAAGTAAATATCAAGATTAATAATCATATGCAGTGATTTTTCCATTGAGATTAAGCTAGGGTGGAGGGACGTTTCACACATGCAAAACATTAACTCTAGTACCCGTGGGTGAGATGACAGTAAAAACACCATTCATGATTAGTGTATCCCCTGTGTGTAAGTAGCTAATGGAAAGAACCAAGTCACCCACACAAGCCATCCAAGCACAAACCACATCAATAGATTAAATGACATCAGTTTCCCATTTGGCTTTAAGAACCCAATAACAGAGAAATTATTTGGTTGAGAAGACTTTAAGTATTTTACCCTCTTCAATATCTTTATTTGTCAGAGCATTTTCACATCCATATAGCTTCACGAAAATAATGCACAACTTGGAATTGATAAAAAAGATCAAGAAAAGGAAAAATTTCATCATATATGTACTTAAGCTTCGATGTGGTGACCAGTTTATATATAACTAATTTTTGTGACCATTGAGTCACTTCAAATATATAGTTTTCTAAAGTCAAATTCAATGGTTAGTAGTGATCCAAGTCCGAGGGCAAACAATTTAGCAACATTATTAGTGTCAGTAGGAAGGAATTTACATGTGTTAGAAGCATTATTGTTGTTGCACCAAAAGATTGACCTATTAATGCTCGATACAACCGTGAGATTTAATGAATCCCTGAGAGGCAGTTAATCCACATCACAAACCCGAGCACTGTGCTATGCAACACAAGGAGGCCAAGGGTGCACACCTTGTAACAATCCTCCCTAGCGCAAGCAAGGGGTTTGAACCCGTGTCCTAGGCTCTAGTAACACTTGTTAGAAGCACTATTGTTGTTGCACCAAAAGATCGACCTATTAATTCCTGATACAACTGTGAGATTTAATGAATCCATGAGAGGTGGTTAATCCATGTCACAAATCTAAGCATTGTGTTACACAACACAATGAGACAAATGGCACACACCTTGCAGCAATATGCTACTTTTAAACATCTCCTTTATCATCATTGAAGATGCTCCCATATTTGAAATACCTTTTTCCCACATGAGGGTCCATCAAAGTTTAATTTAACTTAATTTTAAGGAGGGTAATCCATTTATCTTGTAGGCAAAGCAGTTTTGAGTCTTGTTGTGGAATAGAACCCTTGGGTGGTGGGGGTTAAGGCCTTCCATATTTTTAGTAAATCCCCATCCCAAGAAGAAAGTACCACTTTTGAATTACTATTCATTGTTACTTGAGACATTGTGACTTATGGAATAGAATTCTCAATGATAGAGATAACATTCAAAACTAAAGAAAGAGTTTTCATAAAGATCCTATTATTCCTCTCAAGCCATAAATTCCATATTAAGATGGATGGGCTAATTTCCCAAATGCTTGGGAAAGTTGAATCTTGTAGAGTAGCGGGCAACTCTAAAATTGCCCAAGGAGAGTATTATGAAGTTGAGAATACCAATATATCATGGCTTTAAGCCACATCCAACACTCTTGTGCAAACAAGCAATTGAGAAAAAGATGATTTGAACTCTCATGGGATTTTCCACATAAGACACAAAGGAATAAATGCACTTTTACAGTAGTGAAAATTTTCTACCAATCTCATTTTTCTTTATGCTTTGGGTTTGTGGTGATAAGGTTAATTTTTTATGCATCAACTAATGAGTAAGGTGGTATATTTCACACAATAGATAGAAAATAATATCATTTAACCTTAATCTTTTCATCACTCATTTCAAATGGTTGATATAGAAACTTACCTTTATTTAATTTTATCCTATGGCAATTTTTTTGATGCAAAAAATTACCTCGCCCACTTTTGTAGGGTGCAATTTACCCATTAAAGGATGTGGTATCCACTCAATTATGACATCATGATATGTCCAAGAGTAATCATCATAGTTTGTAAGAAAAATTGATTTCGTTCAAGGATTTTGAGATGATTTTCTGAACCCAAGAAATAAAGAGAACCACACTTAGTATACATTTTCCACAAAAGAATGAACTATCTCAAATCAATTCTAGGCTATTTTTACATCTCAAAGATACAAATTTACTTAAATAAAAAACCAATAGGAAGAAAATGAAATCAAGATTTATAAAACCTAGTAGACATGCTACAAATGTTCTTTTCACATTTGTTAAGGATATGTATGCCATCCAAGTAAAAAAACTTAAGTAGTTTGTCAAAAGACCTGAAAATATATAATTAGCGTTTCCTAACTAGCTTTGATACCATTTTAAAAATTTAGATCTTAGGATAGTAATCATCTTAAATAAAATGAAAGTTATACATGCATGAATTTAACACATTACATAACATATATACGAGGAAACCCTTTTAGGAAAACAAAACCCATAAAGCATCATTTTTATTATAAAACACTTACAAAATGGTATATTAAAACATAGATGAAAACTAGTGAACACTTTTCCTTACCTCCATATGACCAATAATACCTCATGTACAAAATAATAGAACTTAATCTAAATCTCCAAATTCATACTCATCTCTCGATGAGAGAGAACCTCCTTATATAAGAGAAGGTGTGGGAGAATACCTAAGGAGTTATTAGTTACACCTATTCAAAGGAACCACTTTTAAATAATTAATAATTAATAATTATCATATAATTAATTATTGAATGGAACATGCTTTATAAAACATAAAATATAACTTTACATTAGAACAATATATAAATGTTACATGGGTATGACCCCTAATAATATTACGTTCCAATAATTTGGTGAGGGTTTGATGGTTTACTATCATCTTATATAGTTATCTTATCCATTTCATAATCATGAATATATTTTTCTATGAATGTTGAGCAAAATATGCATTTTATCTAGCTTCGTGATTGTGTTAGGTATTTGTATTTTATTTTTTAATTTGTGTTTTTCAACTCTATGTGAGAGGTTTTCTTTTGTTTGCTTATATATGTTTTATTTTGTGGAAGGGACATGGTTGGTTTGAAGCATAAATTTTATCTTTTACAGACAAGAATAATGGATGACCTAAAGGGAAAGTTTGGGGCTTTGCATGATGAGAATTTGAAGGTCTATTATCTTTTTTATGTACTTGATTTTTATGTCATTATTACAATTAATTTTAGGTGTGTGTTTGTTTATTTATAGTTCTTTATTTTGTTCATTTTCACTATTGAGGATTGTAAGAAAAATCAATGGTTTTTCTAGTGGTTGAGCATAAGGCTTTAGTGGGTGTTAGGTAGTGGGGAGGTTAGTGAGTGTTAAGCATTAGTTTTTGTGGCATGTACGTTATTAAAAGTGGGTCTAGATTGTATGAATATAGAGAATATTCGAAGTTTATTTATCATTTTATATAGTTGTTTTTTCACATCGTTGTTAAAAATATTTTATCTAGGCGTGTGTTTATTTTTTAACAGCTTCATGTTATTTTCATCTCTATATGTTATTAAAAGTTGGATTGAATTATATGAATATAGAGAATGTTTGAAGGCTATTATCATTTTATATAGTTGTTTTTCCATATCATTGTTAAAAATATTTTTATTCATGTGTGTGTTTGTTTTTGAATGACTTCATGTTATTTTATTGTATCCATGTTTAGAATGGTAATCACACAATTTTTCTCTCATTGCAAGACTAACAATTGAATTTTACAATGAAAACTTTTACTTTATTATTTTAATTGTTGCTTATTTTTTACCACACTTGCAACATTGACAATTTAATAGTCTATGCATGTTTCAATTAATATTTTTAATAAATTTAGAAATAAATTACCATTATCAACTTGATGTAGGTTTCTCTTTGGAGGCCTTACTTGTGGCTTTGCATGTTGTCAGAAGTAGGTCTAAATTGTGTGCAATCTAAGCTATATATATTTGTGTTTTCTTCTTTTGTGCAAAACTGTGTGTAATCTAAGCTATATATATTTGTGTTTTCTTCTTTTGTGCAAGAGACATGGTTGGTTTAGAGTGCAAATTTAATTATTTTATGGTTTAGGAGTCATGGTTGGCTTGGAGATAAAGTTTGGGGTTTTTTGTGGTGGGGATTTGAAGGTTTGTTATTATTCAGTCCTTAACCTAAACTCCAAGACACAAACTATTTTTAAAAATGTGATCTCACAGAATGTCATGGTTGTAACATATATTCAATATGAGCTTGGCAGATTTAATAAAGAAGTATCCATGCAAAAAACAATGTCATGAATAATTTATAAATAATGTACATATGTGCATAGATATGGGGATCATATGACTATATATGTTCCTAAGAAATTTGAGTGACTTTATATGCACATGTAGTACCTACCTATATACATTTTCATCACTCACTCAGACATATACATGAGTCTCATTTTACTATTAAATCTATGGTCCGATATTTATCTCATTTACAAGATTAATAGTTGAATTTTGCAAGGAGAATTATTACTTTACTATTTAAACTATTGCCTAATTTTATGTTGAACAATTATTTAAACTTTTAGGCTAGTTGAACAAAATGTACCCAAACAAAATTGAACAGTCTTAGACCCTCATTTAATTTCATATCTATTGGTACAATTATAAAACTTGGAGAAAAAGAATAAATAAATAAAATACAACCATAAACATAGGAAAATCTCTCACATAGAGATATGAACAACACATACTTGAAACAAAAAATAAGCATGAATTCTTCTACTCATAATTTCACTAGTTTATTTTATACATATGCATACATGTATTAAACATACAAACATCACAAATACACACAAATTTATTGGCACAATCATAGAACTTGAAAACGTACAAAACAAAAAATACAACCAAATATATAGGAAAAATATCCTACATAGAATTGAACATTAATAAGCCAAACAAAAATCGAGCACAAATATTTGTTGATTCAACCATAGAAGTTGAAGAAAATTTCATATGCCTATAATTTTCAATTAATTTCATATATGTCTATGCACATACCAAATATATACACATATGATTATATACATGCTTTATATACACACAATTTAATCCTACTTCTAATAGATACAAAGTTATAAAAGTACAGTGGGTTGAAAAAAGAAACTTGCATAAATTGGTAATGACAATTTATTCTTAGCTTGCAAAAAATAATAATTGAAAAATGTACTAATTGTTGAACTAGAGGTCTTGCAAATGCTTAAATAATTCTACACGCATCCACAATTCATGTTTATGTTTGTTGATATATTTAAATTATGACACATACATAAAGTCATCCAAATTCCCAAGCACATACACATATGAATCATACATGTGTTTGTACATATATGCTGCATATGTATATGGATGTTCACATATACTAAGAATTTCTTAATTTTTTTCAAATATCAAAAGATGGATATATATCTCTATGATACATATGTATTTATTTATTTTGTATACAAATATTTATAATATTATCTTCATTATCTTTTTGCATTAATATATGTGTTATATCCTTAACCTATAGTGTGCATAAGGATATGAGTGGTTAATTTGTGGCTACCGTAGTTCTTAATTAAGTTATATGATCGTTAATATAGTCTTATGTAGGTATTTGAGTCAATTAGAGGTGGCATTTGTGGCATAACAATTGTAAGATAGCTTATTATCATCATGTTGTGAATTGTGTTCTTCTTGAAGAATTTTGGAGGTTTTCCTCCTTGAAGTAGTTTATTATTCTCAAATATTTGTAGTATATTTACTATTATGCTCTTCTCTTATGCAAGTAATTTTATTATAATATGTAGGGTATGTTGGCATTTGCATCAAGATTACATTAATGATATGTTATGTTGTCATTGATGTCAATCAACAGGTAATGATATTGTTGATATTGTTGTAATATTGTTACTGAAACTGGTAGGAAGAATTTGTGGAGTGAACCGGTAACTAGTGTAAACCTTATCTATTGATGTAACCAGTAAACCCTACCTGTTGTTTTTGATAAACCCTAACCGATTAAGTTTGGTGAATTGGTTATATTGGTTTATGATCTGATGATGAGCGGTAATGATTATGACACGTATGATTATTGTATGAAGACAATTCCAAGAGATTTTAGCAAGTTGTTGTAACAGTTTTTGTCTAGGGAATGAGCAAATGTATTTCATCTAATGCAAAGTGCATGATGAGTTACTAAGTTCGATGAAGTGGTGATCAAGGAGTGATCAAGGTTTTCTTGATTGATGTGCAGAGATTTCTATGTAATCCAACGGTCATACTTGAACCGGTTTGTTTGTAATCTCTATGAGAATTAGGTTTTTCTTGTGTTACAGACCTGATTGATTTGTTTATAAGGTCGATGAAGTTGTTTAGTTTAATGACTTGGCAAAGAGTGAGCATAGATCAATTGAGTGTGTGGTTGTCGAACCAGATGATATATCAGAAGTTTGAGTAAAGGTAGATAGGAGCATGAAATGGATCTGATCAAGCAAGTCTAGTGCTATTAAGACAGATCAACAAACTCGTGTTGTTTTCTAACAATTACAACAGAATTGAAATCCCCTAACCGGGTAAGATCTAACAAGCTTGGTGTTATTCAAATCCTCTAACAAGGTGATCCATTAGATTGGATTTTCAAATTATCTACCGAGGTTACTCCTTATAGGGTATTGCTTCTAACAAGGAATTTATAGTCAATCCCTTAACCGAGTGATTCCTAACAGGATCAGTTCTTAACAAGACTTTTTGTAAAGCTTTAACATGCTAGGCTCCTAACATGGAGAACTTCATAAGAGTTCAGATAGTTATCTTGTGAGTCTCATCTCATCATGGTTTTCACCTATTTTGGTTTCCATATCAAAAATACTTGTGTCAAGTGGTGAATGTTTTTGTGGTTATGTTTTCATGGTTGATTTACTTAAATACTTAACTATTTTTTATAAGTCATGATAATCGGAAGCATTGAGAAATGAAGAAGTTGTTTACTATTAATTTGTTGTAACAGTCAACCGATTTATCTTATGAGTTTTTATCTTGATAGAGGTATTACATTGTTAGTTCTAAGTTTACTTTGAGAGATTGATTTTTGAGATTGGTGAAGTTTGTATCAATTTTTCTATCTACTGATTCACCCCCCCTCTTAGTAGTTTACCAGATACTTATTCTTTCATCATACCATCGATTGGTATTAGAGCACTACAGGTCCTCTAAGGTCTTAGCCTAACAACTTGAGGTAAAGATCTTGCAGATCATGATGAAGAAGGAAGGTTCAAAGTTTAATAGAGAGAACTATGGGATATGGAGTGACAGAATGAAAATTTATATCAAGAGTCTGGGAAGCCAGTATTGGGAACATGTCGATACTAAGTATGTTGCACCTACTGGGATGTTGACTGATGATCTGAAGAAAGAGAAACAAGAAAATCATCAAGCATTGGAGGTTATTATCAGTTCTTTGTCTGATGCAAAGTATGTAGATGTTCATGGTCTTGAAACTGCATATGAGGTATGGAAAAAACTTGAAGAGATTTATAGCAGTGATGAACATGTTAAGTTTGCTAAAGAAGAGAGTCTAAGACAGAAGTTTGATGACATGCGGATGGCTAAAAGTGAGAATATCCAGCAGTATGGTCAAATGATAAAAGAGATAGTCGGTGAAATTAAGAGTGCAGGAGGTAAAGTGGAAGATTCCACAGTGATCAATGAGGTATTGAGAACCCTGCTACAGGTCTACACTATCCGAGTTGTAGCTATTCAAGAGCTGAAGTCCATTGACAAAACTACGGTAACTCTTGACTCCATCATTGGCAAGCTTACTGCTTTTGAATAAAATGGTTATGATGGTAGTGTACAAAAATCTGAGTCTACATTTAGAGATTTTGTTTCTAACCTGCCTATGAGGAAAAGTAGAGATGTCAGTCACAGTTATGAATCCAGATCTAGCAGAGAAGCTGATGATGAAGACAGTTTAGTTGAGCTTGAAGCATTGTTGGCCAAGCGGTTGCCTAGAGGTACATGTAAATATAGAGGCAAATTACCTTTAAAATGTTTTGCAGACAAGAATATTGGACACATTGCTGCTAACTGTCCTAATGGTGATAATGAGCACAAACGAGAGAAATTCAAGAAGTACAAGGGTAAAGGCAAAAGAGATTGTCTTATTGTTGTTGATGGTGGTATCACTGATGGTGATGCTAATGAAAAAATTGTGTTTGTAGTCATTAAAGAAGAGATGTCAGACCAGAAGGAATTAGTATCCAGGATGGATAACTTTGATGATTGGATCATTGATAGTGGTTGTTCACATCACATGACTGGTGATCTGAGCAAATTTATTTCTGTGAAGGAATTTGATGGCAAAGTTGTAAGTTTTGGTAATAACTCACCCTGCATGGTTAAAGGTAAGGGAACTATTTCTCTTAATGGAAAGAGTAGTGTAGATGATGTCTACTGGGTTGAAGGTTTAAAACATAATCTTTTAAGTGTGGCACAACTCAATGACAAAGGATACCCATTAGAGTTTAAAAATGGTATGTGCAAAATCTATGGCAATAAAGGTGAATTGATTGCAATCGGGAAGCAAACTAAAGGTAACTTTTTTCACCTTAATCCTAAAGTCAGCAACTGTTTAATTGCAAAGATAGATGATAGTTGGCTTTGGCATAGGAGATTTTGTCATATAAACTTTGATAACATTGTTAAAGTGAGTAAGTCAAAGACAATGAGAGGTTTGCCTCAATTGGACAAACCGGTTAATGCTCTATGCAAAGAATGTCAGTTGGGAAAGATGACATCCTCAACTTTCAAGAGCAAATCCTTTTCAATGGAACATTTGTTAGATTTGGTTCATACAGATCTTTGTGGACCAATAAGAACAAAAAGTATTCAAGGTGACAAATATTTTATGATCTTCACTGATGATTGCTCAAAGATGATGTGGGTCACATTCTTGAAGAATAAGACTGAATCTTTTGGTAAGTTCAAGGCATCCAGGATCTTAGTTGAGAAAGAGAGCGGTAAGAAGATAAAGTGTCTGAGGACAGATCAAGGCAGTGAATTTACTTCTGAGGAATTCACTAGGTATTGTGAAGAAAATGGTATCAAATGCCATCTTTCTGCACCTAGGACACCACAATAGAATGGTATCGTAGAAAGAAACAATCGGTCAGTTGTTGAAGCTGCTAGGGAAATGTTGATACAAGGAGATGTAGCGAAAACTTTCTAGAGAGAAGTTGTCAGTACAACTGTCTACACTATGAACCGGATTCTAGTAAAGAGAGGTAAGGACAAGCTTATGAATATTGGTATGGTAGATCACCTGATGTTAGTTATTTCAAAATATTTGGAAGCAAATGTTTTATTAAGAGAGGTGATTATATTAGAAAATTTGAGGCTAAAAGTGATGAAGGTATATTTCTTGGCTATTCCACCAAGAGTAAGGCCTACAAGTATTTTAACAACCAGATAAAAAGAATTATTGAGAGTGTTGATGTTCGAGTGGATGAAAATCTTAAAGTCTCAGAGGAAACCAGTTCAGAGAAAAAGGATGAAGATCCTTGCATTTTGTTTTTGGAACCAAAAACTGTGAAATCTGAAACTGGCAAAGCAAATATTGATGTACCAGGTCAACCGGAACAAATAAATTCAGAAGAAGATGATGATAATGAAGAAGATGAACCTGAAGATAATGATCATGTTATTCTAAGATATGTGAGACTGAATCACAATCCTGAACAGATTATTGGGGATAAGGATGTTGGAGTACTAACCAAAAGAAGAATCAGTGAGAATTATTGCATGATCTCCACTATTGAACCAAGAACTGTTAAGGAAGTATTTGGTGATGATCATTGGGTTAAAGCTATGGAGGAGGAATTAGATCAAATTGAGAAGAATAACACATGAACCCTAGTACCCCGACTAGTAAATAAAAATGTGATAGGTACTAAGTGGGTATTCAGGAACAAGTTGAATGAAGATGGTGTTGTAGTTCTCAAGAAAGCTAGGTTGGTTTGCAAAGGTTATGCATAAGAGGAAGGAGAAGACTATGGTGAGACTTTTGCACTAGTGGCAAGATTGAAAGGTGTCAGAACTTTACTTGCATTTGCAACACACAAGAAATTCAAGGTATACCAGATGGATGTTAAGTCTGCAATGGGATACTAGAAGAACAAGTATACATTGAGCAGCCAGATGGTTTTTCTCTGACTAATAAGAAAGACATGGTATGTAGATTGCATAAAGATTTATATGGATTAAAGCAGGAACTGAGAGAATGGTATGAAAGGCTTCATACACATCTGATGATGATAGGCTTTCTGAGAACCAATGATGATAGTAACATTTATCTCAAATATGAAGGAGATAAAATACTAGTCAGCGAAGTATTTGTTGATGATATCATATTTGGAGGTAATAATGACTTGAGCAACAGTTTTGTAGATGAAATAAAAATTGAGTTTGAAATGTCTTTAGTGGGAGAAATAAAAAATTTCATAGGCTTGCAAATACAACAAATGAAGAATGGCATTTTCATCACATAGTCTAAGTATGTGAAAGAGGTCTTGAAGACATTTGGCATGAGTGACTGTAAACCAGTTGGGACACCTATGGTTACAGGTTGTAAGTTGTCTAAGGAAGATGAGTCCAAATCCGTTGATGAGAAGGAAAACAGGTCAATGATTGGGAAATTGCACTATTTTGTTCACAGTAGAACGGATATAGATCATCCAGTTGGCATAGTTGCTAGATTCTAAAAGAATCCTAAGGAAACACATATGATAGCAACCAAAAGAATTTTTAGATATCTGAAAGGTACTGTTGATTATGGGTTATGGTATCCATATGGAGGAAATTTTGACTTGAAGGTGTACACAGATGCAGATTGGGCAGGAAATGTTGATGATCGAAAAAGTACAACCGATGGAGCATTTTTTCTTGGAGGAAGACTTGTTTCATGGAGTAGTAAGAAGCAGAGTTGTACTTCACAATCTACTGCTGAAGCTGAGTATTTTGCAACTTACATGAATTGTATACAGGCTATATGGATGAGGCACATTTTGGAAGGATTTAAGATGAATATTTCAGAACCTATAAAGATTTTATGTGATAATACAAGTGCCATAAACATTTCCAAGAACCTTGTTTTGCACACACGAACCAAGCATATTGAATTGAAGTATCATTTCTTGAGGGAAAACTATAGAGTAAAGATGTGATCTTGGAGCATGTTTCTACCAAGGAGCAGCTTGCAGATATTTTTACTAAACCTCTACCTAAGACTACTTTTGAGTATCTTAGAAGTCAGTTAAGTATGATGTAGATTACATCAGTCCCGAAGCTACTTGCAAAATTTTTCAAAAAGATTGGTGTAGAAGTGGATTTATTCCACAGGGGGAGCATCAAGTTGCAAAATGTTGATGATGTACAGTGAAATTTGACATTACATGTTTTACTTTCAATTTGGCATTGTTGTCAAAGGGGGAGAAGAATTATGTGATTATGGGAAGGAGAACCAATGACAAGCTAAAGACATGGAGAGCATGGTGAATGCTTGGTAATGTAAACCAGGATTCCTATTCACAATCATGCAACAATCAATGGTATTGATATTTGTATTGCCATCAATGCCAAAGGGGAGATTGTTGGCATTTGCATGAAGATTGCATTAATGATATGTTATGTTGTCATTGATGTCAATTAATCGATAATGATATTATTGATATTGTTGTAATATTGTTACTAAAACCGGTAGGAAGAATTTGTGGAGTGAATCGGTAATCAGTGTAAACCTTATCTATTGATCTAACTGGTAAACCCTACCTGTTGTTTTTTATAAACCCTAACCGATTAAGTTTGGTGAATTGGTTATATTGGTTTATGATCTGATGATGAGCGGTAATGATTATGACACGTATGGTTATTGTATGAAGACAAATCCAAGAGATTTTGGCAAGTTGTTGTAATGATTTTTATTTAGGGAATGAGAAAATGTATTGCATATAATGCAAAGCACGTGATGAGTTACTAAGTTCGATGAAGTGGCAATCAAGGAGGGATCAAGGTTTTCTTGATTGATGTGCAGAGATTGCTATGTAATTCAACGGTCATACTTGAACTGATTTATATGTAATCTCTATGAGAATTAGGTTTTTGTTGTGTTACCGACCTGACTAATTTTTTTATAAGGTTGATGAAGTTGTTTAGTTTAATGAGTTGGCAAAGAGTGAGCACAGATCAGTTGAGTGTGTGGTTGCCGAACCGGATGATGTATCTGTAGTTTTAGTAAAGGCAGATAGGAGCATGAAATGGATTTGATCAAGCAATTATAGTGCTATTCAGACATATCAACAAACTCATGTTGTTTTCTAACAATTACAACAGAATTGAAATCCCCTAACTAGGTAAGCTCTAACAAGCTTGGTGTTATTCAAATCCTCTAACAAGGTGATCCATTAGATTGGATTTTCAAATCCTCTACCAAGGTTACTCCTTATAGGGTATTTCTTCTAACAAGGCATTTGTATTCAATCCCTTAACTGGGTGATTCCTAATAGGATTAGTTCTTAACAAGACTTTTTGTAAAGCTTTAACAGGCGAGGCTACTAATAGGGCAAACTTCAGAAGAGTTTAGATAGTTATCTTGTGAGTCTCATCTCACCGTGGTTTTTACCTATTTTGGTTTCCACGTCAAAAATATTTGTGTAAAGTGGTGAATGTTTTTATGGTTATATTTTCATGGTTGATTTACTTAACTACTTAACTATTTTTGATAAGTCATGATAACCAAAAGAATTGAGAAATGAAGAAGTTGTTTACTGTTAATTTGTTGTAACAGTCAATCGGTTTATCTTATGAATTTTTATCTTGACAGAGGTATTACATTGTTAGTTCTAAGTTTGCTTTGAGAGATTGATTTTTGATATTGGTGAAGTTTGTATCAGTTTTTCTATCTACTGATTCACCCCTCCCCCTCTCAGTAGTTTACCGGATATTTATTCTTTCATCATACCATCAGGGTATGCGCAGATGAAAAAATTAATCAAGTTTTTTTATAGGTATAAAGTATTTTTTTTTACTTTTATTTTTATTTTTATCATAGATAATTGATTATCAACATTTTAATTTGAATCTATTTCTAGACTTGCTAAAATATGAACTAAAATATCTTAATTATTTACAAGATTAAGCAATTTTGATAGATGTTGTAGCCACCACTACCATCATAGATGTAGGTACAAAATGTGTACTTTCCACTAAACTTGCACTTGCTTCCTAGCATGTTATCTATTTATAGTGGATTCTTACCATTGTAGTGCTAATTTTTAGATATTTCTCATATCATGCTTTTGATATAACTATTTATAATTCTATTTACTTGGTAAGTTTTGAGGGCTTAAAGCTTTGTTGTCATTTTGTATAATGGTTCTTGCCATGTTAGGTTATGGAATTCCTTAATTTTTAGATTATTCTCCTAAATATTTATACAGATAATATATTTATAGACATTGAAATATGCATATATAGTTACAAAATGAAGCAATATGACTATGTTTTTACTTAACACTCACTAAACCCTAATGATAAATCCATACAAAAACTCTCTGATTTTCCTATAGTCCCAAGCATCGAAAGTGAGCAGAATAAAGAGCCATTTAAAAATAAACACACTTAGAAAAAATATTTGCAATAGTAAAATAGAAAAAACAACTATATAAAATGATAATAAACTTTCAAGTCCTTATTGTGTAAAGCCTCAAAATTGTCCTTCAAATCAACCGCAAGTCCTACACCATTAAAAAGTAAATTTTATGGTCAATAACAACCACAACTCTTACACAAAACAAAAAATAAAATCATAAATATTAGATGAATATTACAATACAATGCTCTTCAAATTGATTCCTAACTTATTAACCAATTCTGAACGATCAAGAGAATACTTAAATAAAAACTTGTAGCCTTAGAGATGATCTATGTCATTCACATGGAGGTGAAAATATCGATGTTAATTGTACTAATATTATTTGAATGGAGCTAAGTAGAAGGGGTCAATGATCTTGAATTCTCTAAAGAAGGGCGCCACACCTATTAAATAAGATCTTTTTGGGATCATTAATAAAGAAAATAATGATTTATTTTTGGATGATTCCTGGGATGATAATCCACCTATTATATCTTCTTTTTCCATCTTCAAAACCTTTGTGATATCTTCTTAGTGTATACACCTAAAAATTGTCTAAAGATAATTAATTAAATAAGAAATTATTTAATTAATACTCCTCCCCAATTTAATTGAATTCATCAATAATTTGATTAAATCTCCCTTTCATCTACTTATTAATAAATCTAAGGATTTATTTAATAGGTTCATTTCAACACTTTGATTAATTAATTCAAATCAATTAATTCTCTCCATCAAAATCATTTCTTCTAAATCCCCTAATTAATTAAAACAAAACAATTTACGAGTTGTTGAGATTAATTAGCCTTTTCCTATTATTTGAATTTTTAAATTCAAATTCTCCTAACTTCTACAACTCCTAAACCTAACCCATTCCATCCTAACCACCATGTCCCCTTTCATCCAACCTCTTCTAGAAGCTTTGTGACACTTGTCACCAAGTGTTCCCTTTCATCTAACCTCTTCTAGAAGCCTCTTGACACTTGTCACCATGGAGATGACAATGTTCCCTTTCATCCAACCCCTTCTCCTACCTACCACCAATTGTCTCCTTTCATCCAACCTCTTCTCAACCCACCTCCAAGTTAACCATTGATATCTTCAAATCAATTTTGACCATTGATTCCTGCCACATCACCCTTAGCCTTGGGAAATCTTATAAATAGACCTTATTTTGGAGAACAAAGGGTCCCAATTTCATATCATTTTTGCATCCCGATTGATTCATCTCACTTGAATTCAAGCATTGTTACTATAGTCATATAGCTTCTAGTTTATCATTTCAAGCATTGTTATCATGTTCAAATCTTAGCTTAATTGCATCTTCATTCTAGCCTTTTTTCTAGAATAATCATGAAATCATGTAGCTTAATCATGCTATCATTGCTAGATCATGCATCTTCATCATTTAAATCCTCCATCTAAGTGTAGTCAAGTCACTGGAATTTGCATAATAAGATCTAAGAGCAAAATTCATACTCACATTTACTAGGAGGCAATAGATCGCTTAGTTATGGTTTTATCTTTCTTTGATTTAAATTCGTTAACCATGCTTGTAATGATCTATTGAGTGTTTTTGTGTTTGTAGGTATAGGTACACTTCACATACACGACACTTAGCAACTGGGTGGTCGCAGGTGGCTAACTTAAAGGCTAACTTTAAGTTAGAGAAATCTTTGAGAAAACTTGCTCCAATTTAAAAGAATCATGACCTCTATCCTAAAGGAGGTTATATAAAAGATAGGAAGGTCCTTTCTTATATTTTAGCTAATAGAATATACACTTCTTTGGAGGATTTAGATATTCTTTCTTGGGGCATTACTTCTAAAGGAAAGTATTATATCAAGCTTGGTTATCATGTTTTGAAGATATAGAACTGAAAACACGTTTAATTTATGGATAAGAGATAATTTGTTAAAAGTTTGGTTGGCTTATGTTCAATTTATTTTTATGGTTATTGAGTCAAAACATGTGTCTCATTTGGGAAAATATCTCTAGGCGAGGTTTTCATGGGTCATCTATGTTTTTTCTATGTGACAAGAATGAAGAAAATACAAATCACTTTTTTTTAATGCCCTTTTAAACTAAATTATGGAGTTTGGTGGTAAATTTGGAATGGACCTACTTATCATTCCATCTCTTTGACTACATTTTGGAATAACTTTGGTAGATACCCTGCTTCAACCTCTTTCCTTTTGATTGCTTAGGATATTGGATCCTCTTTTATCCTATGAAAAATTTGGTTGGAAATAAATCATTTCATATCTCAAGATGAACAAAAGGAAGTCATTCAAGAGTGGCTTAAAAAAAGAGTATTCTTAAAGATACTATTGAGGAAAATTTCTATGTTGGAGCCCTCTTATATATATAAATCTTTGAATAACTAATCTATTAGAGACATCCCTTGATTCTTCTTCATAGTTGAAGGGTATCCGTCAATTTTGACTTGTTGGGAAGGAGAATTAGTGAGCTAAGTGGTTTACTCCTAGGGACTTTCTTAAAATAAATATAGATGGTTCCTCAAGGGGTAACCTAGGTCCAAATAGCATTAGTGGAATCAATCATGATATTGTTGGTTCAATTATGTTTTTAATCACTTCTTCCTTGGGTATTCATTTCAATAATCAAATGGAATCCTAGGCTATTCTTTATAGTCCTAAGTGAGCTCATGCTAGGGGTTGGAGGAATTGTTTTTGTGAGGCTAATTCTATGATTCTTACCTTTTTGAATAAAATATATTTTTTTAGGATTACTCTTAGAGGTCAGCCTTGGTGGTTGAAAAAATCTTTCACTTAGCTACTATGTTTGAAGTGATATCCTTTAAACATATTTCAAGGAAATGGAACAAGATTGTTGATTTCTTAGTCAAATGGGCTTCAAAGGAAGTGATTGGTTAGAATATGGAGAATTGAAGAAATACAAATCAAGAGCATTCATTATCACTTCTTCAAATTCTTGACGAGGATAGAAGGGTATGATACTGGTAGCCTAGTTGGCTTGTGGTGAGGACTATTTGAATCTATTTGTCTTGTATATTTTCTGGTAGTTGATTTTGTAGGGATCCTTTGTGGAATATTCTCTTGCCTAGTATTGTGATGGCTAATATGGCTGTATACAAATTGTTATGATTCTATAGTGTTTTTCAATACAATTTTATTTTTATCTCCCAAAATAGAAAAAAAATATTAATTATGATAATTGAATTAAATTGAATATTATATTATTAAAAAAAATTATTTTACAATTAATTATATAATCCACTATGACAATAATTTTTAGAACAAAATAAAATCATCATAGAAATGATATTAGTGAGAAACAAAAGTAATTAAAAACAAACCAAAAATAATTATATTGCTTTAGGAACAAAATAAATATATGCACTACTAAAGGAACAATTTAACCCTTGTTACTCCTAACCATATATACTAAAGTATAGTGCAAACTACTCCAAACATTTGAGGTTAGATTGTCAATACTCATCGGGGTGTAGCTTGTTCCTTCTAGACCATTCTTTTTTGGTGTTGCAATGAGGTAAAGCAAATCTCTTTCTAAATACATTTTTTAATTTATAAATTATTAAATCTATGAAAATTTTGAGATCTCAAAAAAATTATATAAATTATTAAAGGAGTTTTAAATTTAATAAATAAAAAATGATATTTTTTGTTAAATTTTTTTATAAATGGAATAGTAAGTCAAGTAAAATTGATCATAAAAGAAATTTAGAGCTAAATATGTTTAAAATTAATCATGAAAGGTTTTAGAGTTAAAAATGTTTAGGTTGGAGTAATATTGGAATAGGTGACCTTTCAGAAAATTTTAGTATTTTACTCTTGTTAATATTACCTTGTTATAATAAGTGCTAAATAGATCATATATGATCATGAGAAATAAATTGTAGTTAACCTTAATCATAAAATACAACTTGATGAAGAATTAATTAATGTTGTATATTTAAATCCTAATAAATCATCACATGTTTCAATGATATATTATAAAACATTAATTATATAAAAATAATATTAAAAAAAATTATTCGATTTATTTTCTTCCTTTTTAATGCCAAAATCAGTTATTAACATATATATCAAATATATTATCTCTATTTAGAATGTTTCCCTTCTTATTCTCTCTTATTATACTAAAAGAGAAGAAAAATAAAGAAAAACTTAATCAACTCTTTAAAGAGGTAATAACCCATATATTATGAGAAATAGAAAAGTAACTTTATCTTTATCAGTACAAGCATTAATGATGATGGTGCCCATAAGGATTGAATTTGTGATATATTCATTACTATTGGCTTATATTACATCAATAATTATATTATAGATTGAATAAATAATAAATTTAGAAGGTTAGTATATAAAATATAAGTTAGTTTAATATGTTAATTTGATGTTGGTCTTTTCTTAAATAAGTTTAGGAAGTTTGTAATAGAAATACATTTGACTTTATAAATCTATAATGCATTGTATTGAAATCAATGATTGTTTTTTTTCACTTTGAAAATGTGATGTATTTATTTATTTCTAATTTAATGTTCTACATTTTTAATATAATATCAAAGTATTATTATTTTTTGTAT
This sequence comes from Cryptomeria japonica, assembly GCF_030272615.1. Classification (NCBI taxonomy): domain Eukaryota; kingdom Viridiplantae; phylum Streptophyta; class Pinopsida; order Cupressales; family Cupressaceae; genus Cryptomeria; species Cryptomeria japonica. The sequence continues at coordinate 653,883,371 of NC_081411.1, forward strand.
TGTGAGAGATGTTTAAATTGATTATGTGAAAGAGAAAATCATCATTGCAACATATGAGGGAATAGAATGAGTCTAATATAAATCATCATAAGAAGTTTGTGTGCATGTTGCACATAAAATTTTATTTGTTGTATATTACATTTTTTAATATCTATTTCTATTGTGAGGCATTCAACTTGGATAGGAAAGATGCACATATTTGTTTTTGATATTAAAAGCAGCCAAAACTAGGGGGTTGACCTAGATACAGTCAAGATAACAACAAATAAACAACTATTAGTAGAGAAACAACAAAGTCACAACCTCTTAAAATTTCCTCTATCAAAAAATTTAAACATACTATGCATATTAAAAGAGTATATAAAAGTCTTTTTCTAAATATGCCATGCAAGGCAAAAGATAACTAAGTCCAGGATTAATCAGCAACCATAACTATAAGCCATAAGGCCATGAGGGTCATTCAAAAAATAAAAAAACACCCCATAGTAAACAAAATTACTTCTTTTTGTCATGGCTCCTCTTGGGAAGGAGCTTCATTGCCCATTCTTTTGTGAGGAATTTAAAGAGGTCTTTGTAGTCCTCATCCTCCTTTCCTTTTCCTTTGAGGGTGCTTTCCTGCAAGAGACAGAGAGTGGTCACAGAGCTATGCATGATATTCAACGCGAACCTAGACACATCATGTAGCTTGTTCTCAATGACATCCACTTTGCTGATAATTTCCTACAATTTCTCGATCATGTCATCCACTTTCTTCTCCAAATCCATTAGCTTGCCTTTTGCTTCCTCCTTGATGTTGCTCACTTCCTCCACCACCACCATTTTTTCAAACCCGAGAGTATGGGATGAAGAGTTTGCTCAGGATTTGGGTCCAGCATCCGGGCTCATGGGGATTTTAGGGTTCTCAGACACACGGGTGGAGCTCGCAGAATGAGGGGCTGAGGTGGATTGAAACAGGGCCACATTACCAGAGGGGTTGGTATCCCCTATATCATGGCATTTGAAGATTTTTTTAATTTTAAAATAACATTTTTAATATCAGCATAGTCTCATTAAAACTATGGTATCTTTGTCATATTTTTAACCAAATTTTAAAATTCAAAATGTTTTGGAAAGAAGATGAAGAGGAAAAAATAACCCAAAAATATTTTGACAATTCTACAAGTTTATAATGTGAAATTTGATGTGAAAAAAAAGAGCAATAAAATAGTGGCATAAATCTTATATACTTTTGGCAAGTGCAAATAAATATTTATTTTATTTTATTAATTTTGTAATTAGAGTGATAAGGAAAATAGGGTATAATAAGGTTAATTTAGTCATAGTTTGTAAAATCATTATAAGGGTGTATTACTGGTTGAAATCAACCCTCAAATTTTTACTTTTGCATATGGTCAAATAATACATGGTTTCTTTGCATAATGTATGTTCCCTAATCCATATATGTTCCACTTGAAAAAGATTTTAAATTCACATGCTTTTACTATTAGAGATTCTAACAAGTCATCAAATGGATAAAGTGTAAAAAAAGATCAAATTGAAGGTTGAAGGCATTAGAGGCAAGAGAAATTTTATTATTTTGAGCTATCTTTTCACTTATAGATGATATACTACATGAGAAACAATATCAATGTCATCTCGACTCTCTTCATGGGGTAAGAGGGGGTACAATATTTATTTTTTGGTTTGTGGATAATTCAATATGTCTTGATCTGTAACATTGGTGAGTGGTACCTATGGATAATTGAGTTTGTCTCAATCCATAGTTTTGTAGGTGTGTTCTTGTGAAAAATAAAGAGTAAATCTTGATTTACAAATGAATGGGTGTTACTATGGATAATTGAGTTAGTATTGATTCACAATTGATTGGTGGTTGTTCTATTATGGATGGTTGAGTGAGTTTCGATTCACAGTTGGTTGGTATCTTTTCTTGAGACTAGTACTGTCGATAATGGAGTATGTCTCAATTCATAATTCATTAGAGTGTACTTGTGGATAATGGAGTATGCCTCAATTCATAGGTATTTTACAAGTTTGATTGTCAAGATATTTATTAATGTGTTTTATTTGTTGTTTCCTAGATGAGCAAGGAAAATTGGTGGAGATTTTTAATCAATTTTTCTAGAAAGGATGTTATGTTTAGTCCTTGTAGTGTTCCACCCTTTGTTCATATTGATGTAATAAGGAGGAATGTTGGTTTTATGTCACATCAAAAGTTACTAAATAAATAATAGTTACTTTGATATTTTAGATGATTGTTGAGAAGTTGCTTTCATGTATATAACTTTAGAAAATTTGTAATGAGGGTATATATGGATTTATAAATCCATAATGCATTCTATCAAAAATCAATTTGAATGAATGTTTTTTTTTTGAGCAAGGTGGCAATTGCCACTTAATATATTTATATTAATTATATATAATTTTTATTTTTTTACATTAGTTCAAAAGAGCTCCCAGAGAAAAGAACCAGGAAGAAAAACTTCGATCATAGCCCTTATTCAACAAAACAAGAGTTTGAAAGAACCCCCATCTAGTCGGAGCTAGTTACAAAAAGAAGGAGCCCACCCAAAAATGAGCACACAACTCGTAAATTTACATATTACATACTGAATTTACATCAAAATACAATAGAACTAAGGCCAAAAGACCACATAAACCATATAGTCCAAGCATGAAACCTTCAATAGGAGTTGTTGGTGAAGAAGACCATGGCAAAAACCTGCAACCAAAGACTCGAGAAATCTACCAAGAAAGAAATGACGAGATAACATCAAAATACCCAAATAGTAAAACAACTCATTCTTCCATGGCAAAATCTGAATGATCATGACCCAAACTGAAGTCTAAAAAGGAAGAAGGGATTGAACAAGCATTAAGATCCAAATTCATAATGTTGAAGAGCAAATTTAATTGGCTTAAAGGAATGTTGTTCAAGAGCTCTTTTGATACTTTCATACTAACCAAGAGGAAAGAGCGTGCAACCATGGCGGAAAAACAAAACCCAGAACACTGCTATATATAGCCAAATAGATACTAAAAAATGTGCAGGAATAAAGGAAGAAAAGAGAAGCGTTACTAAGAAGATTCCTCCTGAATAATATGCAGGAGATTAGGATAATTCCCCATATCACATTCAACCAACATAGAATTAATTTCCACCTTAGAACAACCCAGATTGGCCAGACAATCAGCCAAATCATTACATTCTTTGTAAGTATGCAAAATAGTTAGCTTCTCAAAAGAATCAAGAATAGTCTAGATATGTTCAAGAACATATTTAATACTCCAATTCACAACCAATTTTGACTTACAAGCATTGATAATGAGGGAAGAATCTCCTTCAACATGGAGATTAGCAATTTTCAGCTTTTTCGCCATGATGATACCTTCCAATAAAGCCTGGGCCTTAGCCATATTATTAGTACCCGGGGGAATGGATAAAGCTTTAAGAGCAAGGACTCAACCAAGATGATTACACAAGAATATTCCTATCCCAAAATCTCTCAGATTTCCCCTAGAAGATCCATCAAAGTTTAATTTACAAAAAATGAGATCAGGATGCCATTTGACGCATTTCCTATCCAAGGCAGGTTTTCTGAATCTAGGAAAAACGTGAGATAAAGGAGTAGAGACCAATTTCCATTTAGAAAGAGCAAAAATATCCCACAAAGAGAATTGAGCATTAGGATTAAAGTGAGATTGAACATATGAATTTACTTGTTCCGAAATGTGTTTTTCCATAACCAAAAGAACTAGTAATATATCTAAGGAAGACTTTCTAAAGATATGCTTATTAAGCTCCCACCAAATTGACCAAATAACAGAAGATGGTATGATAAACCACAGACACGCAAAAAGAGATGATGAGAACAAAGTAGGCCATGAGTGGAAAAAGTCCCATAATGAAGAAGGAAGAGGAAAAGAGATGGAAAGCTTGTCCATCACAAATGACCAGCACTGAGAAGCAAATTCACAACAAATGAAGAGATGATCTATAGTTTCATCAACCTTGCCACAAAGGACATAGGAAAAGGGGGGAGCAATCTATAAACGAGACAACCTATCACTAGTAAGGATCTTATATTGAAGAGCAAGCCATGAAAAGACACCTGCCTTGGGAAGAATTGCACTATTCCAACAGAAGAGAAAAGCTCAATGAGACAAACATTGATTACTTATATGTTGAATAGCCTTATATCCTTCTTTAACCAAGTATTTACCTAATTTAGAGGACCACCAAAGCAATTTATCTTTATCTCGAGAAAGATAAACAATCCTAGTACTAAGGAGTGCATTAAAACTATTAATTTGCAGAGGAGATAGTGGCAAAGAGGAAGGATCTTTCCAATAAACTTTATGAGAGAAAATATCCACATGGTCAACATAATCAACCAATCGAGAACCCCAATGAGAAGTGAAAATGTCTATCGAATCCATAAGAGCCACTATAGATTTAAGAGGGGGGAGACCATTCCAGGAGTCATTCCAAAAGAGAACATCATCTCCACAATAAACTTCCCACGATAGATAATGTGAAACTACTCCCCTAGACGAGATCATAAAATTCCAAATTATTGACCCCACCGAAGGATTGGAAATTGTGAAAATCCTAGTCGGATTATCAGAATCTAAATACTTTGCCTACATGATCTGACACCATGGTGCAGAAGGTTTGGCATACATGTTCCAAACAAGTTTCCCACCAAAGGATTTATTCCTAATGGAAATGTTATGCAACCCATCACCACCCACATCCTTATTAAGAGCTAATTTATACAAAGAAACCAAAGGGATCTTTTTTCTTTCAAACATATTAGCTTTCCACAAAAACGATCTAATATTTTTTTCAATTTGAGAAATCACAGATTTAGGAGCTTGTAGGACAGAGATATAATAATTCAGAATAGCAGCCAAAATAGTCTTAACAAGTAAAATTCTACTAGATAACGATAATCATCTAGCCTTCCAAACAGAGATTCTACTCTTAAGTCTAGTGATGACATTGTTCCAGTAAGAGGACTTATCTTGGCCCATAAAGAATGGAATACCCAAATAGGAAGAAGGGAGAGATCCCAGTGAGAAACCTAAAGAGGACACAATTCTCTCTACAATAATCTCAAAGGTGTTAAAAATAAAGATCTTGGACTTTTGTGAGTTAATAACTTGGCCCGACCCAGCAAAGTAAACATCCAAAATATTTTTAATATGTTTAGCCTCTTGAATTGTTGAACAACCAAAAATCAAAGTATCATCCACAAAGATATTATGAGTGACAGTAATATGAGTATTAGGAATATGTACCCCTTTCCAAAGGCCTAAAGAGTGTTGAGCATGTATTGTCCTACTAAGAGCTTATGACATACTAATAAAAAGAAAAGGAGAAAGGGGATCCCCTTGTCGAATTCCCTTTCCAAATATGGTGTGGTTATTTTTTAAAATTTCATGCTATACCATTTTCAATAATTACTACAAGTGAAATCTAGATGAAAAATTTATCCTCTTATGTGTGAGTTTAGAAAAAATATGTGAAATCCAACTTTGTTTCTCATGTACATTGTTATGACAATTATCTATTCAAAACAACCTTATATTATAAAATGATTTGTTATGTCGAAGGTGTATTATACTCACCTATGGATGCAAAAATGTTCGTCAATAGAAGCTAGAAGCATTTAATTTGACGTGTTTGTGACACTTAAATGCATGAAAAACAAAACAAAAATATTATTTTCTATTATTTAATACTAATTATATCTTCACTTCTACCTCTCAACTACTACTGACTCTTAGTTTCATTGATGAATCAATTCTTTGTATCTTCATCATGCAATGAGTTAACTTCGTAGTCATCTCAATCTAATATTATTGATTATGGAGAATTGAAAATGTCCCTACATAAAATCCACTTTGTTTCTCAAAGATAAGGATAAGAAGGAATTTAAAATAAAAATATAATAATATGATAATATAATAACTGATGCTCTGCAAAACGGACAAGGTTAGTCTAAGAGAAACAACACAAAACACACAAGAAACCGTTAGTGTTATTCAATCAAAAACTAATCTAAACAGGCATATCAAGAGAGACACTAAAATCATGATAATATATCTAACTAATGAAACAAAGATAATGAGACATCTCCAAATGCCTCTTAGCATGTTCTTAGCTCCTTCTCCCTTGTTCCTCTCCTCTCCAAGTTCCAAAATAGTGTAGCTCTCAGCAGCTTTTTGCACTATGGATGCTTATGGAAGATTGAGATTGAAATATAGCTCTAAATGTTAATAAAGAAGCTAATATTAAGCTATTGATGCTAAAATGATTTATTTTAACCAAAATGACAATACATGAGTTTGCTATGCTAAATGCTCTCTAAAATGCCTATAGGTTAAATGCATACAAGTTTTTCAGAATCTGGATTATGAAGAAATGGGCTCTATTTATAGGAAAAATGGAGCAATGGATGGTTGAGATTGAGCAATCTCAACAAGGGTCAAGATTGAATGATTTCAAATCCATGTGAGGGCTTTCAACCCAATCCCAGGATGACAAGTGTCAATGTGAGATAGGTTGAGAGGAGAGGGAATACGCATTAAATGCTTGACATGACTTTGGGAGTTAAAGTCAAGGTTAATTGAATGAATAAACTCTTTATTCAAAGAATAAAGCTTTTATCCAATGGATAGATTCTTGTGCAAATGTGAAATGGATGAATATGTTCAAAACAATAAATGTTTGGGGGGACAAGTTTGAAATAACCATAAATGGTTATGTAAGAGCCATAAATGGTCATGTAAGAGCCATTAGTGGTCTTGGAAGACTTTGGGGGTTAATTTGTTGAATACACAAAGCATTAAATGTTTTTCAAAGACTTTTGAAGTCTTTGAGAAGTGACTTCATTTTGCTTAGGAATGTGACAATAATTAGGGGATGGATTAGGCTAATTAGGAAGGGGTTAGAAGAATCTAGAAGGGGATTAGATTTTGCAAGTGGATTTGGTGGGTGAGGGAAAATAGGATTTTATTAAAATAAAAATTTATTTATTTCAATAAATGTGTGCAAGTTGCATTTGTAGGAAAATGCAAGTGGGGTGGGGATGATGATTTAAATAAATGTTTTTATTTAATTTATTTAAAAGAGGAATAGGGGGATTTAATTAAATAAATAGATTTTATTTATTCAATTGATTGTGAATTTGATTTAATGAATTAATTAAAATAAATTGAATAATTTATTTAATTAATAGAAGAATGTTTGGGAATGAATTAATTAAATATTAATTTAATTAACTGATGGCTAGTGGATTTTTAATCAAATAAATAGCGAATATTTATTTAATTAAGCTGGTCAGATTTGTGTGACTACAATAACAATGTACTCTTAATTGGTTTTTTGCTTTGGTCAATAGTTTAATAGAAATATAAAAATATAATAATAATAATTTGATACTTTTTTATTTTGTAAAGAGTTTAAGGGAAATATAAAAATAGAAAAATAAGAATATATTAAAACATAATAATATAATCTTATCTTAATAATAATTTAATATTAAGTTACCATATCATAATATAATAATTATTTTTTTATTTTTTTAAAAAGGGGGTAAAAATTTAATTAGCTCAAATTAAAGAGTACAAAGTAGAAGGCCCAAGGCAAGACCAAAAACACCCAACAAACAACAAGAAAAGGGTCTAAAATGAACCCCACCGAGAAAGCATCTTCCCAGTATTGTTCTCCATAATTAACTTTTCCAAAGTCTATGAATACTCGTATCTCCAGAGGCCCCAATCATCCACATCCCACCTATCTAGGTTCTCTAAAGCTCATTTTGCCTGACAATCTACCACTCTATTCCATTCACAGGAAATATAACAAAAATAAATACACGATCCAAAGAAGAACTCATATTCAAGATTTTCCTTACCACCAAGGCTAACTACTAATTAACTCCATCTGGATGTTTCCTATTCAACATTCAATCACAATCTGAGAATCAGATTCACAAACAATCTTCTTCCAACCAAGAGAGCACCTCTTTCAATAGCATGAAGAACAATTGTGGCCTTCATAAGGTTATTATAATGTTTCCCCTTTTAAGTAGAGAAGAAGAACACAACACCCCCATCACCTCTTCTATCAATACTACCAATTCTTGCAAGTCCTGGATTCACCCTAGAAGAACCATCAATGTTAATTTTTAAAACTCTCTAAAGAGGAGGGATCTATCTCTCTCTATGGATTTTTTGTTTGGCTTGCCTCAATCGCCTCTTGGCAGAGGGGAATATTACATTGCCAACTAGATTAAAATTCTTTATCTCAACCAAATCACTAGAGTCCATACGTACATATACATCACATAATGCAAAAATAGTTTCTTGGAGCTTGCATACAATATTTCTCCACAAGAGAGCAACTACCATTTCTAAATCATGAAAGATCCTTCTATTCCTTTCTAACCATAATTTATAAATGATGAAATTCAAACCAAGAGTCCAAGCAACCTGTAAAAAAAGGTCTTAGCTGGAGGACAACCCAGACTTGCCCAAAATTCTACTAAGGAAGTGGCATGGATATAGGCATTATTCCATGCTCCCCACCACATGTGCCAAATTTTTGAAGAGTAAGGAAACTAAAGGAATAGATGAGAAACACATTCTTCACTACTTTTACAAAATGCACATCTAGAAGGGCCACAAAAGCCTCTCTTCCATAAATTCTCCCAAGTGAAGCACTTACTTTGGGAAATTGACCAAAGAAAAAAATTCCATTTAGGCCAAGAGAAATTATTCCAAACCTACTTCCACCAAGGCACACACCCTCACCATGCAACTGACTATCCAACTCCAAGTAACCAGAGGCGACAAAATATTTGCCCATTGGATTTGGACCCCAAGCCAAAATATATCTTTCCTTTAGAGCATCATAGATTCTTCCATCTAACATCCCAACAATCTCTTGATGATCCTCTTTAGTACCACCCAATGGCCACTCCTGAGGATCCTTCCAACAAGTCACCTCCAAATGACCCTTAAACATATATTAGTCTTAAATCCACCACTCTACTCCAACTAGCTTCAACAAAAATATCCCAAAGGGGTTGAAGGTGAGGATATTGAGAAATAATTGGGGGATATCCATCCCAAGAATCATGCCAAAAAATAGCATTAGATTCCTTATTTTATATCCAAAAAAGACCTTCCCAATGAGTTTCACCCCTCCTTTGAGAGTATCCCAAATCATGGAGCCCTTTCCCAACAACTTGCACTGAGGAACATTCACACTCTCAACTCCCCTAAGGTACTTATGAGTAATAATTTTGGCCTAGTCTTGATCTTGACAAGTACACCATCTCCGATATAGCTTGGTTGATAAAATTTGACTAATCAAACCTATTGACCAGAGACCAAGACCACCATCTTGCTTCGGCTTGCACACTGAATTCCATCAAACCGAACTCTACTTTGAAGAAGAAAATTACTAGACCAAAGAAATTGACATGAGAGAGCATCGAAAATCATTCACAAATCTAGGAGCAATTTGCACAAATCATTTGTAAATAGGAAGAGCCTACACCACCAACTTCAAAAGAGTCAACCTTCCGATAGATGAAAGCCATCTATAAGTGCAGTGGTTGAATCTCTTGTGAAAATTATCTAGAATCTCCTACCAAAACTATCTACGTTGAGATCCCATACCAAGGGGAATCCCAAGATAAATCAAAGGAAGAGAACCAATTTGAAATCTGATAATCTAAGCAATCCTATTATAAATAAGCCAAGGAGTATTAAAGAAAAAGATAGAAGATTTAGTCTCATTGATTTTATGCCCTGAGGCCACCAAGTATCTGTCCAAAGTTCACTTGAATTCAATAGCTTCATTGATTCTGGCCATACCCATCAAATCAATATCATCAATAAACTACAAGTGAGAATAAGGAGATAAACTACTACACTAGCTCCAACCCTAGCTCAGGCCCAAATTAGGCCTTGTCTAACTTTGGATTTAATGAATCTACCAAACCCTTCATCCATGGTGATAAACAAATAATGAGAAAGGGGGTCTCACCGACGAAGACCTCTAGAGACACTAGACATCTCAGAAGCTTCTCCATTAACCAGAACTGAGAAGGAGGTAGAGGAGACACAACTCATGACCTAATTAACCCAGTCACTATTGAATCTAAAAGCCAAAAGAACCTTCTATAAAAATGCACATTTAACTCTGTCATAAGTCTTTGCTATGTCAAATTTGATAAACATTGTCTTCTCCTTAGAAGTCACCATAGACTAAATGGTCTCTGCAACAATCACAATCCCATCAAGAATTTGACTATCGACAACAAATCCGCCCTACTCATTAGAAATCAAATCTTTGAGGCACAACTTGAGTCTTTTAGCAATAAATTTAGTGATAATCTTATTCACACTATCCTTTTTAAGAATAAGGACCAAAAAAGTAGCATTCATGGCTCTTAACATTTGCTTATTTCTATGTGACTCTTGAACCACCTCTAAGAGGTCCAACTTGATAATCTCCCAAAATTATTTTAAAAATGCAACTAGGTAGCCATTAAGGCCTAGGGATTTATCTTTTCTCGTGTGAAACACAACACCTAATTCTTACAACAAGATGGGGTAAATGAGAGCCTCATTCATTGCATTAGAAACTAGAAGGGGGAATGCACTCCAATATAGAGATTTCATCTTCCCTAGTAGGAGGAGAATCTTTCATAAACAGGGTAGAAAAATGTTGAAGATATTCCCAAGAGATGTCACCCATTGAGGAGAGCATGACACTTTCCAAGGACACTAGAGAAGTAATGAGATTACCATTTCCTCTTGCCTTAATAAAAATATGAAAAAGGGCATATTCCTATCTCCTTCCTATAGCCAATCAATCCTAGACTTCTGCTTCTAGAAAATTTCCTCACAAAATTCCTATTCTTATAATTCTTTAACAACCAAAGCCTCCTCTCGATTCAAATCCAAGGTAAATCCCTAATCACAGATCAAGCGAGTGATAGAATCAAGCCTAGCTTGGGCTGCCTTTTTATTGCAATGCAAGTTTCTACAACATTGCCTATTCCACCTTTTAAGCTTATATTTCACATATAGTAGTCTTTGGACAAAAGATTACATAACCTTGCCATGAAAAGGCTTCCCTTCCTACCCCCAATCAATGATTAAATCTTGAAGAGAACTATCCCTCGACCACATAAGTAAAAACTTAAAAGAGGGATTCTTTGAAAATCTAGAAGAGGCCATTGAAATTTTGATCAGCCAATGATCAAAGCCTCTCCAATCCAAGATCTCTTCAAGCTAGTATTCCATATATCCCCCATCCAGTAATAAGAGATAAAAAAACTGATAAAGTCTCTTTGAGCTTGTATCTTCTCCACTTCTCTTGTTATTCCATGTAAATATACCATTGTTTTGCTTCACATCAATAACATTCAAGAGTTCAATATTATCATAAAGGAGGATGGCAAAAAGAGCTAATCTATCCACATACCCTCTTTTTTCTCCCAAGTTGCAAACCGCGTTGAAGTCACCAACCATAATCCATGGAAGAAAGTGAGTGAGAGAGAAAAAAATCTAATGTGGTCCCAAAGCTGCGATTTACCCATACGATCGGTAGGAGCATAAATATTAGTAAAAAGATAGGTTTCTCTTGAATCTAAACAAGAAGCAACCATAGAAATAGAAGACTGACTTGGAATCCACCACTGAGGGACAACCTATCGAGGATCCCAAAAACAAACCATTCCTTCTAAACTATCATGGGCTCCAACACACTGAAAGGCTCCACGAGGCTAAATAATAGGAGCTCTATTTTCCATACCCTCCATTGTCAATTTAGTTTCCTAAATAAAGACAATGTCAGGAAAATGTGAATCAATCAAATCTTGAATAGCCTTTTGTATAGGGATGTTGTTCAAACCCTTCACATTCCATGATAAAACAATCATTTATGAGGATGGGAGAAATGGGAATCAATGGGTTTCATTGACCCAACCAGCCAATGTATCCCTAATAATCTTTAACTTCTCTTGGTCTATCTTCTTTCCACTCCTCAAAGGTTTCTCCAAAGGCCCCTTTTTAAGGGTTTTTGTTGCAATCCTAATGCAGAAGAGGCCCTATTTCTCTTCCTAGATTCCAAGGTCTCCTTCACTTGAGGGGAGGTTGAAGCTGCCAAAGTTGCAGGTCATCTTTCAAGACCAAAGTCCCACTAGGTACTAACACCTCTAGAATATTAGGAGGAAAATTTGTTTTGATCTGCTCGTCCTACCAATCCACTATAGATAAGTTCTAATTACGATTCCCTTTGTCCTATTTTGATGTTACCCCTAGTAGTTTAGCACTTGAGGATAATTCAACTAGAATTCCCTCTCCCTGAACCAATTCATCTAAAACCTCAAACTAGTTAAAAATCCCATCATTTTGTCTATCCATCAGGGTTCTTTTCTGACCTCTTCCCTTAGTCTAAGGTTTATCAAGGATGAAGCCCTCCTTATCAATAGACCCTTGAAATAAAGGATCCTTTCCTTTATCCACCTTAGGGAAAAATTGGAAGGGACATTTGATGTTGTGAACGATGACTTAGATCTAGGGAACCTCCTTTGCAAATGCCCACACTCATGATAAATTCTACATCTGAATGGTAGTGTCCCATAATCTAGATGTTGAATCCAAGAGAAAGATACAAGAAATATTTCTATAAAATCTAGTAATAGATTATTTAAATCAACTTCACCATAAATTTGAGCATAAGAGATTACCTTTTTGTCCTAAGTTTGAGAAGCATAACCAGTAGGTTTTCCCAAGAAAAGACTAATGGAGTGAAGAATGTAACCCCTCCAAAACTCAAGGGGAGGCCTTGGAATATGAACCCAAAAAGCCACTCTCTAGGGAAGCTCCTTTTCAGAGTTGAAGCCCACATGCTAGGGGTTGACAAAGATCCCAACCTAGATAAAGAAGTATGACCCCCTTCAAAAGCCTTATTTCTATCCACCATGCATGAGAAAAGAATCAAGAAATATTGTTTTCCACCAACATTATTTTCATGTCCCCTCTAGGGCTCCAAACTTGTCATGATCAAGATTCTAGGATTGGCAAAGAAAGTCGTAATCCCGTGAATTAACAGATGAGAGCATAATTGCTCCAATATAAAACATCATCTAAGACTATTTTTGGTTGGATCACCAAGATAGGATGCTCTTGGCTTCTCTCCAAACACCCCTTCACTTTCTTGATTTTATTAATTCCTTTCAAGGAAGCAACACCATCACCAAAATTCTTGCTCAAATGATCCTTGGCACTTTCATGCAAAGAGGATGATAGATCTAAAATATCCATAGCATCAAAAAACACTGGATCTGAAGAATCACCGAGTTGAGTCATGTAACCCCATAGAGATGAGGATCAATCTCCCAACTTCCCATCATTATTATTCAATTATTTTTCCACCAATTAAAACTATGAATTTTTTCTTTTGATATTTTTTTTCAATTTTTAAAAAGTTAAGATGCATGATTTTTAAGTTTCTAAATTACACAAATGATTTTTCTCCAATCTAGTTGGCTTAAACATTTACATCTTATTAGCCGATTTCACTGATCCACTATCTATTTGAATTTTTTAAGGCATAGTTTTAGGTACATGAACATAATCTTTAGCACGAGGAGAGGCATGATGCATCTGAAGGTTTCTTTGCCGACCGTTAGGGTTTCTACGAGAGCGGCTTCTGTTTTCCTTGTGCAGGCTAAGGGCTTTGGGTGAGCTTCGGGGTGTTTTTCCAATGGTATGGACGGTGCCTCCCTTACTGTTAGGAATGGATCGCATGGTGGGAATGCAAAGTTTGCCTCTCTGTTTAAGGAGGATTTTCATTGTGGAAAAATGTTGTTGTGAAAAGACAGTCACTCAACTTCGGTTAATAGGGCGTGCAAGGGGCTTGATAGTTCAGGAAGCAGTGATAGAGGGGTTTCTATGTTCCCTATTTTTTAGACTGGTTCGGACCCTAATAGGCCATTGGTGGCTTTTGATGTCGAGATATTTGAAGAAGTGAAGGAGAATTAACTTTATCTTGTAGATATGGGGTTGATTGGGCATTTTCATGGTGTTTGGCCAAGTCTACCTGAACTACACAAATGGATTATAGATTGTTGGAAGCCCATTTTGAAAGGTGATGTGTAGATTTACCTGAGTGCTCGAGGCTTTTTGTGGTGGTTTTTGATAATGAGCTAGACAGGAAGAAAATTATATGTGAACAGTTATGGTGGTGGGATGAGAAGCATATGTTGTTATTAAAACTCTGATATCCTGCCTTTAAGCCTACGACAGAGGCCTTTGATAAAATTCCAGTTTGGGTAAGGTTACCTAATTTGCCTCTACATTTTTGGTTTGAAGCTTGTTTGAAAGCTATTAGTAACACTGTAGGTAAGTTTCTGGGGATGGATGAGGGCTCTTTGGATTACTTACATACCACATATGCACGCATTTTAGTTGAGATGGATTGCTCAATTGCTCCTCCTGCTAAGATATATTTGAAGCTTGCAAACAAGGTTTGGGTTCAGTCAATATATTATGATAATATCCCTTTTAGATGTAGAAGATGCTTTCAAAATGGTCACTTGGCAGCTAATTGTGCCAAGCAGAAATCACCATCATTATTCTATGGAGAAGGAAGATGGTATCATTCAGGAAGGGGATTTTGGGAAGGACAGTGGCAATAGAGCTAAGGTTAAGCCAAGCCAAGCCATGGCCATGATGGTTGCTAATAAAGATGAGAAGAAAAAGTTTGGTAGAGTGGATAAGGAACTAGGAGAGTTGATGCCTGTAGTTATAAATAATGAACCTGTTGGTGTTTCTACTGAGGGAGGTAGTCATGATGTTTCACTTGGTGAAAGATAGAGTATTGTGGCCTTTTCCAATGAATCTATCAGGGTGCCTTAGGGTATTATTGAGGAGGAAGAGGGGTGGATAGAGGTGCTTGGGAAGAAGAACAAGAGGGCAATGAAGGATGTCTCTTTTTCAATCAATTCGTCCCCTTGTTTCTAGTGGAGTTAGTGGATGATCTAGTATTTTTGACCTGTTGATGGGTCTTGGATCTTTGGTACTTTTTAATTTGGGGAGGTGGCTCCCTGTTTGTAGCCCCACCTGGTTCGAGCCAGGATTAAAACTCAACTTATTATTAATAAAATAATTTTTACCGATTTAAAAAAAACATAATCTTTAGTACGTTTAAATTTTATTTTCAAATTTATTTTACACATCCAATAAATAAATATATAACAAATTATTTAGAATCTATACCTACATTGTTTAAACTTTTATATTATATAAATAAATAAACACACACACGTAATATTAAAAATTATAAATCAATAATATTATTTTAGTTATTCTCGTGCAATTTAATAATATAAAAGTTTGATAATAAAATAATGTCATATATAATATAATACTAATATTTATAATAATAAACCCGTTAATGGGTCCCTGAGGGTTAATCCCTCTTTAGAAAAAGAGGAGGTTACATGGGAGCCACCAAGCAAGGAATGGATAAAAATAAACTTCGATGGGGCATCTAGGGGAAACCCAGGAACCTCAGCAGTGGGAGTAGTTGCGAGAAATGATAAAGGGGTCATCCTTTTCAAGGGAGCACGTCAACTGCAGGATGGAACAAACAATGAAGAAGAGGTACAGGCGACACTTATGGCAACTGAATTGGCTTTAAACATGAAAGTTCAAAGGCTACACCTGGAAGGAGATTCCCAGGTGGTCATCAACGCAATTGCTAAGGGCAATACCCCATCATGGAAATTATCCCATTGGGTGGAGATCATACGAGAGAAACTCAACCTCTTTGAGAAGTTTCGGGTCTCCCACGCTAGGCGAGGTGCCAATGCAGTGGCAGACCTACTCTCCAACATCGGATGTGACATGACAAGCCAAATAGCCAAGTGGTGGAAGGGTGATGATAGAGTGTTGAAGTGGATTTAAATGCAATCCTAGAAGCATAAAACAATCAACATGCACGCAAGGAAGCCTGAAATGACAAGTACGTTCTTTTAAAGACATTGCAATTAATGAGGCAGTTGCCGAGTGAAGAGTATCTATTAGAGAGGATGGCAGAGTGCAACAAATTTGCTGTGAAATCTCATTCCTTTTATTTCATTGATTATGTATTTATGACATGTCGCAATGACAGCGGAGAAATTAACTACTTTGGTTTGTGAGCGGAGTATTGAGTCTGTAATAATTTGATTGATAAACGTTTTTATGTCATTCTATTTGTAGAGTTTGGAATTAACAATTTGTGCAGGTCCAATGGAGGCAAATTTCACTCTGAGAACTAAGAAGAAATTGGTTCCATTTCTGGGGATGGTGACGGATAAAAGAATGTAGGGGCTCTTCAAGTACAAAGAGGAGAAATTGTGGAGTGCGGCGTGCCTAATGCTAGGAGAGGAGGTGTCACACATCCATTTTTGTTACCAGACAAATATGGAGGTGTACTTCCTGATTATGGCCTGGGCATGCAAGTTCGAGCTAGAGATTGAGAAAATAAAGCTCACGCTGACAAAGTTGATAGACGGGGAATATCTGATCAACCTCGACTCCATTTTGGAGTGGGTTGTCCCTTAGACAAGAATCCACATTCGGGAGGGAGACATTGAGGAGGATATATTGCCTTTTGTCTGAGGGTCAAAAAACCACATTAAGGAACAATGTCATGAGTGAGAACACATTGGCTAGGAAGCCATGAAGCTCTGTGTCAAGCTAATCAAAATAGATGAAGTATTGAAGGCCCTCAAGGTGGTGGCGTGCATGGAGGTTGGGAGAGACCTGCCAGATAGATTTGAGGAATGGAGGGTGGTCCAACTCCTAGCAAGTCTGGAAGGTGACCCTGACTTTGGATGCTTGGAATGCATCTCGAAGATGAAGAGTGAAGCTGCAAAGGGAAAAGCACTGGCAGAGATCGCAAACAAGGAGAAGCCGAACCAGAGCGATAGTGACCGAGCGGCCATGGGACCATGGTTTTTGTTTTGTTTTTATCTCCATTGTTGTTTTAAAAAAATACTTTTTAAGGATGATTGTAATATTTTAGTGCAAAGATGCACAGAACTGGTTTTTATTTCCTTGTTTTTAGCTTTGAATGTTCTCCATAGTAGGTCAGGACTATTAAATTTTGGACCAATGTTTATATCTTGTATGGCCTTGGATGGTTGTATATCTTTTTCTGAATCAATATACTACAAAATTACCTATCAAAAAAAAAATATAATAATAAATAAATAAATAAAATAATAATAATAAATATATAAAAATTTATACAATACTATTATAGTATAATTATAAGATATTAATAATATAATAATTAAAATACAATAATATAAGAATATTAATATTTATCTATAACACTAACCCTAATCTTAAATCTAATCATATCTCTTATTTAACCTTAACATATTCAACCTAAGTCTAACCTAACACTCACTTTAAATTCGAAAGACTCTTAATGATGTTTGTTAAATCTTGTGTAAATTTAAATTTTGTGATGAACTAGACATGAAATCTGTACAAACTATTCATTAATTTAGGTAAAGAAAATGTAACATTTAGATTTTAATTTTTTGTTTTGTTGACTATAAGCTTTTTTTATCCACTATTAATACTTTTATCTCAACTCCTAAATTTACTATTACTCTATTTTCTCATAAATTTATACTTTTTAAAATGTGCAATTATTATAAACTTAATATAATTAATATTTTTATTTATACATCATTTGTAACATTTGATCTACAATATTTAATCTTAACTTTTATATATATATACATTATTCTTATATTTTTATGGGAGTTGGGTTATGTTGTTGAATATGTGACAACTTTAACTAATTTATCTTAAATAACAATTTTCTTTTAATGAATAAGGTTATGTTGTTGAATATGTGGCAACTTTAACTCTTTTATATGATCATTTTTTTTAATATGATTAAAATTTGTTTCAATATATATTTCTGTTAATATCTTATATATATATATATATATATTTGTAAAAATATAGGTATGTTAAAATATGGATATGTTTAAGGATTCCCAAGAGATAATATCATGAAGTCATTGCGTTTTGTTTCTATCGCTAGGGTTTCTTCAGGATGGGGACCTTCTGCCAAAAAAATTCCGCTCAAAGGGCACGATTCCTGGGCTTCGGTGGTTTGAAAGGATCATTTTCAAATTGTGCATGCTTATTTTTCTCATCGTGATAGGAGGGTTGGAACTTGTTTTTCTCATGATGGTTGTTGTTTGGGGGCAAACAAGGGTTTATACTTTGCATGGAAAGGTCAGGTGGTTTGGCCCCCTTGTGGGTCTGGTTTGGTGAATGAATGGACAAAGTGGGATATGATTAGAAATGAGAGAGATGGGAAGGTTGTTTCAACTGGGCCCAAATCGACAGAGCAATCTCAGTGGAATGAGCAAGCCACATGGCTCCTTTCTTTGGGCTCAAGGTCACTAAATGTTTTTCCTGTCATAGTCCATCTGATAAAGGAGGTCGAGAAGGAAGTGGAACACAACGAAAAAGTTTTCTTTCAATCTAGGGCTTATTGAGCATTTTAGAGGTTTGTGGCCGAGCCTTTGTGATTTGCATAAGTGGATTTATGTACTGTGGGAGACTCTCTTAGAAGGGCGTGTTTAGACTTATCTACATGCTCAAGGATTTATTGTTGTAGTTTTTTAGAATGTATTGGATAGGAACAAGATATTGAGTCACAATCAATGGTGTTGGGAGGATAGTCATCCATTGATGTTGAAACCTTGGCATCCAGCCTTAAATCCTTTGTTTGAATCTTTCTATCGGATTCCCCTGTGGGTGAGGTTTCCTAATCTTCCCATGTAGTTTTGGTTTGAATCCTATTTTAATGTTGTTGGTAACTCTTTAGGTAGCTTCTTCATGTCTGATGAAGGCTCTTTGAATCTGTTGCACACAACCTTTTCCTGGATTTTGGTGGAGATGGATGTGTCTAAAGATATTCCATCTGAGATTTCTATCAAAAATTTGAAAGGTAGTTGGGTTCAACTTGTGGATTTTGAAGGGATTCCCTTTCGTTGCAGGAGATGCTTCAAAACTAGGCATAATGCTACTGCTTGTGACAAACACAAAGTTGAGAAAAAGGCAACTTGGTGGAAAGTGGATTCTCAACACTACATAGTGGAGAAGGTTGGGGACAATAACATCATTCCTATGGGTTTTAATGGAGGGTGTAAAGGTGACAATGAAAAGGTGTTGATGATTAAGGATAGCACAGGATCATCTATGGGTAGGGAGGTATTGCAGGGAGGAGATTCTGGGGTCGAGGTGAATGTGGGTGTTAATGCTAATAGTTGTGATGTTCAAGCAAGGAGGGAGATAATTTGAGAGCCGAAGGCAAATACTAGTTTAAAAATAGGGAGTGTCTTAGGGGATATTACTGAGAACCAAATTTGTATGTAGAATTCAAAGGAAGGGGGTAAGAATGGGTTGGGTGCTTTTGAGTTGAAATTACTAGAAAATACTAGACATGATAGATGGATAGAGGTTAAGAGGAATAAAGATAGGAGAGTGAAGAATGAGAGTATCAATCACTCTCAAGAGATGGGGTGTGTGATTCAACAATGTAATCTATGATTCCTTATGGGATTAGATGTTTTGGGGGAGGTGGCTCTCTCTTTGTAGCCCACCTAGTTCGAGCCAGCTTAAAACCCGATTTCTCAATAAAATTCATCACTATTACCGATAAAAAAAATGGGTATGTTCATATAATAATATTAAAATTATTTATTTTGGTTAGGTTAGGGTTATCTTTTTAAAATAGATTTAATGCACATTCTAATGAAAAATTAATATAATATTTAAAATACAATAATATATAAAAACCTTGATGTTTGCCTATATGACACTAATTTAGTCTAACCTTAAATCTATCCATATCTCTAATTTAATCTTCTTCTTTTTTTTGATAGGTAATTGGTCGAAGCTTGAATAGCTTTTGACTGGAGCTATGAACCAATGGGGCCACAGTAGGGGGCACCATCCCCATTACATATCTTTGAATTATTATTATTATTATTATTATTATTATTGTGTTTGATTAGATTGACCCCAAGACCTTCCCCATCCTATGGAAGGCCAAGAGTCACAACTTAGAATTCCTCTTTAGATGTCCCTATTGGGAGTTGAACTTGGGTCTCCACCATGAGAACCCAGTGTTTTAACCAGTTAAGCTCAACCCCTTGGACTTATCTCTAATTGAATCTTAACATAACCATAAACTAAAGATTTAATTTAAGCCTAACCTAACATAACTCTAAACATAACACAAATTTTAAGTATGTTAAAATATTGGTATGTTTGTATAATAATATTAAAATTATTTATTTTGGTTAGGTTAGGGTTATCTTTTAAAATATATTTAATGCATATTCTAATTAAAAAAATAATATAATTTTTTAAAATACAATAATATAAAATATTAATGTTTGTCTGCATGACACTAATTTAATCTAACCTTAAATCTATCTGTATCTCTAATTGAATCTTAAGATAGCCATAAACTAAAGATTTAACTTAAGCCTAACCTAAAAAATCTTTGTACATAACACTAACAATAAACCTAAAATATATAAATTAATAATTTTATTTTAGCTAGGTTAGGATTATCCGTATGCAATTTACTAATATAAAATTTTGATAAGAAAGCAATATTGTTAATATAATAATAATATAATATTCAGAATAACAATATTTTTGTTATTATAATATTAAAATTATTTATTTTAGTTTTGTTATGGTTAGTCTCATGCAATACAATACTCTATCCGTTATAAGTGCAACAGAAAGATAATATCTTACTATTTCTAATACAATCTCATTTTTTAAAATCAAAATCAAAATCAAATTACAATACATTTAATTTTAATCTACAATGTAGATAATTAGTAGTTACAATTATAATTGGGGTTCACCCCGCAGTGTGACGATAATGTCACAAGCACCAGAATGGGGAGGTTGTATGTCTGACTCGCTTTGCTTGCAGATTGTTAAGGTGATGTCGCACTTCCCATGATACCAAGTGATGTTGATGCCAAGTTACTACTCAGCGGATGATTACCGTTGGTGGTTAGACTAAGGTTGACAGCACGTACAGAAAGGAGCTGCCATAGCCCTAATCGAAGGGCAGTGGAGTGATAAGGAGGCCATATGGAGAGATAAAGAGTGACCATAAATGGAGAGATAAGGTGAGGCTAACAGAGTGATAAGGGGTCTTTCCTCGTGGAGAGATAAGGGGTGGTGGAAGGAGGCATAAGGAGTACGGAGAAATAAGGTGGCAAGCTCAATGTAGTAGAGAGATAAGGGTGGTGCATGAGCAAGGAGATATAAGGATATCAAAGGGATAAAGGAGCATGGAGAGATAAGTAGTAAGGAGTATGGTTAATTCTACAAGAGTCAAACCTAGGAAGTGTTAATACCTTGACAATGTAACCATGGGGATGGGGTCCCCCAATGTGATCCCATTGGTTCAAAGCTCCAATCAAACATGTAAAGAGACGCAATTAATGATAAAAAAGAAGTTACAATTATAATTCAAATCACATTGACTATTTCTATTTCTAAATCATATAACTATAATCTTACCAAGTAGATTAATAATCAACTAATTCAATTCAAATGATCATTTTTATTTATTCAGATAATAATAATTAGATTTATTAATTTTATTAAAATATTATATTGGCAAATACTTGCCACTGCACGACACTTTTTCTCAATGATAGCAACTAGTGTCAGTAATAAGTCTCACCTCAGCACGCCCCAGTGAATTAGTCTCGCCTCAATTTGCCCCTTCCTGACCCCAACTTGGCAATAAGTAAGCCCAAGGTGAGGCAAGTTAGGTGCTGGGCTGGGTCGCGGGGATACCATTGGCACAACAAAAAAAAGTATTAATCATAATAAATTGAATAAATTTATGATTATCTTTTCAAGTCATATATCCTTCAATAATAACACTATAAATTAGGTATGTTGTAATATAATAACTATTAAAATAAAAAATAAGAATAATTTTTTAAATATATATATATATGTAATATATATATATATATATATATATATATATATATATATATATATATATATATGTAATATATATATATATATATATATATATATGTAATATATATATATATATATATATATGTAATATATATATATATATATATATATGTAATATATATATATATATATATATATATTACATATATATATATATATATATATATATATTTATTTATTTATTTATTATTATTCACCTACACATGTATTTAAAAGTTAAAAAATAATATTACTAAAATTTATATATAATATATATCATAAAATCACTTAATTGTATAACATCTATATTATAATATAATTATTATTAAAAAAAATAAAAAAAATTAAACATATAACTTAAGCAGTTAGGGGATCAAATGGGACTGCAGGTTGGACGACATTATGAGGCATAGAGGGGCGTTTGTTTCAATCCAAATCCAATTGAGTAGGTCAATTAATTATCCATTTAATTTGTAATAATTATTACGACAACTTAAAAGATATTCTTTTTTCTTTGTAACTCACTTTCACACTAAATATGGTGACTTTGCACTTCAATACACATAGTCCATAAATGCAATTCCATTTAATTTCTCACATTTGCCAAAAATCCATTCTCGATAAACTCCCATTTTTTACTTAAAATCTATACACTCTAGCATCAGTCGGATCCTCAATCCTAGAAAAAAAATGTGCATTTAATTTGTTTATCATTACAAGTTCATAATTGTTTCAATCCAAATCCAATTGCGTAGGTCAACAAATTGTGCATTTAATTCCTAATAATTTTTAGGACAACTTAAAATATATTATTTTTCCTCTCTAATTCACTTTCACACTAAATATAGTAACTTTGCACTTCAATACCCATAGTCCATAAATGCAAATCCCATTTAATTTTTTATGTTTGCCAAAAATATGTTCTCAATAAACTCTCATTTTTTACTTAAAAGTTATACGCTCCAGCATCGGTAGAATCCCCAATCCTAGAAAAAATTGTGCATTTAATTGGTAATCATTACAAGTTTGGAACTGTTTCTATCCAAATCCAATTGAGTAGGTCAACAAATTGTGCATTTAATTCCTAATATTTTATAGGACAACCTAAAAGGTATTCTTTTTTCTCTACAACTCACTTTCACGCTAAATATAGTAACTTTGCACTTCAATACACTAAATATTTGTTGTAGGTCAAATATTTCTTACAATACTCTTTTTGTTTGTAGAGAGAGTGGGCGGCGATCTATAGTATGATGCAGATATGCATTAATGTTGATGCATAAATGTATTTACAACAGCAGTAAAAGAAAATTTATGCAAGTTAGATTATTATTTGGATTTTTGTATGAATTATCTTATTTTTATCTAAGTTCAAGGAATGCAATAACAACCAAATCTTATTGTGATTTGATATGATATCCTATCACCAACAGTCAACAAAATAAATAAAATTGACATGACATCTTTAAATGCATGCCTCGTACAGGTAATCTTATTGTGGTTTGATATTGATATCCAATCGTGAGTAGTCTGCAAAATGAATAAAATTGATATGATATCTTTAAATGCATGCTTGATACAGGTTTACTGATCATGTTTTCAGGGGCAATTTAAGGAATACAGAAAGGGTTTTCTGATGTGAGATAGATTTCAACTGAAAACCCCACACAAAATGTAGCCTACCGGTTAAATAAATTAAACACATTATTTATCAACACTTAAATATATATTTAAGTATAATTATTAATTAATTATTTAAAAAATTGAAATTCGATTAATTAATATTTAAAGTCAAATGTGCATGATAAATATTACCCCTAGCTAAGTAGGTATGACAAGCTATTTGAATGAAAATGAGTATTACACTTCATTTGGAAAAGTAGCCCGAACTTTAATCTTTGACCATGAAAACCATCTTATATTACATATTTCTTCTTTATCTATTTCTTTTTCCTCAAAGTGGGCCCATGCTATACTACATGATTTAGACATGTTTAGGATAATGTTAAATTATAAAATAGATTTTGGAAAAAACAAGTAAGCATGACTTTGGATTACACCATGTGATTATTTATTTAAATTATACTTTGTTATAAATTTTTAAGAATATAATTAGATTTTGTAAATATTTATATTTTTTAATTTCATTTTTTAAGTGAATTATAATATCTTTAGTAAATATATGTCTAAATTAGAAAATATTTGATGATTAAATTGTTATGAATTATTTTAGCAAGTATTATAATTAATAAATTTAATTTAATATATGTATTTTATTTATAATAGGTATTGTATGCGGGAAAAGGGGTTCAATGAAACTCAATATGTGAAAATATTCAAAGGACTTGTCCACACACCTATGGAACTCTTGGTGTAAGTTATGGAGTCATGAGGAATGACTCAACTTCCCATGGTGGGTTCCATGGTTCTCTATCTCACAAGGTCCCTCAAGCCAATGCCTTTGCTCTCCGATCACTGAGCAAAGTGACTTAGGGATGACGAATGCAAGAATGAGGGATACTTTAGATTAATTTTAACATGAATGCATCCTATTTATGCATGATTCTATCAAATGAGTTAAACTAGATGATAAGATGACAAGGTTAGTAACAATACTATCCTAACATGATATACTAGTTATATGATTTAAGCTAATGATAATAGAAATGCTCTAAAATGCTTATTAGATCAATTCCTATTACAAAGAGAGGCTAGATGTATGCTAAAATTGAGTATAAGTGTGATGCTAAAAACTTGGATATCTCAAAATGGAGGAATGAGAGCTCTATTTATAGGGAAAATAGGGCAATGGATGGTCCAGATTGGGGGAGTTTATCAAGGGTCGGGATTGAAAGTTATCAACCCATGTTTACAATTTTCACCAATGAAATGGTGACAATTGTCAACATAAGACCGATTGAGAGGAGAGGTAAGAAGCATTTAATTCTTGAGAAGACCTCATGGTTACCTTAGAAGGTAAGGGTTAAGGTTAGGTAAAGAAAACCCATTGGATAAAGCTTTTACCCAAAGGATAAACTCTTGTGCAAGGGTTAAAGGAATAACCATGGTCAAAGCAATAAATTCTTGATGAAACCCTTGGGTTAGATGAGGGTTGAGTTAGGCAAAAAGTCTCTAACCATGCCAAAAGGGTGAGTTAACCATTAATGGTTTGGAAGACTTTGGAGACAAATTTGTAAGATTCCTTCCAAATTTGGGGGAACTCAACAAGTTAGGTTGTTGAAGACATAAAGGCTTTATTGCTTTTGGAAGACTTTCCTCCAAATTTGAGAAGTGACATCCTCAAATTTAGGGAAAATGAATGATTGAAGGATTTAAGCTAATTGATTAGGATTAGATGGGTTCTAGAAGAATTTAGAATGGGGGGTTTATGAGGCAAGTGGGAGATGTAGGAAAATGCAAGTGGGGGGATTTTTAAATAAATTTAGATTTATTTAAATGCAAATGAGATTTTAATTAAATGTAGATTTAATTAAAATGGGAAACGGGATAAATTGATATCTTTAATTAAATGTGAAAATGGCTAGAGGGGGGTATTTAATTAAATGTGAATTTAATTAAATGGCTTAGATAGAAGAAGGATATATTAATTAAATCTTAATTTAATTAATTGGAAGAATTAAGAATAATTAAATAAATAAAATTCACTTAATTCATTGTGCAACTTTTAGGTGTCTACAAGTATAGATTGAGCTTTTGAAAGGGTTTTGATCTTTATACAAGTAAGAATGTGCCTCAAATTCATGAAGAGATAACTCAATCAAAGATGTCATGAAACCAAACTATAGCAATGTTGAAAGTTCACCACCAAATCTACCCATGAAGAAATGCTCAACAAAGTCTAAATTATCACTAAACCCATCATAGAAAACCTTTACCAAGCATTCTAGGTATGGGGATTTTGACCAAGACTTGGAGGGCCTTTCCTCTTTTGTACAATAGTCCAAAAGTTGAGTTGCGCTTATGATCATAGTGGGAAGTCAAAAAAATAGATTCCACCAATGCCATTCTAATGGAAATTGAGACAAAAACTAGGCATGTAGGAGAGATTTAAATATGTGTATCTAGAGATTAGGACAGTCCATTAGGAGCAACTAATAACAAAAAAATAGAAGCATCTATCATAGGCAAACCAAGAGCATGCATTGGTCATGAATTGATAGTAGTCTTAAGAGGCATGATATTATCAAAAGCATCAAGCTCACTTGCAAATATTTATCTCAAAAACTATTGTATAAATAAATTGAGTTCTTATTAAACCTAGTCATAGATTAAAAAATATAATTAACAATTTTTTATAGTTGATGCACATGAAAGGGGAACAAGCCAAAAACAAAGTTCAAGTGGTCAATATGTTAGTCTCAACCAAAACAAATGAACTTCAAACCTTCACATACATATCAAAAGAGATTAAAAAGAACACAAATGGAAATCAAACAAATGAAAACAAGGGAGAAGAGACTCCCTAAGATGCTCCCACGATGCTCTTGTTGCCTCTCCCTTGTTCTTCTCCTCTCCAAGATCCAAAATATTGCTTGAGTGTAGCCCTTAGTTTTTATCATGAAGCCATGAATACAAAATGAAGGATTGAATGTGGTTGAAAGTATAGTTCGATTGCTATGCAAATGCACAAACTAGAATTGCTATGCTATGAGAAAGCTTAAGTAAAATGATTATGCAACTATAGTAACAATGCTCACAATGTTTGGTTTTTTTTTTTTTTAGATGAGGGTTCCTTTTATAGGAAAATATGTTGATTGAAGGGTCAAGATTGATCTTGCTTAAGGAGGACTAGGATTACATGAGAAGGGCTTGATCCTCAATCCATGTTTGCAACTTCCACCAATGCAAAGGTGACAAGTGGCACCATGAGAGGGCTTGAGAAGAAAGGGAAGAAGCATTAAATGCTTGAGAGGACATGAGGGTAACCTTATGTGGTTGGGTTATTAGATAAATCTATTACCCAATGGGTAAATTCTTGTGCAAGGTAACCTCTAAGACTTTGTAAGAGTCTTAAATGGGTGAGATGATGGGTTGGAGGTTAATTTGAGTTTAGGATTGTGCAAGTGATTAAAAGGGGGTTTAGGCTAATTTAGAAGGGCTTAGAAGAATCTACAAGAAGGTTAGTGAGCAAGTGGGCTTTGCAAGTGGGTGAGGATTTAGGGATTTTTAAATAAATAATTTATTTATTCAAAATAATGGTGCAAATTGCATTTGTAGGAGAATGCAAGTGGATGTGAGATTTTTAAATAAATATTTATTTATTTAAATAGGGATTTTTAAATAAATGCTTAATTTATTTAAATGAGAGGAAAGGGGAATTAAATAAATTTATTTAATTAAATTAGAAGAATAGAATTAAAATGAATTAATTAAATGTGAATTTAATTAATAAAAGAATATTAGTGCATTAAACAAATATTAAATATTTATTTAATTTAGTGAACAAATTTATGTGTCTACATTTGCCCCTCTTTGAGACGGTGTCTTTTATCACGTCGTTTCAAATAACAATAGATAGGAATGAGAAAAATGCCCTAGGGATGTTAGTTTAGTGGGAGGCATGCCCCCTCGAGAGATGGGCCAAAAATTTCAAAAAATCAGGCGATCTCTCGAAAAATAGAAGGAATTGGGGGGATGATAGAGGAGAAGAATCTGGATTAAAAGATGAAATAATAGAAGAAAATGGGGTTGATACGGAGAAATGGCGAGCCTCAAAAGTTTCGGGGGTCCACAGTAGTGAGTGGGGCGAAGAAGGGTTAGGGTTGGGAAGGGTATATTTGGGAAATAAGGGGTAATTTGTCCTCATTTGTACATGCCTTCATAGTGAATTGGAACTTTGACATAGACACTTTTGTAAGAAGCCTCTAGCAGAAAAGATGGTGGTTCCCATAGCAGATCATCAATTTAAGCGGATCCAGAGGTACCAGCCGCGAGCCAACTACGATCCCCCAATAAGTCAAGTTCTGACTTTTGTGATTTGAGCTCATTTTAGGCATTTTTTAGCTAGTTGAAGTTGAACTAAGATAAAGGCACTAAAACTTTGTTTTAGAGATTTTGTCATCCATTTTGGCGTTATTGTGCCACAATGGTGCTATTGCATAGTTGTTCTAGCATTTTTGTTATTTTAGTGCTTTTGTCATGTTAATCTAGCACTTTTTTCATGTTGATTTAGCGCTTTTGATTTGGCTTGAGTTTTAGTGCTTTTGTTTTAGATGCCCCAGTTAGATTGTGATTGCAATAGTTGATGTCAGTTTGTTGTTTTAGGCTGTTTGTCGCAGTTGTGAGATTCATTGTACCAGTTGAGACTAGGCAATTGATGTAAATGCCTATTATAGTTTAGGTGTTTGTGAGTCGAGTTACCCATTGAGACTTGAGATACTTTATCAAAAAGTATTTGATTAAGTCTAGGTATTAGTCGATTATGTGAGAAAAGAGGTTGACATTGTCACTTGATTGTGTTTGTAGGAGGACCTAGGTGTGTTTCAAGATTGAGAGAGGCATCCCGCCACTTAGCATTTGCGGGACTAGTTGTCTGGCCTAGAGATCGATTGTGTGTGTTCTACTGGATTATACAACATGATGCACCTACCCATGATTCAGACGAATCGTGGACTACTGACTGCGTTGGCCAAGAGATGGCACAACGAGACCTTCTCTTTCCATCTGTCGATGGGAGAGATGTCAGTCACATTGGAGGATGTATGGAGGATTTTGTACATCTCAATCACAGGTGAGTTAGTGACATATGACAAACCAATGGGTGAGGTTGCATTGTGATGTATCTTCGCATATCCTAAGCTAGAGGTACATGATGGGTCAGTTCCATGGGATGATATTGTAGAGTTGTACGAGCCACTTCCTATTATGCTTGCTAGGATCGTCGATGGTTTACTATGTCCAAACCAAAGATCACATGGACTAGTTGTCGGGTGGGGACAGGTGATTGAGCGGATGGGGAATGAGGGGACTTGATATGGCTGGGGTCCATGTGTCCTAGCTCATTTGTATAGTGATTCGCATGGGGTTGTGTACCATGAGAGTACTTCCTTGGGAGTCAGGATCACATTGCTACCCATCTGGGCATGAGAGCACTTGCTTGTCTATAGACCGGTGTGTATGAGATTTAGAGCTATTGATCAACCCTATGTGTACATGTATAGAGGTTTAATGATTTAGCCGCAGGTGGGTAAGGTTGAGTACTAGTGCCGATTTCTATATGATTTAGATATAGTGATTTGGTGGCCATACCAAGACAGTTAGCACTGGGAAGATGACACTGAGGCCATGCCCTATGTATATTCTTCTCATTTTTTTATTAGGTAGGCATCCTACATTATTGAGAGGCACATGTCGGGTCAGGTGATGAGACAGTTTGGACATGTGCAAGGGATGTCAAGATGGTCAAGAGAGTATGCTCGAGTGGTCTGGGAGAGATGTCAGCGGGGGCCATTGTTACTATATGATCAGGCCCTAGTAGAGTTTTGGAGCTTGCAGCTGAGGGCATGGGCATACAGGGAAGATATTGCAGATGTGGGGGTCACTGATGAGTATGCACAATATTTGGCAGTGCATCTGTTTCCTCTCATTTCTGATCCAGTATATCTTGTACTGCCATTTGAGGATGAGTGGGCTCCTCTATAGGGGAGGAAGAGGAGGTGAAGATGGGGCAGGAGGTGTAGATGGAGGAGGTAGAGGAGGGGTTGGAGGTGGAGGAGGGATTGGAGGAGGTAGGAGAGGTAGGGGAGGTCACCTAGTTCGTTTGTTACAGGCTCCACCTGTATAGGTAGCAACAGTAGCAGGGGTAGCAAGACAGGGAGAGGCAACTGGGGTAACTTAGGCAACCGAAGCAGTAGGACAGGGAGAACTTAGGGAGGTTATGTTGGTTCGGTTACAGGCCCATCTCACCACTGCTGAGGCTCGTATCTATGCCCTAGAGGAAGAGTTGGATGACAGAGACACAGAAATAGCTTCTCAAGATGTTCAACTATTTGCCTGAGGAGCGGAGGTTACTATTGTGTTGTGAGAGAGTGATGATGCCATGGACTAGTTGGAGTAGGCACAGGATAGGATTTGTGTCCTACAGTATGTACAGGTTAAGGGTCCTACAACTGAGGCCATGAGGGAGATGCGATGGGCTGGTGTAGAGATTGATTACTAGAGGGGACTATATGAGCAGGTAGTGCCCACCAATTAGCAAGCAATGAGTTAATCCTAGATGTGGCGAGCCATATTCGAGCGCTTGCAAAAAGCACATAGTAGTGGGGGTGTCATGGGTCCTTGGTGCAGGACACCTAGCACTCCAAGAAAGAAATCTTTGAATTTTTTTAAAAGTTTGTGCGTGTTAATTTGTGATGTAATAAGGGACCAACCATTGAGGACTCAGTAGAGCCATGGTTGAGTTGTCCAAATTTTGGTTTGAGTCAATTGTGCTCAGGATGTTGTTAGCCTGAGAAGTGAGATGCTTAGGTAGTTCACAGGCAAAATACTCCAGATGAATGTATTCATGTATTGGGATTCAATTGAGTTGTGTTTTAGGTCTTATAGGGTGTTTGAGGACCTTTAAGAAACTTAGAATGCAAAATTGCATCCTGGAGCAAAAGTTGTTGAGCAACATTTTGCAATTTCTTACAAAAGTTGCATTTTTGGTTATAGACATTAGGAAGTTGGTTGAACCGACTAAAACAAGTGGATATAAGCCAAATTTCAGTTCATTGTATGGGTTGGAGGATTGGAAATGCAAGAGCAATTTTTTGGTTTGTGAAAGAACCTTCTTTCCACTGGTTTTTTGATAGTTTTGTCTTGTTTTTCCTTGCTTGTACGGTCTAGTACGGACTAGATGGTGTAAAATCATTGCCATATTTGTATTTTAATTGTATTTTGTTTCATTAAGGTTGATTTTCAGGTTTGATTGTTCCAGGATGTAGAGATTTCTTTCATTCTTTGCAACTAGGAGCAAAACCCTTGCAAGTAGGGTTTAAGAGCAAGAAATGGCTCTAACCTAGGCATTCTATGATGGAACCTATTGAAATCAATAAGAATGATAGGTTAGGGTTTGTATATATCTTAGGAATAGGGTGTGTGATGTTGCAGGTCTAGGAGGAGGAGAAACAATGAAGCCCTAGGCTCACCGCTGGGAGTAGGTGAGTTAGGATAGCAAGAAAAGTGTGATTTGTGAGCACATGAAGATTGGTGCAGGTACAAGTGGCATATAAATGGAAATCCCTCTGAGTCCCCTTGAAGGTTCCCAAGGTTTTTAGAGCAGGATATTTGACTGGTGAAGAGTTCTAGACCCATCTTGCCAATTCACCGGCTAGGCCTAAAACCCTTCAAATTAGTGCAACATTGTAAATCCCACTTGTACAGATAACCTAGATGCACTTTTCCAATATTGTCTATAACTTCCAAAAGGGTACTCAAATCCATGATTTATTTCTAGTCTTGTTTTGGACTTTTGCAAATTAAACCCCTAAAACCGCCTAGGGAGGGCTAATGCAATTAGGCCTAATTAGGTGCCGGTAGAGACCTAGAAGGGATGAGAAGCCAAGGTGATGGATTTGTTGAGTCTTAAACCTCAAAAAACATTGAAGATACCTTTTGATGCATTGGAAAACCATAGGAAGAGATTGTGTGTTAAGATCCTTGCAGGAGTGGTTGGAGCCCAGGAGAGGAGTGTGTGAGTAACTGAGGTGGCAACCACAAGTGGAGAAGTTGATTGTCCAAAAACCATTGGCTATACCTAGGAGGAAAGTCAAGAAGTTTCAGACCTTGGAGGTCTCATTATCATAACCCTTGCCAAGTGCCATAGGAAGGACTTGAGTAGTTGTAGGGTTGAGTAGGACAAGTCACTCAAGAAGGTGTATCAAACAAGGCTTCAAGACTCTCTGCATCATAGTGGTATCAGAGCCATTCTTTGAAAGATTTGGTGTATGTCAAATTGTGAAGAATCAAAAGCAAGTTCAATGCCTCCAAAGGCAATGACTCCATAAGCCATCTGGTAGATGGTGGCAAAGATGATAGAAGGATTGAAGGATGCAGAAGGAAGTAGAGGAACCAGAAAGGTAGAGAAGGAGAAGGGGAAGGTTAAAACAAAATGGGGTGATGAGAGTGATGAAGAAGTGGAATATGGAGAGGAACTAGAAGTAGTAGCTATGCCCCAGGACCAAAATTTATTCTTAGATACAGTCAAATCCATATCTAAAGACAACTTGGATGGATTACCCACACATGGAGGAAACCTCAATGGAGAAGAGTTGCTAGATTGGATAGAAGCTCTCAATAATCACTTTGATTACAAAGAGGTAGCAGAAGAGAAAAGAGTGAATGTGGCCAAATTAAGAATGAGAGGATCAACATTGGTTTGGTGAAATATGATGCAAGAAGATAACTTCATGGGAGCGTATGAAGATCAGACTTAAGGCACAATTCCTTCCAAGAGATTATGAAGTTCAAATCCATAAGAGACTACAAAATCTGAAAAAAGGGAGTTAGATGTCAATGCATACACTGAAGAGTTCCATAAGCTCAGCTTGAGGGCTAGGAAGCATGAGAATGAGGTAGAGAAGTTGGCCAGGTACATGAATGGCCTTAGACAAAATATACAAGATGAGATAAGTATCCTCACACCAGACACTATCCATAAGTGTTTTCAGTTGCCCTAAGGGCAGAAGAGAAGATCAAAAGGAGGAGTGAACAAAATCAAAAACATAGGGGAGGTAATAATTTTAGAGGTAGAGGAAACTTTGGTAGAGGGCAGAAATCACCAAGAAGTGAAGAGCAGCAAGGCCAAGAAGGCAGTGGAGACTCTCAGAGAGAAGCATTTAGAGGATCCTATAGAGGAAGGAGCAATTTTAGGGGCAAGTTTGGAAACTTGGGAAGAGGAAATATTGTTTTCACTGGTAGGTGTTATCATTGCAATCAAGTTGGGCATACCATGAGTAAGTGTCCGGGGAAAGCCTCAAGCTCCACAAGCTCATACATGGGGGAAAGAAGAACTCAATTGTTGCAAGAGGAGGACACTCGGAGTATGACTTCTTCAATCAGCAAGGCAAGGCCAGTGACAGATGGAGAAAACTTGATGATGAGGAGAACAATGCTCAAGATACCCCAAGCTCAAGAGCCACCACAAAGGAAAAGCTTGTTTAGAACCACTTGTAGGTCATATGGGAAGATTTGTAAAGTGATTGTAGATTATGGTTCCACTGAGAATATTGTCTTAGTTGAAATGGTGGACAAACTCAAACTGAAAAGATTGCCTCACCTCACTCCCTATAAGGTATCATGGCTCAACCGGGGACAACATGTATTGGTTGATGAACAAGCATGGGTGGATTTTGAAATTGGTGAGTACAAGGATATATTATTATGTGACATATTGCCTATGGATGCTTGTCATTTGTTGTTGGGTCGTCCATGGGAATATGATGTGAAAGCTACTCATGATGGGGAGAAGAACAACTATCTTATCACCAAGAATGGGAAGAAGTATCAAATGGATCCACTACCTGAACCAAAGGAAGAAAAACAAATAGTCTCAAGTGTGATGCTGATGAGTGGAAAAGAGTTTCTCAAAGTGTTGAAACAAGAAGGACATCTAGGCCATGCTATAGTGTTGAAACTTAGAGAAGAATCTAAGGCAGATCCAATGAGTGAAGTGCCACAAGAGGTGCCAGGTCTACTCAAACAATATGCAAAAGTGATAGGGGATGACTTACCTAATTCTTTGCCTCCAATGAGAGATGTAAATCATCAAATAGACTTAATACTAGGGGCCAATCTACCAAACAGAGATGCCTACAAAATGACACCTAGTCAAAATGAAGAGATCGCCAAACAAGTGCAAGAACTCTTAGACAAAGGGTTTATCAAGAAGAGTTTGAGTCCATGTGTTGTTCCTATTGTGTTAGTGCCTAAGAAGGGAGGCAAATGGAGAATGTGCACATACTCCAAAGAGATCAACAAGATTACTATAAGGTACCGGTTTCCCATGCCAAGGATTGAAGACCTATTAGACAATCTAGGAGGTGCAAGCTACTTCATGAAGGTGGACTTAAAGTCTAGTTATCATCAGATCAGAATCAGACCTAGAGATGAATGGAAGACAACCTTTAGAACCAATGTAGGCCTATATGAGTGGTTGGTGATGCCATTTGGCCTCACCAATGCACCTAGTACCTTCCAAAGGCTCATGAATGAAGTCTTAGTTGAGTTTATTGGTAAATTTGTAATTGTATATCTTGATGAAATTTTGATCTACAACAGGTTCAAAGAGGAACACCTCAAGTATTTGGAGATGGTTTTGAAGAAGTTGAAGGAGGCTCAACTCAAGATTAACCTTGAAAATGTGAGTTTTTGAAAACAGAACTTGTATACCTCGATTTTGTTATTTCTCATGGATGTTTAAAAATGGATCCAAGTCAGGTAGAAGCAATACTTAATTGGCCTATCCCTAGGGGCATAAGTGAAGTTAGAAGCTTTCATGGAATGACATCTTTTTATAGGAAATTTGTGAGGAACTTTAGCCATGTTTGTGATCCTATTCTCAATACCATTAAAGGAGGGATTAAATGTCACTTTAAGTGGACAGAGGAAGCCAATAAGGGGTTTGAAAGGTTGAAAACCAAGATAGCAGTGCTGCCAACCCTTAGATTGCCTGATTTCAA
Organism: Cryptomeria japonica; assembly: GCF_030272615.1. Taxonomy (NCBI): domain Eukaryota; kingdom Viridiplantae; phylum Streptophyta; class Pinopsida; order Cupressales; family Cupressaceae; genus Cryptomeria; species Cryptomeria japonica. The sequence continues at coordinate 653,918,179 of NC_081411.1, forward strand.
TCAGTTGTTTGTAGTAGAATGTGATGCAAGCCAAAGGGCAATAGGGGTAGTTTTAAGCCAAGAGGGACATCCTATAGCTTTCTTCTCAAAAAATTTAAATGAAGCTAAGCAAAGGTACTCCACATATGACTTGGAATTGTATGCAATGGTTCAAGCATTGAAAAAATGGCGTCACTACCCGTTGCCCAAAGAATTTGTAGTCTTCACTAACAACCATGCCCTTAGTTTTCTCAATGGGAAAGAGAAGTTGAACCAAAGACACCTAAAGTGGGTTGAGTACCTACAATATTATACATTCACTATTAAACACAAGAAAGGGACAACCAAAAAAGTTGTTGATGCACTAAGTAGGAGAATCATGACCATGCAGGAGATTCAATTGCGAAGTGTGGGTTTGAGTGAGTTGAAAGACCTCTACAAGGATGATAAGGATTTTGTAGAGATATATAATGTTTGTTCTGATTTTTCAAACACCTCACATGTCTCTTATTCAAAATGCATGATACAAGAGGGTTTGTTGTTCAAAGGTCATCTTCTTTGCATACCTCAATGTTCTATGAGGAAAAATATTATCCAAGAAAAGCATCAAGGAGGTCTAAGAGGTCATTTTGGCATTGATAAGACTTTGGAGCAGGTTGGTAGGTTTTATTATTGGCCCAAGTTGCAATCAGAAGTGAGAATATTTGTAGATAAATGTACCATCTACCAAAGAGCAAAAGGAACCTCAAGTAATGTAGGTTTATATCAACCCTTGGTCATACCTCAGAGGCCTTGGGAATGTTTGAGCATGGATTTTGTGTTAGGCTTGCCTAGGACACCAAGAGGATTTGATAGTGTGTATGTGGTAGTAGATAGGTTCAGAAAAATAGCACATTTCATACCTTGCAAGAGTGCCAATGATGCCACCTATATTCCAGGCCTCTTCTTCAAGGAGATAGTCAAAATTCATGGTCTTCCAATCAACAATGTTAGTGATAGGGATGTGAAGTTTTTGAGGAACTTTTGGAGGACACTTTGGAGGAAGTTGGGCACCAAGTTATCTTTGTCATCTGCCTATCATCCTCAATCAGATGGTTAGGTAGAGGTAGTCAACTAGTCATTGGGTAACTTGCTAAGATGTCTTACCAAACAACATGGGCAGACTTGGGATCTAGTACTTGGATAGGCAGAATATGCATATAATGACTCAATGAACCATAGCACAGGTAAAATTCCTTTTGAGATAGTGTATGGATTCCATCCTAGGGGCATATTAGAGTTCAGAGATCTCAGTTCAATGGCACCTAAGAGTGCACAAGGGGATAACTTTGCAGAATGTATTAAAGAGGTGCATGATAAGGTAAGGTAGTCCTTACAACAAAAATATGAGTAGTATAAGGTTCAAGCTGATAAAACAAGGAGGAAGATACAATTTCAAGTAGGAGACTTAGTGCTGGCATACCTTAGGAAGGAGAGACTTCTAAAAGGGCAGCCTATCAAGCTCATGATGAAGAAAATTGGACATCTCAAGGTGGTGCACAAGTATGGGTAGAATGCCTATGAGGTTGAACTTCCACCTACCTTGGGGATATCTCCTATTTTTAATGTATGTGATCTCTATCCATAAAAGGGAGAGACACCAACAAATCAAATAGACATTCCATCACTGGTTCATGAAAATTGGGTAAAGGATTTGCCACCTAGTCAACCGGTTGAGTTAGAGAGTATCTTGGATACCAAGATAGTAAAGAAGACAAGGAAAGGAGTCTACAAGAACTATCTTGTTGAGAGGAAAGGGTTACTTGATTCAAATGCCATGTGGAAGTCAGAGGCAGATATACTTCAGCATGGAGTGGAGATTTCAGACCTTATAACCCAAGGGACTTGAGTTCTTTGACCCAGGGGAGTATGGTGCAGGGCACCTAGCACTCCAAGAAAGAAAGATTTGATTTATTTTTTAATTTTGTGTGTGTTAATTTGTGATGTAATAAGGGACCAACCATTGATGACTCAGTAGAACCATGGTTGAGTTGTCCAAATTTTGGTTTGAGTCAACTGTGCTCAGGATGTTGTTAGCCTGAGAAGTGAGATGCTTAGGTAGTTCACAGGCAAAATACTCCAGATGAATGTATTCATGTACTGGGAGTCAATTGAGTTGTGTTTTAGGTCTTCTAGGGTGTTTGAGGACCTTTAAGAACCTTAGAATGCATTAGAATGCAAAATTGCATCCTGGAGCAAAAGTTGTCAAAAGGTGTTGAGCAACATTTTGCAATTCCTTGCAAAAGTTGTATTTTTGGTTATAGGCGTTAGGAATTTGGTTGAACCAAATGAAACAAGTGGATATAAGCCAAATGTCACTTCATTTTATAGTTTGGAGGATTGGAAATGCAAGAGCAAGTTTTTGGTTTGTGAAACAACCTTGTTTCCATCGATTTTTTGACAATTTTGTCTTGTTTTTCCTTGCTTGTACAGTCCAGTACGGACTAGATGGTGTAAAATAATTTCCATATTTGTATTTTCATTATATTTTATTTCATTAAGGTTGATTTTTAGGTTTTATTGTTCTAGGTTGTAGAGATTTCTTTCATTCTTTGCAACTAGGAGCAAAACCCTTGCAAGTAGGGTTTAAGAGCAAGAAATGGCTCTAACCTAGGCATTCTATGATGGCACCTGTTGAAATAACTAAGAATGATAGTTTAGGGTCTTTATATATCTTATGAATAGGGTGTGTGATGTTGCAGGTCTAGGAGGAGGAGAAACAATGAATCCCTAGGCTCACTATTGGGAGTAGGTGAGTTAGGACAGCAAGAAAAGTGTGATTTGTGAGCACATGAAGATTGATGCAGGTCTAAGTGGCATATGAATGGAAATACCTCTGATTCCCCTTGAAGGTTCCCAAGGTGTTTAGAGAAGGATATTTGACTGGTGAAGAGTTCTAGACCCATCTTGCCAATTCACAGGCTAGGCCTAAAACCCTTCAAATTAGTGCAACATGGGAAATCCCACTTGTACGGATAACCCAAATGCACTTTTCCAATATTGTCTATAACTTCCAAAAGGGTACTAAAATCCATGATTTATTTCTAGGATTGTTTGGGACTTTTGCAAATTAAACCCCTAAAACCGCCTAGGGAGGGCTAATGCAATTAGGCCTAATTAGGTGTCAGTAGAGACCTAGAAGGGATAAGAAGCCAAGGTGATGGATTTGGTGAGTTTTAAACCTCAAAACACATTGAAGACACCTTGTTGATGCATTGGGAAACCATAGGAAGAGATTGTGTGTTAAGATCCTTGCAGGAGTGGTTGGAGCCCAGGAGAGGAGTTTGTGAGTAACTAAGGTGGCAACCTCAAGTGGAGGAGTTGATTGTCCAGAAACCATTGGCTATACCTAGGAGGAAATTCAAGAAGGTTCAAACCTTGGATTTCTCATTATCATAACCCCTACCAAGTGCCATAGGAAGGACTTGAGTAGTTGTAGGGTTGAGTAGGACAAGTCACTCAAGAAGGTGTATCAAACAAGGCTTCGAGACTCTCTGCATTAGTCCCCCTCCTCGTCCAGCACCTTCAACCAATGGTGCCCCATCTACATCTGGCAAGAGTGCTGCCTGATTTTTATTGTCCCTTATATTTTGATATTTTGATATATGGTTACATATTAACACTTGGATGGTTCTTGGTAGCCGATGTTTTTGACATCATTATACTTTGGTACACGTATCCTTTTTTGATGAGAGATATATGATGAGATGTCTTTTTTGGTGGAAATGAGATGAGATGCTTATGTGATGATTTATTGGTTATGCAGGATGCCTAATGTTATTGATATTTGATAGATCCTATATGTGTGATGATTATGCATTTTATTTATGATTATGTATGGTGCACACTTGTTATACATGATGATGATTTTTTTATTGATGACATGATGCATAGGATATGTCTGGATAGAGATGATTTATGACATGTATGATTTAATTTGATATGATGTTTATGTTATGGATGCATATAATTTTGATTTATGAGATGATGATGTTGGTGTTATGGTAGGTAGATGATTTGATTTGATGATTTATATTGATGTGATTAATGCTTATTATTATATATTATTTGATATGACAATGTGGATATGATGAATGGTATGCAATAGATGTAATGTTTGATTTTGATTAAAATGATAAAATGTAATGTATTGGTGTAAATGGTGATACTTAGTGATGATTTGCAATGAACGATATGATGATATAAATGAATGTAGTGAATGAGATAGAATGATGATATTGAATGATAATATTAATGATAATATTGATGATGATGTATGTAAAATGATGATACTTAGTGAATAAGATAGAATGATGATATTGAATGATAACATTAAATGATAATATTAATGATGATATTGATGATGATATATGTAAAATGATGATACTTAGTGAATGAGATAGAATGATGATGTTAATGATGATACTTAGTGAATGGGATAGAATGATAAATGTAATGCATGATATAAATGAGTGACTAAAATGATGACATGTACAAATGATATAAATAATAACATTAAATGGTGATATTTAATGATGATACTGAATAAATGCCCTATTATAATATTCAATGATGAATGAATATTAATAATGTTAATGCATTGACGATGTTTAAAAATGTAGTATTTGATAAATGCAATAATAATAGAAGTGATGAAGGCAACTTATTAATCCTAAATGTGTGGAATGCACTAGTTAATGTTATGCAACATGTCTACACCTAAAATGAAAATAATGAAGATAATGAATGATGAATTTGTAACATGATAAATATAAACGAATGTCCCTAATGCGAATTATCCTAATGATAATGTGAACTGCTATGCAGTGATCTATAATACCAATTATCCTATATGATAAATGAATTATGAAATGAAATGCACAAATGCTAATGTTCCTAAAATATTAATGATTATGCATCTATGATGAATCCTACATGTGATTTATCCATGCACCTAGAGAAATGGTGAATGTGCCTAAAACTGCAGATGCTAGATGTAGATGTAGGTAAGGTGATGTGTATCATAGTAGTCCGTCGGGAGTTTAAGAATGGTCCTTCACACTTAGCTTTCTCATAGCAACTCTACTCCTTGCATATGCACACAAAAATATTTATAATGTATGAATGAACAGATTTATGGGAGGTATGCAACAAAATATAGTATATATAGATGAGATGAAATTGGCGATCGGTGGCTTATTCATAATGATTTGTTTCCTCATCGAGCATGGTAGTACTAATCTTGGCTGATGTATTAGAAATCAAGGTTGAGCGCTCCACCTGTAAAAAAACATCACAGAAAAGGAAGGTTCCCCTCCATTCGGGTTCATATACGCATGGTCAAGGTAGACACTATAGTTAGTAAGGCATAGTGATCCATGACTATGTATTTTTTGCATAGGATCTTGTAGATTAGTGAACTTCCCACGTAGACACCATTAGTATTTGTCCCAGAACTTAGTTGGAATGATCTGCAGACAGAAAACAAAGAAAAGATATCATGAGCCATCTTGGCCACTCTAATTACTTATAGGTATACTAGAGTAGCATAGGAACCTGATACAAAAAGTAGTAATCTGACCAAGTGCTTATTAACCAAACAAAATATTCTTGTCAAATAAATATGTCACCATGTCCTGTTGTAAGGAAAGATGTATCCTTGTTAAGATGGTTTTCTGTGTATGTGTTGCTTAGATGTTTGATTGTTTGTTGATCTAATAGTTGTTCATCTCTTGGGTAGCTCAAATGTTATTTTGTGTTTGACATGATGTTTTATGATTTTGATGTTTTCTCTCTTTTTTTTAAAAGATTTTATGAATATTTTTGGATTATTTCAGGACATTTTCGGCGAATCACCAATATTGAGAATCCACTCCCATCATTAGGCTAACAAGGGTGCCCCCAGTTAGGTGTCGGTGTAAAAATAGGATGTAGGACAAGTGGAAATAACCCCAAGTGCATATCAATAACAAGCCATGGGAGATATGATGTATGAGCAGATGCAATGGAAGTGATTGCAACAAGTTTGAAAGACAATGGAGACACAACCTTTACGAATGGTGCTTGTTTGCCAGGTTTTCACCATCGTACTTATCCAAGGCACCATTGAAGTGGTTTTCACCATTTGGATGAATGATTTTTCTTTACTATTTTTTTCTTTTCTTGTTTTTTTTTCATTTGTTTGTATTTTTGCACTTTTTTCAGAATGTTTTTGGTCTTTTTGAATGGTTTACGAGCCTAACGCTCTGTACAACTTATGTGTGGAAATTTTTGAGATGCGTGTTATTTATTGGATCTACCAATGGTTCCCCTTCTGAAGTTGCTAATTGATATACCCCAGACCCGAAGACAACAATGATGACATTTGGACCCAGCCAATTGGATTCAAATTTTCCTTGGTGTTCTCTGTTTGGTTGATTGCGGAGATTCTCTCTGAGAACAAGATCGCCTACCTCAAATGTGCAAGGTCTGACCCTATGATTGTAGCTTTTTATCATGCATTGTTGATATGCCTTAAGGTGATTGTAGGTAGCTTGTCACTTCTCATCAAGCAGTTCCAAGTCCTGAAGACGGAAGACTCGATACTCTTCACCATTAATCAAATTGTGCAAGGAGACCCGAAGGAATGGTAATTCAACCTCAATAGGCAAAATAGCTTCTGCTTCATAAACAAGTGAGTATGGGGTTGTGTCTGTAGGGGTCTGAATGCTATTTTGATATGCCCATTGTGTGGGATTCAGACGAATGTGCCAATCATGACCGACATCATTGATTGTCTTCTTTAAGATCCTTAATATGTTCTTGTTCAAGGCTTCTTCTTGACCATTTCCTTGTGGGTAATATGGGGTGGAGAAACGGTGTTGGATATGAAACTTCTCACAAAGTTCTTAGACATCTTGATTTTTGAAGGGAAGCCCATTATCTGTGATGATGGACATGGGTACACCATACTAGCAGATGATGTAATTGAGGATGAATGAGGCGATCTTCTTGTCGGTGAGTTGGATGAGTGGAACAGCTTCGATCCGCTTTGTGAAGTACTCGGTGGTGGTAATAATAAATTTATGACCAGCGGATGAAGATGGATGGATTTTACCCACAAAGGTCAAGTCCCCACTGACAAAAGGACTATGGTGTTGTGATGGGTTGCAGGTCTTGCGCAAGTGCATGTATCAATCCATGTACTTGGCACTTCTTTCACTTTCTAGGAAAGTAGTAGGAGTCTTTTTCCATGGAGGGCCAATAGTATCATGTCCTCGTGATCTTTTTAGACAATGAAGGGCCACTTGAGTGAGTGATCCCTATAAATTCCTTCATGTACTACCTCTAATGTTGTGGTCACCTCACCTTTCTCTAAACATCGAAGGAGAGTACCATTGAGACTTCATCGGTATAGGGTTTCAGCAATGATTATGTAGTGGGTGGATTGGCGTATGAAGGTTTTTCATTGATTGTGTGATTGGTTTGGTGGAAGGATTTGATCATGTAGGTAAGAATAAAACTCACCATACCATGGGGAAGCGGGATCGATGAGTTGGCATATCATCTCAGATTTTGGAATATCATAAGCGGGGATCCAAAGTTGTTCAATTAAGAACTCGTAGCATGTTGTGGGAGATCAAGAAGAGAGGCTATTGTAGTTGTTGCACTTGTGGCTTTGTTCTGCTCTTGAGGAATCTGATTGAAGATGATAGCTATGAATAATTCCTTGAAACCATCAACCATTTTCTTGTAAGGCATGAGCTTATTGTCCTTAGTTTGGTAATCATCATTAACCTGGTGGATGACCAACTGTGAATCGGCATATACTTGTAGCTCCTTCAAGTTCCATTGTATGGCCATTTTTAGTCCTGTGATCAAGGCCTCATACTCTACTATTTTATTTGTGCATGGGAATGTGAGCCTGTCTAATTTTGGAATGTTATCACCTTGAGGTGTGATAAAAAGAATTCTAGCTACTGAACCATGCCTAGTGTATGATCCATCAGAATATAGCTTCCATTGTTGTGTTGGCATGATAGTGAAGATCTCCTCATCTTTAAAATTTGAGATAAGCGGATGGTCTACTATGAGTGGCGCTTTGGCCAACTGATCTTCAATGACTTGCCCTTTGATTTCTTTATCGTCCACATACTCTATGTCAAATTCATTGAGGATCATAACCCACTTTGCCAAACAGCCTATTAGTGTTTCTTCACTGAGTAAATACTTGAGTGGATCTATCTTGGCGACGAGTTGTATCTTATGCATCAGCATGTAGTGTCTCAGTTTGGTTGCTGCCAAAATTACTGTGAGACAAGCTCATTTAACAGGTGTATAATTGAGTTCACACCCTACTAGTGTCCTAGAGATGTAGTATACTACACATTATTTTCCTTCTGCATTATGTTGTGCTAGTAATACCCCTAAGTCTATAGTCATAGCTGATATGTATAATAACAATGGTCTGTTTGGAGATGATGGTGTTAGAAATGGTGGTGTCATCGGGTAGTCTTTAAGCTACCAAAATGCTTGCTGGTAGTTCTCTTCCCATTTGAAGCAGGCATTCTTATGTAGCAGATATGTTAATGGATGGCATTTATTGGCCAATTGTGCAATGAACTGACAGATTAACTGTAGTCTCCCTTGTAATGTTCTTAGTTGGCTAATGTTTTTAGGAGGTGGTATCTCCATGATTGCCTTTAATTTTGTAGGATCAACCTCAATGCCTTTGTTTGAGACAATGTATCCTAGGAGCTTTCCAAAATTCACTCCAAAGACACACTTCTTTGGATTGAGGCGGTCATTATATTGTTCCAATCTGGTGAAGATTTGCTCTAGCAATGCAAGGTGATCATTTGTTGTTAATGATTTAGATAAAAAATCATCCACATAGTCTTCCATTAGTGTATGCATCATTTTGTGGAAGATGGTAGTCATTCCCCTTTGATAGGTGGCTCCTGCATTTTTGAGACCGAATGGCACCACATTCCAATAGTATGTTCCCCACAGGCATGTGAAAGCAGTTTTATGTTGATCTTTTGGGGTGATCTTAATCAAGTTGTATCCTAAGAACCCATCCATGAGAGATAGAATAGCATGTTGTGTTTTTAGGTCCACAATCATATCAATGTTGGGTAGGGGGAATTCATCCTTAGGACATGCTTTGTTTAGATCTTTTAAATCTATACAGATACAGATGCCCCCAATTGGTTTTGCCACTGGTACAATGTTGCAGGTCTATTTTGCATAGTCAATTGGTCGAATGAAACCAACATCTAACAAATTTTTGAGTTATGCCTTCACTAATAGTGTGATCTGAGGATGCATTTTCCTGAGCTTTTGTTTCACTAGTTTTGCTCCTTTTGCTATTGTCAAGTGATGCATCACTAGATCTGGATCTAGTCCTGGGATGTCTGCATAGGTCCATGCAAAATTGATCTGTCTCTTCTAAAAGAAATCTACAAAATTAGGATCCTCCTCTCGAGTCAATGATTCTTCTAGGTGTATCATGTGGGGATATTCTAGTGTTCCCAGATTTATTTCTTTTTTTTCTTCCACAAGGATAGTTGATCGTTCTTGATTTGTGAAAAAGGGGAGAATGTCAAACCTTTCACCCTTAGGTGCCTTAGAGAGATTTTGACCTTTGGATGCGTCCTTTATTTTTACTTTTTTGGGATCTAAAAGTGTCATCGTGCGGTTTTCACTTGAAGATCCTATTTTGATTGTAATATTTTTGTGACTGAAAGGTTTGGATTCTCTCCAAAGTAAGTTGTGTGGTTGAGTTCAATAGCATGCCCAGCCTTATGATCCTCGCTTGGTATGTCATCCCATAATTCAAGAAAGTTTATTATCACCTCATCATTTTGGAAGGTGTTAAGGCATAGAGGATTTTATTGGTCCTAGTTAATGAGTTTGGGGTGGATGATTGGAATTGCTTCATCAATTAGGTTGAGTTCATAGGATGCATTAGTTATGGTTAGGATGGAGGTATTGAGGTCATCATCAATATTGTCCTCTTCGTAATTGGGCTCAGGAGGTGACCTATCTCTCCTAGAAGTATCTCCAGTATCTGGATCCTAAAAGGTCTTGATCAATGCCTCTCATTCAACTCTTTTATCTTCAAAAGTATCAAGAGAGTCCTCTTCAGATTCATGTGAAGCTAAAGAACCCCATTTGTATTCATTTGAATCGGGCTTAGAATCACTTTGTAGAACTCTATCACTATATATTATATGGATGTCTACAGGTGTAAAAGGTTTGTCGACAACTGTTATAGGTGTTGTATCTGACGAGGTTGTTGGTGTTGCTTGGGTATCTGAAATGGACAAAAGTGGTAACTTGGAAGTGGTTGAATTTTGCGCAACATAACCCTTTTGCTTGTTTGTTGCATGTGCAAACTTCCATTGAGAAGTGCTTGCATGACTTGGATTTTCTAATGCTATAGGTTTGTTTGAAATGGACATTAGCCTGATTCTGGGAGAGATGGACTTAGAAGTTGGCTGCTTTTGTTTGCTTGCAAGCTTGAGCTTAGAAGTGCCCCCTGAACTAGAATTGAATTTGAGTCACGTTTTATCTCTTGGTTTTAACAAAGGTTGTAATGGCTCTTGTACACCTTGCTTGTGAGATCCCAATGCACTATGGACGTCATAGCCCATATTTTGCATCATGGTTAAACCTTTGCCATACTTCTCTTTAGGGATATTCATCTGTTGTTTACCTTTATCTAAAGGGTCCTTGTAACTCCATCCTGCCAAGTCTTCATCAATAGTTTACTATTCTTGTGATCTTCCTAGGGTGAATCTATCAAGTGTACATGTATTGGCTATAATAGGTGGGTTGAGTGAAATGTGTGGTTTTCCATGAGTCCTAAGTGAGAGAGGTAGTTGGTCAACACGGAAAATTTGGCTAATGTTATACTCTCTTGGGCCTTCATCCTTTACCTTCATCTTTAGCTTGTCCTATTTGGGTGTAGGGATCAATGTACTAGTGAGAGAAATTGGGTGGATGTAGGATGATGAGGTGGTGGATTCTTTGTTACTGGGTACCATGATATTCGATTGATGCCTTATATTGTTGCAAAAGGCGAATGGGTTAGCATCACCAAGGATAGTAATCTCCACTCCATTATGTGGAAATTTGATGCACTGATGGTAAGTGGATGGTACTGCTTACATGGCATGAATCCATGGTCTGCCCACTAGGAGATTATATGGAAGAGGGAGGTGTAGGACTTGACAAATCCCATTCTTCACCATAGGTCCTACCCTTACTGGTAGAGTAACGCACCCTTTAGAGGAGTGTTTTGCATCGTCATAGGCCTTGATGGTGATCCTCTTTTTGGCATCAACTTCTGCTTCTATATTTCCTAATCTTGTGATTAATTGCAAGGTGCAAATGTTAAGGCCAGTTCCATTGTCAATCAAGACTCGCTTGATTTTGTGTTTATGTATGAATCCCTCAATGTGAAGAGAGGCATTATGAGGTTGTTGAATGGATGAATCGTCATTATCAGTGAATGTAAGACATGGTGATGATTTGAGACTTCCAACCATGATTTGAAATTGATTTGCATTTAGATTGGATGGAACCAATGCTTCTTGGAGAGCTTGGTCCAAGATGGTTTTATGTGAGGGTGATAGGTGCAAAAACTCTAGTATGGAAATGAGTGTCGACATCCTATCTAATTGGTCCACAAGGTTATATTGTTTGGGCACATATGCCCTTCTTGATGGTTCTCCTAGTAAGGTAATCTTGCTATGGCAAGTAACAACATTGCATTTAGGATTTTTGCCTTTGATTGTAATGGTTGCAACTTGTTCATTAACATCATAAAGATTATGACAGTATAGGTACATGGTGCACATAATGTATAGATTGTCATGCTATCTTGATTCTTATCTTGATGGGAAGGACCTCCTTTCTCATATGGTGGAAGTGGATTGTTGAACATGGCGTGATCTGTATTTGAAGTTTTTGTAGTGTGGCCATCTACTTTGATGTCACCTCAATCAACGAGGTCTTGGATGATGTCTTTTAATCGATGGTAATTATTTGTTTTGTGCTCTCTTTGTAAAATTTACAACATTCATTATTACTCCACCATGGAGGTTTAACATGTGGTTCATAGTTTGATGTTATAGGAAATGTGATGAGATCGGAAGATATACGTTGCCGAAATACCATTTCAAGAGGTTCTCCCAAGGGTATATATATTTGATTTGGTTTGTAGGTAGAGTACCTACTCTTAGGTGCCTCTTGTTGTGTGTTGCGAGCTTGATTTCCCTGATTGTTTGGAGGATTAGCTTGGTTGGTATTATTGTTGGGATTGTTGTTGTAGAGGTTGGGGTTGTTGTGGTTATGATTATCAACTTGTCAGGCTATTTTGTCTATTGGTTGGACGATCTTGATAGTCCTTGCATCTACAATACCATCGTTAATGATGTTTTTGTTCTTGGACCAAAACTTGGGTTTGTCACTGTTATATGTTGGTCGTAGACCATCCTTGTTGTCTTTGTAGATTTTGACAAGTCACTTCTTAATAAGGGTTTTCTCAATTTTGATTCCTTGGACGATTACATCCTTAAAAGTGTATGAACATTTGACTTCCAAGTGAAATTCCATCTCTTCATTTAAGTTTGAAATGAATATTTCAACTAATTGTTCCTCGGGAATGGGGAAGGAACGTCTGCTAGAAAGGTGTTTCCATCTTTGTAAGAATGTTGAGAATAGCTCCCCATTCTTTTGTTTAGTGTTGCATAGATCAACCATGAAGACATCACACTCTATGTTGTGTGCATGATGAGTGAAAAATTCTTGCACTAAGTCGTCAAATGTCTTGATTTCACCGGGCAAGCACAAAAACCATTGTATGGCCAATCCTCCTAGGCTTTGAGGAAAGAAGTGCATTAGATACATTTCATTATATTTGACCTCTAAGCAAGTGGAGTAGAATTCTCTTATGTGGTCTCTTGGATCCCCCTTTCCTTTGTATTTATAAAATTGTGGAGTCTCAAAATTGCATGGGAAAGGAGGCATGACCATGCTCCTATCAAATCGATAGGGACAAATATCCTCAAGAGCATATCTCTTTTGTGCCCTCCCTGAATTGAATTGTTGGGGGAGATCTTGTATTTGTTGTCTCAACATATCCATTTTTCTGGGAGGAGGTGGAATGTTACCTTGGTGATACCGGTTGTCGTCGTAATGGTGGGTATTCCTCGACCTCCTCTTGTTTCTCTCTTGTCGATGACTATTTTGGGCTTGTTCCATTATGTCCCTTAGTTGTGATACATCAAATTCTGTAGGAATTTTTGCTCCCTCTTAAGCAAGTCTCAGGAAATGGGCGTCAACGTTCCAATTAAGAATCTCATCAAAGAGTTTGTTAAATCTGGGGTCATGTGTTGCTCGTTCAATTTCCTCTTATGGGGGAGTATCCGGGTCTTCTCGCCCTTCAAATTATTCATGATGAAATGGGTTGATGTCTTCTTCCTCTTTCGATTCTTGTTGTATTTCCTTTTGCTTGTGTCTTTGACTCTGAGACCTAGTCTCAACCATGTTGAAGTTTATGTTTTGGAAATGAAATCAATGAAAAGGTGGGTGGTTGGTCCCCTCTTTTAATTCCAAGATTTGATAATGGTGATGATTTGAGTTGAAATGTTTGGTGGATGAGTGATCTCTTTCACTTAAAGGTGAATGTTAACAAAGTCATTTTTGGGGATTGCTTGCTTGGTTTTCAACAATTGTGAGATAAGGTGTACCAAGGTTTGTGTTTTTAAGCTACCTAACTATGAGAGGATGCACTCAAAAGCTAGTTTTAACCTATCTATGATGCTTAGTAATTCCCCTTAGGATGATTGATCCTAGATGTAGAGACGCACTTAGAGAGTATTTGTTGTTGGTGTGATGAGCAATATACGAAAGAACTAAGAACGCAACCTCTTTGTGTTTGAGAGTTGAATGGAATTTTATTTTGGAATGAGTGTAATCCTTGATTTTTGGTGGATTTATGGAAGATGTATTTTGATGGAAAAATGAAGAAGATGAAATGTGGAAGATGTGTGTTTAGAATGATAATGAAGAAGAGGAAATGTGAAACCTTGCAATTTCCTCTACGTGATTGTGAGTTGTGGAAAGTAAGATAGTGGATGAGATCAAGAAGATGAGTTGACGAAAGACTACCCTAGATGGAAAATGAATCAATAGGTGATTTCTTGTTGAGGTAGATATGACAATGAGATTTTACCACTTCTATAGAGAGATTGGGATAAGGCAGATCTTTGTTGAAAGGGCACGCATTTTCAAAGATTCCTCATCAAACTCATTTCCATTACCATGTAGATAATAGTGAAAATGATGAAGGGAGGTGTTGGAATCAAGGAACATTGAGAGCAGGGGGTGAAACAATGTTCCACAATATTTAACTTTATTAAACTAATCACTTAACCACATAGCACATATGAAGAAAGGAAAAACATAAAGCAAATATTCACAACACCAAGATTTTTACGTGGAAACCCAATTAAGGGAAAAACCACGGTGGAATTGAGACCCATAATATTAATATACTCTATTATAAGTATATAAATATTACATAGGAGAATGCACGTGTATTCAGGCACATTGCCTAGAGCTCACTGCTCAAATTAAAATAAGGACTACAACCCCGGAAGGCTCATTGCCTTAAAAATATACTACAATAGATAACTAAAGTGTTTGAACTAATAAATAGAATCTACAAATGCCTGGAAATAGTTTTGGTTAAGCTCATATATCAAATTGCACATTATGCAACTCACACTACTCTGTTCTATTGTTTTGCTGCAGTCCAGAGCACCAATCTTCCACTTGTGCACAAGAAATTGCGTACAATAATTTCCACACAACCACTGATACCAAAAATGACATGATTGATTGCTCTTATATATCCGCAATATCAAATTAGATCTTCTACATGTCGGCCCAAAAAATGCATAACACACAAATGAAACGTGTAATATGAAGTCGGCTTAATCCGAACTCCAATGCACATGTGGTCCAAAACAATGTTAGCTAAGACATAGTTTGGACCCAAATCATCACCACGAACATGAAACACCTCCAATAATTATGCCTCAAACATTTGCACATGCCACAATCATCATGAATGTCGCATAACACAAAGAACACCACCAAACCAAGAAAAAAATCATTAATGTGCACAACGATCAACGCGGACCACCAACACAAATAGAACACAATCTAGAAACATCCACAAGCATCATGAATTACCACAACAACAACCACAACATCACAACTTACTAGAATCTTCATCATCATTATAGGAAACTTCGAGAACACTAACTCAACTGACTGTCAAATTGAAAGATGTGCTTGCGAACATCCAAATCATGAACCATCTGAATTGAGGACACACAAGAATGTCCCAAACATTCTTCCCAATCTGCAAACAAAGATATAGCAATCCTGGAGCAATGTGGAGCAACAATCAGAACTTTGAACAACACACAGTTGAACAACCAGCCTAAATACCGAACCTCATAACTTGAACAAATCATCATATGGACCACTAAATATTTTGCCGAATCAACTAGAGATACTTATCTCAAAACCCTTTAATCCGCAACAACTCATCTGAAACACACTGGCCAAACCAACTTACTTAATCTGACTGCAACACTGAAACACACAGAGGAATATGTTGACATCAATGACAAAACATTATTCCAACAAATTTCTCAACAATGTCCAACATAAGGTTCGATATTTGAACAAGAGTTTTGTGATTTATGTAGAGAAATTTTGTCTTCTTTAAGATCTCTTTTTGGCTAGGTTTCATCTTTTTGAATTGGTGTTGAATATACTTCTTGATATGTTTGAGGGACTTGATGATATGACGCATTTGCAATTTTTGTGGTGATTTGTTTTGATCAGTTGAAGGTATGAACTTGTGTTGAATGTTTGATTTATTTGACAAGAAAACATGTCAAACAAATAAACACTTCTTTTCTTGGTAACTTTGAATTTAATTCAATGAAATGTGTATGTTATAGGATTTTTTTCAAATCCTCTTTTTTTCACAGGTTTTGAACAATCGAAATACAAATTAGGCATACTCTTCTATTGTCAAAAAGGTCATTCATAATATTTTAGCCCACATCCTGATACTCCTTCAATTCAAACAACCTTGTCACGCGCTAGGGTGTGCCCATTTTTTTGCCTTTTGCTAGAATTTGAACGAAAGAGAATTTCTTCTCAATTGGATCATTTTCTTGGGAGATATATGGTGATTGTCTTGGAGGTAGATTCTTCCCCATCCTTGCACTATGATATTACAAATGTTTGGATGACTGACTCATTTTGGCCTCTATTCTTAAGGTTCATAGTAAGGGTTTTGTTTGGTGCATAAATGATAATCTCCCTCAAGAGGCTTCCCAACCTTTGGAACAAAGGTTTTACGTATCTCAAGGATATTGGGGGAAGGCTATCAATGCACACTACTGTTGGATATGATTTTCATCACAATCCACATTTGATTATAGTGGGTTGGAATACTTGGCATTAGTCATTCCCCACTTAGGTCGTTCCCCTCTCACCAACCTTATGGGCTTCTCGGGAGGGCAAGCCTGCTAAAGGATTTATCCTAATTTTTCTGAAATTGAAAGTGAGTGGCATTTTGATCACCCAATTAAGGGGAGATCAAAAGAATATCACAAGCCAAAGAAGACATGGTTTGTTCTTTTTATCCTTTCATTGCAATATGATCTAATTACTACTTGGAGATGTTGCTCCAACAAACATGGTGTTCTTTTTAACCAAAAATTGCAATACTTGAACCTTGAAAAACTTTTGATAAACCTTGCAAGAATGGAGATATGACTTGTGCTTTTTACTTTGCAAAAAAAAAAAAATATGAGTTTGTTCTTTTTAGATTGCACTAAGATAAGTGTGATCTACTTGCAAAAATAAAGGGTTTGTTTGTTGTACTTTTTAACCTTTTGCAAGAAAGGAAAAAGTGAAGTTTATTTTATGCACCAAAGAAAAATGAAATTCTTTTTTTTTAGAGAGCACCAAAAGAAATGTGTGATTCTTTTTAAAAACCTTGCAAAATGAAAGATGAATTGTTTTTAAGCCTTTTGTTAAAAATAAAAAATAAAAGGTGAAGTCCTTTTTATAGCACTAAAGAAAATGAAGTTCCTTTTACTTGCACCAAATAAAGTATGGAATTCTTTTTAACCTTTTGTAAAATGAAAACTTGAAAAAGTAAAGTGAAAACCTAATCTAACTCCATTGTACCTATGAGAAACGTTAGCACCTACAAAACCCTTTGAAATATTAGTCCATATTGTGGGCTCACGAGTCTAAAATTTTCCTTTGTCTTACAAAAATTGACTCTTTTCTAGTTACAAAAGTGTCATTCTAGTGAAAATAAAAGCGTTGAAACAAATAACAAAAGCACTACAATAGAACAAACGCGTTGAAACAGAGAACAAATGCACAAAACTGCATGACGAATGCGCTAAACCAAGACCTATGTGTGGAAAATCTACAAGTTTAGTAAAAAAATTACTTCAAAATGGGACTCAAGCCCCACGGTGGGCACCAAAATGATGCACATGAAAGGAGAACAAGCCAAAAACAAAGCTCAAGTGGTCAATATGTTTGTCTCAACCAAAAACCAAAACAAATGAACTTCAAACCTTCACATACATATCAAAAGAGATTAAAAAGTGCACAAATTAAAATCAAACAAATAAAAATAAGGGAGAAGAGACTCCCTAAGATGCTCCCATGATGCTCATGTTGCCTCTCCCTTATTCTTCTCCTCTCCAAGATCCAAAATATTGCTTGAGTGTAGCCCTGAGTTTTTAGCATGAAGCCAAGGATGTCAAATAAAGGATTGAATGTGGTTGAAAGTATAGTTCTATTGCTATGCAAATGCACAAACTAGAATTGTTATGCCATGAGAAAGCTTAAGTAAAATGATTATGCAACTATAGTAACAATGCTCACAATGCTTCTTTTTTTTTTTTTTAAGAATGAGTTTTCCTTTTATAAGCAAAATGGTTGATTGAATGGTGAAGATTGATCTGGCTTATGGAGGGATAGGATTGCATGAGAAGGGTCTGATCCTCAATCCATGTTTGCAACTTCCACCAATGCAATGGTGACAAGTGGCACCATGAGAGGGCTTGAGAGGAGAGGGAAGAAGCATTAAATGTTTGAGAGGATATGAGGGTAACCTTATGTGGTTGGGTTATTGGATAAAGCTATTACCCAATGGTAAATTTATTACCCAACGGGTAAATTCTTATGCAAGGTATACCCATGGTTAGGCCTTGACTAAAGGGACAAGACCCATGTGGGTTAACTTGTTGAAGAAGGGAAGCCTTTAAGACTTTGTAAGAGTCTTAAATGGGTGAGATGATGGGTTGGGGGTTAATTTGGGTTTAGGATTGTGAAAGTAATTAAAAGGGGGTTTAATCTAATTTAGAAGGGCTTAGAAGAATCTACAAGAAGGTTAGTGAGCAAGTGGGTGAGGATTTAGGGATTTTTAAATAAATATTTATTTATTCAAAATAATGGTGCAAATTATCTTTGTAGGAGAATGCAAGTGGATGGGGGATTTTTAAATAAATAAATATTTATTTAAATTGGGATTTGATTGAGGATTTTTAAATAAATGCTTAATTTATATAAATGAGAGGAAAGAAGAATTAAATAAATGTTGGAATCAAGGAACACTGAGAGGGGAGGTGAATCAGTGTTCCACACTTTTTAACTTTATTAATCCGATCACTTAACCACATAGCACATATGAAGAAAGGAAAGATGCATAAATATAGAGCGAATATTCACAACACCACAACACCAAGATTTTTACGTGGAAACCCGGTTAATGGAAAAACCACAGTGGGATTGAGACCCATAATATTAATATACTCTATTAGAAGTATATGAATATTACATAAGGAAATGTGCATGCATTCAGGCACACTGCCTAGAGCTCACTGCTCAACTTACAATAAGGGCTACAACCCCAAAAGGCTCACTACCTTACAAATCTACTACAATAGATAACTGAAGTGGTTGAACTAGTAAATAGCATCTATAAATGCCTGTAAATAGTTCTTTCTGATTAAGCTCATATATCAAACTGCACATTCTGCAACTCACTCTACTCTGATATGTTGTTCTGCTGCAATCCAGAGCACCAATCTTTCACTCGCACACAAGAAACTGTATACAATAATTTCCACACAACCACCGATATAAAAAATGAAATTGAGGACACAAAAGAATGTCCCAAACACTCTGCCAAATCCATAAACAAAGATATTGCAATCCTAGAGCAATGCGGAGTAAAATCCAAAACACTGAATAACATTAGACAATGAAAAACCAATCGCAATATTGGATCACGTAATTCAATCAAATCATGATGCAAACCATTGAAACTTTTGTTGAATCAACTAGAGATACTTATCTCAAAACCCTTTAAACCGCAACAACTCATTTGAAATACACTAGTCGAACCAACTTACTTAATCTAACTGCAATACTGAAACACACATAGGAATATGTTGACATCAATGACAAAACATTGTTCCAGCAAAATTCTCAACAATATCCAACAATCTCCCCCTTTGGCATTGATGCCAACATATGATGTGAAAAACAATCAATGCAAAGAAAGAAATCAACAACCAACAATCTCCCATAACTCTCAACAATCTCCCCCTTAAATTAGTACAAGATATGATAGTTTTTCACATGAATCTCTCCCCCTTTGACATCAATGCAAAAAGACACATATGCAAATCATGATTCTCTCCCCCTTAG
This sequence comes from Cryptomeria japonica, assembly GCF_030272615.1. NCBI lineage: Eukaryota > Viridiplantae > Streptophyta > Pinopsida > Cupressales > Cupressaceae > Cryptomeria > Cryptomeria japonica. The sequence continues at coordinate 653,938,018 of NC_081411.1, forward strand.
ATCACGCATACAACTCAATAATATCCAACATGGCTTTCTCTCCCTCTTTGACAAACTCAAAAATTGAACATATGAACCACAATACTGATTGTTCCTCCTTTGACTTCAATCACACTGACTATGAATAAACTGACTCCACAAATTTACACAAAATTGAATAAATCTAAAAAGAACTCAAATTGCTAGCCCAACTACTTCAGACACTCCAAAATAGATCTGCTAGCTTCTTTTCAAACTACATAACCTGCTTCTCTATATCCTCGGATGATAAACATGCTTTGAAAATAATTCCACATTTAGATGGTGTATCTCATGTGTCTAACATATCTCTATCACTTGCAATCATACTCATCAACTTACTGAATCCATTTGCCACTAACTCCTTTCCTGATCTGAACCTCTGCAGTCTTCACAAGAGACTCAAAAAGAGTACTTACTGAACTGATAAGATTTCACAACTCAATTATTCTTATTGGCCCTTCTCAAAGAACTCACTCACTGCCTCTGCAGTGCCACTTGCATCCAAAATAAGTGTCATAGCTTCAATCTCCTCTGCTCCGCCATCTATTCTGCATTTGCCTCAAAATCCATAGGAGTTCTATCTCTAGACTGATTCAAAGGATTTGAGTATCCTCAACAACATCCACTGCCTCCAACTCGTCACTACCTTAAACCAACTTTCCTTCTATAGAAATAAAATAAACATCTTTAGCAACATGATCTACCTCAATCTTTACTACCTCAACTTTATCTTTCTTCCGCCTGGCTTTCTTGACATCTTCTGCAACTGGTATATTTCTTTTTTTTGCCTCGTGGACCACCTAAAATCCAATATTCAATATTCTGCGCATAGTGCTCTACTTCCTTTCATATCTTTCTAGCTCCTTAAACTGTCAATATAACTGAAGATCTTACTCAAAAATATCTAATTCAGATAAATACCTCATATGCTGGATTAGGGTTCCTTCACCGAATCACCTTCACAATCTTGATTGCTTCAAAATTTCTTGCGGAACTTTATCATATGCTTCTCTACAGAAAGAAAAGGTGAGAAAAGAGAGGTAAGAGTACCTCTATATCTTCTGCACACTTAAATTTATGACACATTAAATACATTTTGCCCTAGACCTTCCGGAAACCCTGAATTGCACAAAAATCTTCTATGGACCCTCAAATATGCTTAAACACTTATGGAACTCCTTCTAATCAAATACAACTTTAGCAACCTGTTAGAAATAGACATAGATCTCAAATAGGGGGTTTATAAGGTTTTCATGGAAACTTCCCCCAAGCTCAAATGCCTTACTTCAATTACTAGATGAGGTTACATCACCAGAATCGGGCGCGGATCCACTTCCTACATTATTATCGCTCTTCTTAACCCATGCCTTCTTCATCCGATCTCTTCAACTTGCACTTTGCCTTTCTCATCTGCCTTTGAATTCCTTTTCTTGTCTACCAGACCTCTCCTGTTCATATTTTTGCTTCTGCAATACTTAGCAATTTGACCAGATTTGTTGCAAGCATAGAAAACAACATTTCCCTGCATAGGCCTAAAGTTCATCTGATTTCCTCTTGATTTGCATTTATTAGCAACATGTCCAAACCTATCACATGCATAACATCTAACATTCATTCTATTTTAAAAATTGTTCATCACACTTTTGCATTCAATTGCCTTATGACCATACTTATTGCATTTGAAACATTGACCGAAGAAGGATGGACCATTATGATTCTCTCTATTTCTGTATTGACTTGCCATATGACCAAATTTATTGCAAATAAAATATTTACCATTGAAATTATGACCATTAGGTTACCCTACCAGAGGCCTTCTTGAATTATTCTTCTATTGTGTTGATTTAGTATTGCCTTGACTAGATCCAGAGCTTTCACCGTTCTCAAATACAATACCTCGTTTGTCATCTGCATCCTTTTGGATTTCAAGCATCTCATTAAAATTCTCCTTATACTCATTTGCAGTAGAAATTTCATCCCTAAGAATATTAATCTTCCTTTCGAGCTCGTGTTCATTGTTCTTGGATTGTAGCAGTTCAAGCTTAAACTAATCATACTCACAATTAAGTTTACAACATTCATCAGATTTATCATTAAAGGATTGAGTAAGGTTCTCTTTATTCTTCTTTCTAGCCTCAGTTGTCTTTGCCAATCTCATCACTATAGATTCCATCTCATGCCTTGGGACAACATTGTCTTCAACAAGCTTCTCACATTCTTTTGTCTTCTCTTTCAAAGCTTCATCATCCATGATTTGACTTTCTTTTTACTTTAGCTGATCAGATTTTTTTTCTATTTTCCCTATACTTTTTCAACTGATCCTTTAGTGACTGCATGAAATTGTTAGCATTCTTTAGATTCCCTTTCAATTCTCAGACTTGAGCTTTAGACTAATCAAGATCATCAAGTGCAACAATAAGTTATTGTTTCAAACTACCAGACTCCATTAGCATACCTTCCCGGACTTCCCTCAAGCTGTTAGACTCCTTCTGAGGAACTAGGCTCTGATACCAATTGTTGGAATCAAGGAACACTGAGAGGGGGGGGGGGGGGGTGAATCAGTGTTCCACACTCTTTAACTTTATTAAACTGATCATTTAACAACATGGCACATATGAAGAAAGGAAAGATGCATAAATATAGAACAAATATTCACAACACCACAACACCAAGATTTTTATGTGGAAACCCGGTTAAGGAAAAAAACACGGTGGGATTGAGACCAATATTAGAAGTACAAAAATATTACATAAGCGAATGCACATGCATTCAGACACATTGCCTAGAGCTCACTGCTCAACTTATAATAAGGGCTACAACCCCAGAAGGCTCACTACCTTACAAATCTACTACAATAGTTAACTGAAGTGGTTGAACTAGTAAATAACATCTACAAATGCTTGGAAATAGTTTCGGTTAAGCTCATATATCAAATTGCACATTTTGCAACTCACTCTACTCTGATATGTTGTTCTGCTGCCATCCGGAGCCCCAATCTTCCACTCACACACAAGAAACTACGTACAATACTTTCCACACAACCACCAATATACAAAATGAAATTAAGGACACACAATAACATCCCAAACACTCTGCCAAATTTGTAAATAAAGATATTGCAATCTTGAAGCAATGCAGAGAAAAATCCAGAACACTGAACAATGAAAAATCAATCGCAATACCGGATCATGTAACTTGATGAAATCATCATGTGGACCGCTGAAACTTCTGCTGAATCAACTAGATATACTTATCTCAAAACCCTTTAAACCGCAATAACTCATCTGAAACACACTGGCCGAACCAACTTACTTAATCTAACTACAATACTGAAACACACAGAGAAATATGTTGACATCAATGACAAAACATTGTTCCAACAAACTTCTCAACAATATCTAACAATAAATTTATTAATTTATTTAATATGTGGATTAGAGTTAGAAACTTTTAATTTAAATAAATTTATGAAATTTATTTAATTAAATTAGAAGAATAGGATTAAAAATTAATTAATTAACTGTGAATTTAATTAATAGAAAAATATTTGTGCATTAAACAAATATTAACTATTTATTTAATTTAGTGGACAAATTTATATGTCTACAATAATACAATACAAAAATCAATCAAGTGACTCATACATTTATTATCAACTTTATAATGATGGGACTCATGAAAGGTTACCTCACCATTTAAATACTAGAAGAAATACTCAAAGGTATTATTGATTGGATTATAGGCACATATTTTAGGAATGTAATTGTAGAAACAATTTGTATATTTGATTTAGTTTTTTATATTTATAATTTTTTATTTTTTTGTTGTATAGTATGGATATTGACTATCAAAATTTTGTGCAAGATTTTCAAAAGTCAAGCATGACATGTGGTTTTGAGGTGCCTCAAAAAGATAAATCTTGTGAGTTTATCATTTATTATAATATATGAATGCATCTTATTATATTAAGTAACATTTACCATAACATCATATAAATTTATTTTAATATTTATAATTTTAGATAACATTGAGTGTTGTTATTGTAAGTAGGAAGAGAAAACCATATTATAGGAATTCATACCAATTCTCTGATAAATACATTTATCAAATATTTTTTCCAAGTATTAGCTTTAAAGACAAGGATTGCGATTGTTGCTCTTTATTTTTTAAATTATTTACATTACACGTGTTTTCTGTCTTTAAGTAGAATTCAATGATAATGACAATGATATTCATAATGGATTGAGATATTTATCACGTATTATTTGTAGCCCTTTTTGAGTTGGTGTGAATAAAGGTGCCTCCTGTCCATTTTCCCTTTTGTAGCGTGAACAAGGTATATTATCTAACTAGACATTAATTAGGCCCTTTTCACACATGATCACATGTTAAGTTTACTTAGTGAGTTAGGAATATTTCTAGAAGTCTCTTACATAGACATGTAATTTTATCCCCTAGTTGTCACATGACATGTGATTAAGACACTTATCATCATCCTACATAGTCCTATCACTCAATATTTCCCATATAAGCAAGGTCTCATATGTATATTTCATTTTATTGTGTATATTGTATATGCACATCTTTGATCATATTTATCTAATATGTTTTGCATCCACTATTAAAAAATTATGCTCTTGCTTTCCTTTATTGTTGAAGATTATTTTGATTTTTATAGACGATATTAGGAGCTTGAGTCCTTGAGTGACTCTAACATGGTATCAGAGCTTTTGGTCCTAGAGGTAATCAAGAATGAGATATTACTAGGTTGCAAATATTGGTAGATCTTGAAATGTTGAGTATGCTCTTCTCTCACATAATATGATGACCTGTATAATCAAAAGACAAAAATAAAATTGATAGAAATACTAGATTTACAGTTTTTCTTTGTGGAGTTGTACTACAAGTTAATTTTGGGTCAAAAGGCTAGTTTCCCTATTTTCATATATAATATTTCACATTTTTTGTGGTAGAAAAATTTTCAACTTTTTTCATGTGACTGTCTTAATTTTGATAGCCAAATAACATGTCGTTAGAAAGACACTATTCTTGAATTTTATAGACAAGTGCCTATCAAGAGACACTATGTTAAATTCAACAACCAAATGACTATCAATAGACCAATCCAATCCACCCCCTCTCCATCAACATTTTTTGCAATTCAACTACAAACGATCATTATCTTAGTTATCCAAACCCCCCATTTTTAGAATTATTTTTTTTGAGGTAGAATTTCATGTTATTTGTAGTGGTTCAATTAGATTTTGATTTTTGTGTTTAATATTTTCAAAGATCACATAATTTCACAACTATTGCTAAGGAATTCTCATTTTGGAACTTTAGGGGCTTCGTTCTTGCTCCTACGGTAAAAATTTTGAGTGCCATTTTTTGAAGTGTGTGATTTTTTTATACTTTACAATGATGTGATTAGATTGATCACATTCTATGTAAAAAAATTACTTTAATCTCATACCTAAATTTGACACTTGTACTAAGATCACATCTAGTTTGTTATTTATGGCATCTAGCACCTATAATCATACCGAGTATAACCACAGTATAAGGTGCCAACCTCATATTTTTGGGGGGTATCTCTTGATGCATTATTTCAATCTATTTTCTTGTGTTCTTCATGTTCATGGATCATTCTAAGGTTTCTTTCCTAACACCTTGCAATGATGTAACTTGGCATCAACATGTATAGAATGCCTTAATGAATCTTGGATATTCTCTATCTGTTGATAAAAAGATACCCTAACCTAAAAGTGATGATAAGAAGATAAAATGGATGAGTAAACATACTAAAACTTTTATATGTTTTCATAGCCTTGTTGCACAAGTTCTGTTGTTTCAAGTTGATTCATGTAAAGATTATTGTGATGCTTGGGAAAAATTGAAAACATTATATGGTACTACAAATGAAATCAAAGGCTATCAAATTGATTATATGAATTGTTGAGTCTTGATCCAAAAGACTGTTACAACATACAAAACTATATCACTAATATTAATAATCTCAAAGCACCATGTAAAGAACATGGAATTGAGAAAAAAGGGAAATTAGTTGATCTACGATGCATTGAATAAACTAGGTCATGAATATGCTACTTTTGTTTCTAGCTTTCATACTCTTAGGCTAATTATGTGATTTGCATATACTACAGCTGCATTTTCAGATGTTTATGATATATTAAATGATGAGACACATGAAAATATTTCTATGGGTCTCAAAAATTCATCTCTCTCAAGATTTGTTGGTTATTCAAGTGCAATAATAGAAATAATCTAATAAAAAATAGAAGAAATCAAAGAAAAATCCACATACAAATGAAGCACAATACAAATCCTCTTCAAAGGGTAATTTGTCTAGGAAGAAGAATCCTACACATGTGCGTATAGGAAGAATCTTAGACATGAAGAACATTCTTGTTAAAAGAAGGACATTGATGAATTGAAATATATTCTTTAAAAAAATCCCATTGATCTAACATGCATGTTATACATTTGAGGATTGGAGCCTCCTACATCCTTATTCTCTTCCTACCTGCTAACTTGGGCCACATCTTCATTACTATGAATCTCTTCAATGCAAAATTGGGCAATGTTTTTCTTCACTTTCTTGGTTGGAGGAATAGATTGCTTGAATTTACCTCTTTTACCTGGATTGGTGGTAATATTGTAGTATTTAAGGTCACATAGACCTTCAACGACAAGGTTGTCATGAAGAAGGGCACTTTGGGAGTGGAATTAACCCCATGTGAGGTAAGCAGGCTAGAGGTAGTGGGGATGGTGAGTCAGGAGGGGGCCTTCAAGGTTAACTTTCTTTCCAAGAGGGAGGCTTTGTTGGCACTTAGAATTTGTAAGCACTTCTTTTTTCTCTAGTGACAACTAGGAGAATCCAAAATGGTAGTTGCGAGTAGGGAATCAGAATGTTGGGGAGCCTCATCAGGGCTAGGTGGAAATGGCATAGACAAAAATAGAGCCCCTAGTGGAGTGGGATGGGCTTCTTGTCAGGGTTTTTGTCCATTTTCAAGGTGTCTTTAATGGAGTTCTCGAAAGAGTTCAAAAGGAAGAACGAAAAGAAAATCAAGGAATTAAGATGAAAATAATTGAGCAACGAGAGATGGTAGTAATAATACATGTTAAGTATTCCTTTTAGAGTAAATAATTTTATTATCATAAGATATAGCTGGTTTCAGGGCCTTGTCAACTCCCCATGATCAAACCCACCATGCAATTTGACTAGTTTTTCACTCCCTTATAAGAAAAGGGCCAAGTTATTATTGTCATTGACCCTGCTCTTCTTTTTCTAGTTCATACCCCTAGTGGATAGACCAATCACTTTAGCAATGAAATTCTCATTTATTTCAAACAAAATACCACCCACAATAGCTCTTCTATTTTTCTATGACATTGCAAACTGGATAGAAAGGTTCTCTTTAAACCTTTTAATGCACTCAATAAAATGTGAGACCCCACCCTCCAAACAAACATGCTAAATGATGAGGGGAAATCATTACACTTTTTATTATAGTTTATATTTTATGATTTTATGAATCTTTAGACTAAATATGCCTGGTAGCATACCTTATTGCATACATGTTTGTTTGCTTTTTACTATAATACTCTGCTAATTATAAGTAATAGTTATGATGTAATGTTTATCTTTTTACTTGTCTACATGATGAAAATATAGTGATAATTGTAATTATATCTTCAAGTTCTATTTTATCTGCATTTATGTGTTTTTAAATACATTGTGAGTAAACAAGCAGAATTCGACAAGGTTCATGATAGCTGTCGCATAAAAGATGATAACCTCTAGTTATTTCAAAATAGAGATCTTTCTTGATCTCTCTTTCTGTTCATGTTGCGTTGGTGTGTTTCATCAATGTTATTCAAAACTCAACTTCCTGTTGGAGTTGATTTATTTCTTTCACTTTCTTTTCTCCTGTTGTTTTTGTAATCATTACTATCGATGTAGGTGAGTAGCCTTAGTTTAACATTTGAATAAGGATATATATCCCTTTGTTCTCAATTGAGTAGTTAGTCATAATTTAGTCAGTACTTAGTTTCAGTTGAGCCAAATCTTCTTTATAATACTCAAAACTTGTTTTACTTCCTTTCAGAAGTACATATCAATGAAAGTAGAAAGTTGATCTAAGTACTTGTCTTTCAAGATCCCACCAGAGGAAGAGCAGGGCCCGCTCAACCGAAGGAAGGTGATCTTTGTTGTGATTTCAGTTCTTTTACAGCTTCAAAATTGAGATTAATTTACTTTGGTTCTTTTTCACTGAGATGTTAAGTTTCAACTGTTGGTAATTTCTTTCTAGTAATTAGCATTAGATTTGAATTTGAATGTTATTGTCAGGAGAAGTAATACTTAGTTTTACATTTTTGTTTGGATAGTGTAATTGTTATAGATTAAACTGGTAATAGCATAGTTAATTAGATGGTTATTTTGATGATGAAAATGGAAGCAAAATTGTTGTTAAGTCAGATCATGGATTTAGGTGTCATGTTTGATGTTTACAAGCGTAATTAGATTTCAAATTCTACAAGAGTAATTAGATTTACTTTCAGCACTTAATCTAGATTCAGATTCCTAGACTTAGAAGTAGTTTCAAGCTTTACAGGGAACTCCATGAATCTACCTTAATTCGGTTCTGTTACATTTATGTTGTCAAACTTGAATCTTCTTAGAAATAAGTTGTTTAGAAATCCAGATTTTAGTTTGATAGATAGTCAAGACTTAGAGCTCCTGATAGCTCCTGACTGACTCCTGACAGAGTTTGAACCAATTGTTAGTCACTGTTGTACAGTGCAAACCCCCCCAAAAAATTATACCACAAATAACCCTTATCACAGATAGCTTTAGACACAACCTAGTTCGATATTGAGATAAATTAAATGGTGAGAGTTGACAAAGCAATGAACTTACCCACCATTAAATAGTTTCATCATCCTCAAACTCATAATGGGTGTTGGTCTTGTTGGCACTCTTGATTATGTGTGGTATTGATGTTTTGTCATTGATGTCAACACTAGTTGTTACCGATAGACAGGTTACCAGTATAAGATGTAGTGTTACCGACAGAAGAGATTATCTGGTTAATTGTTAAGTTGTATTGTTTATCGGTATCTATTTCTACCGACATCTGTTTGTGCTTTACCGGTAGTTGATTTGTTTAAGGTTGTATTGTGGATTAAAATTTATATCTGTTAACAACTTATTCACCCCCCCCCCTCTCAGTTGTTCACCGATTATCCTAACAATTGGTATCAAAGATTTGGTCCTCTTTTGCATAAGCTTAACCACTTGAGGTAGATCCTATGGTAGCTAACACTTCTAATAAACCGACAACTATTTTCATAAGATAAATCCCTAGGCTAGATGGAACAAATTATGGGTTATGGAAAATTCTAATGGAGACTCATCCTAGATGTCTTGGCAAGGATATTTGGGAGATCACTGAGAAAGGATACACACCTTATGATCCGGCATCCAACAATCTTGCTCTTGCAGACCTAGACAAGAAAATTGAAAATGATTGCAGAGATAAAGAAGCCCTCTTGTGTGCACTTACTGATCAACAGATCATGGGATTGACTGATAAATCATTGGCTAAGGTTATATGGGACAAATTGCAAACTTTGAATGAAGGTGACCCTACTGTCAAAATTGCTAAACTTGATGGTTACCGGGTAAGGTATGAAAACTTGAAAATGGAAGAAAATGAAAGCATTGTTGTGTTTATGGAGAGAGTAAATGAGATTGTTATGGGAATTCAATGTTGTGGAGGATTTATAAGTGAAGATGAAATAGTTTCCAAAGTCTTGAGAACCCTTCCACCGGCTTACAAGATGAAGGCAATTGAAACTAATGAGTTAAGAACAATGACAAACACTTCAGTCAACAGAGACATTCTGATTGGGAAATTATCTACTTTTGAGCTTGAAGAATTTGGATCTTCTGGAGTTGTAAAGTCTGAACCTACTTTTCATGCATCGTCATCAACATCTACTGGCAAAAGTGATTGGAGAGCCCTATATGCAAAAGAATTGGAATACATGAGGAAAGAAGATGAAGAGCTTGAGCAACTTGAAGCCTTGTTTGCTAGAAGAGTACCTAAAGGTCCAACTGGAAGTAAGTACGAAGGAAAAACACCTTTTAAATGTTTTGCATGTAATAAGATTGGTCATTTTGCATCTAGATGTCCTGAAAGGAATGCAAGGTTTGAGGAAAGAGTTAAGAAAGCTTTTAAGCCTAACCCAAACAGATATAGATTCAAGAAAAACAAACATTGCTACATAGCAGATGAGGAAAGAGTAACTGATGACTCTGGAGATGAACCGATAGAAGACTCAGCTAGTAAATCTGGAAATGGAAAGGAATGGGTGTTCTATGCTTTGAAGGAAGATGAACCAGAACCGGCTATCAAAAATGAAGAGAAGGCCCTGGCATCAAAAGTTGAAGATAAGAATGAATGGGTAATTGATAGTGGATGCTCACATCATATGACTGGAGATAAAAGAAAATTTATGTCCCTGCAAGAATACAATGGTGGTCAAGTCAGTTTTGGAGATGACAAGGCATGTATGATCAAAGGTAGAGGTATTATTTCTTTGGATGGAAAGCATAACACTGATAATGTCTATTATGTAGAACATTTAAGGCATAATCTTTTGAGTGTTGGTCAACTAGTTGATAAGGGTTTTCAACTTCAGTTTAAGGATAGAAAATGCAAAATCATTAACAAAACTAGTTTGGAGATTGTAACCGGTATTCAGACGGGAAGTAATATCTTTCACTTGAACACTGGTAATAAGACATGTTTGATTGCTCATATTGATGAGAGTTGGCTATGGAATAAGAGGTTGTGTCATGTTAATTTTGATTGTATTGTTAAGATCAGTTCAACTAAGGCAAACAAAGATATACCTAAGATTATGAAGCCTCATAATCCGGTATGTAAGGAATGTCAATTGGGTAAGCAAGTCAGAAGTTCTTTTAGAAGCATACATGATAAATCTAATGATGTACTTGATTTGATTCACGCTGACTTATGTGGTCCAACAAGGACTAGAAGCTTTCAAGGTGATAGGTATTTCATGCTGATTATTGATGACTATTCTAGAATGATGCAGGTGACTTTTCCAAGGGAGAAGTCTGAAGCTTTTGAGAAATTCAAGATCTTTAAAGCGAAGGTTGAAACAAAAACTGGATTGAAAATCAAATGTCTAAGATCAAATCATGGTGGTGAGTTCACTTCTTATTAATTTAATAGTTATTGTGAGACAAATAGAATCAGGAGACAACTATCTGCACCTAGGACTCCTCAACAAAATGGAGTAGTTGAAAGAAAGAACAAAACCATTTTGCATGCAGCTAGATCTATGATGATGAAAGTCAAATTGCCTCATATCTACTGGAGAGAAGTAGTGAGTACAACAATCTACACATTCAATAGAGTTTACATCAAAGGTGAAACCGGTAAGACCCCTTATGAACTATGTTTGGACATACACCTACTGTTAAGTATTTCTGAATTTTTGGAAGTAAATTCTATATCAAAGGAGATGATTCAATTAGAAAGTTTGATCCTAGATGTGATGAAGGAATATTTGTTGGTTATTCAATTCATAGCAAAGCTTATAGATGTTATAACAAAAGATTGCAGAAAATTATGGAAAGTGGATGAACAGTACAAAATCATTATATATCATATGACAGGGAACCGACAGTGGAAATGATCATAACTGAACCAACAATGCCTCAACCAGTACAGGAAGCTGAAACAGTTACACCAACACAATCATAAAATCCAACTGTGACTGATGATCAAAGTGGTGAACCTGAAGTTCAAAAAACTCCAAGGTATGTAAGATTAAATCATTCTAAAGATCAAACTATTAGAGATAGGAACAAGGGAGTAATGACAAGAAGAAAACTAGCAAATGAACAGGTATGTCTTATTTCTCAAGTTGAACCCACAATTGTTATTGAAGCTTTTAAGGATAAACATTGGTTAAAGGCTATGGAAGATGAATTAGATCAAATAGAGAAGAATGAAACTTGGTCTTTAGTCTCTCAGCCTAAAAATAAGAATGTTATTGGAACTAAATGGGTTTTTAGAAATAAACTGAATGAGGATGGTCAAGTTATAAGGAACAAGGCTAGATTGGTTTTTAAAGGATATTTTCAAATGGAAGGAATTGATTATGGTGAGACATTTGCACCTGTAGCTAGAATTGAAGTTGTTAGATTATTTCTTGCCTATGCAGCTTATAAGAACTATAAGGTTTATCAAATGAATGTCAAATGTGCATTTTTGAATGGTGAGCTTGAGGAAGAAGTTTACATTGAGCAACCTGATGGATTTACACTGACAGGTGACAAAGACATGGTTTGCAGATTGAAGAAAGCTTTATATGGTTTGAAACAGGCTCCTAGAGCTTGGTATGCAAGGTTGGATAAATACCTTTTGAAGCTTGGTTTTACTAAAGGCAGTGTTGATAGTAATCTATATTATAAGATCACTAATAATGATATTCTGATTATTGAAGTCTTTGTTGATGATATTATTTTTGGAGAAGAAGATAAACTATGCATGGAATTTCCTAACAACATGAAAAGTAATTTTGAAATGTCCATGATTGGTGAGATTAAATTTTTCTTAGGTTTGCAGATTACTCAAACTAACAAAGGCATTTTTATCTATCAAACTAAGTATCTGAGGGAATTGTTGAAAAAGTTTGGTATGGATAATTCCAAACCGGTAAGTACTCCAATGGCTACAAGTGACAAATTATCTATCAAGGATACTTCTTCACCGGTAAATCCGATAAGGTATAAATCTATGATTGGTGGTCTGTTATATCTAATTCAAACTAGACATGATATTATGAATGCAGTAAGTATTGTTTCAAGATATCAAAGTAATCCTAAAGAAAATCATGAATGTGCAGTAAAGAAGATATTTTGGTATTTGCAAGGAACAACAGAATATGGTTTATGGTATTCTGGAAATGATGATTTCACTTTATGTGCATATACTGACTTAGATTGGGCAGGTGATACTAATGATAGGAAAATCACATTTGGTGGATCTTTCTTTCTTGGAAAGAAACTTGTTTCATGGATAAGCAAAAAATAGTCATGCATTTCTTTATCTACTGCAGAAGCTGAGTATGTTGTAGCAACAACTAATTGCACTCAAGTTTTGTGGATGAAGCAAATGTTGAAGGATATCAGGGTAAATTGTAGTGAACCGGTAGCTATCTACTATGATAACTCTGGAGCTATTGACATGTCCAAGAATTTGGTATTTCACTCTAAGACTAAGCATATTTCAATAAATTATAACTTTCTCAAGGACAAGGTAGAAGCAAAGGAAGTCAAATTGGTTTATGTGAACACTAAAGAACATATTGCAGACATATTCACTAAACCATTGTCTAAGGAATCATTTGAATACTCAAGAGACAGGTTAGGGGTACTTGATTGATGAAGTGTGTCATCAGTCCAATATGCATTATTAGAAACATTATCCATTCCAGGACTGATGAATGGTGCTACTACTCACGGGGAGTAGTTAGCTTTGAAATTCAGAGGTTTATATCATTGCTTTGATATTTTTGTTAGGTTTCTGGCATTGATGTCAAAGGGGGAGAGATATTGATGTGAAAATAAAATAAAAGATGTATACATTGGGGAGAGAGATTTGTTTAGAGCCTTATAGAGATATCATTCACTAGGGGAGAGCTATTGATTGTTGGTTGTCTTCCACAGGGGGAGACTTGTTTGGCATTTCTTGGTACTTAGATGTTTTTCACATCTAGTGTTTCCATCAATGCCAAAGGGGGATATTGTTGACACTATTGATTATGTGTGGCATCGATGTTTTGTCATTGATGTCAACACAAGTTGTTATCGACAGACAGGTTATCGGTATAAGATCTAGTGTTACCGACAGAAGAGATTATCTGGTTAATTGTTATGTTGTATTGTTTACTGGTATCTGTTTCTACCGACATCTATTTGTTCTTTACCGGTACTTGATTTGTTTAAGGTTGTATTGTGGATTAAAAGTTATAACCTGTTAACAACTGATTCACCCCTCCCTCTCAGTTGTTCACCGATTATCCTAACAGGTCTCAATCCTTACTCTGTCACTCCCCATGCCCATAACAATAGTAGAAATCTCACACTTAGCAATTTTTTGTTGTTTCACCAGATGTCAACAAGTAGGTAACAAAAAAGGAAAGATTAAGAAAGGAAATAGATAGATGGGATGCATGTCGCAATACTAAACGTTATTACAAGGTATCATCCATATTAATTTCTGAATGTACCTCCCAACACTAGTGGCATGAAAAAAGGCCAGATAAGGTAAATGACACATTAACTATTGCCATCATATAATTAGAAATGAAGGTTTCTTCAAAAATATGGTGATAAAATAAAATTTGAATCCCTTGGGATATGTGGCTAGTACAACTATCATTATTATAAGGACTAGTCATCATCCTAATGTGATACTAAGTGGGCACTACGCAGCTAGCAAGGCATTCGACTAAGTGCCAAGTCACCACGTGGGCCCACCACTCTACTTGACATAGCCAAGAATATTCTTGTTGAGTTAAAGGAGCCACACAACCAATATAGAAATAAATCCATGTCCTTAGGGTGACCCAACCAACACCACATGAATGCTAATGAGGCAACGACATATTCATACAAGTCAACATGACCATCCAATTCAAAATTCTCACTAGTAATAATTAACCATTGAATTATGAATCATTATGGCTCATCCCAACCTAGACACAAATCTAGAGTAGAGAAGGGATCCAGGCAACCCAAACATCAAATTTATTAACCATCATAGCAATAATTCACGTTCCACTACCCAGAGAGGAGTCTTTGCACATTTTTTGGTAAGCACCTGAAGCCTCACCAACATTGAAAGGACACAGTAGCTAGCCCCAGGGTAGTCATAGCATCAACAAACCAATGCCCTTCTCTAAAAGTGTGTTTCGGTTTGAACGATTAGAGACCCATAATAATTTTGTGAATGTTAATGAAAATGTCTTCCAAGGTCCAACCTAGAGTGTTAGAGCCTTTAAAAGCATCAATAATTAGTTTGGAATCACCCTTAATGATGAGGTGCTTGAAACTAATGGAAAAGGTGAACTTGACCTCCTAGAGAAGAGTCATGCCCTCCACCATATTATTAGTGTCAAGACTAATACCTTATACATAACTCACCACCATCCCCTCAACAAGGATAACATCAAAGGGGGTGGGGGAGGGGGGTAAGACAGACATTCCCAATGGGAAATAGAAATGTTGTCCTACAAGAGCTTATAGAAAATTAAAAAAACACCTCCCCTAAGGTCTTTTCTTCATCCCTGAAGATCTAATCATTCCTTTCTTTTTAGAGGCTCGAACAAAGCTAAGGAGGCATTTGCTTTCATAATCCCTTAATGAGGGGTGGTGAGAAGGTCCAATCCAATCATAGATAAGGGAAGGTAGAACTTTGTTTGTAGTCCAACTAATCTAGAGCTTCTACAACACATGTCCCCATACCTTGTGAGCGAAGGTGCAATGAAGGAGGATACGTGGGGCCATTTCTTCATCCTACTTACAAAGAACACATCTATTAGGAAATTGGAACCCATGTTTTATCCTGAGTTAGTATTTTACTGTGCATCACAATCCACCAAAAAATTTGATCTTAGGGAGGAGTTAGGAATTCCAGACTTTACTCCAGAAACCTCCACTATTTTCCTCCCTTTAATAACATGTTCTAAGACAATTTAACTGAAAAACATCCTTTGGAACTCTTGGTCTAGACAAATTTATCTTCCCTAGAGAAGAGGGGGAGCCTGGTTTGTTGAAGAACTTGCTACAATAAAGAGGCATTTTGTAGTAGGTGGGCTTGATTTTGACAACACATTCTCAAGTCCTTCCAAGAATTATGATGTGAAAGGTAATTTGAAATAAATGGGCCAAAAAAACTTTCTACTTGGCCCTTAAGATCTTTGTATATGGGGTGAGTAGCAATTGGTCAATCAATCAACCATATATCCTTCGAGAAGTGAATAATCCGACCATTCCCCACCTATAATTTAAGGTTCATAGATATTAATCTATGGATCTTAAGGATATTATTCCACATCTTGTAGCTACTTGGAAAGCTTGAATCAGAGAGGACCCTCTAAAATTTTTCATGTTTAAGATATTTGGCACCCATAATTGTTTCCTAATATTTATTATTTAGAGTAAGATTCCAACCAATCTTAGCCATATTCAAAGGGATTTTGAATAAGGTGAGCAAGTAAACAAATACCCCTCAAAGGGAAGTAGCAAGAAGTTGTAACTTGCTAGCATTACTATGTATTTTACCCTTCCAACTAGCCAATTTATTTTGAAACCTCTCAAGGATGGATTTCCATAAAGTAGGGGTGACTTCCTTCACAATAAGGGGAAGCCCCAAGTACACCCCAAGAAGGACAACACATTAACAACCTTTAAGATATTTTGAATTTTCCTTTTCAAACATTTGTAGTGTTGAAAAAGTAGATGTTTTTTTTCATAATTAATACACTACCCAGAGACCATGGCATAGTGGTTCAAGAATTTCTTCCATTTTCGAGATGTCCTAACAAATTCTCTTGGCTTTGTCCAGGGTTTGTTGGAGGGGTTGGGCATCCTAGGGTTTTCCTCAGGCATTTCATCATTTAACTTTGGCTATGGCTCATGGTTCATATATGATCTGCTATCAATTTTATTTTTTAAATGTGAATTTGATAAAAAAAAAATGATTCATTTTTTTTTAAAATGCAAACAAAATTTAAATCTAATGGACAAAAATGAGTACTTACCTCTTCTACAACGTGACATCTTCAAGGAAATCACAAATCTTCAAACCACGTACATGTTTTTCAATGTCTAGGGTGAGAAAATGACTATAGAAAATGTGGGACGCAAGTATGAAAAATAAACAAGGTTTTTTCTTTTTATAACTTAAAATTTGAAAAACATATATATGTTTTGCTTAATAAGAAAAAAATGTACATGTTATGCTTATTTATCATAATAGGTACATGTTAAAGCTTGGAAAATTTGAGCCATGTAACACATACGTGGTATTTGAATTTCTTCAAAATATGAACGTGTTTTGCTCATTTTTTGGCATTTAGCGACTTTTTTGTGCCCCATATTGGTGCACAAGCCCAAATATCTCTCGCTTTCTACCCCTCTTCTCTCCTCTACCTATATCCTTCAGTCCCCTCCCCACCCACACTCTCTCTCTACCTATGTCTCTCCCCCTTTTACCTAACTCTCCCCCTTTCTCTTCATCCCTCTCCATCTCTCCCCATCTCTCTCTCTCTCTCTCTCTCTCTCTCTCTCTCTCTCTCTCTCTCTCTCTCTCTCTCTCTCTCTCTCTCTCTACCTTTATCTTCATCTCTCTCCTCTATCTCTACACATCTCTCTCTCTCTCTCTCTCTCTCTCTCTCTCTCTCTCTCTCTCTCTCTCTCTCTCTCTCTCTCTCAATATTCATATTGAAGAAATATAATAGATTTAGTTTGCAAGAGTCTACTTTTAAACTATTACTAATCTACTTTTAAGTTGACAAGCCCTATGGGACTACCTCGTACTCCTTGTAGGAGGTACCTAACTACACTACAAACGAGGCGTACATACCTTACCCCCTTGTGGGATTTGAACTTGTGACCTCTCTTTCAAGAGTACAAGTTCTCCACCACTAGGCCAACTCAAGTTGTACAAGCCAACTCCGGTTGTACGATTAAATAACTATTTTATTTTTCAAGAGTAATGCAATATAAAGATTGTTTTTAATATATATCCAAACAAATTTATAAATTCAATGTATGATTAAGAAATTATTATTTTTTAATATTTTTTAATGTAAAATTTTATATAAAGGTTTTTGGAGAGACTTTTTACTTTGTGTAATTTTGTTGAGAGGTATTTTTAGTGAGCATCAACATATATAGTATGACCTCCATTTGATGATTGTTGTTCTATTTTTATTTTGATGTAATATGATCTTTAATTCAATAAAAAAAAAACAAGTATGATTATATTTCAATATTTTTATGTATACAATCATATTTATTAATGTCACTTAAAATACTCATCAACAAAACTACACAAAGCAATATGATCTTTAATCCAATAAAAAAAAAAAATGATTATATGTCAATATTCTTATGTATACAATCATATTTATTAATGTGACTTAGAATGCCTCTCAACAAAATTACACAAAGTAATATAATCTTTAATCCAATAAAAAAACAAGTATGATTATATTTCAACATTTTTATGTATACAATCATATTTATTAATGTCACTTAAAGTACCTCTCAACAAAATTACACAAAATAATATGATCTTTAATCTAATAAAAAAACAAGCATGATTATAGTTCAATTTATGTATACAATCATATTTATTAATGTCACTTAAAATACTCTCAACAAAATTACACAAAATAAAATATCTTTCCAAAAATCTTTATATAAAAATTTTCATTATAATTTAAGAGTTTTTGTAAAAAAATTCTATTCACAATATTTTTTTTTAATCTACGAAAGTTGCAAACACATATATGCGAGTCATATCTAGGGTTACCTCTCTTATATGGCATAAATAAAGGAAAAAACTCCCAAGCCTCTTATCCCACATGCAGCAGGAGAGATTAAAAGGAAGAAAATACAAATATAAATAACGACAGGAGAAAATTTTTGAATCATACCTTTCTCGGCCTTTTGGCTAAGATCAAGTGTAGTATCTGTTCTTATCAGTTTAATATCTGATACGTGGTTCAATGAACCACACGATATTAAATTAATTTTTTGAGGGGGAAAGTTCAAACGGTAGCTTGCTACCAGAGCTTTCAAGCGTCGCTTCTGTATTGCACTACCGCAGAAGCCTGGCGCACCCCACAACACTAATTCAATTAATAAATGAAGATTTGTTGTGTATTTGAAAGGTTTCAGTCTAATTGAGCCATTTACATTCATGGGTATATACAGCAGAAGTAGGCTTCTATTACTTTTAACGAAACTATTTTAGCTCATGGCTATATGCATTCACGGTTTATATGATATAAAGTATAAGATTTATTTTAACTCTTAACAAGAAATGATCTGCTGCTGTAGCATTTGGATGTTTTTACCAATGGCCCTAGTTCAATATTTAGCTTAGAACAGAGACCCATTTAAAATTTCATTACACTATCAGATTTCATAGCATGGTAGGCAACAATGCTAGAGGAAGGTTCTCCCAGACCATCTCTGTCTGTTCAAAGGCTTTTATTGTAGATGACAATACCATACACAGGTGTATCATCAAGAATGGACACCTTTCATTTTATATTACATCTACTCATTTTCTTTTTGATCATTAAAGAAATCAATGGAGAAAATCATAGTTAATCACAATCACTGCTATGCTTTACCCTAGCAGGATTCCAACTTCATAGGAAAAAGATCTAAAAATGCACAACCAGAATTCAGAATATTAACATGACATTTTTGCCCACCTAGAGATCTTTTAGTCAGCCAATTCATTCCCTTATTGGACAACACCCCAACAAGGATTTATGGCTTTGGTTTTTTGAACCAACATAGATTAATACTACAAGCTTTGCTTGCAAGTATTTTAGAAGAGTATGCTCAGAACATTCCTAGAGCCTGTTAATACAAAGTTCTCCCATATGGTTAACAAGAAGTAGTCGGGCATGCCATTAAACAATAGTCAAGTGAGATAAAATTCCTTTCAAAACTATGTATATAATAGTCTAGCTCTTTTGAAAGGAAGCTAATATGAGCAGAGGGGTTTTTTTCAAACAAAGCCAATAAATTACATGAAAGAAGGCAATCCATTACAACAGAGCATGCTTACAGCAGAGAGGTTATAGTATGGCCTTTTAGGTTTACTGCACAAATCCTACCAGAAATTGATTCCTCTGTTTTAAAAAAGTCTCAACCCTTAAAAATGCATAAGACTGCAAATAACCTTTACCTGCAACTTCATTTAACAGGCACCTTTAACTTCAGGAACCTCTTTCCTTAGTGCAAGGTATTCCTTACACTTATTACCCTTTCTTATTAATGATGAAATAAGCTGCAGTATTTTTCCCAATCAGAAACTATAGGGATCTCCATCATTGAAATCTCTAATGGCATTATTATAATATACTGAAATTCCAATTTAACTTTTATCATCAGTGCAACTTAAAACTGTGAACAAAAGTACCACCCTGATTTTCACAGTTCATCCATTGCTTAGTAAAGTCCAGATGGTCATTCTTACCAAACACATATAAACAAGTATACTTATTTCTTACACAAAAACTTACGCACCATTACAAGAAGTTATCAATTCTAACATATCAAAATTCCAGAATCTCACACTAGGTCTTCTATATTGGAAAAAATCACCATGAGGACTTTTACATAGCCTTGATTGGCCAAAACAACTTATACCGCAACGAACTATTTACTAAATCCATACTTTAGACTATTTAATTCAGCTTATAAAGGAAACTACTGAACAAAGGCACAACTATAGGGCAAGACCCAAAGCTCCCCTTTATTCGTCAGCTAGCTATATAATTGGTCATACCTACATATCCCAACTAAGAATCAGAGGCTCCTCAATTCGACTAACAAGAAAATAATCTATCACTAAGTTATGATTTAGTTTTTATGTCTGAGATTCGAGCACATTTGGGTGATGATGACCGCACACCTAGAGAGGTGGTAGAGTGAGAAGAACTCTTTCCTATTAGTAATTGAGGAGATGTCCATTACCCTAGAGAATGTATGGAGGACTTTGCAAATTTTGATCTATGGGGAGCTTGTCAAATACAAATTGTTGATAGGAGAGTTGTACTTAGAGAAGATATTCTTGATGGATGACTTGCTAGTGTAGGGTATTGAGATGGACTTAGTTGCAACAATC
Organism: Cryptomeria japonica; assembly: GCF_030272615.1. Taxonomy (NCBI): domain Eukaryota; kingdom Viridiplantae; phylum Streptophyta; class Pinopsida; order Cupressales; family Cupressaceae; genus Cryptomeria; species Cryptomeria japonica. The sequence continues at coordinate 653,959,044 of NC_081411.1, forward strand.
ACCTTTTCCCTTATTTATAACAAGGTTGATTTGTAGATTGCTGGTACCGAATAAAAGATCATGAAGGTTCTCTATTGGATGAGCTTGGGTATTGGAGAGGATGTTGGGATACAAGTGGTCTATTCTCAAGGATCTTGCGTGTTAGCATAGTTATACAAAGACATGCACATGATTGTCTATAGGGAAGGGCATAGCTTGGGATGTGGGGTCATATTGTTGCATATATGGGTATGGGAGCATATTTCTATGCATAGGTCAATGGCTAATAGGGATAGGGAGACAAGACATCCATATATTTATCTCTATGCAAGCACAATTCAACATACTTGAATGAGCGGCCTAACAAATTGGAGATGGGCTCTTGATAACATTACAGGGGTAATTTTGAGGTCGTGGTGGGATTGTGATGCATGGTTAGAGATGACAATCATCTTCCATACACTGAGTGGACACACTACTTGGTTGGGTAGATCACATGGAATTGACTAATATTTGCTTGGTAGAGTGCTACATTAGTTTAAGGAGTATGTCAACTACGGACGATTAGATATGCCACAATGGGTGACTTGGGAGATTAGGTCACAAGGGATGCTAATGGATGGCTTCATAATGAAGATAGATTAGCATGGGGCACCCATAGTTCTTTGGGTTCAACAACTACAGGTGGAAAATGCAAGGGTTACAAATGATTTTGCTATGTGGTGGGTCAAGAACAAGACAATGCAATTTACTGTCCTTAAAGGAGAGGTAGCAACAAGAGGAAGGGGTGGAGGAGACATAAGAGATAGAGGATTGAGGAGAAAGCAACAAGTGTGAGAGAAAGATGAGGTAGGACCATCCAAAGATGTGAGGGATGAGGAGGAGGATTTGATGGAGGTACATGAGTAGGGAGAGGGAGAGGGAGATGAGGAGGGGGGAGGAGAGGAGGAGGAGGATGGATGAGATGTATTAGTGTGCGTGGGTCTCATGATTTTGGCGTGGGATCAATTCATCAATAGGAGAGGGATGATGTAAATGAGTTGAGCACAACCAACAAACATTGGAAAGAGACAACATGTAGGTTGATTGGGATAGGTTGTGAGGGGATCTAGACAAGACATAGGTGAAGAGGGACATCCACTACATCCTAGTGGCATAGCGTGATTAGGTTTAGGGTACTCTAGATATTGAGAGGTTAGAGAGGATAGCCGAGCTAGTTAGATAGAGTGAGGAAAGAGTTATCAATAGCCAAAGCACATGGAGTAAGGGATGGGGGGGAGAGAGGCATAGTGTACAACAAAGAGAGATGTAGCCATGGGAGAGAGGGATGCAACCAATGTACAACTCCAATAGATCCAATGTGATTTATAGCATATTGAAGCAAAGAGGGATTCTACAAGGTAGGTTGGAAAGGGGATAGGGCCTTTGGTGGATCAATCATTTAGAATGACCTAGGAGGTCAAGTACTATAGAGGTTTATATTAGTAGGTTATTCTAGTAGATTAGAGGGTGTCATTCATATCAACTAGATCAACCAGGTTTGGTTGGTCAAGTAGGGTAGGCTTGATGTTAGTGGGAGAGCCCTAAGTTCATCCTCTTAGGGGTTTTGATGAGGGTTTTAGCCAAAGTGGGGCATGGATTTTGTACTAGTTCATTCTTTACGTACTTTTTTCCTAACTCCTTTGAGAAAATTGTATGATGACACATGTATTGGCGAGACATTATTTTATGTGTATATATGATATAATTTGGTGGTGGCATGGTGTTATATGATATTATTTGTTGTGTATTTAACGGTGTGATGCATATATTTGATTATGATTCTGTTATGCACATAATTATGTAATGTCCCCTTTTGGGATTGCCCTAGATCTTGCCCTTACTATTATCAATTTTGTTAGCTTCCTCTCTTTATTAATTCTGAAATCAATTATGAAGTTTGATGCTCCCTTGAATGGATTGATTTATCTTCTTGATGGTTCCATTTATACTTTCATACTTTATTGAGGAGACACATCCCTTTGAAAAGATACACCCTTTTTAAGGATCATATCTCCTCATTGCTTGCCTTATCATTCAAATCAGATTTGCACTTTTGATTATAAATTAAATGTTGTTTCCTTTTATTCCCTTCCTCTTTTATTCATCCTCTCTAATTGAATTTGTCTTCCCTCTTATATCTTAAGTGAGGAGGAGTCACACCTCTTCATTATTTCTGCCCTTTGAGAGAGTCACAACCTTTCATAATTATTACCTTTTGAAAGAGTCACAACCCTTCATTATTTCTGCCTTTTTGACAGAATCACTTCCTTGTTTCCTTCCCATTCCTTCTTAACAATATTGAAAGACTAAATGAATTCAACCACAAAACCCTAACCTAACAACAACAAAGATCCACCATAACATATGAAGATTACCTAAGACAATGCAAATCAAACGAAATCACAAAGATTATACCATCACATGTCCAATAAGGTTTGGATCTCCATTCTTCCTATCTCCATTGATCTTGCTTGATATATTTGCTCTCAGGTTTTATGTGCACAAGAGCTCAACAAAGAACAAAAATGTGGTTGCAAGTAGGATCGCATATGAAAGTTCAAAGGCGTAGTCGGGGTTGAATGCATAGTGAGAGTTTGATAATGAAGGAAGCATCTCCTTATATAGAAGGCACTATAAGAAATGGAGGGATAAGATTGAGAGGTGTAAAAGAGGTCGGCTATGATTAGAGGGTAGGTAGAGAAAATAATAAAATAATGAAAGGGTAGGTAGTGTATGAATTAAGAGATGAATGACATGTGTCATGGGTAGAAAAGGTTAATGAATTAATTAAATAAATAAAGATTTATTTAATTAATAGAAGAAGTGGGATCAATTAAATAAATAAAATATTTATTTAATTTAGGAAAAGGGTAATTTAAATAAATAAATGTATTTATTTAAATGAGAAATAAGGCTAGAAGAGGATAAATGAATTAATTAAATAAATAAAGATTTATTTAATTAATAGAAGAATTAGGCTAAAATAATTAAATAAATAAAGATATTTATTTAATTAGACATGACAATTTTAGGTGTCTACATTTTGCCCCTCTTTGAGACAATGCAGCTTGTTGCATTGTTTCAAAGAAGATAAGATGAACTGATACAAAGTTGCCCCAAGATGGGAATGATATGCCCCTTTGAGAGATTGAATGAAAATGTCTGAAAAGATCGCAAACAATCTCTCGATAAGAAAGAATGGCTAGAATGGACTGACCGGATAGGATAGAGTGACAGAGTCACGAGATAAAGAAGACTGACTCGGGAGACGATGGCTAGGGCTAGGGCTAGGGCTAGGGTAGTCTATAAGTTAGACCACGAGGGGAATACATCCTCATTGTCATCCACACATCCAAGAGATCAGAGTGCAGAGAGAGAATAGAGCAGCAGCAGTCAGCAGCGATGGCATTGGTGCATAGATTTGATCGCGTTCGCCGATTTCAGAGGCCAACAGATGCAGGAGAGCCGAAAAGTATCGCAAAACCTCCTTGTACTTTGTTCTAATAAATGTTGTCATTAATGCATCTTAGGTAGCGCAATAAATGCATTTTAGAATATGTCAAACAAGGTCGAAAAACGCTTAGGCGCGTTTGTGCCTTATGTAAGTGCATTTATGTCTCCTAGGTTAAATCGACAGTTCTGTGATGAACATACGCTGTCGATTGGATAAGCTGCTGAGAGGATACACTCAAGAAGGTCCTCTAAGGAAGACTAAAATAGCAAATAGGGCCAGGATTGACAATTCTGTGATAGAACATACATTGCCAATTAGGAAATTAATTAAGAGGATACACTCAAGCAGAGGCCCTAGGATAAGATAGATTAAGGCACTTTGTGATGAACAAGGAGTACCAAGACAAAGTACTTTGTGATGAATAGGGAGTACTAAAAAAAAGAGCAGCACTTTGTGATGAACAGGGAGTGCAAAACACGTAGTACTTTGTGATGAACAGGGAGTACCACTAGGATAGAAGCAACACTTTGTGATGAACAGTGAGTGTCACTAGGATAGATAGCAACACTTTGTGATGAACAATGAGTGTCACTTTGATTGACATGATTGCTTTGCTTGACTGCAGGAGTACTTGCCTATGCTGAAGTCACGGGAGAGATTCCCATCGACTCAGAGGTTACGACCAGAGTTGACATTCGAGGACAGGGCTGCTATTGAGGTTATGGGTTTGAGATACATTCTGTATGTGCCTGAGTTTCGGGCGAACATGGGTTTGCTGACTGCGCTTGCTAAGAGGTGGCATTCTGAGACATGCACTTTTCATTTGCCGAAGAGTGAGATGACAGTCACCTTGGAGGATGTGTACAGGATATTGAGGATACCGATCGATGGGGAGTTGATACCCTATGATCGAGATGGAGACAGGGAGGCCCTGAGACGAGTGTTCCAGGATCCGGGACTGGAGATGAGGGCCAGACACGTGGCATGGGACATGATGACAGCGACAGGACTGGCACTACCAGCAATGTTAGGAGGAGTGATCAGTGGGTTCCTCTGTCCGAATAGGGCAACACGAGGGTTGGCTATGTAGCCATATGTATTTTGACATCATTGTATCATGACACTTATGATTTTTGATATATGAGATGATTCATCTTTGCGGCAGCTATATGCATGTGTACCTATGTGATGTATGTTTCTATGTGATGCTTATGATATGGATGCAAATATGTACATGAGGAAATGCAATTTTTTTGTTCTTTTATGTTTTTAATATGTTATGCATGATGCAAATGTGAATGTATGAAATGTAGATGAATATGATATTGCAGATAACTATTTACATGATGAGAATGTAAAATGTGCTAACATGTGTTTTGTGCAGGATGTGATGCAATTGTGATATCTATATGTATGTATGAAATGCTTATATATGGTAATGCAGGTGCAAACTACATGAAATGCAAATATTTTTGGCGTGTCATTATACTCAGTCATGTGATAGTGGGCTACACAGACTCAAGAAGGATGATGGAAGTCAATCAAGAATTGGGGATGGAAGATAGAAGATATGGAAGTGAAAAGAGCTTCTTGTGCGTTATCATCATTGAGCTTTATTATGGCAAAATAGGTTATGACAATCGAGGCATATGTTTGACCCAGAAAGTCATTGTACCCGTTTGCATAGAGATAAGACAGTTGCAAACAAGGAATGCCCCAGTTCATACTAGACTCTCAGTGTCCTCATATCCTTGGACAAGTCATAGCATTACTAAGAGACAATCCATAAACAACAAAGAAAAATAGGTGACGATACCCCATCCTCGCCTTTCTAGTCAAAGACATCCTGGAGATAGAATCTCTAGTCAGAGACATCCTGGAAAAGCTAAAAGACATGTCACCAAAAGATAAAATCAAAATAACACCAAGACTCGACACCAGCATCCATTGTAGTCCTCAAGTTTAGTGTCTCTTGTCACTTGTATAAGTCTTATTTGATTGTGGTCACAATGTTTACTTTCACAAAAATGATAGATAGCACTGAACCATAATGTTGTCTGAGTCTGTTGAAAGATTTGATTTGTTGAAGTCCATTGTTGCTGCTGTGTCTCATCTGAAACTGATACTTTATTGCAGAGAAGACAAAACTTTATTGCGAATCTGTGATGCAGATGTTGCTTTATTGCGGATTGTGTGCGGATAGACTGAAGAAAAGTGGAAGAAACTGTACTCCTCAAAACATGTTATGCTTCTTAGTTTCACACCCATTACTAGACGTAGGATTTGCCTTAGCCACAGATAGGAGCTGATTTATTATGGATGGAAAGGGATGAAAATGAATGTTTATTATGAATGGCGAACCAATCTTGGGTAGATCAATAACAAGCCACGATGGGAGTGGATAAGTTTATTATGGATGAATAGGATGTGAGTGTGTGCAAAGTGAAAGGATGAAATGGAATCCTGAAGGAGGGACGAGCAATGTCTCTATGCATGGCGTCGGTGACCTGGTTTTCACCATGGTACTTGCCCAGGGCGCCACCGAAGTGGTTTTCACCGTTGGACGAAATGCTTTTCTGTTTTTCAATTTTTATTTTTATTTTTTTGTGTCACAAGGCGCCTGTTTGCGAGGTTTTCACCAAGTAACGATTTTTTATGTTTTTATGATTTTTTTGTATTTTTGAATTTTTTTTGTATTTTTGAATTAGGATATTCTGAAGAGCTATGTGTAAAACCTGCAAAGGTGCATGATGTTGATAGGATCCTCCAAAGGTTCACCCTTTGTGGTTGAGAGCTGATATGCATCGGATCCATAAACTGTTGTGATGATGTAAGGACCAAGCCAGTTTGGTTTGAATTTGCCCTTCTTCTCTCTGTCTTGCTGATTTTTAGGATTTTCTCTGAGAACCAAGGCACCCACCTCAAATGTGTGAGGCTTAACCTTATGATTGTAACTGCAACGTTCCTTGACTAAATGATGTGTATCTCGAGTGACTGTCTTCCTTGATGAAGAAACTGAGATAGAATTACTAGTGTGTGGACTACACAGGCCCGTATGCGTGTCACCTAAAGAAGTTTGGGCATCACTGATAACAAAGTCCTTCAAGGAAGCTCCATTAAAGGTCCATGATGTATCACCAGAAGGGAAAGGATGTGCGGAACAAGTGAATGAATGATGAAGGCTTATGATTGCGAAAAGAAGTGAAAGTAGGATAGCATGATGGAGACTTAGGATCAACAAGTATGCTTTTTGACTTAAAATTTTAGAACTTTTGCCCCCAGTTATTTTGATATTAGGGGAGATCAACTCTTTTTCTTTTTGCTTCATAGGATTTTTATCCTTGCCTTTGATTTTTTCAGAGTTCAATAGCTTTTGATTTTGATTTGTACTAAAGGACTTCTCTTTAGTTTTGACTTTTAGATTTATTTTTTCAAAGCTTGATTCTTGATCCCCAATGAATAAGGGCTTTTGTAATTCTTGTTGATCCAAGTTTGGGAGAGGAATGGAAATGGAATGAGTGGATGAAATGGTAAGGCTATGTGAGTTCTCAAGAGGGTTGGCGATACACTCAATAGATTCTTTGTTGGAACTACTCTTAGGACTATTGATACCAAGAGGTGCTTGCACCACTGGAGGAGATTTGCATTCAGACTTAGTAGCCACAACACTAGGTGGTTCACACCCAATTCCTTGGTATTGGAAGTTGCTTGTAGACTGTTCCTGTTGACTGAATACCTTAGGAGATAGTGGGAGTTGATCAACATGAAAGATATACTCACCACATCCCAGATCTTTAAACTTGAATTTTTCTTTGATCTCTACTTGTTTTGATGTAGAAGCTTTCAAGGATTCTGGATCCACATATGCTGATGAAGGAATAGCCTCTTGATTGGATGGAATTGTTATTTCTGATCTATCTTGCAGGTTATTGTAATATATAAATGGATTTGGGTCAGCTTTGACGGTCACTTCAACTCCATTGTGTGGAAACTTGATGCATCGATGATATGTAGATGGGACTGCGCTCATTTCATGAATCCATGGGTGTCCCAAGAGTTTGTTGTATGTGAGATCGAGGTCTAGGACTTGACAAACCACATCCTTTGTAACCGGCCCAACTCGGAGAGGCAAGGTGACCGTGCCTTTGGATGAACGCTCTTCATCATCATATGCTTTGATGGTAATTTTGTTTGTAGAATTTACAACTTTGTCAGAATATCCCAATTGTTTAATAGTGCTCAATGTACAAATGTTCAGACCTTCTCCTCCATCTATCAGGACTCGTTTTATTCAATGTTTGTGTATGAAGGCTTCAATGTGTAGTGGTGCATTATGTGGCTGGCTCACGGAGGCATCGTCAGCTTCTGTGAATGTAAGGGAGTGTGGAACGGAAAGGTATCCCACCATGGCTTGAAACTGGTCCACGTTCAGATCAGTAGGAGCAGAAATGTCTCTCAATATTTTGTCAAGAATAGCTTTATGTGTGGGGGATATGTGTAGGAGCTCAAGGATGGAGATGACCACGAGTGTCTTCCCTAACTGTTCTACAAGGTCATACTTAGGCTTGGTTGATGAGGAAGTGGTGTTTTTGGCTGGAGCACCTTGCAAAGTGAATTTACCTTGACGGGTTGTAACATGATATTTAGAGGTATGTTTGAAAAAAGATCCAATGCCTTTTAGGACAATCTTGGGTCTTTGGGTAGAATTCTTAGGTGTTTTGTCCTTGATGATAATGGTAGAGACATAATTATCCATTGAAATGTGATTGATAGTTGAATCATAGTTATAGGATGCTCTTGTATAGTTGGTTTGGTCATCTGTGGTTGCAACTTTTCCTTTGTCATGTTTTGGGAATGGTTCCTTAAACATCTCATGTTCTTGATTGGATGAGTGTCCCTCGATCTCAATGTCACCTCTATCAATAAGATCTTGTATGATGTTCTTCAGTCAATGACAATTTCCTGTTTTATGACCCTTTCTCTTATGAAATTCACAATATTCATCATCATTCCACCAATTTGGTTTAACCTTTGGTTCATATGGAGGAAAATCTGGAATTGTGATTACTTTGTTTGCCACTAGCTTCTTGAAAACTAACTCAAGTGGTTCTCCCAATGGGGTGTACTTCTTTCGTGATCTAGAAGTTGTTTGAGTATTCACTTGATTTTTTGTAGAGCTTAATCCCGAAAAAATGATTTTGGGTCGCACTGTATTGGCATCAACAACACCATCATTGACTGTGTTCTTGTTTTTGTTCCAAAATCTTGGCTTATCTTTTCCCTTAAAGTCCTCTCTGTTTTCTTTGAATATTTTGATGACTCCTTGCTCAATTAGGACCTTTTCTGTCGCTAATCCTTTTTCAATGACGTCCTTGAAGGTGGACAAACAAGCTTTCCTTAGATCATAGCCAATATCTTTGTTAACATTCTGGGTGAACATCTCTACCATTTGTTTTTGTGGAATTTCACAAGAGCATCTGCTAGCTAGATTCCTCCATCTTTGTAAAAATGATGAAAAAGACTCTCCATCTTTTTGCTTGGTGTTGCACAAAGTAGTGACTGATATGTCTGTCTCTATGTTGTAGGAGAAATGTTGGATAAATGCCTCTGCTAAGTCACCCCATGACTTAATTCCAGGTGGAAGTTGGGAGAACCATTCCATAGCTTGATCACCTAAGCTCTGTGGGAATAATCTCATCAAATATGTCTCTTCTGCTGCTACCTCAATGCAAGCTATGAAAAATTGTCTTATATGTGCCTTAGGATCCCCTTTTCCTCTATACTTATCAAACTTAGGCCTCACGAAATGTGTAGGAAAAGGAGGCATTGAAATGCTCTTGTCAAATGGATAAGGACATATGTCTCTCATTGTGTAAGTTGGCTTCAGTGTGTTTATGTCCTCCATTTTCTTTTTTAAGTCCTTGATTTGTTGTTCCAAATTATTCTTAAGTGGAGACGGACTTCTTGGACCATACCCCATGCCTGAACCAATGTGTGGAGGAGCATGTTGCATATATGAATGATATTGATCATACACATGTTCATATGGAGGAGGTCTATAGTGATGTTGCGTATATGGACCACTTGGTATAGAGTCATGTTGAGGAATGGAATATCTGCTTTGTCCATGTATACCATACTCTACAGTTATGTCATGAGTTTGTTCTAATGTGCTGCCCCCAAATTTGACACGGGGTTTCCTTGTGTCCAAATTTTGAGCATGCCTTTGGATATCCAATTGCTTTGGTGGTTGGTCCTTAGCATTGGTATGTGACTGAGTATATTTTTCTGCATAAGACTTCCATAATGGTCTGCGAAGGTGAGTATCATATGCTTGACCATGTGTATGTGGGACCTCTGGTTTTTGAAACAAAGATGATGGTGATTCAGGCACAAGATGTGGTCCTCTATTGCCTCCACTATTAGGCCTCCTTTGATCCATGTTGAGGTGAGGTTGTTGCAAAGGTCGATTTTCCATTATTTGAGACATGTCAAAATCATGAGGGATCTTGGCTCCACTTTGTGCCATCATTTGTAAGAAATATTGTCTATCCCTCCTCATTATTTCCTCAACCAATCGATTGAAACGGGGATCCATAATGGAGTCTTCCACTTCTGCTGAATGTATTGAAATGTTGTCCATATTGTCATTGTGTGTATCATTGTTGTTTGTAGTGTCCATGTTCTCAATATTTGGAATGTTTCTATAGGCATCCATGTCAGGTAATGTAGTATGATTAGAATTGAAAAAGATATCATTGTCATACTCATAGGAACTCATGTTTGCAGACTCTTGAGCCTCTTTAGCTTCTCTCCTAGATTTTTGAGAACGGGTTTCAACCATGAACTAGGTATTGACCAAGATGTGTGAGACTAGATGAAAATGGAAAGAGTATGGAAGACCAAGAGTTTGGATGGAATGTAAATGAATCTGAGGTGTACTTGCAATGTCCAAAGTGTAAGACCAAGTATGTATGTAGTAGAGTAGGTGTGACTTCCAAAGAGATGATAATTTCTCTTGATGAGGTAAGTTGACTTTGACTCTAAGTAAGACCAAATGAGACCCAAAGGTGATAGACATTGATGAGGGAACACTTAGCAAAATGTTGTTGTATGTAGTGTGTTGACAAAGTATGATGAGGACAAGCAAGTGACCTTTTGACTCAAGTTTAGACAAATGTGAATGCAATGTAAGGTGTAAAGCAATGATGGACTTTGTGAGAACCAAAGATAGGTTGAATGCTAGATGAAAACCTGAAGAGATAGCTTAGGAAGCTCAAGAATTCCGAAACTGATTGCTCTTGTTTGTTGGACTGTAAATTTTTCCAATTTGTGAAGTTGTTGTTGTGACCAAATCTGAATTTTTTTGACTGTTTTTCGTGACAAGAGGACACAATGATGGTGAAGACTCAATGTTTGCAAGTGTTTAGACTCAAAAATGACTCAAAGAAAAGTGTATTGTTTGATGTAAAATTTATTTTGCATACACTTGAAGACACAAAAGACATAATGTTTTAATGTTTGGTCTTGAATGTTTGATAGTTCAAAATAAGACAAGCACAATTCTTATGGTTGGCCAGGACAATAGTTGTTGATCCCACATGGAGTTTCCCCTGAGGCTACGCTATTCAGAGAAGATACTTAGATGCTTGACCCTACTGGCTCCACCCTCGACACTCACTGCTCGGGGCAGCCAAGCATCAGTCCCCACGAAAACTCCCCGTGGAGAACTTTGTATCTCTACTAAGAATCGTATGTGTGTGGGCCGCTACCAGAGGTCCGACCTCCTGCCCCAACAACTAGAAGGATTTTGGCTTCTAAAACAAAAAGGTGCTAGTAAGGGCATCTGCTTGTGTGGCCATACATGCGGCACTTTCAGCTCTATAAATACAGAAGGCTCCCAGCCGGTAGGGGTTACGCCCTACAAATGATCAAATAAATTTGATCAAATGGGTTTATGGGGAGACATAGTGTTGGTATGAACTAATCAGCACATGTTATCCATAGTTTTCACCATGAATGCAGTTATTTATAGTGGTTTGGAAGAAGATGACTTTTCTTTTGCTACCACTTGGGTCGTTCTCTCCTCACTAGTATTCCTAATGACCACACGGGGAGACAGACCCTCTAAATATTAAACAAAAAGAGCCTATTGCTCAAGACACAAAAGACAATGGTTCAATTTTAGTGCACCAATTGAAGTGTTTGCTAATCTATGAAAACAAGGCACACAATGAAAGATCAAAAACCCTTGCTAAGATCTTGCAACAAAGATTCATTAGTAGTTTGGATTTGTTTCAAATGATCACCCCTTCCTGCAAGCACACAAGTTAGGTAAATTTTAGATCCAAAAGACTTTGTGAAAATAGGGGCCTTCAACAAAATGATTTTGCTTTTTGTTGACCAATTCAAAGATCTGATTCATCATTAAAAAAAGAACACCTGTAAAATTTCAAGAGATTTCCAGAAATGTAAGAAAATCCAAAAAATTTGCTAATTTGCTCCAAAAATTATTTTTTTTATGAAAAATCATAAAAAATTCATATAAAATGCAAACTCAATCCAATAAATTTGAATTTTTTACTGGAGAGTCCTGATGGTCTTCCAAACTTGCATAAAAAAAATTTCGCAACAAATCCAAGCAGTTTGTGAGATATGAATAAAATAATGTAAAACCCTAATTTTCAAAGATCTGATTTTTGAGGAATGATTTTGCATCAAATTTAAAATCACAAAGAACAGATCCTATGTATAATTCTAAGAGATTTCCACAAATGTAAGAAAATCTGAAAAATTCGCTAATTTTCTCTCAAAATTAATTTTTAATGAAAAATCATAAATAATTCATATAAAATAAAAAATTGATCAAAAAAATCTGAAATTTTTACTGAACACCTTTGATAATTTTCTTGACTTGCAAAAAAAAATTAATACCAAAATTCGAAGCTGTTTGTGAGATCTGATCAAAATAAGAAAAAACCCTAATTTTTAAAGATCCGATTTTTAGGGAAATATTTTGCATCAAAATTAAAATTACAAAGAACAGATCTTGTGTATAATTATGAGATATTTCCAAAAATGTAATAAAATCCAAAAAATTCGCTAATTTGCTCTCAAATTTTATTTTTTTATGAAAACTCATAAAAAAATCATGGAAAATGCAAATGTGCTCCAAAAATTCTGAATTTTGGATTGAGAGCTTTTCCTACTATCCTCAACCTACAAACACAATTTGGTACAAAATTTCCAAGCCGTTTGTGAGATATGATCAAATCTCTCGAAGATCTTGATCTTGTGTCCAAAACCCTAGCTGCACAAGGTTATTCTCCAAATTGTTTTACAAAACAACAATATAGGGTTAGAAAAACCTGCAAAAAACATAGATCTAACAAAAATCCATGTCCCACGGGTGTGCCAAAATGTTTATGGTGAAAGTGGATTAACAATATTGAAAGACTAAATGAATTCAACCACAAAACCCTAGCCTAACAACAACAAAGATCCACCATAACATATGAAGATTACCTAAGACAATGCAAATCAAACGAAATCACAAAGATTATACCATCACATGTCCAATAGGGTTTGGATCTCCATTCTTCCTATCTCCATTGATCTTGCTTGATATATTTGCTCTCAGGTTTTTTGTGCACAGGAGCTCAACAAAGAACAAAAATGTGGTTGTAAGTAGGATCGCATATGAAAGTTCAAAGGCGTAGTCGAGGTTGAATGCATAGTGAGAGTTTGATAATGAAGGAAACATCTCCTTATATAGAAGGCACTATGAGAAATGGAGGGATAAGATTGAGAGGTGTAAAAGAGGTCGGCTATGATAAGAGGGTAGGTAGAGAAAATAATAAAATAATGAAAGGGTAGGTAGTGTATGAATTAAGAGATGAATGACATGTGTCATGGGTAGAAAAGGTTAATGAATTAATTAAATAAATAAAGATTTATTTAATTAATAGAAGAAGTGAGATCAATTAAATAAATAAAATATTTATTTAATTTAGGAAAAGGGTAATTTAAATAAATAAATGTATTTATTTAAATGAGAAACAAGGCTAGAAGAGGATAAATGAATTAATTAAATAAATAAATAATTATTTAATTAATAGAAGAATTAGGCTAAAATAATTAAATGAATAAAAATATTTATTTAATTAGACATGACAATTTTAGGTGTCTACAATTACCTTTTGAAAGAGTCACAACCCTTCATTATTTCTGCCTTTTTGACAGAATCACTTCCTTGTTTCCTTCCCATTCCTTCTTCTTCCATTTAACTTTTCTTTATTACTATTCTCCATTCCTTTTCTTTCCTTCCTCCTTGTCCTCTTTAAAATGATCTCTTCTCCCTTTTATATCTCATGTTTGAAGGAGTCACAACTCTTTATATCATGCCTCTTGATTTTTCATTAAACTTAAATAGCTTTTAATTATAGTATATTATATTTTATTATTTATTTGTTTGTTTGTTTATTTTTTTATATTTTATATCAATTATTATTATTTATTCTTAAATCTTATTTCAAAAAAGGGACATTATAGTCCACCTCGCCCAAGATTGCTTGTCCTCAAGCAATGTCAATTTTAATCTTATCAACCAAATTCTTTGCCAATATGAAGGATCTTAAATCAACCTTTGTATATTTGTAATCCTTAGTTACTCCATATAATATAATTAGCTTTAGTAACCCTAGTATTACCCTAAGTTGCAAATTTGAACTAAAACTCGCAACAACATAATCTAGAGTTAGAAATTGGCAAGGTTCAAGAATTAAGATGAGTCTTCCATATATTAATTAGAAGCATGACACACATCTATGACCTTAAATAATTCTTATTTATTCTCATATTTAAGATCAACCAAAAACATAAATCTCATGATGATAGGAATATGTTTACAATAATCATTGGGGTAGACATACTGGAAAACATCAGGTATGAACCAAACATAGAGCATACACATAAAAATATGAAGTATACACATGTGTATATGCAAACATAGAGTATACATGCAAATACACGTATCGTTAGATCCCTTCTCATTGACTAAAATTCATCCATTGATTTATTTTTACCCTGCAGACTGGTAGGATCAAAGAAGAAAGAAATAAGATTTTGGATCTGCAAAAGGCAAGTGCATCAAAAGGTTTGTTAGGGGCTAAGAAGGGGGCCTAATCCCACCTTACTACTCCCATGAGCTAGTAAGGGGGCCTAATCCCACCTTGTTGTTTATAAGCCACATAGAGCCAAAAAGAGGGCCTAACCCTGCCTTTTTGCTCCCATGAGTCGAGAAGGTAGCCTAACCCACCTTGCTGCCCATAAGCCATTTAGAGCCAAAAAGAGGGCCTATCCTTGCCTTTCTGCTCCCATGAGACAGGAAGGGAGCCTAACCCCACCTTGCTACTCATAAGCCATTTAGAGCTAGAAAGAGGGCCTAACTCACCTTTCTACTCCCATGAGATGGGAAGGGGGCCTAATCCCACCTTGTTGCTCATAAGCCATTTAGAGCCAGAAGGAGGGCCTAACCCTACCCTTTTTCTCCCATGAAGGTCCTCAATTCGTTGACCATTTGTTCGCTCATTGCGTTGTTGGTGGATGCAAGTTTCTTCCTTTCTCATCCAAGGCCCTTTGAGCCCTTTGGATAGGTTGCATCAACTATCCTCTGTCCCTCAGGTTGACAAGAATGGTGCTCTGATACCAATTGTAATGTCCCCTTTTGGGATTGTCCTATATCTTTCCCTTACTATTATCAAGTCTGTTGGCTTCCTCTCTTTATTAATTCTAAAATAGGTTATGAAATTCGATGCTCCCTTGAATGAATCAATTAATCTTCTTGATGGTTCCATTTATACTTTCACAATTTATTAAGGAGACACATCCCTTTGAAAAGAGAGACTCATTTTAAGGGTCATATTCCTCATTGTTCGCCTTATCATTCAAATTAGATCTGCACTTCTAATTGTGTGAGGGGAAAATGTGTGTGCTAAACTAAACGATTGAAATAACGAAGAAAACAACCAAACAAGCCATTTAACTCAACACTTCGAGATAATAATATTAAAATCAAAACGAAGAATACAAATGACAAGCAATGCAAACCAATATCCTCGCTTTGATTCGATTATTCCAAGATTTGATGTGTGCTCATGACGTCAACGGATGTTTGATTATGCTCCATGATTGTTGATGAAAATGATAATGGATGTGATAATGTAAATATGGGAGTGAGTAATGATTCCGACAGAGTGACAATATGATTGTATGAAGGTGGATCCTTTGCATAGGAAATGGAGGGTTTATATAGAGGATGGGAGGAAGGAGAGGGGGTGTGAAGAGGAGACACTTGTCCTCAAAGGGGACAAGTGGCTCAACTAGAGGGAAGGAGGTGACATGTGTCCCATGTGTCCTTAGGGACACATGCCCATTTTGGGCAAAGCCACCTAAAATAAGATATTTTCCCCAAAAATGGGGAAAAGAGGTTAGGATGTGCACATATGGAGGTTTGGAGGATGACTAGGTTGGGGGGGGGTTAGGATAGATAGGGTTGGTTGGGAGGTTTGGAGGATGACTAGGTTAGGGGTGGTTAGGACCCTAGGGCTAGGTTAGATGGGGGGTTAAGGTTAGGAGCCATGTGCTCAAATAGGATTTGAGTCTAATTAATTAATTGCATTATTTAATTCATGGGGGTTTTGGATAAAGGGACATTTAATTAATTAAAGGCAATTAATCAAATGGGATGGCAAAAAAGAGATTAATTAACTAGGTTAATTAATTAGGAGGAAATGGATTGGGGGTTAATTAATTAATTAGAAGAATAGGATTGGAGATTAATTAATTGGAAGAATGGGAAAGGAAAATTAATTAATTAGAATAATAGGATTTAAATTTGATTAAATTAATTAACCAAATTTAGGTGTCTACATTTTGCCCCTCTTTGTGGTGGCACTAAAATAGCATCGGTGCGAAGAAAAATAAAACACCTGAGAGCGAGGAAGCGAAAAAAATCCTCAGGCTCGACTAAGAACGGAGGATGAGGGAAGGGGTGCCCCCTTGAGAGGGTGCACTGGAAAAAGGAGTTTGAGTGACGTCTCAAAAAAGACATTGCTCCAGCCAACAGAAAGAAACGGGGTGAAAAACCGAAACAACAGGTGAAAAATGACACCCCAAAAGGAGGTCTGGGGAATTGTTTACTAATTTTGAAAAAAAAAATCCCACTTCTCAGTGAAACTAGGGTTCGGGGTGAAGAAACCGAGGGAGCCGACAGAGAACAACCCTCACAGAATGGGGACACTGCTAGCAAGTGCAGGGGCTCCACCCCACGTCGTGGGGGCACAACCCCACAAACACAGGGATACAACCCCACAAACACGAGGGCGCCACCCCGCAAGCGTGGGGGCGCAACCTCGCCGGTGTGGGGGCGCAACCCTGCGAACGAAGGGCCCAACAAAATAAAAGAAAAGAAAAGAAGGGAAAAAGTAATGAAAAAAAGAAACGAGCGGGGAATCAAAGAGAGTTTTTGTGGGCAGATGCGGTCCCACAAAAGGGACTGCTAGACAGGCCGACGAAAAACACCTATTCACCGAAGAAGGGAAAGAAAGTCACCAAAAAGGCAAACGGGGGGTTGGGGAAAGGAAAGGAAAAATGACTGACAAGATGTTGATGGCAAGGGAATGTCTGCACATCCCAAAAAGGAAGGGAGGGAGCAAATGCAAAAGGAGATGCGATGGATATGGGGAAAGATATAGATGAAATGATCATGGAGTGTGAGAACCTACGAAAAGGGACGACATGTACTGAGCACTTATTTTGATATACCATTGTCTATGAGTCAACCAAGGTATAGAGAACCAAGGTGGAATTTCACAACCAATGCATGGACTGACATGAATAAACAGACACACAAGCTAATCTAGCACCACACAGAGTTATAGAGACCCTGTAGGCAACGGTGCTAGAAGAAACCCAAATAGAAGATATGCCCCAATGTAACATGAGATAATAGAGACCTCATGAGGGTACAACAATTGCACATCCAAAAGACACGCCAAGCAAAACCAAAAGCAACAAGATCACATCCTAAGCCTTGTTATTTCTAGTGCACCATGATATAAAAGATCGTAGCAACCAAGAGGAAACAGAGCCCTCAGAAGCTTAAAAAGATAAACAAAGATAAAAAAGAATCAAAGCCAACACGAGGGCCTCAAATATCTTTTGCCAATTGGATGGCCAATGGGATGAGGATTTGATGATGTCTGACTTGAGGAAGGATACATCCTGCGCAAATAGATGATCGATGTTGGTGAGTAGGATACATCTCAGAACAACACCAGGATAAAATATTGATGATGGGATGACAAAAGGTATCTGATACGATCATGATGACAAAGATGATCTAGGATGATTGTTGAAGAACTAGCTGATAGGATATGATCTCAAGGGCTAGGATCGACAAATGCCTATGTACAATGACACCTATATACAAGATGCACAAGAGATATGGATGATGGAAGAAGACATCAGGACATGCATGATTTTTCCATGGTAAAGAGGAAAAGCACTGAGAGATTGATGATGATGATTGGGAAGGATACATCCTGATGATGATGAGAAGACTGCGATCAAGGCTTGAGAACAAGACCAAGGATGCGATTGGATGAGCTGATGGATGGTATCGAATAACTAAGGAATATGGATAGGATTTGCATGATATGATGGATTGTGAGGAGAAGATGGATCGAGGGAATGTGGGTACCATGGGATACCACACTGAAAAGATGCAGATGCGATGGAAATTCAGATGAGAGGTAGCCTAGAGCTAGATACCAATGATAAGGGATGAAAGAGGTAGATGCAATGATATGAGAGGAGGGATGAAAGGATGAACGATATGATGAAAAAGATGGAGATGGTAGCACTATGGAAGTGGTTGGGAGATGAAAGGATGAGGGATGAAGGGATGATTGGGAGAGGAACATGTTATGGATGAAGGAATGGATGAACTAGGAGGTCCAAGGATGGGTGGATGGATGAATAAGATAAGATAGGGAGGAATTTGGAGATAAGGATTGGTGGATGGATCAGGTTGTGGATAAATGGATAGAGGAACTATAAGATAAGGATTGGTGAATGAAAGGATATGATAAGATGACTGACAAGAGGATAGGAAGTTGAGGAATGTGGATGAAAGATATGGTGATAAATGGATAAGGACCATGATGGGAATTTTCTGATTTTTTTAATATTTTTTGGTATTTTTCAATTTTGGGAGGAAACTTATGGATGGAGAGGCAGGAGGATAAATGGATTCAGAAGATAGGTGATAAGGGATATGGATGGAGGACTCAAGCATCAAGTTTCATATCAAGGTAATAGGAGTCCATTTGGAGTGATCACTGAATGTTGGTACAACTTTATTAGGAAGGAGTGGATTATGCAAAGGATTGGATTAGATGGTTTTGATGGGGAATGTATGAATGGTAGTGGCAGGTGTTTGGATGGAATGAGGAAAATTGAGCATGATGGGGGGATTTTGTCAGAACCAACATTGGCACATGTTGCAGAGGATGTGAGATGAGTGGAGGAGAGATGGATGTAGCATGTGGATATGATGGAGGAATTGTGATAGGTAGCTTTGGGACATATGGACCCAAAATAGACTTTCTAAGAGATGGAGGGGGATAATGTTTAGTTGGTGGACTAGCAACTTTAGATGCCATTAGAGATTTTTCTTTTAGATGCACTGCTTCTTTTTGCTTTGGAATCCACATTGTTTTTTCTTTTTCTTTAGTGGGCCTTTGCGGCCTTTGGGATTCATTGCATTTTTGCATCAGATTTTTCTTTGTGGGAGAATGTCTTTTTGAGTGGACATGCTCATCTTCATATTGTTGTGGATTTTTAGCTTTATGAATTTTTAATTTGGCATCCAAATTGCTACTAGTATCATTGGAAGGAGTGTGCAAACATGGAGGAGATGGAGGGAATATGGGTGAACTGATGGATGTAGGATGTTGGATGGAATGTGAGGACATGTGCCTTTGTTGATCCTAACTAGGAATGAAACGAATAGGATGTTCGTAATGGGTGATGGAGATAGTGTATTTGTGCATGGAGGGATGAGTAGGAAAAGATGGAAGATGGGATTTTGGGATATAAGGGCCCAAAATCAATTTTTCATGTGGGGAATATATGAAGGTAGATTTTAGGATATAGGGACCCAAAATGGATTTAGAGGATGAAGGAGGGAGATGGATGATTGTTTAGCTTTATATGATGGAGGAGGGGGAATGGTGATAAATGATTTGGAGGAATGATGGGAAGATGGGATGGTAGGTTTGGAAGCATACATGGATTTTGCATTAGTTGTATCTGTTAGTTCCCGAAGACAACTGAGAGGGGGGGGGGGTGAATCAGTTGTCAAATAAATTCAAATCAAAACAACTTAACCAACTTACTGCTTAATACCGGTAAACCAGTTTAACATGCCGGTAGACAATTTTAACAGTTAATTGCTATACCGGTAAGGATTAGTGCATGAAACATAAAGACAAAGTCATCCACAACACATAACACCAATATTTGTACGTGGAAACCCTATAAGGGGAAAAACCACGGTGGGAAACCTTACCCACAATCAGATGATACTACTGCAGATAGTAAGTGTACATAAATGGGGTCTGCACATGCAGAAAGGCCAAGTGCCTAGAGCTCACTGCTCAATCACAAAATGGGAGTCACACTGACTATAGTTGGATGGTTAAATCCAATAAGAATGTACTGCACAAAATAGCATCTTCATATGCTGGATTCAGTATCGGTGTAGTTTTGATTGTCTTCACAAAAACCCTCCTTCAATCTTCAAATGATGTCTGTGTATATAGCTCTGCTTATTCTCGCATATACCTTCACACAATCCTTTTTCGCATCCCACATTTGATCTTACATTTATACCATAACCGAAGACCAATTTTAGTAGGTCGGCTCTACAAGATATTACAATAAAAACATTTTACAAACAATACAATATTCGATGCAATAACCGATTCAACATGCCAGCTTAATGCATTTACAATAATAATTAATCATCTCCATAGCGTGTCGTGCTGATCTGGAAAAGATAAACCTGTCGGTGTAACCTTGGACCTATTTGTCGGTAACAACAAATATGCAAATATGAATATACCAAAAAACAAAACTCCAATCCACATGATGTTTTCGACATTACCAAGTGTTTTCCATATCATTCCAAGTGCCGGTGATCATTATATCTTGCCGGTGTACCAGATACCGGTGACTGTACATAAGTCACTTGCTTGCCGGTGAATGCTGCTGATTCTCCAAAGTGCCAGAGTTGATAAGTGTTTAGTAGGTGTTGACATCAATGACAAAACCATACCAAAATACCAACAATCTCCCCCTTTGGCATTGATGGCAACACAAGATGGAAAAACCATCAAAGTGCCAAAACAGAAATGCAAAATACCAAAAACCAACAATCTCCAAAAAGAGATCATAACCATAAATCAAAATACAGATAGAGAGAGTAATAATCTCTCCTAAACAACAATCTCTCCCCCTGGGAGCAACATGTGTTTTCCTTGTGTTTTTCAAAGTTTTTCCATACCAATCTCTCCCCCTTTGACATCAAATGCCAAAGTTACAACAAAACCAAGTTCATATACAATCAATTTAGTATACCAACTACTCCCCCTAAGAAGTAGCTTCCCATCGAAGCCGGAATAAAATATTTCTCTGTTAATTCTGTCGGTTGATGACAATCATCAACTTCCTAAGTCTCTACTGATGGGGGTATGACCCCAAGCT
The DNA here is from genome assembly GCF_030272615.1 of Cryptomeria japonica. Taxonomy (NCBI): domain Eukaryota; kingdom Viridiplantae; phylum Streptophyta; class Pinopsida; order Cupressales; family Cupressaceae; genus Cryptomeria; species Cryptomeria japonica. The sequence goes on from NC_081411.1 coordinate 653,980,348, forward strand.
GATCTTTGAGATATTCAAAAGTCTCCTTAGGTAGAGGTTTAGTAAAGATATCTGCAATCTGCTCTTTAGTATTCACATAAACCGGTTTTATTTCCTTTGCTTTAACATTTTCCCTTAGAAAATTCAGTTTGATAGAAACATGTTTGGTTTTAGAATGTAATACCAAATTCTTAGATATATCAATTGTTGCAGTGTTATCACAATAGATAGTAATAGGTTCCTTGCATTTTACCTTTATGTCTTTCAACATTTGCTTAAGCCATAGTACCTGTGTATAGTTAGTTGCTGCTGCAACATATTCTGATTCTGCTTTTGATAAATATGTACAACTTTGTTTCTTACTCAACCAAGAAACTAGTCTGTTCCCAAGAAAGAATGCTCCACCGGTGGTGCTTTTTCTATCATCCACATCTCCTGCCCAATTTGCATCTGTGTATGCACATAATTCAAAGTTTTCATCTCTAGGATACCATAATCCAAGATTTATAGTGCCTTGTAAGTATCGGAAAATCCTTTTTACTGTTGATTCATGATTTTCTTTAGGATTACTTTGAAATCTTGAAACAATACATACTGCATTCATAATATCAGGTCTGATTTGTGTCAAATACAGTAAACCTCCTATCATAGAATTGTATCTAGTTGGATTAACAGGTGTAGATTCATCCCTTTGTGATAATTTGTCATTTGTTGTCATAGGCATGCTTACCGATCTAGAGTTTTTCATCCCAAATTTCTTTAGTAACTCTTTTAAGTACTTGGATTGACTCAAGAATATACCTTTATCAATCAATGAAATCTGCAATCCTAAAAAGAATTTTATTTCTCCAATCATAGACATTTCAAATTCTTGCTGCATCTTAATAGAAAATTCTTTACACAATCCATGTTCTCCTCCAAAGATTATATCATCAACGAATACTTCTATAATCAAGATGTCATCATTAGTTACTTTATAATATAAATTGATGTCTGCATTTCCTTTAGTAAAACCAATCTTTAAAAGATACTTATCCAATCTTGCATACCAAGCTCTTGGAGCTTGCTTCAATCCATACAGAGCTTTTCTTAACCTGCAAACCATATCATTGTCATCTATCAAAGAAAATCCATCAGGTTGTTCAATGTAGACTTCCTCTTCAAGATCTCCATTCAAAAATGCACATTTAACATCCATTTGATAAACTTTGTAGTTCTTGTGTGCTGCAAAAGCCAAAAATAATCTGACTGCCTCAATTCTAGCTACCGGTGCAAAGGTTTCATTGTAATCAACTCCTTCCTTCTGAGAATATCCCTTACACACTAGTCTTTCTTTATTTCTGACAACCTTACCATCTTCATTAAGTTTGTTTCTGAATACCCATTTGGTTCCAATTACATTTTTATCTTTAGGCCAGGGAACTAATGTCCAAGTGTTATTTTTCTCAATTTGTTCTAATTCTTCTTCCATAGCTTTAATCCAAAATTTATCTTCACATGCCTCATTAACAAATGATGGTTCTATTTGAGAAATAAGACATACCTCTTCATTTGCCAATCTTCCTCTTGTCATAACTCCTTTAAATTTGATTCCAATTATCTGATCTTCAGAATGATTCAGTCTTACATACCGGGGTGTCTTTGTTTGTTGTTGTTCCTCAGTTATTGTGGAATCCTCAGATGATACCGGGGTAACTGGATCTTCATTCTATACCGGTGGATTTAGAGTAGGTTCATTTGTCAAAATTTCTGTTGCCGGTTCAGAGTCTATATACCTTGAAGTTCCTCTGAATTGTTCATCAATCTTTACATTTGTACTTTTAACAATTTTCTGCAATCTTTTGTTAAAACATCTATATGCCTTTCTCTTAGATGAATAACCAAGAATTATTCCTTCATCACTTCTAGGATCAAATTTGCCAATATACTCATCTCTTCTGATATAACATTTACTTCCAAAAATTTTGAAATACTTAAGAGTAGGAGTATTACCAAACCATAGTTCATCAGGGGTCTTACCGGTTTCACCTTTGATGTGAACTTTGTTGAATGTATAGACCATTGTACTTACTCCCTCTCTCCAATATACATGTGGTAGGTTTGCTTCTGATAACATACTTCTTACTGCATCCAAGATAGTTATGTTTTTCCTTTCAACAACTCCATTATGTCGTGGTGTCCAAGGTGCTGATAGCTGTCTTCTGATTCCATTCACTTCACAGAATGTATTGAATTCCTTAGATGTAAATTCTCCTCCTTGATATGATCTTAGACATTTGATTTTCTTACTGGTTTCATTTTCTACCATTGCTTTGAACAATTTAAACTTTCCAAGTGCTTCTGATTTTTCTCTAAGAAAAGTAACCCAGCACATTCTAGAGTAGTCATCAATGATTAGCATAAAATATCTATCACCTTGTAAGCTTTTAGTTCTAGCTGGACCACATAAATCAGTGTGAATCAAATCAAGAGCATTATTGGATTTTTCTGGGATACTTTTGAAACTAGCTCTAACTTGTTTTCCAAATTGACATTCCTTACATACTGTATTCTAAGGTTTGACAATTTTAGGTAAATCTCGAACTGCCTTAGTAGTACTGATCTTCACCATGCAATCAAAGTTTACATGACAGAGTCTCTTATGCCATAACCAACTTTCATCTATATGTGCAATCAAGCATGTCTTTTCACTGTTATTCAAATGAAATATATTAACTCTAGTATGATTACCGGTTGCAATTTCCAAACCATTTCTGTTCATGATTTTGCATTTTCTATTTTTAAATTGTAACTGAAATCCTTTCTCAACTAATTGACCAACACTCAAAAGATTATGCTTTAATCCTTCAACATAGTAAACATTGTCAGTGTTATGCTTACCATCAAGAGATATTGTACCCTTACCTTTGATGAAACAAGCTTTGTCATCTCCAAATCTCACTAAGCCTCCATTGTATTCTTGAAAGTTCAAGAATTTGCCTTTGTCTCCTGTCATATGATGTGAGCATCCTAAATCAATGATCCATTCATCCTTTACTTCAACTTTAGCTGCCAAGGCCTGTACCACCGGTTGAGCAGTAGGTGCTGGTTGATCTTTTGTTATAGAAACAAAAACCCATCCATTATCTGCTGGATCCTCTTCAGAATCATCAGTCACACCTTCATCAACAATGTAACAAGATTTGTCTTTATTCTTCTTAAATCTGTATCTCTGATATTCAGGGTTAGGCTTGTATGTTCTTCTAGCTTCATCTCTTAGTCTAGCATGTCTATCAGGGCATCTCGAAGCCATATGACCAATCTTATTGCATTTATAACATTTAAAGGGTGCTTTACCTTCATACTTACTTCCAACTGGACCTTTAGGCATTTTCCTTGCAAATAGTGCTTCAAGTTCTTCAAGTTCTTCATTTTCTTTCATGCTTTCTTCAAGTTCTCTTGCATAAAAGGCTTTCCAATTAGATTTATCAAATGATGGAGCAGATGATGTTGATGCTTTAAAGGCCAAATTTGTCTTTATAGTAGCAACAGGACCAAACTCTTCAATTTCAAAAGCTGAGAGTTTCCCAATTAATGTATCCCTAGTCACTGATGTATTAGGCATTGTTCTTAACTCATTTATAGCAGTGACTTGCATTTTATATGCCGGTGGAAATCCTCTTAAAACTTTTGAAACAATTTCATCTTCACTTAAGGTTCCTCCACAACATTTAATACCCAAAACAATCTCATTTATTCTTTCCATAAAAGCAGAAATCCTTTCATCTTTTTCCATTTTCAGATGTTCATACCTGACACGAAAGCTTTCAAGTTTTGCAATTTTGACTATGGAATCTCCTTCATTCAGTGTTTCCAAATGATCCCAAATAGCTTTAGCAGTAGACCTATCTGATAGTCCCATGATTTGTTGATCTGATAATGCGCTCAAAAGTGCTTCTCTTGCTTTGCAATCATTTTCCTCATCTTTAGTCAGGTTGGGTGGAGTGGGCTGACTCTAAGTAGGAGTAGTATAACCATTCTTTGTAACATCCCAGATGTCCTTTCCAATGCAATTTAGATGTGTCTCCATTCTGATCTTCCATATGCCATAGTTGGTTCCATCAAGTTTAGGACTGTCCTTCCTGAAATAGTTAGTAGACATTGGATCTCCTCAAGATGTTAAACTTCTGCAAAAGAGGACTAAGCTTTGATACCATTTGTTAGGCCCCAAAGACAACTGAGAGGGGGGGGGGGGGTGAATCAGTTGTCAAATAAATTCAAACCAAACCAACTTAACCAACTTACTGCTTAATACCGGTAAACCAGTTTAACATGCCGGTAGACAATTTTAACAGTTAATTGCTATACCGGTAAGGATTAGTGCATGAAACATAAAGACAAAGTCATCCACAACACATAACGCTAATATTTATACGTGTAAACCTTATAAGGGGAAAAACCATAGTGGGAAACCTTACCCACAATCAGATGATACTACTGCAGATAGTAAGTGTACATAAATGGGGTCTGCACATGCAGAAATGCCAAGCGCCTAGAGCTCACTGCTCAATCACAAAATGAGAGTCACACTGACTATAGTTGGATGGTTAAATCCAATAAGAATGTACTGCACAAAATAGCATCTTCATATGTTGGATTCAGTACCGGTGTAGTTCTGATTGTCTTCACAAAAACCCTCCTTCAATCTTCAAATAATGTCTGCATGTATAGCTCTGCTTATTCTCACATATACCTTCACACAATCCTTTTTCGCATCCCACATTTGATCTTACAAATAAGATCTTACATTTATTCCATAACCTAAGACCAATTTTAGTAGGTCGGCTCTACAAGATATTATAATAAAAACATTTTACAAACATTACAATATTCGATGCAATAACCGATTCAACATGTTGGCTTAATGCATTTACAATAATAATTAATCATCTCCATAGCATGCCATGTTGATCTGGAAAAGATAAACCTGTCGGTGTAACCCTTGACCTATTTGCCGGTAACAACAAATATGCAAATATGAATATACCAAAAAACAAAACTCCAAGACAAAGTGTCCACACGATGTCTTCGACATTACCAAGTGTTTTCCATATCATTCCAAGTGTCGGTGATCATTATATCTTGCCGGTGTACCAGATACCGGTGACTGTGCATGAGTCACTTGCTTGCCAGTGAATGTTGCTGATTCTCCAAAGTGCCAGAGTTGATAAGTGTTTAGTAGGTGTTGACATCAATGACAAAACCATACCAAAATACCAACAGTATCGACATTTTCATTTGAAGAACCTTGGTATATGTAACTGAGACCATGAGATCCTAGATGCGCTTTGACATGGATGGGCTCCAAAGTACCTTGCTCATGTAGACCTAATCCTTTACCTTTATAGTTAATTTTTTTGAGTATTTTTTATAAAGTAGGACACTTTTTCTCTGGGTAACAAGATGCAAGTCCTTTATGAGATAGAAGAAAATGGGTGGTGCATATGAGATGTTCTTTTGTTGCGAATGAAATGCCATGGACAAATGTAAGCGAACCAAGGGGATAGAGTGATGGTGGTGGGATGGTTTGGATAGGAGGAAATGGAGGATCAAGAGGTGGAGCATATGTGACAGGAGGACCTTGACTTGGCAGCAGGGATGATAGGAGATCTTGAGATGAAAGGGATGGAATAGGAGGAGCTTGATTAGGATGGAGGGATGATAAGAGATCTTGAAATGGAGGGGATGGAATTGTAGGATCTTGATTTAGATTAATAATCTTTTGAACATGCTTTGGAACAAGATCTTGGCATGAGGGGATTGGTGTGGGTGGTGTGACGAGAGGTGAGTGGGTAGACTCTTCAGAGGGAATGGAAGAAATGGTGGGAGATTCAATGACTTGGGTGGATGGACTAGATGGGAGGATGAGAGATTCTTCAATTGGGATAGATGGAGCAGATGAAAGGATGGGGAGTTCCTCAACTGGGATAGATGGAAAGATGAGAGGTTCTGCAGCTGGGATAGATGGAAGGACGAGAGGTTCTTCAACTAGGATAGATGGAGCAGATGGAAGGATACGAGGTTTTTCAATATGAGAGATGGAGTGGATGGAAGGATGGGAGGTTCCTCAACTGGGAGAGATGGAGCGAATGTAAACCCATAGTTTCAGGGGGCAAACCGGCTGGAACAACACAATATACAGTATAAAAAATGGACTTGATAGAATAGGACTCACAAACAGCTAGAGAAAACCTGCTAGAACAAAGAGAAAACCCACTGGTTTGAGATGCAAACCCACTGGTTGAGAAAATGACAGTGACTGCACTAAGTATGTCAATCCTGGCTCAAAGTTGTCAGCGTTCCTACTAATACAAGACTGCAAACCCGCTGTAATAGACTACAAACCCGCTAGAACTGACTTCAAACCCGCTGAACTGATATTTTGACAAAAGACTTGACACCAAACACAACAAGCATGAAGATATGACAATATGTTTTAGATCTCCCTATGGATAGTCAAATGATAGTATGTGTTAAATATCCTTGCCTAGAATACTATATCCAACCAGATAGATAGAAGCCTGACAACACTGGCTCCACTCTTGACACTCACTTCTTGGGCATGCCAAGCTTCAAATTCCTGGGTAATCACTTCCCAATGAATTTTCTCTCGAATTGGGGGGTACATGAGGAGTTTCTTTGGTATGCGCGTATCACAACACCTGAGTCAACACACAGAAGGATTTTTGGATGCTAGAGAACAATTGGCTCGTACTGGGGGAACTTTCAAGGTGAATTAGGCAATCATACATGCGGTGGCTAGCTCATTTAAGAGATATCCCAGCCTGTAGAACACAAATTTTACGCATCTACCACACAAGCAAGTTAGGGGATTTTGACTTGCGTCAAGATCACAAAGGTATTTTCATAATGATACTGAGGGAAACCATCAATATAACACAACGTTACCAGTTGATTTATATATTTCACTAAAATCACAAATATTTATATAACGGACCGAAAGAAAGTACCGCTTGGGTCCTTCTCCCCTCACTCGACCTTATAGGTTACTCGGGGGGACAATCCTGTTGGTTCCCAAAACCACAGATTGGAAAACCAAAAGGCTTGCCAAATCTTCAAGTAATCCAATCAGCCTTGGCCAACAAACATGGATGGTTGAAGACCAAATCCCTCTGCACTTTAGGCTCCACTGAACCTAGGTGGGTATACCTTTTCCTCTCAAGCACCAAAGAGATTATTTAAAGTGGATTTAAGTCTTTAAGAAAATTACAAAAATGGAAAATTGTTATTCTGCAACTATGCTTTATTATGTGCTTTAACTGAATACTTTGAAAAGAAATGAAAATGTTTATGATAGTATAATGAAAATAAGGATGCTTTTAGGACTTCAAAAGAAATATGTAAAGATCAGTTCATATAGAATTTAAGAAGAATGTTTCTTTATCAAGGACCTTGAATGTATGATCAACCAAAACCTTAAAAGATAAATAACAGACCAATGCCTTTATCCAGGGGGTATTATGACACTTTGTGGACAGAAAATCCTAACAACTCCTGAGACAATATTGATCATCAACTATGAAGGTTTCAGTATGTGTTACACAACAATGAAAACCCAGTATCATATTTAATGTAACAACATTTGATGGCACATCATAGCAAATCGTATGACATATTTATCAAGAGGATAGAATAACTCATCAACACAAAGTATGCACAATACTTAGGAAAAGAAACAATGAACCTTCATATATTAATCCTTAAGAGATGATTGCATACATAAGCTACACTTGAAAATACTCCATTACAGTCTGTTGCATAAAAAGATACTTCTTTGTTCTATAGACTTCCCTAATACATATAACTTACAGTCCTGCCTGGCAGTATGCTCTTTCTAAAATCTCTAATTAGAGTAAAAAATGACTCATTATAAATACATATGCTAAGAGGCACGAATGGAAAGACACACCCTTCCATTATCCTAACAACTAACTGAACAGTAACTAAACAACCTAACTAAAATATTGACTGCATTACAAACACAAAAATAAATAATGACTTAAGGCTTTCGATCCAGTTGGTGTTTGCACTTCTGAATGTGTCGTAAATAGCCTGGGTCTTTGTAAGTTGTTGCGTTGAAGATCACATCTCTGGCTGCATTCTCGATCATGTAAAGATTCTCAAACTAGTCGGCAGTGTCATTCATATCGAGGATATATGTTTTGGTAATGGCTTGGGCTGCACTAAGTAAAGACTTATACTCAGAAAGCCATATGGTCTTATCTTTTGTTACTCCTACATCATCTACCAAACGGGGAACCCCACGTTGAACAATCTGCTGGCATTTGTCAAATTCTGACTTCAATTCCTTTGTAACTTCCTCATGTGTGACAAGTAGACCCTGAACCTTCCTTTTTACCTTTTCTTTAGTCGATTCATCTTGCAACATCAGGTTGAGTCTATCTCGAATTCTGGTGTGTGAAACCATATTGTCCATGTTCCTTTGATCTACACCCCAAAACTCATCCAACACCTTCTCCAAATTCTCATATCTCTTATTCAACAAAACACAGGCGGTGTCAACCCTAATGTTTTTCATCTCCCTCTTCAACTTAGTATGCTCATAAGCCAATTTTTTGAATTTCTTCTTCCATTGACTTCCTGAATCAGTAATTTGAGGGATAGGATGCCTGCTCCTCTTAAGGGTTTCTTCATATAAGGCCTGATATTTATTCTTCTCGGCTATCTCATGCTTCATCTGGGCCTTATAGAATTTTGAAAAATTAATACCTATATCGGCCATGACCATAGGGTCTACTTCTCCAACTTTTAGGGTCATCATGTGACCAAATACTTTGTCCACATCTATGAGTTTTGGCCTTTTATTGGGAGGGTATAAGGCCCACAACAACATTTCTTCCTCATTTGGATCATACCTTGATCCAATAAAAATGTCTTTTACTCCCTGGATATTCAATTTCATATCCTTATTGTCTAAGTTCAACAAAGAATCAAAGATAAACGAGGCACTCAGGTCCCAACCTGGAAGCACAATTATTCCAGCCTCTACTAGTAGTTGCCTCCCCTTTTGTGGGGTCATAGTCTCAACTTCTGTATCAATATCTTCCTTCAATCTCTTCTTCATTTCTGCCTCATTTTCAGGGGTAATATTTGGCATTGCTTCCCTTAACTTCTTACCCTTGAAATGGTACAGGAATGATTTGAACTCTTTAGACTTTATAAATTGATCATCTGACACAAAAGAAACATGCTTTGTTATTCTTTCATCTGTTTCTTCCTTTAGTGCAATGATGAGCCTATCCTATGCTTCTAGATCCTTTTCTTTCTTAGGTGCCCGGAGCTTGGAAACAACCTCGTTCTCCCCTGAATAACTTTGGGTTGGTTCTTCATCCATGTTTTCTAATCTCTGCCTTCTCTCCTCTAGTTTTTTCTCCAAGGTTTCCATAACATCCTTCAGCTCTTCCACCTCCTTATTTCTACACATGTCTTCAAATTAATCCTCTTGATGAAGATAGTCTCCCAACTCTTGCCTCTTCCTACTTGCATGGATGTAACCCTCAGGATCATAATGTGTCCTAGACACATGCTGGAACAAGTTGTATTCATCCACAGACTTTCTATCAATGGCTTCATATGCTTTGGTAGATACAATTTTAAAGTCCTGGAAGTGAAGTGTACTAGGGAGGAAGGTTTGCTTGTGTGCACCTCCAAAATGCTTGGCATTAGAAACACTTAATTGCCTTACAATTTCTAAAAAAGCAATCTTGTCTAGCGCAGGTTTTGGTAGCACATAAGGATAACCTTCAAATCCATAGCATCGAACAAAAGTGAAGTTTTGGCATGAGTACCAATCACCACAATTGTGATTGACCTTTGGATTTTTGTGCTCGTGAGGCCTAAGAAACTTCTTGACATCCTCAGAGAATGATCCTTGCAGTGGCTCACCAAAGAGCAAGAAAATTGGTTTAACAAAGAATTCCTCAAATTTGAGGTAATGAGAGTTCACATATCTGTAATCCTAGATAGAAACCCACAACTGCACCGGTTGATCCTGTCCATTATTCCCTACTGTATTTAGACCCAAACCCTCTGGCCATAATCCCCTGAATCTCCCATAGAATAAAACAATATGCATTAACAACGAATAATGCTTGAAATGCTTATCTAGATTATCTTTCAAGTTCGTGAAACCTTGATGTAGTCTGTCCACTAGGTACGAAGTGAAATCAAAAGCTCTAGGCTCATGCCTCTGGATATCCGCTACTAAAAGAAAAGGTCCTATGTTCGCCACATCAGGAGCTTCAACTCTTCCAACCTGGCCACAAGCCATATATGTATATTGTAAATACTTCTTGAAAATAGTTATATCATAAGGAGGGCCATCTTCCTCTGTTAGCCTCCGCTTTTCCGCTTTGTGGATTGCGAGGTTCCAACCCTGATATGTAGTATCCATTTTCCTATATTCCTCCTCCAAATCTGTAAATGACAAAGGCACATTTGCCCCCAAATCCACTGCAAAAACTTCCTGAATTGTGGCTGCCACAAAGTGAACAAAAACTGTCCCATCGGGCAACAAAATGCATCGCTTGTTTGCATCATAATGTCTCACCGGGAGTTTTAATAAGTCAATATCTACAAAAATGTTAGGTACCACGAGTTTACCTAAATTGGTGTTCCATGGGTTTGAAATTGGCATAGGCTCATCCCTGCGGAGGTAATGAAAAAGAAACAACTCATGCCCTCACACTATTGTGAGTACATCTCCAATTTCTCTGTACCTGCCCTCCAACTGCTCGTGAATAGGCACATTCACCTTAGCTCTGCATGACCTAGCTCTTGGAGAGCCTATCTGATCTATCATATCTTGGTTTAGCTTTCTTTGAGCCTCATTGACTTCACCCTTAGATTTTTTCATCGTGGTACTGGACACTTCTACAACCTTTCGCTTCCCTTTTGAGCCTAACCCTTCCATCTCTGCAAAATTCTTCACTCTATGCTCAGTAGCTCAGAATATTTTCTCAATAAACACCTGATATCTTTTGCAATAGATCTGTGTGAAATACTGTTATGCAACACTGGTTATATATTTCAGGAAGTCCAATCTTGTACTCAATTACCACAATCTTTGGAGGATTTGCTTCGTGTGGCAACGAACCTACTAATAGATGCATTTAATTGAAGCCATTATGTCAGTTTTTCACATCAAGACCTCCAACGGCTAATCGGCGAGACTTTTCTCGATGATTCAATTGCTTGGCGCCACTTGTTATGACCTTACCTCTTTTCACCTTCTGATCGGCACAAGTTATCCCGACCAACTTATCGGGTCTCGGGATAACAGTTTTCTTTCTATCCCGATGGTTCACTTTATCCCAATGAACACTCCTTCAGCTTCGGCTATGCCTTTTGTTTTAATACTCCATCGACGTAACTTTCTCTGATGCCTTCGCCTTTGGTTTGCTTTTACTTAACCCATCGGGTGTCAACATAGTTTATTTCATGTCCCTCTGATATCCCCAATGATCTCAATATATCTATCTGCATCCTGACTAAGTCCTCCGCGCTATCGGCATAACTTACCTCGAAGAACTCCTAGCACCTCACCATCCACCTTAACAATCCTATCGGGACTAACTCCTAGCACCTCACCATCCACCTTAACAATCCTATCGGGACTCAGCATAACATAACATTTCTTTTTCCGATGTCCTGATGAGTCCTTACTAAATGCTTACTTTATCAATATAGCTTACACCGATATCCCCGCAGGCGCTTCTATCGTCATCGAGGGTCATAATAGCCTTTTTCCATTCCTCCCGAAGTCCCAATGAGTCTCTGATGAACCTTTATGCTTTATGCTTCCCAGTCAGTTTTATCGGTATAGGTAATGCTGATGGTTCTGCTTTTTGATCCTCCATGTCATTGGGGGTCAGTCTAACTATTTTTGCCTTATCCTGATATGGTCTTTTTCTTTGATGGGCCCGCCTTCGGTTCCCTTTAGTCATCGGGTATCGGGATAGACTTTTCTCATTACTTCCGATCTCCCGATACTATAAGTCCATGATCCGCATTTTCTTATCGTCACAAGTCACACCGATGACTTCATAGGCTATCGGTATAACAATTTCTACTTTTTGCTGATAAGCCGATACATGCCGATAGAAAACCACTGCCTTCTGTTTCATCGGTATAAGATATGCCGATAATCCTTCTTTTGCTTGCCAATGCTGTTTCATCGGGATTACTTATACCGATAATTGAAATTTTGCAATCCAGCACAAATGAGCCATCCATCCTGAACATTGGTGATCCCAAATTTTCCCATAGGGCATGATATATACCAGAAGGCAATTCTAGATCATACCATAATGACTTCTATGCTGACAAACATTTCCATAATAGATTCCTTGTGCGGTCTATACTTAGTGCATGCCTTTAATGTGCCCAAGTGATACCTTGATACTCTTGAAACAACTGATCTTTTTAGAGAACCTTTACCTATGCTAATAAAGCTCCTGCACATACAAACCAACAATAAATGCTCATGTGATAAAAGAAAAAGGCCTCCATATAGCATAAAATATTTTGTAAAAATATGTGCTAACAGTGGCTCTTTTTGGGGATGTATGTTCTCTTTAAGGACATAGCAAGATCCTAGTTATCTCTGGAAAGCAGACCAACATGAAAATTGAGAACATAAAGCAACAAGAAAGTTAAACTATTATGATACAAAAATACTCCCTGCTCATTAATAGAAAAAATGCTTAAGATACTGAGCATGAACCGGGAACTCTTGCACTTGACCATCAGTATCCTGCAAATAATAAGAGTTTTCTCCACTTTTTTCTGAAATGATGAAAGGTCCTAACCAGAGCGCATCGAACTTGCCATGCTTCCCTTTATCCTGATCTTTGGCATTCCATTTTAACACCCATTCCCCTTCTTTAAAAGACCTGTCACATGCCTTCCTATCATGTAGAGCCTTTACCATTTGCTGTCTTTGTATGTTTCTTTCCTGAGCTTCCCTTCTACATTTGTCCAACTCAGCTAATGCCATCAACCTGTCTTCCATAAAGTTTACTTCTTCTGAAACTTCCTCTGTAACAAATTTATAAATTGGGAGCAAATTGCTTAAGGGTAATCGTGCTTCTTAGCCATATACCAGCTCATATGGGGCGAATCCTATGGATTTCTTAACTATCACTCTGTCAGCCCATAGTGCAAAGACCAATTTTGAATCCCAAGCCTTCTTATTATTACCTAACATCCTTTTGATAATCTTCAACAAGTTTTTATTGTTGGATTCTGCCTGTCCATTTCCTTGAGGATGATAAGGTGATGAATATGACAAAGCAATACCATAGTTTTCATAGAAATCAAAGAACTCATCTGATCTGAAGCACATCTTATTATCTACCACAATCTTCTGAGGTGCCCCAAATCTAGTTAAAATATTTTCCAAAAGAAACTTTATCACAACTTTGCTGGTAGCTTGTCTTGTGGGAATGGCTTCAACCCACTTAGTAAAATAATCTGTGGCCACCAAAATCCACTTATGCCCACCACTATATTTGTTTGCTATCTCACCTATGAAGTCAATACCCCACATCTGAAAAGGTTCCTCCGTACGCATGGGTCTGAGAGGAATGGCTCCATTATATTTGAGCTTCCCTGAAAACTTCTCACAAGCCTCACATTTCCTGATAAAGTATGACAATCCTTGAAAACTTGAGGCCAATAATAACCAATATTAAGAATTTTATGAGTAGTGGTTTTAGCTGAGAAGTGGCCTCCACAGATACCTTCATGTAAATCTTTTAAAACAACAGAGGCTTGACACTCATCTAAACATAATAGAAGGACACTATCTCTATTCTTCCAATATAGATCTCCATTTAGTAATACATACCTAAATGTTTGAAGCTTTAAAGTTCTCTTCTGACTATCATTTAAATTATTCGGGCATTTCATGTATTTCAAGTAATACACAATATTTGCATACCAGGGACACCTTTCAATGCTAATTTGTACATCTTTAAGCTCCACCCGATTTACTTGTGCTGCTTCAAGATTGGATTCTGGCATTAACTTCGCTAAACCTTGACCTCTTACCAATTTTGTGATCCGTAAATCAATATTGAACTCTTGGATCTGATTTATCCATCTGCATCTTCTCCCAGTAGTCTTCGTTTGTTTGAAAATGTCTTTAACAACGGAATTTGGTACATAGGCAATAACGGTGGCACCAACTAAGTAAGGTCTAAAGGATTTTACAGCTTTCACAAGAGCATAAGCCTGTTTTTCATTCAAATCATAATTCAATTCTAATGCTGGTAGCATTTTACTAAAAAATGCCACTGGCTATTCATGAGCCTCATCATTCTTTTGTAATATGACAACAACAATAGTATGGAATGAGGCAAATGAAAATACTTGAAAGGGTTTAGAGAAATTAGGTGATTTTAAAACATGGGCTTCCTTGATGGCTCTTTTGATATTTACAAAAGCTTCCAGAGCTTCATTAGTCCATTTTATTTCAGCACCCTTTTTCAACATTTTAGCAATAGGCTTAATGATTTTAGAAAAAATTGAAACAAACCTTCTCACAAAGTTAATTTACCCGAAGAAAGATTGGATAACTTTAACAATTTTTGGAATTTGAATTTTATCAATAGCAGCAATCCTTTCTCGATCAATTCTAACTCCATCTTTGGAGACTATATGACCTAACAATTTTCCTTCGGTAACCCCGAAATGACATTTTTTAGGATTCAAAGATATGCCATACTCTAGCGCTATGATAAAAATCTTTTCCAGATCATTACAATGATTTTCTACCTTTTTAGAATAAGCAGTCATATCAACCTGATACACTGCCAAGATACAATCAATCATGCCCTCAAAAGCCACGTCCATAGCTCTTTGGAATGTAGCTCCTACATTTGTTAGTCCAAAAGGCATCCTAGCATAAACATAAGTACCCCAAGGTGTAGTGAAAGCAGTTTTGAACTTCTCTTCTTCCCTAACTTTGACTTGATTATAA
Organism: Cryptomeria japonica; assembly: GCF_030272615.1. Lineage (NCBI taxonomy): Eukaryota > Viridiplantae > Streptophyta > Pinopsida > Cupressales > Cupressaceae > Cryptomeria > Cryptomeria japonica. Next base: position 653,995,391 of record NC_081411.1, read on the forward strand.
CCCGAGAAGCCATCCATCATAGATAACAACTCATTCCTTGTGACCTTCTGCAACAAAGCTTCCATATTAGGCAAGGCATAATTATCTTTCAAAGATGAAACATTTAGATTTCTGAAATCTACACATAACCTAATATCACCTTTTTTCTTTCTTACTAGTACTAAATTTGATACCCATGTTGAGTGCCTTATAGGCTCAATAATCCCTACATTTCTCATTTTCATTGACTCCTCCTTCATCTTTGGAGCCAAGGTAGGATTTATAGGTCTTTGCTTTTGTCTGAAAGGTTTTGCATTAGGCTTCAAAGGTATCTCATGCTGGAACAAATCTTCCCTGTAAGCTTTAAGGTCATCATATGACCAAGCGAAAACATGCCTATACTTCCTCAACAGATTAATCAATTTTGTTCTGATTTTTGGTGTGAGCTTCCTTCCAACATACACTTCTCTTGGGTTTCTTTCACTTCCCAAGTTTACCTTTTTGACCTCCTCACATCCTCCTAAATTAGGCTTGAAATTCATTACATCTTTATCATCAAACATTTTTTCAAGCTCTATCAATCCTTTTGGGATTCTATTAGTTTTTAGCTGTAATACTTCTTGCCCAAGTATAGTTGCTTTGTCATCCTTGTCCTCCACCAGTCCATTCCAATCAATCCGTTGGTGCTCATACTGATCTTCACAGGATATTTTTTTTAGTAAATCCCTGTCATCATAAAAAACTTGCCAACTTTTTACATTATCAGGCACTGACGGTCTGGTCTTAATCTCCACTTGGGGTAATATCATCCAAAGGGATGTCATTATGTTTAATAGCCAAGTTCACCATGAAGTCTGCCCAAATATTGCTGGATCTCTTAGTCCAATTGATGGAGAAGGCGTCGAATAATTCAATGTGATCCCAAACTTCGTTCCTGTAGTTTCTTAATTTTTCATTTTTTGCAGCAAATTTGCCTCTAACTTGTGAAATGGCTAGTTCTGAATCACCATAAACCATTAGTAACTTGATACCATGCTTATTTGCTAGTTTAAGACCTAATAAGAGGGCCTCATATTCGGCAACATTATTAGTACATTCAAAGGTTAACAAAAAAAAGTATTTGATTTTTTTTTCATTAGGTGAAATAAGTACAACTCCTGCTCCATTTCCTTCCTTACTACAGGCAACATCAAAGTATAACTTCCAAATTAAATTTTCATTTTGTTTAACTGTTTGTGTAACTTTACTGATCTCTAGAGGTTTAGAAATACTTACCTGAAAGTTGTCCATATCTAAGTGGCAAAAGTAAGTTGCTTCATCACGATTAACCTCTTCTATGAGATATGGGGATCTTGGCTCTTTGTTTATCCTCACCGCTGTCCCTTTGACTGGGATGGTAGCATATGATAGATCGAGCTGAACATGACCACCTACCAAATTTGACCATTGCCTGGACAACAACATTCCATAGTTTGCAGGAACTTGCACCACAATGATGTCAGTTTTATATGTGGTATCTGGGCAGGCTAGAAACCTAAACTCCACATCTTTCATAATACCTCCCACAGGTACAGACCTGTTTTCCATGGCGTAACACTTACCATAAGGTGTGTCAACATGCATCCCGCATCTCGAGCTCTTTCATGACATCTTCAGGCATGATGTTTACTGCTGCCCCTGAATCTTTCATACAGTTCCTGACCATTTTATTGTTAATTAACAATGTCAAATAGAATGGATCAACCTGTGTGAGGCTTTTTGTGATTGACATGCCTAAGTAGATTACTGGAGGATCCTCTTTCAATCTAGAAACATCCTTGCTTGCATCACCAACATTTGATATAATCTTCAGGGTCTCATCCTTATACTCTGGAAATTTAATCACTTCTAGCAAGGGCATTGAAACTTTTACCTAAGATAACGCTCGAGACATAAAAGTCCCACAGTTCGAAGAAGGTTTATTGATCTGTTTCCTCTCAACTGGTTTGACCAATTTTGGCGTTTCAATTTGTTTAGTTTTTTCTGATTCTGCCCCTCTCCTAACACCTGCATCCTTGCCCTTGACTGTGTTACTGTTGGCTCCGCCCGATTTTGTGACCTTGGCAAAAATGCCTGCTAGCTTGCCTTGCTCATTAGCTACATTCCTATTCCTCAACTGATAATTACTCTTTACTTGTTCCACAATTGCAATAGTAAAATCCTTCTTCTCCTCTTCAGTCAGATTTCTCAAAGAAGGCACCGCTTCCTCCTAAAACAACTTTCTCAAGGCAGGGACATCTTCATCATCATCAGAAAAAACCTGTTGTATACCATATTGCAAATTTTCTCTTCTTTGATATACATCAGAATATTCTTCTTCTTCAAATAACTCCTCATTTCTTCCCCAATAAGGATCAGATGAGAGGGCATTCACAGTTGGTTCATAACCTTCATTTTTATCTTCCTCCTCTAGCAAGCCTTGGAAAATCATGCACTATTCTGCAGCATGAGGCAGATTACATGCATCACACCATGGATATTCATCTACAAAATTTGTAGTTTTCTTTAGTGGGTCAGGAGTCTCTTTGTTGATAATTGGTTTTATTGGTTTTCCAACTTTCCAATTTGTGTTATATGGCATGTCATTCAACCTCGACCTATTATCTCCTATGTGGTTGCCCCTATTTGTGTTAATCCGATTCCCATTATTTTCCCCATCTCCATTCCTTCTTCCATCCTCCAGCCTCTCTTCACTTTGATCCCTATGCACATCCCTCCATCTTCTATTCTCATTCACCAACGAGTTGTCATAGGTTACAAAAGGTTGGTCCATTCTCCTCATATGAGGGGGACTATATTTTGGAACTACTTGTCTACTTGTTTCACCTCTCTCTTCTCCTGCTTTGTTTGTTTTGGGGCTTGAAATATTATTTCTCTCCATTCCTAGTTTCTGTAACACCCAATCTGGTTGCCTTTTAAGTGCCCTTGCCATCTTGGCATCATCATCTTGGGTGTTTCGAGCGCATCGAATGCAGAAGAGGTGAAGAAAGAGATGAAGACATTGCGGGCCAGGGTACCTCTTGGTGCCATTTCCTTTTTTTGCTATATTTTTTTTGAAAATCTTAGCTTTTAGTTAGAATTTGTTTGGACAATATATGCAAAATTTAGTATGGCATGATGTATATGGACATTTTTCGTACTTGTAGAAGTGGGGTAGGGTTTGAGCATGTTACTGGTTTGAGAACATCTTTTTGTTGATGGGTGGTTTGGAGATTTTGTGGGTGGTTTTTTGGGGTGGCTTGTTGGTTATTTTCTAGGATGTAGATGTATTGTTTTAGTTTTATTTAATAAAATCACAAATATTACCGATCAAAAAAATAAATTATAATTATGGAGATTAGATTACAATTATAATTATATATATTTAATTAAATCATTATTCGTGTTAATTATGGTTATAGTTAATTAGAATATATTTTATTCATTTTAGATTTATTTTTGTAGAATTAGAACTTTAATTAAAATTATCTAAGATTTTTTCCATTGTATAATTATTCAATTTTAAGATTGAAACATGTCTAGCTGGTTTTTAATAGAAAGGGTACTGCCCTCTAGGCATATCTTGCATAAAAATAAAAAATAAAATAAAAATTTAAGATTGAAACATACATAAAATATAAAATATAGTTTATTAATATTATCTAAAATTTTAAAATAACTATAAATATTTTAATAAATGTATTATAACTCCAACTCTAATTATTATTTATTTTATTCACTCACTCATTTTATATTTTATTAATATTATCTAAAATTTTAAAATAACTATAAATATTTTAATAAATGTATTATAACTCCAACTCTAATTATTATTTATTTTATTCAATAACAATGAGTGAGTGTGTTATATTAATATTATGTATTATATATTATTTATTCTTACTTTTTATATAATTACAATCATAATTATAATTATTACTTTACATTTTTTTTTTTTGTATTAACTATCATAGAATCACAAAGTTCATTTTTTGCTCATTCGAGCATCCACGTTACAAATTTATTACAAATACCAGCTCTTTTCGAGCACCAAACTAGAAACAACAATTGGAAGACCAAGGGTCACAACTTAGAAATCCACTTTAAACAACCAATGGAAGACCAAGAGTCACAACTTATAATTCTACACAAAGGTGTCCCTCATGGGAGTTGAACTTGGGTCTCCACATTGAGAATTCAATGCTTTAACCAACCAAGCTCAACCCCTTGGACACTTTACATTATATTTTAAATTCAACTGACTCTTATATACTTTAATTATTTTAAACTCGGCTGGCTCTTATATACTTTAATTCAACCAATCATTTTCTAGAAACCCTATCTTTTTAGACATATTTCCCTTTGAATCTACGTTTAAAATTTTTACCTTGTCTTTAGATCTTTTTAATTCTCAAACATAATTTTGTAACCTAACTTAAGCCTTATAAAAAAATCTTGCTTATTTACCTTAGTTCTCTTTGTAGCGTATTTAAGGTTTATCTCATCTGTAAGAAGTTGCTAACTCATGATAGAGGTTTCTATCTCTATTTCTCACTGTCCCTCTCTCAACCTCTTTGTATCACTCCCTCTTTCTATCTACTTTCTCTTATTCACTCCATCTGTCTTGCTCTCTATTTCCCCCTGACTCCTCTATCTCTGTGTCATCTCTCCATCAATTGGGTTGTCTCTCTCTCTCTCTCTCTCTCTCTCTCCATATTGCAAACATAACATGATCTTGTTGGTAATGGAGCCTCATTATCTTTCAAATTTAGAGGTTTTGTTTCAGTCATGTCTAGAAGGATGCATGCTTGATTCAAACCTAACACTTCTACATTTAGACCTTTGTTGCACAATAACATCATTTTCTTAATGGCCTACCAATTGAACTAATGTACTACACATATGTATGTAACTAATAGACCATGTTTTTTCTTAATTAATCTTCCACACATTTTCGGTGTACCCATTGCACACTAAGGTGCAATAGTTAGTTATTTAATTTATGGAAAATTGGAAAGGCGGCGAATTTTGAAAAATAATTATTTAATTATTTATTTCAATATATAATAGATGACCACAATTGTGTACATTGATAATATTTCTAAAGAATCTAATCTTTTAGATTTAGTAAATTTAACAGGCATATAATATTAACAAACTCAAATATTATTCCATAGTTTATAAGATTTAAATCAAATGAAGTATGTGATTTTTGGTAACCTAACAAAAAAGTTGAATATTTTTGCTACAATACTCATCATCTATGTCATATTAGTAAAATCTAATCCATAAAAATTTCTCTAGCTATTCACTATCATGATTTTGGATTCTTATTAGTTGAACTGTCTTCTGAGTCTCAACTTAACCCCACTTATTACTTGAATTAACTTTAAAGTCTTGTCTCCATATATATATATATATATATATATATATAAAACCACATTTTAGAGAAAACTATATTCTTTTAAATAAATGTAGTGTGGCTACACACCTTTAAAAACATGACTAGTAAGTGTTGGAAATTATACAAATAGAAGAAATTTTCTTACACAAACTAACATTCACCTACCACACATGTACTAACAAGAATGACATGATGCTCATCTAGAGAAAAAAAGAGAAATACGAGATGCTACTTTTTATTGGTAAAGTTAGAAGATGAGAGAATTTAACTTTACAATGGTATCAAAATCATAATTCTTGTAAGATAGAAGTACCATGAATATCTAGTATCTAGAAGATAATAGATGAGCTTCATTAGTTCATGCACAAGGGAAGATACTTGATATGGTATAACATAATGAAGAGACATTCATGAAGAAATTATATACAATAAACTTTATTTTTTTGTAAGACATTGGAATCAAACCTACATCTTGCATCTATAATTCAATTCTATAATGCATCAACTCTGATATAATCACGCCTTATTCGAGCTACATGCATTTCTATTACTACTTTTTGCTTTAATATTGGAACCTTTTCTTTGGGGTCCTTTGTATCCACATATATTGTGATTGTATCATCATTTGCAATGAGTTTTCCATCTACCTAGTGTGGCACAATATTAATATATGAAACACAAGGGAAGACTAACAAGAAGATAAACTCAATTCATGCCTTACTTGAAGTGTGTGTAGTTCACATGTCACTCCTAACCATTTTTGTGGATCCACTTCTAAAATTTGTATAGATGCAATAAGGTGCAAGAGCTCATAAAATTCCAAGAGACCTACAAAATAAGGGAATCTTTGGTTCTCATTCAAAGATGATACTTTGCATGAGAAACACCCATTTCATCTTGAATCCCTTCATGGTGCAAGGGGGCATGACATTTGTTTTTGGTTAATTGAGTATGTCTTAATCCATGGTCTTGGTGAGTGGTAGCTATGGATAATTGAGTATGTCTCGATCCATAGTTTTGCAAGCTTGTAAATAATTGAGTTAGTTTTGATCCACAAAAGGAGATGACTTATCATGAATAGTTGAGTAAGCCTTGTTTCATAGTTGGTTAGTGTTTGTGTTGCTGTGGATAGTTGAGTAAGTATCAAATCACAATTGCTTGGTGTTTTTCTTGTAGATTATGAGTTTGTCTCAATTTCCAAGAGAAGTGGTATACTTGTGAATAATTGAGTATGTCTTGATTCATAGGTTTTTTTGCATATTTGACAGTTAATATATGCATTAATGGCTTCAGTTTGGTGTTTCTTAAATGAACAAGGAGAATTGAAGAAGACACATTATCAAAATTTCTATAAAGACTATTGTGTTCAATCCTTGCAATAATTTATTTCGTCCTTTTTTGCATGTTGATATAATAAGAAAGAGAATATTAGAATATTACATCTTTTATATAATTTAAACTATAATATAATAGATAAATGCAACAATAATTGATAAATAATAAATTAAAATAATTAATCTTTAAGAATTATTCGCATAAATTATCTTTGTGCTCGCCATTTCAATTATCTTGATACTCAAGAGGTTTCTTACGCATAGTACAAAAGGGTTTAAAGAAATGATTCCAAATCTTGAACACTTGCATCAGGTTCTATCTACTCGAGGAACGAAAAATAAATAAAACTAAAATTTTGGTAGGATACGTTGCGTTAGAACAGGGCATAAAAAATGTCATTCGTCCACTAGACAAGCTTCCTAAATTATGGATTATATGACGAGAATTTGCAGTACTTGTGGTTTATATCCAAATCCACAGAATTGTGGATGGAAAACCCTGGGGTTTTTTGCTTATGCCGAAATTTAAGCACAGATATTCATCATGGAAGTTTAACAAGAATCTGGTAAGTGTATATTTGTTGGGTTTTATATTTCTTTCCTCAACTGGGCATTCATATCTTGAAAAAACTAAACCAATTGGGCAATCATATCTTGAAATAACTAAGTAATTATGCTTTCGTCCTGGTGTTTTTTTGAGTTAAGAAGATTTTTTTTTCTTTTTGATTTGAATTCCGGATTAAATTGTGTCGATTAATATTTAGGTTCTCAGGAGGCTTGAATTATTCACCAGTTAAAAAAAAAAACCCATTTCTTAGTATGATTTCTGTTTTACTGTATATTTTAATCTTCTGAAAATTTACTATTATATGTCCGAAGCATTGAAGTGCAGAAGTATGATACATTTTGATTTTTTCTATTTTTTGAATAATTTTGATGAAATATATATATATATATCCGTAGCTTCATTTCTTAGATAAATAGGAGAATGACAGACTCTTATTTTATAGAATATTTGAGTCATTTTGAAGTATATCGGACGCACTGATGGTAGGAGAATGATTATGTTTGATTTGCAGAAACATTGAACTGGTAGGAGCATGATAGGTTTTGATTTAATATATTTTTCAATCCCAATTCGATAAAATTTTATATATCAGCAGCATTGAGTTGGAATGAGCATGCTAGCTTTTTTTTTGGATATATGAAAAGGAACAAAACGGGTTTTAGGCCTGCAAACAAGCAAGAGCCATGAGGCACAGGCCAGGCGCAAGGCGCTGCCGACCATGCAAAGGTGCTCAGCAATAAACATCCCGTCAAAACCAGACATGTGTGGGTCAACCAGGAAAGACATCGGACCATGTATCTTCTTGCATATCGATGGCTCGATTTGCTAGCTGGTCTGCTTCTTTATTGCCATTTCGCAAGATGTGAGATATTTTAACAGTACAGAATACAGTCAGCACCTTCCAAATTTGTAATATCCCGTCAAAACCAGACATGTGTGGGTTAACCAGGAAAGACATCGGACCATGTATCTTCTTGCACATCGATGGCTCGATTTGCTAGCTGGTCTGCTTCTTTATTGCCATTTCGCAAGATGTGAGATATTTTAACAGTACTGAATACAGTCAGCACCTTCCAAATTTGTAATATCCCGTCAAAACCAGACATGTGTGGGTTAACCAGGAAAGACATCGGACCATGTATCTTCTTGCATATCAATGGCTCGATTTGCTAGCTGGTCTGCTTCTTTATTGCCTTCTTGCAAGATGTGAGAGATTTTAACAATATTGAATTCAACCAGTACCTTCCAAATTTGTAATATCTGCTTCCTGAACTTGCAATTGGGGCTGTCTTTTTGTCTGAGAGAATTGATAACAATCTGTAAATCTCCCTGCAGATGGATTTGGCCATATCGACCCAATGTGCCAGCTTGGACGCCTATCTAAGCTGCCTGAAATTCTGCTATATTGTTAGTAGTCACCCTGAGTTTCTTTGCCTCACATCTCAGAATCCTCCCAGCCGAGTCCCTGACAATGTATCCTGCACCAGATGGACCCAGGTTCCCGCAACAAGCGCCATCAAAATTCACCTTTATCCAGCCCTCATCCGGAGGCACCCATCATGTGTCTGCCTTCAACTTGGCTTTTTGGTCAGTGCATTTAACTCCATAAATGGGATGGACTATCAGACTAGGCCAGTGGCAAGTCATCCTCTCATCCCAGTTTGTGAAAGTGCTCTTGTGGTGGGATTGATTGTGTGCACAGTTGTTTGCAACCTCAATGATTGCATTCTCAATTTTCCTCCACAAGAAGTCAGCTGACATTTCCTTATCCTGAAAAAGGCGACTGCTTCTCTCTTTCTAGATTTCCCATATGAGAATCGATGGGCTAATTGTCCACAAATTGGCAAAAACTACACCTTTGTTCAGGGTAGGCCAGCCATGAAAGTAGCAAGGAGGTCTAGAGGGAGCAGTGCCGACCAGCCAAGCTTCTTTGTCAAATTTTTCCAACACTGATTAGCTACATTAGATTGTAGCAGGGGGTGATCCATCATCTCCTCTTGGTTTTTGCAAAGTGGACAGCGGAAAGGGCCAGGAAAACCAAGCCTACCAAGCCTATCTCCAGTAAAAATGCGGCGTTGCAACGCTGTCCAAGGGAGAACACCAGCTTTGGGTAGACAAGCCTTATGCCAAATCAGATGCACAGGCCAATTGTCCTTCTCCACCGCCTTCTCTTTTAGTTTGTAGCCCAACTTGACTTTATAGTTTCCTGATTTATCTGCACACCACCGAATCTGATCAGCCCTCTTAGATCAAATAATCTTCCGGCTGTTCAACAAACATGTCAAGGCCTCAATAACCTCTTGAGAGGCCTCAACATCCCGAAAAGATTTCCAACGCTTCACGTCTCCATCACCTTCCAAGTAATCTGCCACTTGAGGACCCCAAAACCTGCTTGTCCACTTTCTGATGACACTGAATCTCTAATCGGCAGCCAAAGCTGGGAAACCTTCCCAAGAGTCTGACCAAAAATCAGCCTTTTCTCCATTTCCAATATCCCATGTAATGTGGTTTGAAATAATGTCAGTACAAGCATAAATGGAGTTCCAAGTGGTCGAGTCTGAAATGGGGTTCATGATAGAGAATATCCATGTGGTATCTTGTGAGTCAAGGTACTTGTTTAGAATAACCCTGGCCCATTTCTGATCTGATTTGTAGTATAGGTTCCAAACTAGTTTAGCTCCTAGAGCTAAGTTCATCAACATCCATTGTCTAAGACTAACCCCACCGGCACTTTTGGGACAACAAATTTTATCCCAGGCCACAAGAGTGATTTTATTATGCTCCTCACTGCCATTCCAGAAAAAGGAACACATCTTCTGATCTAATCTTTCACATATTTTTTGTGGGAACTTCATACATGACATAGCATGGATGGGGATTGCTGATACCATCATTTGAGCAGCATGATTCTCCCAACTAATGAGAGCTATTTTCCTTTCCAAGACTCGAACTTTGATTTGCAATTATAAAGGATGCCTTCCCACAGGTTACTCTTATTTTCTCCAGCAAAGAGAGGGAGACCCAAGAACTTACCAATCTTGAATCCCTGGAGGTTGCCAATTTCCCGTTGCTTGCGGAGATCTGTGTGTAAAAAAGAATATGTCTAATTTATTCCAATTGATGCTTTTGCCCAGAAGCACTGCAATATTTATCCAGCATGATTTTGGTCACTCTGGCTTCTCTTCTGCTAGCCACTAAAGAGCATAGTATCATTTGCAAACTGCAGACATGTAAGGGGTTCAACACCAAGGGCAACTTTGATTCCCTTCCAACGGTACAAAGAACACTCAGCATTGATCCTCCTACCCAAAGCCTCAGACATGATGATGAAGAGGAAGGGAGAGAGCGGTTCACCTTGACGTATCTTGCAGGTAGAAGAGAAGAAGCCTTATGGACTCCCATTAATGAGAATTGAGAAACGGGGGTTTGAGATGCATCTCTTAACCCATTGTGTCCATTCTTTGCGAAATCCAAACCGCTCCATTACATCCAAAAGGAATCCCCTATCCAACTTATCATATGCTTTGCTGATATCAAGCTTCAGAATCATCTTGTCCACCTTTGCTTTTCTCATCGTATGGATAGCCTTATGTGCTAGAATAATTCCTTCAACTATAGACCGCCCTGGAGCAAAACTGCTTTGTTCTTCTAAGATAATGAGTGGTAAAACTCACTTGACTCTATTTGCCATTACCTTTGTGATGATCTTGTAGATTGTGTTGCATAAAGATATTGGATGGAGATCACCCATCATCTCTACTTTTGCTTTCTTTGGAATGAGAGCAATGAAGGTGTTATCAAGGTCCCTAAGCATAACTCCATTGGATCTTGATTCTTCCATAGTGGCCACTATATCCTCCTTGACCACGAACTAGAAATGTTGGAAGAAACGTGCAAGGAATCCATCCGGTCTCGGAGCCTTGTCTGGGCCAAGTTGGAATGGAGCCGCCTTGACTTCTAGCTCTGTTAGTGAACTCATGAGCTATTCATTGGTAGCATTATCAATTAGGGCAAGTATAATCTGCAAAAGCTTTGTTCCAATATCTCCAACCTCCGCACTGTTGATGTGTTTTTTATGACACCTTCAAACATAGAATAAAATACTAAGTATCTTATCCTCTCTTGAACAAAGACCTCTCAGATGCTAAGCAATGTGATCAAACGAGACAACTCCAAGGTTCCAATAGTCAGGTCTTGAGTTTAAACATGGATAGACTCAGTGATTGTAATGTAATTTGCTAGAATCACAAGGGGGACTTACGTTGATACTTGAATGCTTGAATGCTGCTGGAATGTGGAATATTACTTGATTTGAAAAAAAGGTAAAAAGAGTTAAGGGTTTGGGGAGTCTAATCTAATCCTAAGATCAATGACAATAGTTGACCATGGTAGGATGGACACATTCCTTAACCAAGATTTGCTTCGCCATGTTGCCAACAACTACACAAAACTGATGCGATCTTCCAAGGGAATTGAAAGGTTTTCATATCATGAATCATTTATCCAAATACCCAATACACTGGCGCAACTTGAATAAACACATCCACAATTGAACTTAGCACATTTTGATGTTCAGGCTAACTATGCATTGCAATTGAAAGTCATTCAACCACAAATAGTATGAACACAAAATTATCAACATCCACACATTACTCCATCACAATCAAAGAACTTCATCTATCTAACATGAGGATCCAACAAGAAACCAAATAATTATGTAGAAGAAACAACACATTCTGCCATATCTTCAATGAAAAGGATGTTTATTTACAAGCTTGGCAACAATTTCTGCCTTCTCCTCCATATCTTCAACGAAAAGGATGGAAGGAAGGATGGATGGAAGGAAGGAAGGAAAGATGAAAGTGGAAGGATGGAAGAATGGAAGTGGAAGGATGGAAGGATGGATGGAAGGAAGTATGGAAGGATGGACTCCCTACTTGCACTTTGAGCTTATCACCTCGTGTAGAATGACTTATTCATAAGGTTGACTTGGTGCCTTCTTCCTCTTTCATCGTCTCCTAGACCTTGATCTATCCTTATCAAGCACTTCACCATAGTTGATTGGTCATCACTTCCTAACTGATCCTTGCTGCCCTGAAGGCTGTACTGCATCCCCTCTCAAGCAATAGGCTAATAGCTAAAGAAACTACATGACTAAACTAAGACAACTATCCTAGAAAGAAAAAAAGTGGGGGTCCCCATTTACAATGGGGTGATGTGTGAAAATGTCACAACATGCACCTTGACTATTTAGGAGAGTTTGGAAGTGTTGACGTGCGTTTTGTGACCACACCCAACATAGAATAAAGTTTCCCGATGGCCACTTTATCCTTGCTTGATCCAAGTCAAATGTATGCTGAGATTGCATGAAGATCATACTATGACTCCAAGGTTCCGACTGCGTACTAGCGACTTGTGGATATAGGCTTGTGTGGTGATGTAGCTGGTAATCCAAGGGGACTTACGCACACTTCGAAGAAGATTTAGACAAATTTATAACTTTCAAGGAGATTTTATGTGAATGATTTGGCTTTGAATGGCTTTTTTTTTGGGACTTTTCGATTGAATAATGCTGAAAGTAAATGAGAGGGTTTAGAAAACTACTCTAAAACTAAGAACTCAATAGATAGCAATGTTTAGGATAGGATCAACCGTGCTTCACTTCGCCACTTGTAGACAACTACATGAAATGGGTGCAATCTTCAGGGGATGTGTTTAAAAGATTCTAAACCGCTGATGAACAACATCAGAGAACAATGTTCACCCAACAATTCAGGTTAAGTATACACATAAAAATAGCCCAGTCCAACCTTGTATTGTTGATAGAAATCATCCAACAACAAAAGGTATAAACATATGATCTTCTCCTTAGAACACTGCAATCAACTTCGTTCGCCTAATTGCTTGAAATAAGTCTACTCTAAGTGGGGAAAGTGAAACCATGCAAGCTATAAAATAACACAAGTGTACACCATCAAAGAACAATGTATCACAGTTTATTACTCAATAGCTTATCTCATCAATTTCATACAATCTCCTTCGTTTTCAAATGAAAGGGTCACCCCCTTATATAGGCCTCCAACCTTGATTACATGCAAACCCTAATTAGGGTTTGACCCAAAAGATTCCACACACATGATGCAACAAGGTGGGAATAAATATTAATGACCCATTATGCCCATTATCAATTAATTACATTCTTGCCAAAAATGGCGTCTACTGTGCATTAAATGCATCACTTCTTTCAAATTTGCCCAATGTGATAAATGCTCCATCAAGCCAAAAATTGCCCATTATGCTTTGAATGCTCCACCATCTCGAAAATCAGCTACATGCAATAAATGCCCCATTATGCAAAGTTCACCCAACATGCAAAAGATGCTTCATTATTTCATTAAGTATGACGACTGCCATGCATTGAATCAGCCGCCACTTGGTCAAACGCCTGCTAGCAATAAATGCGCCATCATGCCACCATTCATTCAATAGATTCTCGACATGCAAGCGGGCCTCGCCGTCATAGGAACTTCTATAATTTTCCGGGTTGTGCTTCATTAATTCAGAATATTCTCTTTGCATGTTGCCAACTCATCTTTTGCAAGAATCTTTCTATTCCAGGCTCACAAAAGACATTTTGGAAAATTTTCCTGCCTTGGAAGAATTTTGACAATCTTTTCACTTTTGAAGGATTCGTGTATGTTTGGAATTCGAGGAGAGAAAATGTTTCTAAAGAGATTTTGTCCTTAAGGAAAATTTCTGTGCACACTTCGTCTTGAAGGAAGATTTTTCAATCAACTAACCGCTTTTTCCATGTTCAAGGAAATTTGTCAACCTGAGTCCTGAAGAGAGAAAATCTTCTTACTTAGCTAATTTTCCTCTTGCCTTGAAATTCTTCACCTTGGACGCATTTCTTCCTTGAGGAAGGAATTTTTTTGAATTTTTGAAATTTTCCTCCTGAACATTTTCACGTCCTGCTTCCAACCTTGGGCACATTTTGGAACTGGAGAAGAAATTTTGGAAATTTGTTCCTTGAGTAAGGAATTTCTTCATGCCTTAGACAAATTTTACGTTTTTCATGAAGGGAAGGAAATTTGTCTTGCTTGGAAATTTCTTCTGCTTGGGCGTAATTTTATCTCAAGGAAGGAATTTTTTGAAATCTTGAAATTTTTTTTTTCCTTTGCCATGAATTACTCTATCAGTTTTTCCCTTGGTCATAGTTTCAATTGGTAGGGAGAATTTTGAAAATCATGGAAATTTCCTCCCTCACCCCTTTCTGCCGCTCCATCCTCATCTTGGGTGCCAATTTCACTATGTGCCGGAATTTTGTCTTTGGAAGAAAATTCCTCGCTAAGGTCCATTTGGCGCCCAACTCCTATCCATGGGCGGAATTCTTACTTGGTGGAGGAATTTTATGCTTGGAGGAAAATTCCTCCTTCATCCTATTTTGGCACTCTGTTTCTATCCTTGGGTGCTAGATCTCTGTGGTGGAGGATTTTTGGAGGATTCAAGGAATTCCTCCTTGACCCAAGTTTGGCGCTTGTCTTCAATTTCCAGACAATTTGATTAGAGTGAAGGGATTTTGACAAACTTAGAAATTCTTTCTTGCCTTGAGGAAAAATTCCTCCTCTCTTACTTTGGTGCCCTCTTCCTAGCTTGGGTGGATTTTCACCATGGAGGAGGAATTTTGCTCTTGGAGAATTTTCCTCCTATACCCCTATTTGGCGCCCATTCATTGGCTTGGGTGAAAATTTCATGCTGTGGAGGAATTCATCCTTGGGAAGAAAATTCCTCCCTACCTCATTCTGGCCCCCTCTTCCTAGTTTGGGTGGATTTTTCATCATGTGAAGGATTTTTTAGCTTTGGAAGGAAATTCCTTCCTTGCCTCAATTTGGCACCCATGCACAATTTGGAGCACATTTTCCACCTCGAGGAGGATTTTGACTTCACTTTGGAAATTCCTCCTTAACTCATTTCTAGTGCTCTACCTCCTGTCCTGGGCGCTATTTGGGTGTGGTGGAGGATTTTTGGCAAATGTGGAAATTCCTCCATGAGGTCATTCTAGCGCCCATGCACTGACTCGGGTGGATTTTTGCCATGGAGGAGGAATTTTGGAATCTCTGACTTTTCCTCCACTTCATCATTTTGGCATTAATTCCTGTTTTGGAACCCACTTTGGCCATGGAGAATGAATTCATTGGAATTTTAGACATTCTTTCCTGACTTAGACATTTTTGCTCATTTTCCAGATTTGGATGTTATTACTGGAACGAAGTAGATTTCTCTGCCTTAGAGGATTTTTCATGCTTTTTCCACTTTAGGAAAGAACTCTATACTTAGACTTTTTTTTTTGATAACTTGTTTGCTTTTTTAACTTTCCGGATTTAGACAAAGATTTTCAGGAATGCTCTACCTTCAGTGTCTTCACTGCAGCCTGAGATGGACTTGCCAAAAATAGACTTACTAAAAATAGTATTTCAAAACATCATATTAGGGCAAAGAGGGGCAGGGGGACATGTTGATGTGTGTTTTAGGCACATACCATTCAGAATAAAATACCAAAGCACTTTACCCTCCCTTGAACAAAATCACCTCAGATGATAAGGGTAAGATCAACTAAAATGATTCCAAGGTTTATACATGTCAGGTCTTGACGAGTGGGTAACTCAATGATCGATGTGAATTGCTGTTTTCACTTGGGGACTTACACAAATGTTCGAATTAACTTCATAGATCATGGATAGGGAATGGGTGTGTTGATAACTTAGGATATGGCAATGTAGTTCTGGACTTAAGATTTACTAAAAAATGGGCAAAAGGAATAGGGTTCAGGAAATCTATTCTAAGCCTAGGAATGTAGGAAATGATGAACAAATTTAGTAGAATCGAACTAGGCAAGGTCTCACAAACAGGTTTTGACACGAGCTTAGTGCAATCATCTAAGGTATACTTATTGATTTTCAAACCATTACCATCAAGCATTGAGATCATCCAAGTTGATGCGTAACAATGGATATGTAATAATCGAAGTTAAGTTTGCATAAATTTCCAATTGACCACACAAGGCACACTTACCAACGACAAGAGGCTAGCGGTATGGATCAAAGATTCCACACAAATATACTCAACAAATCTTCCACTCAATCTAACAAACATAAAGCAAATTCTAATATAAAATTCTAATCTAACTTGGAGGAATTGAGAACCATGAATGCAAAACAACATTTAAAAGACAATCACCATCAAGTTGAACAATGATTTATATTCAAATAGCTGCAGCATATACCAACAATTCTACAAAAACTCTCCCTTGAAAATGAGAGACATTGAGGTATATATAGTCTCATACAAAATGGATGGCCAAAATTAAAACTAAATCAAGGGTCAAGATCATGCCAACAAAACCCTAGAATTGCCCTAATTAGGGTTTACATAAAAAAAGGTGCCACCAACATATGGCCCAATAGAAAGATACCTAGTCATCAAATAGGGAATTTTGTAGAAGATTCCTCCTCGCATCTCTCTCTCTCCTAGCATACTCCAAGAATCTAGCCAATGCAAAATATAACTCCTCCATGGAAATGCTATTAGAATATTAAAATATTGTTAATTTTAGTATTAATGCTCAATAGTGTATATTCCTTTTTAGTAAGATCTTCTATGATCTTATCAGCAGTTTCTTATTAGAAACTTGCTATTCTTGTAAATACTCCTGTACTATTTATGAGCATCTTGCTCATTCTGTTATTCTATCAATTCTTTGAAATCCATATGCTTCTGCATTTGTTTTATGGTATCAGAGCTTCAGGGTTTTGGCGTTCGGCGGGATTTGTCTTTGTGGGCTGTCTTGAGGATTTTTTTCCTCTACCTGCGGTTGTTTGGTAGTTCAAATTTTTTTTTTTTGAATTTTCGCGTCTATTCTTCGGCTTGTATTTGCTTCGCACGACTTCCTCTTTGCAAGTTCGCGTGTTGTCTGTGTGTGGCACGCGAGTTTCCGCGCCTGTCTTCTGTTCGGCGGCGATCGTGGCTCTGTGCGTGACCTGCAAGACTAGTCACGCCACCTGCGTGACCTACAACCTCGGCGCGACGCGACTTGCAACCTCGGCGACGCGACCTGCACCCTCGGCGACGCGGCGCGACCTGCAACCGCGACGCGACCTGCACCGGCGACGCGACCTGCACCCTCGGCGATGCGACCTGCAACCTCGTCGCGATCTGCAGCCTTTTTTTTTCTGCGCGTCAAATTTTCTGAGCATATCATGGCTTCCACGACCCTCTGTTTTTTCGATTAAGGTGTTTACCTTCAATTTTTTATCGAAAATAAATTTTTCTTGCAGATTCTTGGTGGGTTTTTCGAAACCTAATCTGGGTAGTTGCCCGATTTTTCTGGGTGCATCGTTTTTCGTGCCTCAATTTTCGAGCCAACGGATTTGAATTTGGTTTTTAGATTCCTTCTGGGTTTTCTCTCATCTTTCAGTACATTGGGAAACGTGCAAATGGCTTCTCTCACCAATCTGATGTTAGAAGGCAGTCAATGCTTTAATGGCCACAATTACAACATCTGGAAACAGCGTATGTTGACCATTTTTGAATATAGGCGTCTTGACCAGCTTGTTTTGGGAAAAGAGCTCAGTCCTGGTACACCTGGTGTAGATCAAGATAAGTTTGATGAACGCAATCGGGAGGCAGTTATGCTTCTCAAACTCTTAGTGACTGATGATCAGTTACCGCAGATTCCTTCCGGCAAGACAACTTCCGACATCTGGAAGCATCTGAAGGAATTGCATGAGACATCCGACAAGAGCCGAGCATTCTTTCTAAAGAATCAGCTGTTCTCCATTATGATGGACGAACGTATGTCCTTACAGGAACACTTCACGAGGATTAAGGACATTCGAGATCAGCTCGAAGCTATTGGTCGGACTATGGAGGAAGAAGACATGGTAGTAATCACTCTGAAAAGTCTTTCGAAATCGTATGAACACTTCATTGGGACCCTCAATATTACTTCCACTAATGTTGATCTGAAGTTTTTCAGAATTGTGCACCACACTTCTACAGTAGGATCGCTGGAAACAACAGTTTGGTAGTGGTACTACGTCAGCCTCCTCGGAAAATGCCTTCACAGCCCAATCCTTTCACAAGGATAAAGGCAAATTTCAGTCCTCTCAGTCTTCTCAGCAGAAAGGCTCTTCTCAGTAGAAAGGCTCTTCTCAGACACAGGATGGTGCTAAGAAGAAGAATGTGCAGTGCAATTACTGTCACAAGTACAACCATATGAAGAAAGATTGCCGTCAGAGGCTCGCTTCTGAACAAAAGAAGCAGGGAGGGTCACACCAGAAGGTGCATGTTGCTGAACATTCCGAGCAGAAGGAGTCTGCCTTTTATGCCTTTATGGCTAAGAGGTCTTCAGATCATGCCAGGTCTTCTGCTTGGTACATCGACTCTGGTGCATCACGTCACTTTTCTCATCGGCGTGACTGGTTTACAGACTTCTCATCTTTCAGTGATTCCGTTGTATTTGGCGGAGGTGAGGAGTATACAGTTGTTGGCAGAGGCATTGTTCAGATATAGTCTGGTGGCAGGACTCTCATTTTCTTGAATGTGTACTATGTTCCGGGTATGGAACTTAATCTGCTCTCTGTCAGTCAGATTATGAGGAATTCTCCTCAGCTAGATGTGGTGTTCAGTGCTCACAGGTGTTCAGTGCTCAATGATGGTGTTCAGTGTTCCATCATTGATCGGGAGACTCGTCTTACTGTTGCTGTTGGTCTAGAGGATCATGGCCTATATAGGCTTCTTGACACTGGTGATTCTCCTGAAGTAGCTCTGGCAGCTCGTGTTTCTCCTCTCAGCACTTTGTGGCATCAGAGATATGGACATCTCAACATTCAGTATCTCTCTCAGCTATCTCGGGAGGGACTTGTTTCAGGGTTACCTGATATTCAGACTCAACATCTTGGAGTATGTGGCACCTGTCAAGCTGGCAAACAGCATCGGACTTCATTCACACATGGAAAGTCTTGGTGCGCATCTAAGGTGCTTCAATTACTTCATGCTGATATTTGTGGTCCTATGAATACATCTTCTGTTACTGGTTGCAAATACTTTTTGCTTATTGTAGATGATTTTAGTAGAAAGATGTGGGTGTACTTTCTTAAACTCAAATCAGATGTATTTAGTATCTTTCAGAAGTTTAAGTCCTTTGTTGAAAAAGAGTCTGGATATAGCATCATTACTCGTAGGACAGATAATGGGGGGGAATTTTGTTCTTCTGCATTCTCCAACTTCTGTGATACCCATGGCATCAAACGCCAATTGACTACACCCTACACTCCTCAGCAAAACAGTGTTGTCGAGCGTCGCAATCGTACGGTTGTTGAGATGGCTCGCTCTATGTTACAACACAGGAGTGTTCCGAATAAGTATTGGGCTGAAGCAGTGTTTACTGCTGTCTATCTCCTTAACCGTTCCCCTACTCAGGCTGTTAAGGGGAAGACCCCAGAAGAGGTTTGGTCTGGTTGGAAGCCTAAGATCAGCCACCTGAAGGTTTTTGGCTCTGTTGCCTATGTTTGGATTCCAGATGTTAAGCGCTCCAAGTTGGATTCCAAAAGTCAGAAACTCATGATGACAGGATACAATGATCACCATAAGGCCTACAAACTGATTGATATAGACACTGAATGTCTTATCTTCAGTCGTGATGTTGTATTTGATGAAGACAGAGGATTCTTTCAGTCCCCTTCTTTTGAGCCGTGTTCTGAGGATCAACCTCACAGTGTTCTTATTCCATTAGGTTCGCCTGATGGGAGGGATGATGCAGAATCTATTTTTGATGATGCACTTCCCGAGTTCCCTCCGGAGAATAATCCTCCTCCTGCTGCTCCTGTTCCTGATCCTGAGCCTCTTCCAGCTCCTCCAGATGTTAGCACTTCTACTCTCCGGCCTAAATGGTGGGCCAAGACCATTGGTGATCTCAGGGATATTGAGCTCATTGAGGGTAGAACCTCCCGTAATAAGAGCAAACAGCAGCATACAGTCAATTTTGCTCTCATAACTAACATACACAGTGTTTTTGAGCCTCAGACATATTCAGAGGCTAAAGGTATACCTGAGTGGGAACAGGCTATGGAAGCTGAGTTCCAGAGTCTTTAGAAGAATCACACTTGGGCCCTTTCTGATCTTCCTTCAGGGAAGAAGCCCATTAGCTGCAAATGGGTGTACAAAGTAAAATACAAAGCTGATGGAACCCTAGACAAGTATAAGGCTCGTCTTGTTGCTCGTGGGTTCTCACAGAAAGAAGGCATTGACTACGAGGAGACTTTTGCTCCTACAGCCAAAATGAGTACCATACGGCTCGTTCTTGCCTTGGCAGCCCAGTTCAGTTGGAAAGTCCATCAGATGGACGTCAAGAGTGCTTTTTTGAATGGTGACTTACAGGAAGAAGTCTACATGACACAACCCCTAGGATTCAAGGTTGCTGGTCAAGAACAGAAGGTCTGTAGACTAGTCAAAGCACTCTATGGTCTGAAACAAGCTCCTCGGGCTTGGTACATGAAAATTGATAAGTACCTGACAGATCATGGTTTTCAGCAGAGTCCATCTGATGCAAACCTGTATGTCAAGCATACTAGTAATGATGTTCTGTTTGTGGTTGTCTATGTGGATGACTTAATCATTACTGGCAGTTTAGCACATTTGATCACTGGGATCAAACAGGATTTGTGCCGCACCTTTGATATGACAGATTTGGGACTTCTACATTACTGCTTAGGAGTTGAAGTTTGGTAGACTGAGAACAGTATCTTTCTCTCTCAGTCCAAGTATGCCAAAAGTCTTGTGGACAGGTTCAGAATGCAAGATTGCAAACCTGCCTCTACTCCTATGGAACCCGGGCTCAAACTTTCAGCTCAGTCATCTTCACCAGTTTTGGATGAATCTTTGTTCAGGCAACTAGTGGGCAGTCTCATCTATCTTACTGCCACTAGACCTGACATCAGTTTTGCAGTGAGCTACATTTCATGCTTCATGACAGCTCCCAAGGCTGATCATTGGATAGCAGCGAAGCGTGTGCTGCGTTATGTGAGTGGCACTCCTGATTATGGACTTCTGTACACTCAGAGTTCTGATCCTATACTTAGTGGCTACACAGATTCTGACTGGGCAGGTTCGGTTGGTGACCGTAAGTCTACAGCAGGGTATGTGTTTAGTTTGGGATTTTGTGCTGTCACATGGACTAGTAAGAAGCAACAGGCAGTGGCTCTCTCCTCGACAGAAGCAGAGTATTGGGGAGCAGTTAAGGTATCTTGTGAGGCGGTTTGGCTTCGACGAATGCTTGCGGATATGCATGTCTCCCAGGCAGGTCCTACTCCCTTGTTCTGTGATAATCAGGGAGTGCTCAAACTCGCCAAGAATCCAGTCTTCCATGAAAGAACCAAGCACGTGGAAACTCATTGTCACTATATTCGACAGCTGGTTGAAGACGGATCCATCCAGTTGCTGTATGTTCCTACCTCGGAGCAGCTAGCAGACATCTTCACCAAGCCCCTTGGTCCTGATAAATTTGTAAAATTCAGGGGGTCTATAGGTGTAGTTAATAGATTGAGCATTAAGGGAGGGTATTAGAATATTAAAATATTGTTAATTTTAGTATTAATGCTCAATAGTGTATATTCCTTTTTAGTAAGATCTTCTACGATCTTATCAGCAGTTTCTAATTAGAAACTTGCTATTCTTGTAAATACTCCTGTACTATTTATGAGCATCTTGCTCATTCTGTTATTCTATCAATTCTTTGAAATCCATATGCTTCTGCATTTGTTTTAAATGCTAGGTAAGGTATCTTGCTGTAAATCAATCACGTCCAACGCATCTGAGCAAGCATCCAAAGTGTTCTCCCAATCTGGCATGAGCTTCTGCGAACCATGAACATGAATCAACAAAGAGACCAAATCATCCATTTGACTCTTCTTCAAAGAGTCCCGCTGACAAAAATACATAAGTTTCATCTTGTCTCTTAATTCGGCTAAGTGTAAACCACTAGCATCACTGACATCAACCCCAAATAACTCCTCTATTGAGGCAAGGATCTTCAACTGAATATCATGAATTGATCCTTCCATCTCTGCATAACTCAGTTGCGCGCTCTCATAAGCTGATTTCTTTATGGCCAATGAACAATACCAGCCATGGAAATCGTATCTATCTCCATTGTGCGCAACATTCTCCCTAACCAACGTGGACTTAGGAACCTTTTTCAAAGCCCTAAGACGTGTAATAGTCTTCTCCTAAATAGGTCTGAATTCTTCCCAAACTCCTCCAAAATACTGTATTTTGAACATGAGCCCTATTGTCCCGTCAAATGCTTGGACAAACTGAGTAAGGAAATCATCCGCCTGTCTCTTTGTATTCTTGATCCATTTCTCCACCTTTGAGAGTGTATCTCTCGCTACCTCATAATGTGAATGTAGTCCATGATCAATTGCAATAGGGGAAATAAGGGTGGGATTCTCACGCCTTACCCCTACAATGTACTCTCTAAATCTGATATTCTCTTCAATTTCTCTAACCAATCTCGCACTGATGGCCTACGGTTATCACCAACCTCCTAAAATTCCTGCTCTCTTGTAGTACGACTGAGGGCAACTGAAGTAATCTGGAAATCTATGGGAGTAGCAATGTCTGCTGTCACACCTGCAATAGAAACAACCACCTGCGCAATCCACATTCCTGTCTCATATCTAGCTATGTGTGACAAAATCTCATCTCTCTTAGGCTCTTTCTCCTTATTGCTCCTAGCTAAGTAGTCATCAATGTCATCAATAAGCTATAGCTCTATCATTTTCTTACTTTCCTCCATACTCTTTATCAGCCAATCAGGAATGGCGGCCATCTCCATACCATCATCGAGACACATATCTCAATCAAGCTCTCTCAATGCCGAGATAACATCATCATCATCATTAGGATTATTCTTGGTCAAATCATAGACATTCTTCCCCAAACTAACCTCCAAAAGGACTGTTGGGGATCCCGACTGATCATCATCCTCATTAGGTGGAGTAGATGTCGTTGTGGCATGTAAATCCTGAATATTCTGTGGTAGTATCACTGTGTTGGAACATTGCTCGAACTCCCTGTTCTGTTCTGGCATTTCAACTTCCTCGATTGATGAGACACTGAGAGGTGGTGAAGGAATGATAGGCGAAGGAATAGTAGTCTTTTGTTTCTTTTTCTTAACCTCCTCAATCTTCTTCCCTCTAGCCTTGACTTCTCCTGGTGTATTCTTCCTTCTCTTGGGAGCTTGACTCTCCTCATCCGCATGAATCCTGACATCACTGATAGTAATCTAATCATCCTCGGAAGCGGATTCCTCCTGTTTCATCTTTTCATAAGTGAAGGAGACACCCATATCAACTAACTTATTCATCTGAATATCCACCCATGCTCGGGAGAAACTCAAGACCTCTCTCATCAATACACTCAAATCTATTTCTTTTGATTTTGACCAA
This sequence comes from Cryptomeria japonica, assembly GCF_030272615.1. Classification (NCBI taxonomy): domain Eukaryota; kingdom Viridiplantae; phylum Streptophyta; class Pinopsida; order Cupressales; family Cupressaceae; genus Cryptomeria; species Cryptomeria japonica. Next base: position 654,019,202 of record NC_081411.1, read on the forward strand.
TTAGGCAATAGAATCGCCTTCTTCATTTCATTTTCATATTGTGGATGTGTATGATCCCTGTCATCTAACACTTGGTCAGGAATGAAAAAAAGTCCACATTTCCTCATGAAATCCACTGACATCCTGGACCACATTTGTCTCTTTACTGCCTGCTCGTCAATCCGGTTAGCCCAATAATCTTCTATGTCTACCTTGTGGATGAACTCTCCCCTGATCCTTCCAACTTTCTTATTTGGATCAAACCTTTCTCTTTTCTTATAAGCTGCAAATCAATAGAATGCAAGCTCCTCACTTGCTGTGCTGGCTGCTAAGGCGGATTGGCAAACCTCCAACATTTTCCCAACTGAAATAGGAAATGTCATGCCCGTCCTGTGCTTCTCTTTCTAAATGGAATCAAACTCCAGAAGCTGTCTCACCACTTCCAACAAGATCACTCTGTCAGAAGGATACCTAGGAAGCCTGTAGGGTTCGGATTGAAATCCATGAATCCTAAGGTATGTGAAAGTGGGAAACTGAATATACCACGATCCATATTTCTCTATCAGCTCTGTTGCCTCCTTGGACAACCTCCTATGGACTCCACCTTGTAGCATCTGCGTGATGTACATTGTGAATACATCATTCACTCTCTTATAATCTTCAATTCTATACATGTTCAGCTGTGGATAACACTCATAACTCCCAAATTGTCCTTGTCCATTCCCGACTTCACCTCTGCAAATCAATCCTTTGTATGTAACAAACCGTGCAAGTAGGTACACCAAATAGGAAGTCATGGCGAATGACTTGGACCGCTCCACATTCCTCAGCTGAAAGTCCAGATTGTCACTTATGATTCTAGACCAATTTATTAATGTTCCTTTTAGACAATCCTGGATGAAATAGAACATCCATCCATCGTATATTGCACCCTGTGACATCCCCATCACTCGGTTAAGCAGGATTACTAAATCACTATATTCCTCTTTGAAGTCTATGCACATGAGTGTCTTGGGTGCCTTGGAATGATGAGTCCTAGGCTCGATCATCCACTCCTTATTCACCACGGTCTTGCACGCATCCACCTTCTTCTTATATCGGTCTTCATATTCATCTTTAGTTATATCCTTCATGTCTGCTCCACGCGGAATTCCAAACACTTCAGCAATCGCATCCTCAGCATGATAGGCAATGACGACACCCTTAGGAGTCTTGATCATTCGGGAGAGGATCATAACATCGTGCACACTCCAGGATAAGCTCACTGCACTGTATGGATTGCGGAAATCCAGCGGCCTGATAAATGCCACTCTTCATAATGTTCACATAGGCTGGGGAAGGAATCTGGCTCCCAATTCCGAACATACGCTGTCACATCTGGTTCATGTTTTGGAAATGCATGTTTGTGTCCGTAATCTCCTTCCATTTGGCTGACATTTTGGATTCTGGATAGAATCCAGTCTCAAGTATCTTCTGTTGTTCTCTCCTTTCCTTGAGTCCGGACTTTGACATCGTACCTGTACGAAGCTAGAAGTTAGAATTTAGGAAAATAAATAATATTCTAGACAAAACTCTTGACTTCTTAATGATTTAGACTAATTTTGGGTATGGAAATCAGGAAAATAATCCACACTCTCAATAGATTTCAACAATTGAATGCAAAAATGTGACAAGGTTAGGGTATAAAACCCTCATCAAGTTCATCAAAAATCAATAACTTTCAGACCAAAGTCTGAAAAAGCCTCCTTATACTTAGAAATTATGTTCAAATTAGAGTGCAAAGGAGTATACCGGATCAACAATGACTAAGGAAAAGGTGTGAAAGGTTGTGTTTTGACACAAAACCAAGTCTGAAGACACCTTCCGAAGTCAGCAATGGCCGCCAGCAAATCTGAAGACAACCTACAACTTCACAAATTAATCTCTAAAAAACATGTTGCAATTACTCAAATATGCACAAACTTGATGAAAATCGATCTTAATGATGAAAGCAATCATATCCAGGAATGTAGGTATGGCTGGTAAAAGTTTAATTTTCTGAGGACAAGTCTGAAAATGGATTACTTCAGACTTTCCAATAAAATCCCTGAAAATGATCAACAAATGACGAAGGAATGGACTCCAAGCAAAATCGCCAAAGGTGACAGGTGGCTGGAAATGAAAATCTCTGAGGACAGCAGCCAACAATGGAATTTGTAGACCTGCAACAGCTCCGAATAAGTCTGAAAATGAACTGAAAATGACTCCAAACAGCCTCTAGATAAAATCGCCTAAGGCATAAATGGGCTGGGAACACAATGTAGGTCTGAAAATCGAATTTTCCAGCCAGCTATGGGGTCACACAAGTCTGAAAATCTGCAACCTCAGGTCTGAAAATAAAACACCAGCAAGCTACAGCAATGGCAGCACACACCCAAGGAGAAAAATCGCCCAAGTTGGAGGTGAAAACCTCTCAAACACCAAATTGCCCCTTCACCAAAAATCGCTATCTCTCCAAAAATCGATAATCTGAAAATAGAGCCAATAAACTTCAATGGCAGCCACCAAGAAAATTGCCAAGCTGGGAAATGGAGAAAAAATGGCAATGAGAAATAGTTTTCAATCAAGTGTGTCATTTGGACACTTCACCAAAAATCGCCCTTGCATGAATACACTTGGCAAATATAATAATAAAATAAGGTTGGGAACTCTCCTTTAAACTTGCTTTCATCATCAACTTTCACCATACAAGCAATGTGGGATAAAAAACTTGCTCTTATGCTTGCCTGGCAAAAATTGATTTGCTTCTAGAAGGTTAAAAACATTAAATGTTCATTGCAAATCATTAATTGTTTTTATTTTTATTTTAAATAATCGTCGCTTTTCATAAAAAACAATTAAATGAGGCTCATTTATTAAAATATTTCAAAATTTAAATTAAATGGCCAATTGGGGAAAATTGATTTAGGTAGGGATTAAAAAATCCCATTAAAAATCATTAAAAAACGTCAAAATTGTTCCCTTAGGGAAAATCAATCCCAGTAGGGATAAAAATCCCTATCAAAATTCATCAATGTGCACAAAATTGGGGTCTAGGGGAAAATCGATCTTAGTTTGGAATGAAAATTCCACTTAAAACTTCGTCATTCAACACAAAAATGCCCTTGGTGGAAAATCGACCCTAGTTTGGACATTCATCCGGACACGAAAATATTAAAATAACTCTCAGTGGAAAATCGTCTTGGGTCTGGAATGAATATCCGCACAAAAAAAATCCTCAAAATCTTGTCACAAAAGGCCTGGTGGAAAATCGATCCAGGTGTGGAATCATCACAAATGTCATCCGCAACTTTATCCATACTCCTAGTGGAAAAACGAGGGTAGTCAGGACAAAATCCTAACACTTAGTCAAAATTTAAGCATCCTGGGGAAAAACTACCCTAGTTAGTCAAAATTTAAGCATCTTGGGGAAAAACGACCCTAGTATGGATTCTCAATGGTGGAAAAATGGGGCAAGTCTGGATTTCAGGGGAAATCCATGTCTAGTCTGGATTTTGAGTGGGGCAAAATCATGGGTAGTCAGGAATATGAGGGGAAAAACACCTCTAGTGTGGAATTTTGACCTTTTAACCCATAGAATATGGATTTTCATTCCGGAAAATGATGATTTTTCCACTCAAAATCACTAGGAAACTTCAAAACTCAATAAAACTCATCTAGACTTAGGCAAATTTACCAAAATTTTGAGTTAAAAAAAAGGAAACCTATCGGGATAAAGTGCAAAATCAACTTGAATAACGTCCTAGGAGTGAGAAAACAACTCCAAAAGGTCCTGAAACACTTTAGCACTTTAAAATCACTGATGTGGACGTTCGAAAACACGTTAACTCTCAAAGGGGTCTACACTTAGACAAAATTATGATCATTTAAAATCTCAACTTTATGTACTTGATCCTATAACTTCAAAAAAACCCTAAACGACACTAGGCTTGATCAAAACTCCTAGACTCGGGCACGAGAAACTCAAAATTGCCCACTAAGCTGCCAAAACCCTAAACTAACCAACGCGGAAAGCAGGAAAAGAGGGGGGTCCCCATTAGCAATGGGGCGATGTGTGAAAAGGTCACAACATGACACTCACTAAAAATAGTAAGTTTGTTTTTTGGCCAAATAAAGACAATCTGAGACACAGTGAAACTTACTAAAAATAGTAAGTTCTCAGAATTCGCTCAAATTTCACTGGTAGCCTTTTTGAAGGGCTTTGACTTCATTGCAACGTTCAAATTTTCCAAAACCCTAAGGAAAAGACCTCAAACCTAAGTTTGAAGGGCAAAAACCCTAAAATAGACCAAACAAGTCCCAAACTTAGCCAAATTCGCTCAAATGACTTACATACTTGATCAAATCAATCAAAAACACTTACAAACCGGGGAGACCAAAGGGATTGCTGCGAAAAGACCAAGAGAACCACAACCAAAAGACCAAGAGGACCAAAAAAAGTAGGGGGTCTCCATTTGTAATGGGGCGATGTGTGAAAACATCACAACAGGAAGTAATTCACCGCCTCCTCACCAATCTCTTTTGTGGAAATCAGGACGTCCCCATTCCTATTTTTGATTTCACTGATCCGATTTCTACATCTGTTAGTTACCACCGAGTTGTGAAAGAAATTTGTGTTTCTGTCCCCATCTTTAAGCCAAAACTCTATGGATTTATGGGGCGAAAAGACCTCTTCCCTACCCAGCAGCACCATGTACTCTGTGGATAAAGATTTATCAAGCTGGAACTCCTCTTCCCCCAAACCATTTTGAATGATCTTTTCATTGAGAGAAGCAAGCTCATCTTCAATTCTACTCTTCTCCGCAAAAATGTTTTTGAAACGGTGTTTATTCCACTCCTTCAGTTTGGCTTTGATGTAGATGAATTTCTTGTGAAGGACAAAAAGTTTGGTTCCTTCCACATAAGGTGCGTCTTGCCACCATTGGGCCAACTCTAGATCCAAAGTTCTGTCCTGAAGCCACATGCATTCAGATTTGAAGGGACGTCTCTCAGGGATAACATTTGGTCTGAGATTTGAAGGGAAGGGACATCTCTCAGGGATAACATTTGGTCTGAGATTTAGCAACACCGAATAATGGTCTGATCCAGACACTGAGACAATAGACGCTGCAAAGGTTAGCTGTAAGTCATTCCAATCCCCAGATATGAAGAATCTATCCAACCTTTTTGTGATTCTAGTGAAACCAAACTGTCTATGGTAAAGCATCCATTTTTCGGGATCACATCCAACAGATGATTCTGGTTGACAAAGATTTGGAAGTCCACTTGTGATTGCATTAATCTCCTAAGATCACCCGTTTCTCATAATTGTCCAAGGTTGTATTGAAGTTCTTGCCAATGATGATATTGACCTTGCCCAAGCTTGTCAGATGATTAGTGATTATTGACCATGTTAAATTTGAACCAGAATAAATAGATAGAAGAAAACTAAGCTTATGAACAACACAAACACAAGAACTTATCCTGGGAAAACCCTCCACCTGAGGGTGAAAAACCCAGCCCACTCAAAAATGAACTTTATTATATCTCAGATAATGAATACAACTGTTGATAGTTTCAGATTACTATCAATCTCAATAAGATAAGATTGATTTCCTACAAATCAATCATGACAATGAAATCAAAAGATACATCTCGTATACATTCTATAAACCTACATGAGTCTGAAAACTCTGAACACAGAAAACATATAATATTAATGAACTGACAGACTTCATACACACTATTCTCCCCTTGCTACGAGCCAGCAAAATATCTATAAATCTGCCAAAGAAGAAGACGACCACGAAAATAGAAGAGCATTATACATAAAGAATCTCAAGGCAAGGGAAGAGGCTCCACGATGGAAGAGGAAGAGTCACCGACAGCCACATAAATATTCCACCAACATCCACATAGACATCTCACCGACAGCAGTCAAAGCGATGCAAGATAGAAAACAGTAACTGAAGCCACAAATTAAATAAGAGACGTTGGAGAGGAGAATAGATATCATTTTAGATCTCTATCGCAGCTATAACTTCAACAGACCAGACCTCTCTTTTGCTCCTAACTGTTGTTGGTCCATATATGTTTAGAAGGAAAACCTGTTTTGGAAGGTCACCAGAAGCAATTTCCATCAGTATCCAGTGTGAATCCCTATCCACCAGCATAGCTTGAACCCTTTTTGGATTCCATAAAATGCTGAGATCACCAGAGGCCCCAACAGCATCCACAAAACAACTTTGCCATTGCTTCCACTTATCCATCATTTTACTATCATTTTCTGAGTTCAACTTTGTTTTTTGCAATATGACTACATCTACTTCCGCTTGACCAAGCTGCTGCTTGATCAAGTGTCTCTTGTTAGGGGTATTAATGCCCCTGACATTCCAAGTTAGGAACCTCATTGTGACCCGGGGAGGGCCAAGGCCTTCCCCAATCTCAATTTCATTTGTCCCTCTGCATTGCCTACAATCTCTGGCTGTCCCTTTGCATTATCAACAATTTCTAGCTTCACCCTAAGAGGTTCATGGCTTCTCCGAGCTTTTTCTCACCTAGCCTTGGTTTGTCAATCTTTGATTGATTTTGCTTGATCGTCTTGGTCTCCATAATATCAGCTTCATCCTCCTCTGAGTCGCTGCCCTCCTCTAAATCAGAACTGCTATTTGATACTGTCTCAAGTTGAGCCATCAGCAAATGTTAAATGTCTGCTGTGTTCATCTGATCTTCCTGATGGAACTGCAATTCCTTTTCCTCTGTTTGCAGCTTCATGACTTCCTTATTCCCTGCATCAACTAAATCACCCTGTACATGGGGATTACTTGGGTCATCCCTATCCTTGGCCCCCATTCTTTGGTCCAGGGCCATAGGACTACGACCATCCATTATTATTTGGCCTCTAGAAAGCCCTGTGCATCCTTTGTTTGAGCCCTAGTGTGAATATTAATGCCCACTGTATCTACCGGAGTATCCTGATGAATTGCAAATCCATCCCTTTGGGCTCTTCAAGTTGGCTGCCCTCTTCTCTACATCAAATATCTCACCTGGATACTCCACATTCTGCGACAAAAACTCAGGCATCCCATCTTGTTGCACACAGAATACACTTGGTTTCTCCTACGGATTTCTATCTTCATTTGGTGTATTGTAATTTGGGGTTATATGATTCCCCCCTTCTCATTCCCTTGGAATCTTTTTCTCTTGGTCATCCTCTGACTGAATCCGTTCACATGAGGGATTTCCTATTCGTTCCTTCCTTGGAAAGGTCTCCATTCTTATCCTCTGTTTCCAGATGCTTCCTTTTGACAAAATCTCCAGTTCCTCCCAAGCCCTTGCGTCCAGGTCAGTGACTACACAAATTCTGGCAGAGGATCTATTGGAATTATTAAGAGTCTCCATATCAATTTCTACCAAAGATCTCATCTCTTCTCCAATCCATTTCAATGCGCCTTCGCACCAATATTTGGCAGGGAGGTTGTCCAGCCAAAACCACATTGGTGTGTTCGCCATCTTCTGCTTAAAGGGTCAAAATTCGGATTCCATTCGTAAACAAAAAAATCCAGCCCTTACATCATATGAGATTTGTTCATCAAATCCATGTTGTGTTCCCGTGAATTGCATTCAATGCAGAAAAAATCATTGGGAAAGGCCCTAATTGCCACTTTCCCCTTACCTTTTTTGAGCCATCAGTCCATTATCTTGGGTCTATCTGGTCTCCTTCCTGCCTATTTGGCGAAAAAGTTCTGTTCTGAAGCTGTTCCTTCATCAAGTCCAAAATGTACGAAGGTATAACAAGCACCTTTCTTTTTGGCATCTTCATTCCTCTAAAGCCTTGCCTATTCACCAGATTCGTTGCTTTCTGAATCCTCCTATCCCTAAGTCCATTTCTGTTCTGAGGCTTCTGAACAGGATGATGCCCTGCATCCTTTTGCCCTAAAAACTCTGGCATCCTTCTGGTTCCGAGCGTGAGTTGGTTCATGCGCTTCACAAATGGCGGAATAAACTCTTGGTCAGCTAGTTTCTTCTTACCCTTACAGTCCAAAGGACTCGGCTTCACAGTCTTCTGGCATTTCTCTTTACGTCCATGGGGTGCTCCTTCTCTGCTACTTTCACCAGAAGCATCTTTGCACACCATTTTTTAATATTTGTCTTTTTTGGGAGTGGTTATGGTTCCATATGTTCAAAATTTTGTCAACAGGTGAGCATGCTAGCTTTTTAATTTACTGTATCTGAATTTATTTTGATAAAATAAATACATTACCAGAAGCATTGATTGGTAGAGAGAAGATAGAATTTGATTTTTCTGTTTTTTAAGCCATTTTCATATAAAAAACATACACGAAGAATTTAAGTGGAAGAGCATGACATATTTTGATTTTTACAATGTTTTTTAAATCATTTTGGTAAAAGCTATATATGTCAGTCATTGAAGTGGTAGAAACAATATGCCTTTTGATTTTATTGCATTTTTAACCTATTTTGCTAAATATTATGCAGTAGAACATTGAAGTTCTAGGAGAATAGATTTAAATTTTACTTTATTTTCTTCAGAAGGTGAAGCATCGAAATAGTAGGACAAAAATTTATGCAGCAGAAGCATCCATCGGTATAAGAGAAGCTGATGTGTACTCAGGGTGTATATCAGATTCAGGGTATTGCAAATCACCAAGTATTTTGTCCATTTTCACCATCTACAGGTAGCAAGGAATGGACTTTACATCATATAGTTGGCCAATTTGCCACTTTCTTATATAACCAAAAGGTAAGTGTGATTATATGGTAACTTCCTTCAAATGGGTCATGAAGTGTGTTCTTTGAAACTCAGCACCTGCACCACTACATTGGTGTGCACAAAACCCATCATAAATAGTGCATCATGTCGGATTTGTTCCATTTCAAATGAATTGGGGCCCAAATGTAATCGCTCTCGAGGTTTGAAACCAATTACTCAGTTGGATTCATCTGGTTTGCTACTACCAATGATAAAGGAATATGGGCATTGTTTGAATTATGGCAAAATGAGTTGTTCCCAGGTAAAAGCTTCTATAGGCCATGGACAAATAAAAACTAAAGAAATTAGATATGGTTTTTATGAAGTCATTGATCAGTTGGAGCACATGGCACGAGAGCCTGCAGATATACTCGATGAACTACAGAAGGATTTGTCTACTCGGGACTTGCAGTTGGTGTTGGTTTACTTTTCCCAGGAAGGAAGAGATTCTTGGTGTGTCCTTGAGGTTTTTGATTGGATGCGGAAAGTTGATAGGGTGGATGATGAGACCATGGATCTGATGCTTTCAATCATGTCAAGTTGGTTGGCTAAACTAGTAGAAGAAGAACATTCAGTTGAGGAAGTCCAGATCCTCTTGACAGAAATGAAATGTGTTGGTTTGGTACTAAACTATGACATGGTTGAGACATTGATTTCATTGTATTGGGATAGAGGTAAAAGGTTAGAGGCTTCCCGATTCGTGAAGTATTTGCTAGAATTTGGTGCGGCTGTGGTGGAAGATGAAAAGGATAAAGACCCAACTGCTTATCTTATGTGGAAAATGTCAAAGGGTGGAGAACATCGAGAAGTTGTAAACCTGATTTTTGATCTCAGGAATTGTGACTTGAAACCCAAGATAGACAGCTACCTCACTGCACTAATGGCAGTTGTAATGGAGCAAAATCAATTTACAAGGGCTCTCCATGAACTCGAAGTCTTTCAGAGAAAAGGAAAGGTAGGTGAACTTGAAAAAGGGGAGATAGAAGCCTTTGATTCATATCAAAGAGATCTTCACAAAGAGGGAGAACAGATTGCCAAGTGGGCGATTGAAGAAAACATGCCAGAAATTATGGGACAAATTCATGAGCGGTTAGCTGCCATGTACATGGTTGCAGTTAGAAGTGCAAAAGCTGAGCATCATTTGTGGCAAATGAAGCTTGCTGGTCGGGAGCCTACAATAGAGATGTATGATGCTGTTTTAGCTGTATGTGCTGTGGAGAAAAATTTGCAAGCAGTGGGAAGAATAATGGCTGGAATGGAAGTAGCTGGGAAAATACCTGGCAAGAAAACTTTTTCATGGCTAGTGCGTGGGTATGTTAAAGGTGGGCATTTTGAAGAGGCTGCAAAAGCATTGATGGACATGATTAAGAAAGGGCTACATCCTGCCAATTTGGAAACAATGGTGGTGCTTAAGGGCTTGCAGAAAAATCATTTACAGAATGGTTATACTGAACCCTACCTTAACCTTTGCAAGAGTCTCTATACTGCAGGTTTGAGTGGCCCCTGTCTCATATACTTGTATATAGGTAAACTATGCATTATAAGAATATTGTGAATCAGAGAACTAGAAAATGGGAGTGCTCGCTTTTGCTGATATTTTTGTTCCATGTGTATTTTGATTGTATTTAATTGAAATGCAGTGTGTGGGTGTGAAAGCTGTCCTCCATTGCTTTATGTATTATAGAATTTTCCTGGTAATATATTGCACGGGAAATATGTTTTTCTGAAGGCAGAAAAAGTACACTTAAATTTGTATTCTTTGAGTATTAATACATAAATGTCTCCATGTTTGTACTGTTTAACATCTACATCTGATTAAATTACCTTCCTATTGATTGTAACCAGGCTACATTAACTTCCTTTTAAATACACTGGAACGACAATAGCTTTGATACTGGATATTGAACTTGAAAATAGATGTAATCTTTATTACACTAGGATGTTCTATCATTTGCAATATTGGGAAAAAAACTAAAAAGGTAAAGTTTATTCAAAGACCTAATTATACAATTTAAATGAACTGCTATATATAATGTAACCGAAACCCTCCTTTTTTGATGGATACGTTAGAGTTCATTGATTTTCCATTAACTTGAAATACTAAGACCAGATATTATTACCTCTTTAATGCTGTGCAAGCTGATTCACATGGATAAGCATTTTGATAGAAATTGGAGTGAAATTATCAGTGGTTATCAATATAAGAACTGATACAACCTACTTCAGTATAGTTGCAACTCTACAAAACATTTACTAGTTCATTATTAAGCTGTTTGTACTTTGTACTATATTAATAAACCTGTAGATGAGAGACCAAAAACCTAATATTCTTTTTCATGTTACTGCCTTCCTATGTGTATGTAACCTTGAGATCAGACCTTGTAAACTCTCAGCACCGTTCAGAGCTTACATGCTTATGGTATCATTTGGGAAGTTATAATTCCTGCTGATTTCATGTCAAGTTCTTTATCAGAGTTGCAAGTTTAATGGCACAACGAAATATTTTGTCAGTACCTTGCTTGAACAATAAAAAGGCTTGCTTCCAGTTTGTAATCTGTTAGCTGTGAAGTTCTTAGCGGTGAAGACGGAAATCTGGCCTTGGGCATAGGCATATATGGGTTTCTCTGTTGTTGATTATACTGAATAGCAAAGCGTAGTAACAAATCATTTTGGGTCTTGAACTTTTGCAGATTGCAAGGGAGCCCAAGATATTTTTCAGAATTAAATGGCTTCACTTTTGGAGGTGGTTAAATCATTGGGAGAATGACTTCATCTAGTTTAGAGAAGTTTTGTACCTTGATGCTTGAAGTACTCTTATAACAGTAAATTTTTCAGTATGTTTTAAGTATGGGATGTTCTTAAAAAGTTATATTAGCACTTTAACATGCTGTAACTTTATCTAAACATCGACTGTTTTATTTTTTCTCCCAAGGTTCTGCAGGATGTTTAGGATATATTAATAACAAAGGATTCTTGCTAAAATGCATACAGAGGGAATTTGAGGTCAATATAAGAATCAAGACCATAGCTTTGCATACTAACATTTACAAAAGAGCGATCCTTGTCTTGACAAACATCAATAGCCTGAGCAAATTGTTTGAGATACAACCAAACATCTGAATCAACATATTTGGGGAAGAGGGATCAATCCTATGTCAACTTTATATTCTTGTGGCAAGCTTACATACAAATGTCTAACCAAAAGGTTCAAGTGTACCATCAAGGTGATTACAACACAAACAAGGGGTGTACAGCTGGCCTCACCCATAAGGCTCTTAAATTCTTAATGCGAACACTCTTATTTCTCTTGGAGCCTACATGGTTTCTTGATATTGGCTTCACCCATAAGGCTCTTAATGAGAATACTCATGGTTTCTTGGTATTCGAGACCAACAACTTCACAGGATAATGATATTTTGTTAGGAGGAGCTTATCTGATATGTCTTGTGTTAATACAAGTTGCTTATTCTGTGTAAAAATTGTTATTTATATGTAACGTTCCCTTTTAACCTGCAGCACTGAGTGCATGTTCTGTCTACAGTTAGAATAAAAAGGACTGGGTCTTTTAATCTGAATAAAGCAATTAAGTCTGTCAGGTTAGAATAAAGTCATTTAGGATATTACTCCATAAAATAATGTGGTTGTTTGGGTATTGCTTTCCTACCTGTCCATAGTAGTCAGTTAACACCTGCAATTAGTGAGGAGTTGTTCAGTTAGCTTCCTGCATTTGAGGAAATTGATTATTAGTTGGTTGCCACATTTGTGGGCCGACTTCCTATGATTTGGAATTGCTGGGTGCTGGGCTTATTGAACACTTCCTATAGCAACAGAGGGGACATCTTTTGAAAATTACAAACCAAAGCTTAAGGAAGGTTGATGCTGCTACAGCAGTTTGCTTAGCACAAACCTTCAGGTGTGAACCTAGCCCTCTTGGGGATGAAAACCCTTGGGATTCATACATGTTGCAGAACTATAGCAACCAGGATTGATACATGGTGCAGAACAGCAGCAGGATCATGCAGACTTCAGTAACGGCAGGATGATCAGTGAGCATACTGCAATGTGATAGGGACATTTCACAATTTAGATCTATATGCTGGGTGTTTCCAGTGAGTTTTATAAGATCAGGTGCTCTCTTTTGAATGCACATGTCTTGTAAGATAATATAAAAAATCTGTCGTTAGAACTTTTCTGGGTTTGATTTTTCTCTGTATTTAGTTTAAGACATCCCAGCGCTATTAAAGCTGTGATCTTGTCAGCCTTTGAAAATAAAAAAAATAGACTTGACTAAGTGCAAAACATAAACAAGAAAAAACCTAGAAATATTCCAGCAACATATATTATTTTCTTTTTTATTTTGTCTTTATGCAAACACAGTCATTCAATGGAAAATCTTCCAGTCTCAAACATCTCATTGGGCATGCTGAACATGCAAATCTAAACACTTAAATGATCCTGAACACTCTGCAGCAAATCTGAATGTCTTAATTGTTGTTTTATGTTCTTGTTTAACCATGGGCAATGACTAAGATCATTGATTCCCTCCCAACCATAGATGATAAATGGTTATCATCTCCCCCGAGCACTTCTCTTCTAAATAATGCAGATTAACTTATTACTCGATCTGTTGTAGGAAAAAATATAGATCATAAGGGAGAGGAATGCACCCTTCCTTTATACAGATCAAGGGTGACCCTTCCTCAAGAGTCGGCACCCTTCAAGAAAGGTCACAACTCAATGCAAGGTGGCGAACTTCCAAGTCGGCCTTGCAAGATAAATGTAAATTGATAATTACATAAACAACTCGTCTTATTTATGTTAACTAAATTGGAGCATATAAGTGACTATAAATCGGACCTATAATTGTCTAAGGCTGATAGGCCAATTAGACAATTATATTAGCTGTCGGCCTTAGAAGGAATCCGACCATAGGTACAAACATTAACACTCCCTCTTAGCTAGGGAGGAATCCTTCTCGATATCTGAGTCACATAGTGACATCCATCATGGCTACTCCCAGAGGGTGGGTCCATCATGGCTACTCCCATGAATGGAAATGCAAATGAACACAAGTGCCCATCACGGAGTCACTCAACGTGATGTCGTCATCTCATGATTACGTTCACCATGGCTACTCCCAGAGGGTGAATAAACACAAGTGATAAGTCATGGAGTTTCTCTCATGACATCCACCATGGCTACTCCCAGAGGGTGGAACAAGGGCTTTCACCTCAAACTTTTGTTGTAGAGAAGAATGCATTAACAAGGGCTTGCACCTCAAACTTCTCTCACAGAGAAGAATGCATTAACTGTTGGTATTTTGGTTATGTTGATATGGTTTTGTCATTGATGTCAACATCTATTAACACTTATCAACTCTGGCACTTTGGAGAATTGGCAATGTTCACCGACAAGCAAGTGACTTATGCACAGTCACCGGTATCTGGTACACCGGCAGGATATATTGTTCACCAGCACTTGGAATAACATGGAAAACACTTGGTTATGTTGAAGACATCTTTTGGACACCTTGTCTTGGAGATTTGTTCATTGGTATATTCGTATTTGCATATTTGCTGTTACCGGCAAATAGGTCCAGAATAAGCACCGACAGGCTTATCTATTCCAGATCAGCACGACACGCTTTGGAGATGATTTTGTTGTTATTGTAAATGCATTAAGCCGACATGTTGAATCGGATATTGCATCGGTTATTAATTTACTTGTAATTGATTTTATTGTAATATCTTTTAGAGCCGACCTACTAAAATTGGTCTTAGGTTATGGTATATATGTAAGATCGATATGCGATTGGGAAAAGGAATTGCAAGAAGGTATATGCAAGAATAAGCAGAGTTATACATGCAAACATCATTTGAAGGTGAAGCAAGGTTTTTGTGAAGGCATATCAGAACTACACCGGTACTGAATCCAGCATATGAAGATGCTATTTTGAGTAGTACATCATTATTGGATTTAACCATCCAATTGTAGTCATTGTGACTTTTATTTGTGTTTGAGCAGTGAGCTCTAGGCGCTTGGCCTTTCTGCATGTGCAGACCCCATTTGTATACACATACTATCTGTAGCAGTATCATCTGATTGTGGGTAAGGTTTCCCACCGTGGTTTTTCCCCTTACAGGGTAATATTGGTGTTATGTGTTGTGGATGTTATTGTCTTTCTATTTCATGCATTAATCTTTACCGGTACTGTAATTAACTGATAAACTGTCTACCGACATAAAGTTTGGTTTACCGGTATTAAGCATTAAGGTTGGTTAAGTTGTTTTTGGTTTGAATTTACTTGACAACTGATTCACCCCCCCTCTCAGTTGTCTCCGGGACCTAACAATTGGTATCAGAGCTAGTCCTCTTTTTGGAGAAGTTTAACAGCTTGAGGAGATCCAATGTCTACTAACTATTAAAAGAAGGACAATCCTAAACTTGATGGAACCAACTATGGCATATGGAAGATCAGAATGGAGACGCATCTAAATTGCATTGGAAAGGACATCTGGGATGTTACAAAGAATGGCTATATTGCTCCTACTCAAAGTCAGCCCCTAATCCACCTACCTTAGGAAAAGATGAAGAAAATGATTACAAAGCAAGGGAAACACTTTTGAGTGCATTATCAGATCAACAAATCATGGGGTTATCAGATAGGTCTACTGCTAAAGCTATTTGGGATCATTTGGAAACATTGATTGAAGGAGATTCCACAGTCAAAATTGCAAAACTTGAAAGCTTCCGGGTCAGGTATGAAAATCTGAAAATGGAAGAAGATGAAGGGATTTCTGTTTTTATGGAAAGAGTAAATGAAATTGTTTTGGGTATTAAATGCTGTGGAGGAACCTTAAGTGAAAATGAAATTGTTTCAAAAGTTTTAAGAGGATTGCCATTGGCATATAAAATGAAAGTTACTGCTATAAATGAGTTAAGAACAATGCCTAATACATCAGTAACTAGGGACACATTGATTGGAAAACTTTCAGCTTTTGAAATTGAGAAATTTGGTCATGTTGCTACTATATAGACAGATTTAGCTTTTAAGGCATCAACATCATCTGCACCATCATTTGAAAAATCTGATTGGAAAGCCTTTTATGCAAGAGAACTTGAGGAAAGCAAGAGAGAAAATGAAGAACTAGAAGAACTTGAAGCACTATTTGCAAGAAAAATGCCTAAAGGTCCAGTTGGAAATAAGTATGAAGGTAAAGCACCCTTTAAATGTTTTAACTGTAATAGGATTGGTCATATGGCTTCAAGATGCCCTGATAGACATGCTAGACTAATAAAAGAAGCTAGAAGAACATACAAGTCTAACCCTGAATATCAGAGATACAAATTTAAGAAGAATAAAGATAAATCTTGTTATCTTGCTGATGAAGGAGTCACTGATGATTCTGATGAGGATCCGGCAGACAATGGATGGGTCTTTGTTGCTATAACAGAAGATCAACTGGCACCTACTGTTCAACTGGTAGAGTAGGCCTTGGCAGCTAAAGTTGAAGTTAAGGATGAATGGATCATTGATTCAGGATGTTCACATCATATGATTGGTGATAAAGGTAAATTCTTGACCTTTCAGGAGTATAATGGAGGTCTGGTAAGATTTGGAGATGATAAAGCTTGTTTGATCAAAGGAAAAGGTACTATATCTCTTGATTGTAAGCATAATATTGACAATGCTTACTATGTAGAAGGTTTAAAGCATAATCTTTTGAGTGTTGGTCAATTAGTTGAGAAAGGATTTCAGTTACAATTCAAGAATGAAAAATGCAAAATTATGAACAGAACTGGTTTGAAAATTGCAACCGGTAATCAAATTAGAGGTAATATCTTTCATTTGAATAACAATGAAAAGACATGCTTGATTGCACATATTGATGAAAGTTGGCTATGGCATAAGAGACTCTGTCATGCAAATTTTGATTGCATAGTAAAAATCAGTACTACTAAGGCAGTTAAAGATTTACCTAAGATTGTTAAACCTCACAATCCGGTATGTAAGGAATGTCAATTTGGAAAACAAGTTTGAGCATCTTTTAAAAGTATTCCAGAAAAATCCAATAATGCTTTTGACTTAATTCACACTGATTTATGTGGTCCAGCTAGAACTAAAAGTTTACAAGGTGATAGATATTTCATGCTAATCATTGATGACTATTCTAGAATGTGTTGGGTTACTTTTCTCAGAGAAAAATCAGAAGCACTTGGAAAGTTCAAACTATTCAAGGTAATGGTAGAAAATGAAACCGGTAAGAAAATCAAATGTTTGAGATCAGATCAAGGATGTGAATTTACATCTAAGGAATTTAATACATTCTGTGAAGTGAATGGAATCAGAAGACATTTATCAGCACCCCGGACACCACAACAAAATGGAGTTGTAGAAAGGAAAAACAAAACTATCTTGGATGCAGCTAGAAGTATGTTATCAGAAGCAAATCTAACACAGCGGTCTATACATTCAACAAAGCTCACATCAAAGGTGAAACCGGTAAGACCCCTCATGAACTATGGTTTGGCATTACTCCTACTCTTAAATATTTCATAATAATTGGAAGTAAATGCTATATTAGAAGAGATGAGTATATTGGCAAATTTGATCCTAGAAGTGATGAAGGAATATTTCTTGGTTATTCATTTAAGAGCAAAGCATATAGATGTTTTAACAAGAGATTGCAGAAAATTGTTAAGAGTACAAATGTGAAGATTGATGAACAGTTTAGAGGAACTTCAAGGTATATAGACTCTGAACCGGCAACAGAGATACTGACAAATGAACCTACGTTGAATCCACCGGTATAGAATGAAGATCTAGTTACACCGGTATCATCTGAAAATTCCACTGTAACTGAGGAATAGCAACAAACGAAGACACCCTGGTATGTAAGATTGAACCACTCTGAAAATCAGATAATTGGGAACAAGTATCAAGGAGTTATGACAAGAGGAAGACTGACAAATAAAGAGGTATGTCTTATTTCTCAAATTGAACCATCATCAATTAATGAGGCATGTGAAGATACTTGATTAAAGCTATGGAAGAGGAACTAGAACAAATTGAGAAGAATAACACATGGATATTAGTTCCTCGGCCTAAAGACAAAAATGTGATTGGAACAAAATGGGTATTCAGAAACAAACTTAATGAAGATGGTAAGGTAATCAGAAATAAAGCAAAATTAGTGTGCAAGGGATATTCTCAGAAAGAAGGAATTGATTATAATGAAACCTTTGCACCGGTAGCTAGAATTGAGGCAGTTAGATTATTCTTGGCTTTTGCAGCACACAAGAACTACAAAGTATATCAAATGGATATTAAATGTGCATTTCTGAATGGAGATCTTGAAGAAGAAGTTTACATTGAGCAACCTGATGGATTTTCTTTAACAGATAACAAAGATATGGTTTGCAGGTTAAGGAAAGCTATGTATGGGTTGAAGCAAGCTCCAAGAGCTTGGTATGCTAGACTGGATAAATAGCTTTTGAAGATTGGTTTTTCTAAAGGTAATGCTGACAACAACTTATACCATAAAATGACTAATGATGACATCTTGGTTATAGAAGTTTTTGTTAATGATATAATCTTTGGAGGAGAAGATGGATTATGTAAAGACTTTTCTATTGAAATGCAACAAGAATTTGAAATGTCTATGATTGGAGAGATAAAATTCTTTTTAGGATTGCAGATTTCACAGACTGATAAAGGTATATTCTTGAGTCAATCCAAGTACTTGAAGGAGTTACTAAAGAAATTTGGGATGGAGAACTCTAAACCGGTAAGCACACCTATGACTACAAATGATAAATTATCACTAAGGGATGAATCTACACCTATTAATCCGACTAGGTACAAATCTATGATAGGAGGTTTACTATATTTGACACAAACAAGACTTGATATTATGAATGCAGTATGTATTATTTCAAGATTTCAGAGTAATCCTAGAGAAAATCATGAATCAATAGTAAAAAGGATTTTCCGGTACTTACAAGGCACTACAAATCTTGGTTTGTGGTATCCTAGAGGTGAAAACTTTGAATTATGTGCATACACAGATGCAAATTGGGCAGGAGATGTGGATGACAAAAAAAGCACCATCGGTGGAGCATTTTTGCTTGGAAGCAGATTAATTTCTTGGTTGAGTAAGAAACAAAGTTGCACATCTTTATCAACAGCATAATTAGAATATGTTGCAACAACTAACTGTACACAAGTATTATGGCTTAAGCAAATGTTGAAGGACATAAAGGTAAAATGCAAGGAACCTATAACTATCTATTGTGATAACATTGCAACAATTGATATATCTAAGAATCCGGTACTATATTCTAAAACTAAACATGTTTCTATCAAATTGAGTTTTCTGAAAGAGAATGTTGAAGCAAAAGAAGTAAAACTAGTTTATGTGAATACTAAAGAACAGATTGCAGATATTTTCACTAAGCCTTTGCCTAAGGAGATTTTTGAATATCTCAGAGATCAGCTTGGGGTCATACCCCCACCAGTAGAGACTTAGACAGTTGATGTTTGTCATCAACCGGCAAAATTAACAGAGAAATCTTTTATTCCGGCTTTGATGAGGAGAGCTACTTCTTAGGGGGAGTAGTTGGTATACTGAATTGGTTGGTATTTTGTATTTGAACTTGGCTTTTGTATTGGCTTTGGCATTTGATGTCAAAGGGGGAGAGATTGATATGGAAAAACACAAGGAAAACACATGTTACTCTCAGGGGAAGAGATTGTTACTTTGGGAGAGATTGATTACTCTCTGTATCTGAATTTTGATTTCTGGTTATGATCTCTTTTGGGAGATTGTTGGTTTTTGGTATTTGGCATTTCTATTTTGCCACTTTGATGGTTTTTCCATCTTGTGTTGCCATCAATGCCAAAGGGGGAGATTGTTGGTATTTTGGTTATGTTGATATGGTTTTGTCATTGAAGTCAACACCTATTAACACTTATCAACTCTGGCACTTTGGAGAATTGACAATGTTCACCGGCAAGCAAGTGACTTATGCACAATCACCGGTATTTGGTACACCGACAGGATATATTGTTCACCGACACTTGGAATAACATGGAAAACACTTGGTTATGTCGAAGACATTGTTTGGACACTTTGTCTTGGAGATTTGTTCATTGGTATATTCGTATTTGCATATTTGCTGTTATCGGCAAATAGGTCCAGAATAAGCACCGATAGGCTTATCTATTCCAGATCAGCACAACATGCTTTGGAGGTGATTTTGTTGTTATTGTAAATGCATTAAGCTGACATGTTGAATCGGATATTGCATCAGTTATTAATTTACTTGTAATTGATTTTATTGTAATATCTTTTAGAGTCGACCTACTAAAATTGGTCTTAGGTTATGGTATATATGTAAGATCTTATTTGTAAGATCGATATGCGATTGGGAAAATGAATTGCAAGAAGGTATATGTGAGAATAAGCAGAGCTATACACGCAGACATCATTTGAAGGTGAAGCAAGGTTTTTGTGAAGGCATATCAGAACTACACCGGTATTGAATCCAGCATATGAAGATGCTATTTTGAGCAGTACATTATTATTGGATCTAACCATCCAATTTTAGTCAGTGTGACTCCTATTTGTGTTTTAGCAGTGAGCTCTAGGCGCTTGGCCTTTCTGCATGTGTAGACCCCATTTATATACACATACTATCTGCAGCAGTATCATCTGATTGTGGGTAAGGTTTCCCACCGTGGTTTTTCCCCTTACAGGGTAATATTGGTGTTATGTGTTGTGGATGTTATTGTCTTTCTGTTTCATGCATCAATCTTTACCAGTACTGTAATTAACTGATAAACTGTCTACCGGCATAAAGTTTGGTTTACCGGTATTAAGCATTAAGGTTGGTTAAGTTGTTTTTTTGTGTTTGAATTTACTTGACAACTGATTCACCCCCCCCTCTCAGTTGTCTCCGGGACCTAACATTAACAAGGTCTTGCACCACAAACTTCTCTCATAGAGAAGAATGCATTAAGTACGTCTTATGGAATCGTTGATGCTGAGACTCCCTCTCAGCCAAGGCTTCATTCTCCACAATTCCAAGCTTGTCTCAAAATGCACAGGCTTGGTGAGAATAACGGCCATTTGAACATTACTGCTAATGTACCTCAATTGAATAGCATTCCTTTGCACCATATCTCTAATATAGTTATATTTGATCTCCACATGAAATACAAGGTTGGAGTCTTCATCACTCTTGGTGAATCCCAAGCTCACCAAGTATCCATCTATTCAGGAATATCCCAACCTAGGTGTCAACATAAAGGCCTTTCATCCTACACACATGAAACTCCATCCCATGAATCATAGTCCTCTGACTGCTACAGATTCTTGATTACTAGAGAAACCATCTCGACATGGTCTACTCCCTCTGTACTAATATGACCAAGATCCTTGGAAGTCGACTGAAGTGGATCCTCTAACTGCTCCCTCTATCACGAAAGCATACCCTGCTCACATGGTCCAATCATGGAAGATATCTTGCTCCATAAGACTCTCATCATCTGGTATGATCCACATACGATTGAAAGTGCTAGATCCAAGACCACTTTGGACCTATTGTCATATGATCAAGCCCTAGACCAGACATGAATAAGACATGAATATGACCATACTGAGATTAGAACAAAATCCCCTCGTAGTCCGCTCCCCCTCACTGGAAGAGCCCTCTTGTCTCAACTTTGTTTTGTACTCCTAGATGCTACCATCACTTGCACAAATGTCTCGACAGCATTCCTAATGCATTGTTCTTCTTTTCCTCACATCGGTATTCTCTTCTACTAACAAATGTTTGAGAAACAAAGATGCAATAAGCAAGCATTCTAGTAATATTATCACTTTTCATGATTTCTTATCAAACCTTCTGCATTGAAGTGCAATTTCTAGATCCTGCTGAAACTTGCCATCCAAAATGCATTTGTCTAGCATCCTTTCTACAATCAACTCTATAATTCAATGTAATTGCATGAATTAATAACTACATATGAAATTCATGAACATTATTCAACAATGAAATACTTATCTCTTTATTGATTCTGTTGCAGTCACTTTACTTTTCCTGAAAACGTAAGGATGCACTCAGGTATGAATTGTCTCCAACGGTGGGCGAATCAGGCCTGCTTCGTTGTTGTACTAGACCTGTAACTAAATCATGCACAATGACCATCAATGTTGCCTCCAATGCAGATCGCTTCACTCCCAAAAGATATGAAAGACACAATAGTCGCCCAGATGACCCAATCGATTATTTCTTCAATTCGCCCCTGTTCTGATTAGTGGACAGAAATAAAAGAAATTGCAGCCAATCTCATTCAATCATATTGTCTGCTGAAAATCAGCATCATTTGTGACCACATCATCAAATATATCCATTAACTAAGAGATGGTGTGCATTACAAGAACACTTTCCAAGCAACATATGCAATACTCAGCAAGACATAAGACTGTTGTCTAGATCATTGCTTCACAGAGACAACCAATGAAATCTCCAACAGAACTCAACCAAGCATTAAGAGCCACGACCTATGCTTGGGAAAACACTACTGGCAAATGCCTATCCACATACGTGGACATCCAGCCTGGAAGGGGAAGATTACATCACAGTTTGCATTCACATTTGTATATTCCCTCCTTGTGTATAAGAAGTTGTAGGTCATGATCTTGATGATCACTACGGCTGAACTTCATGGGAACCACCATGCACAGCGGGTGAAGCCTCATACACGACCTAGATTAGAACACAAATCTTTGAAGTATCTTTCCACAGGTGACTCAACTATGCCGCAAACGAGTCTTGCGCTGAAAATAAATGGATACTCTGGAAGCAACCAAATCGATATATTCTTGCTGCCTTGATTTCCACGGCTTGCACCACCTCACACTCTACCTGCGCAGATCCTCAAGTCTCACAAATCCTTAACTTTCAGCTACTCCCGTGGAACGTTTGCAATGGAATAATCAATGCAAACAATAGTCACAATCTCCTAGCCACCACCTCCATTTCAATGTCACTAAGTGCACAATGACTTTATCTTCAAGGACACAGTGACCGTTGCATGGAGCAAGATGAGCAAGTGCACTAAATAATTGACGTATTGTTTCCTTGTTTGTCTCTCTTCAAGTATGTTCCTAAACGTCTTGTATGCACAGATTGAGAATGTTTGAGAATTTTTTTTCAATTCTAAAGCCTCTAAACAAACATCAAATCCGTGAGAAGCCATAATAGGAAAGATTTGAACAAAATCAAAGAAGAATATAAAAACATCCATAGCGAGCCCTTTCACACTAAATTTGAAGGCAACAGTAACACACTCATATCTTCTCTTGGTGGCTAAATCTTCTTTGGCAGCGGCAACCACCATTGACTCAGTTTTCTTGGCAACGATAACCTTGCAACCAACTTGAGTGGTGGTGTCTCTTTGTGATCTCTTCCTTCCTGGCGTCCTCTAGAGTATAATCTAATCTCCATAGCGACTACTCTTCCTCCTAGTCGACATCAAACTTGTTGCGCTGGTTGTACCAGTTCGAAGGTTCTGTTTGATTGCTGACAAAGACAGCTTTGTGTTCTTTGATGCCTTTCCTAGATCGGCAAAATTCTCCTTCTGCAATCTGGCTCTGATACCATGTTATTTTATGTTCTTGTTGAACCATGGGCAATGACTAAGATCATTGATTCCCTCCCAACCATAGACGATAAATGGTTATCGTCTCCCCCGAGCACTTCTCTTCTAAATAATGCAAATACAACTTATTACTCGATCTGTTGTAGGAAAAAATCTAGATCATAAGGGAGAGGAATGCACCCTTCCTTTATACAGATCAAGGGTGACCCTTCCTCAAGAGTCGGCACCCTTCAAGAAAGGTCACTACTCAATGCAAGGTGGCGGACTTCCAAGTCGGCCTTGCAAGATAAATGTAAATTGATAATTATATAAACAACTCGTCTTATTTATGTTAACTAAATTGGAGCATATAAGTGACAATAAATCGGACCTATAATTGTCTAAGGCTGATAGGTCAATTAGACAATTATATTAGCTATGTCGGCCTTAGAAGGAATCCGACCATAGCTACAAACATTAACATTAATGACTAATGCCACTTTGTATGATCCTGCTGTCACTCTGCACCATGAACAGCTCACCGAGGGTTTCTGTCCCCAAGAATACAGGTTGACTTGCTTGGAAGGTTTTGCCTCCAAACACCACCAGCTGCTGTGACAGTGTAACAAGCCTAAGAATATAGTTGATATTTGTTTCAATTTGTAGAAGTATGTCTTTCTTTTCCTACCTGCGCTGCCTATACAGTATATGCTTCCTCAATCATAGGCAATCCAGCCCTCAGCTGATGGCAGTCTGACTAACAAGTTACTTCCTCAATCAATGACAATTAACTGACAAATCCATCCTTATTTAACTTACACAAACCAAATTATTCTCCTTATTTCCTTATTTAACTGAATCTAACTGACTCATCTGCTTTATTTCATGATTTAACTGATCTCAATGACTCCTATGCTGCCATTCTACTCACTCCATGCTACTCCTACACTGCCAGTTCCAAAAGATGACATTACTTTATCAGCCTGTTTGGATGAATTTTTCCATATGTATGTTCTAGGGTAATCAATTTTTTGTAATGATTCCAATATTGTAATCAAGGATTCATAAACAAAGTAACTCTAGCATGTGAAGATTAAGTGCAGCAATCATGTTCTGTTTATTTTCGCAAAGATTTGAGGTACAAGGAGCAAACCTCGCAAAAATTGTGGCATACATTTTGAAGCTCTGTTTGTGATTTGGGAGAGGAATTTACAAAGAATTGATTCATAAAGCATAACTGAAATTTATTGTCTTCTCCTACAAGAGCTTGATGGGGTGTTTGTGTTATGGATAACTTAAGCAACAGTCTCAAACTTTTAAAGTGGGCAAATTGTTAAGAGAAAAGTCCTAAAGCTGAATGTGACATACACAGGGTTGGGTTGGAGTGGGTAGTACACAGCTTTTTGGGAAAAATGAAATAAATTCCATGTCATATGATCTTGCTAAATATCCTAAAAAATTGGCCAAGGTTTTTGGCTGAAAGGCTAATTGATATTATTCCCCTTCCATTTTCCAACTGTTACAGGAACCCTAGGCAAACCTGGACAAGTTTGGGCCAATAAATTCCATTTCATATGATCTTGCTAAATATCCTAAAAAATTGGCCAAGGTTTTTGGCTGAAAGGCTAATTGATATTATTCCCCTTCCATTTTCCAACTGTTACAGGAACCCTAGGCAAACCTGGACAAGTTCGGGCCAAGTTCTAAACCCTACAGCCTGGGTTCAGCCAGGATCCAGCCCAGTCTGGTCATTTGGTCTGGGCTGCATGACAAAAAACTACTTTAGTTTTAAAAGCTAAAACTAAAAATTGTTTTGGACTGAGCTGGATGGAAAAGCAATTTCTTTTTTGATTTTTCCCAAGTTGTTTCCACTTACAGATCACGTAATTGAATCTTATTTATACTTCTAGTTTTCTGTGTGAATTCTGATTCTGAGTAATGCTACTATGATTCAGACATATTTTGATTTATTTTTAATGTTTATGATTGCATAATTGACATTGAATTATCAATTATCAGCGATGTTCTCAACTTTGTGTTTAATTTATACATTTTGTGAAAATTATGGTTATATGCATAATTGTATGGCTGAACCCAGTCATACTGAACCTAGGAACGTGAACTGGCCACATTGAAAGTAATAAGAGTTGTATAACAGTATACATGAAAATTTTATAATGCAGTGGAAGGTGATGAAATGCCTCCCGCCTCTAGGTCAAATGTTCTTATGTTTCTTTCAAACGTAACAAACAAATGATAGAATTGAATACAAGTCAATCCATTAATGTTTAATGCTTTGGGCATTGGACATAGATTTATAAAAATGTTGCTTACTTTATGACCACTTCTGTTTATAAATAAGTTAATGGTTGTTTCATTCATTTGGCCTGTAACTGTATGCCACACAAGGATGCCCTTTTGTCGTTTTCTGTGCTGTCAAGAGAGGCTTTGAATTATTGCTTCCGAGTTTGAGAATAATTTCGTTAAAAGGGTGAATCCCCATAACATTGAAGAATTTGATGGACATAAATTTATCAATGGAAAAAGCTTGTATGGCAAATAATTTTGCTACAAATTTGACATATACTGTGATGCTTCTAGTTTTAAAGCTGGTCTGATAAAATATGAAACTTTGAATTGATAATTTGAACCCAATGGTTGATTCAACAAGGCTGAAAATAGGTCCTTTGCATGGTATTAACACATTGGCGTTTATTTTGGCCTTATCCTCCTTCGAAAAAATATCATGGATTACAATCGTCATAAAGATTGGAATCAAGCCTCTTAATAAGTTGTTCGTTGTGGCTGGCTGCTTAAATTTAAAGCAATTAATATCTTTAGCTGAATATATTGCTAAACATTTGAGATTGACACTTAAAGCTCCAAAGGCGACACCTTACCAAAGGCTACAATTTTATATTAAGTTGTTACAATTGTTTATCAATGGACTTGCAGAACAAATTCAAGAAGATGTTCATGTGTTGGAACCTTGTATGGTTAGGAAAGCTAAAAAAGCATTGCATATAGAGAAACAAAACACCATCAAAGGTGAAACAATGAGGGTAACTAACAACAATGACTAATCCTACTAACAAAAATGCGGACAAATTCTTGAACTCAAACGAAATAAGTAAGCTATCATCAACAAGAGATAGAGCAAAGAGAAAAAGGCCTAAATTGGAATCATGTCAATGAATGTTCAAAGAATCGTGAGTGTTCTAATAGTGAGAAAAATAATGAATTTGAAGAAAAGGGAGAAGTACCTACAAAAGAACCAAATATAAAACTTAAGAATGAGGATTTCAAAGAAAAATAAGTACTATCTTCATACATGCATTGAATGGAATACATACACCACAAACATTTAAAGTAATATTGGTAATGTTAAAAATCAAAATGTGAAAGTGTTAGTGGATAGTAGTAGCACACACAACTTTATTGATAGAAGGCTAGCTCATGAGCTCAATTATTTTATCTATCTAGAGTCTAATTTTCAAGTCATGATAGCCAAAGGAAAACAACTCTCTTGTTGTGGTAAATGCCATCCTATTAAACTCTCAACGGGAATATCAATTAGATTCAGAAATTTTTGATATCCGTGTTAAGGGTGTGAATGTAGTTTTGGGTGTACAATGGCTTAAACAATTAGGAGCAATATGTTTCAATTTTCAAGACTTATCGATAGATTTTAGTAGACATGGGAAAAAATATGCACTTCTGGAAATAAAATCACGAAGTGAAATTATTAGCTCCCATAGGATGGATAAATTACTCAAGAAAGGTTCTTATAATATAGGTTTACAATTAAATTTTATAGAAGCATATAATATTAACTCAAGATTAACCAAAAATTCAAGAGATCATTCAACTCCATCAACAAGAATTTCAATAATCCAAGATTGTACATCTAATCAGAGACCATAATCATGACATTGAATTAATACTAAGAAGCATTATTCTTCCCAACAAAAGTTCCTTTTTATCCTCATGACATTGAATTAATACTAAGAAGCATTATTCTTCCCAACAAAAGTTCCTTTTTATCCCCTATGGTTATGCTTAAGAAAAGGGGCGATCCATGGAAAATATTCTCACATTACAAGAAGCTAAACAAGATCACTTATAGATAAAAGTTTCATATTCCTATTGTTAATAAATTGGAAGATAATAAGATCTATATCAAACAATACAAATGTATATTTAGGGTGAAAGAAGTAGAAGACTTCTAGTGTCACTTAAAGGTGTTAAGATATACCCTACGAAGAGAGGATTTTTGGGTCTAACAAGATATTATAGAAGATTTGTTCATATCTATCATCCTAATGCTTTTGGGAAGGTGTTAAATTGATTGTCCAAAAATTTGTTGTGGAATGTTTAATGTGCCAACAAAATAAAAGGGTAATAAGGACTCTTGGCCTCTTACAAATATTAGGAATTCTAACACAAAATTGGGAAGAAATATTAATATTCATTATGAGGTTGCATAAGTCAAATAATATTGATGTATTTTGATCATTGTGTGTAGACTAATTAAGTATGCATATTTATGTGAAGTCTTTCATGCTAGTAAAGTATTCATGCAAAATATACAAAAAACTTCATGAAATTTCCAAAATCAGATTACGAAATAGAGCCACCTCAAAATTTCTAATCAAGTGGAAGAATTTTTCAATTGAAAATGTAACATGGAATAATGAATGATTCATATAAAATATTTTAGAGCTGCTAACCATTGAGGGCAATTCTTTTCTAAAGTGGAATGGAATGTTATGATCCTAATATGATATATTCCTAAGTATAATAAGGATAAGCACTTGTGGCATGCTTAACTCTAGCATAAATATTAGTTAGTACACTAATTCCTCTTAATTAGGATGAAGAGGAATGCCCTTTCATAGTTAAGTTTATAAATAAGGACGAGAACTCTCTCCCATATTATGATATCATCAAATATTGAATTCATATCTTAAAATCTGATTATTGGAGGTTACTCCTTCGAAGTGGCCTGCTCTTTTTTTTTTAATAAACATTTCTATGATTATCATAATAGATATGGACCTTAAACTATTATATAATGTGTTTAAGAATAGTTTTTGACTTGATCTTCCAACACAATTATGCATTTGTTGCATTATGAACTGTAGCCCTTTACAATTTCATATTCCTTCTAGGCCCTTTCTTTAGTATGCCCTCTCTTATGTCATTTCAAGCTTGTTTGGGAAATTTGAAGCTTTATGAGCCTAGATTTAATACATCTTTCCACTTTGACACTTGTCAAGATTATGACGCTTGTAGACACCTAAATTTGACTAATTAATTTAATCAAATTTAAACCCCTTTCCTCTAATTAATTAATTTCCCTATTCTGTTCTTCCAATTAATTAATTCTTAATTAATTAATCTATGATCCTATCCTTCTAATTAATTAATTAATACCCCCAATCCTATTCTTTTAATTAATTAATCTAATTAATTAATGTCCTTTTCCATCCCATTTGATTAATTACCTTTAATTAATTAAATGCCCCTTTCTTTCCCAATCCCATGAATTAATTAAATCAATTAATTTAATTAATTCTCTATCCCATTTGAGCACATGGCTCCTAACCTTAATCCCCCATCTAACCTAACCCTTGTCCTAACCCTGGGGTTCCAACCAACCCTATCTATCCTAACCTCCCCCAACCTAGTCATCCTCCAAACCTTTCAACCAACCCTATCCTATCTCTCCAAACCTCCATATGTGCACATCCTAACTAACTTCCCCCTTTTTGGGGAAAATATCCTATTTTGGGTGGCTTTGCCCCAAATAGACATGTGTCACCCCTTTCCCTCTAGTTGAGCCACTTGTCCCCTTTGAGGACAAGTGTCTCCTCTTCACACCCCCTCTCCTTCCTCTCATCTTCTATATAATCCCTCCATTTTTAGAACAAATCCTCTCTGATCCACTATTCATTCAACGCATTGTTACTTTGCCGAAATCACTACTCACACTCACACATCCATTTTCATTTGCATTATCATCTTCATCAAATCATGGAGCACAATCGAGCATTCGAATTGACGTCATGAGCCCGAAACAAGGATTTGGGGTTTGGATAGCTTTTCTTTTTCTTTTTGCTTTGATTTTACCATTTCGATCTTGAAGTGTTGAGTTTAATGGCTTGTTTTGGTTAATTAGTTTATATTTTATCCTCTGTATTCGCACACACATTTTCCCTCACATATTTTTGGCATGCCCGGTGGGACCCACTTCATGGGTCATTTAATATTTTTTTGTTGTTTTAGTGCGTTTTATTTCAGATTTTGAGCACTTGCAGGCAAAAAAGCGGATCTACAAGCTGATTTCTGCCTAGGCGGAAGTCTATTTTCTCAATCTCGCAATTTCACGAAATAGCGGGTTTGCGCCTTGAAACAGCAGTTTTGCGCCCTAAAATTGCGGGTTCGCTATTATCATTTTCACACGATAGTGGGATCACCATCATTAGTTTTGTACGGAAGGTAAAAGTTTCATTCTAAGTTTTGGGTTTTTTATAAATGATAATTGGCTTCTGTCTGTGAAACAACAGGTTCACATTCTCACAACATCGGGTTAGCTATCTTGCACCAGCGGGTTCGCTATCTTGCACCAGGGGGTTCGCTTAAAACAACGGGTTCGTTATCTTGCACCAACGAGTTCACTATCTTGCACCAACGAGTTTGCTTAAAATAACGGGTTTGTGCCACACAGTAGTGAGATCGCTAATTATCATTTACATGATTTTCTCGAATGTTATTTTGGTACTAATTAGCTAACTTGTGTGTTAGCATTTTAGACAAACAATGAGAATGCGTTTTAGACCACCAGCGGGTTCGCTTAAACTGGCGGGTTCGCTATCTTGCACCAACGGGTTCGCTTAAAACAACGGGTTTGCGCCACACAGTAGCAGGATCGCTAATTATCATTTACATGATTTTCCCGAATGTTATTTTGGTACTGATCAACTAACTTGTGTGTCTGCATTTTAGATAAACAGCGGGAACACGTTTTAGACAACCAATGGGTTCACTTAAACCAATGGGTTTGCGCCTTGAAACAACGGGTTTGTGCCACACAATAGCGGGATCGCTAATTATCATTTACATGATTTTTCAGAATGCTATTTTAGTACTAATCAACTAATTTGTGTGTTGTTGGATGGTTTTGTTAATATTTGTGCAACATTTTGAGCTATAGAAGACCCCTAAGCATTTAAATACTAACATTTTGCTTGTAGGACTGCTAAAGAGAATGGAGTTTCATTGAAACAAATTTGCTCATTTCATTTGTTTCATTTCCTTCTTTATTTTGTGTCTTATTGCATAATTAGGCATACTTCAATTCAATTAAGGGAATGGACATGTTGTGTCTTTTGAGTAATTAGGCACACTTTAATTCAAGTTAAAGGAAATGAACCCCATGTCTTTCGTGATTGGCACACTTGTGCGCATGTAGAGTGGTCCTACTGTTAACACATTATCCTCTCCCTCTGACTCTCGTGGTCGTAGGTGCAAGAGAAAAGTGTTAGCGACACTCATTTTTATTTTTAGTAGCGAATCACATCTTGGGGGCCTCATCACCTCAAGGGAGTGTTTCAAAATAGGGGCACGTTGGGGATATCATCAATCCCAGCGTGACCTCAAGCGGTGTTTTTTGAGCCGTTATATAAAAAACTTGGTCAAATGGCTGAAGTTTTAAGTGAATTTGTCATATGTGGAGGCATTCTTTGCACCGATAAGCTCAATTAAAGTCTCAAGTGGCTTGCTTCGATAATCCGTTGTTGGACTAGACCTGCTGGAAAATTATTGCGAGCCAACTGTTCTTTAGTATCCAAAAATCCTTCTATGTGTTAATTCAGGTGTTGTGATACTCGCATACCGAAGAAACTCCTCATGTACCCCCCGATTCGAGATAGAAAATTCATTGGGAAGTGATTACCCAGGAATTCAAAGCTTGGCATGTCCGAGAAGTGTGCGCTGAGGGTGGAGCCAGTGCTGCCAGTCTTCTATCTATTCAGCTGGATGTGGTATTTCATGGTCAGGATATTTAACACATACTATCATTTGACTATCCATAGGGCTGTGCTTAACTGATTTTATCTGCTCTACGGTCATATCTTCATGCTTGATGTGTTTGGTGTCAAGTCTTTTGTTGACATATCAGTCTAGCGGGTTTGAAGTCAGTTCTAGTGGGTTTGTGGTCTATTATAGTGGGTTTGCAGTCTTGTATTAGCGAGAATGTTGTCAACTTTGAGCCAGAATTGACATACTTAGCGCAGTCACTGTTATTTTCTCAACCGACGGGTTTTGCATCTCAAACCAACGAGTTTTCTCTTTGTTCTAGCGGGTTTGCCTTGACTGTTTGTAAGTCCTGTTCTAGCGGGTTCACTTTTGATACTGTCTATTGTGCTGTTCTAGCGGGTTTGCACCTCGAAACAACGGGTTTGCACCCTGAAACAACGGGTTTGTGTTTTTGTTGACTTTATGTTGTCCAAACATTTTTTAGTCTTTCCTATCTTATTCTAGCAGATTTGCACCCTCGTCCTAGCGAGTTTGCTTCATCTTATCCTCTTTGGTTAGTTCAGTCTCGTTATGCTGTCGAATTTTTGCTTCGTTGATTTGCAATCTTACATGTCCTCGACAATTTACACCTATCTTTCATGATCTTGTTTTTAGACATCATTACGCTGCCGTTATGCTTTTCGCATTGCATTAGACATTTTTTTGATCCTTCAACAGTTACGACTTATCTTTTGTGGTCTTATCCTTAGAAGTCATAGCACTGTTGTTATGTTGTCCGCATTGTCTTAAAAACTTCTTAATCTACCAACTTTCAGGATCTATCTTTTATGATCTTGGTCTTTCGATGTTGTTACGCTACCGTTATGCTGTCCGCACAGTGGTAGAAATCTTTGGATTATCAGCAGTTGATATCTTTATCTGTACGTTTTCTGGTCCTAGAGGTCATTGGTCTAGGTGTTGTGCTGTCCGTGAGTCTCTAGATTATTGTTCAATTAGTATCCTTTGGTTCTTGGCTTCGTGCGATGTTTGGTCATTGTGGCCCTTTTGCATCCAAATGCTGTCGATTTTTCGGTTAGATCACTTTATGTCTCATATCTCCTAGCATCAGGATTATTGTCTATCATCATATCTTGTCTCCCAATTCACATCATCATTTCCTTCTTCCTACGTCAGAGGTTGAACATCAAATATCCAAAATTGAACATCAAATTTCATCCTCTTTCCAACTTGTTCAAAGTCAGTCCATGTCTCATCTTAGTCTTTGGTCTATCCCCCTTTTTCATCTTTCATCTCTCCAACTCATTAACTAATCGTCATGTCGCAATTCTATTATGATGAGTTTGGTCGCCCTTCATTCTCTTCCAGTTCACCCTATGTCGATGATGACAAGGGTATGGTTGATCACCCTAATGACACATATATCCAAGTCATCTCTCAATCCTACTATGATTAGTATGGTGATTCCTCTTTTTCTTCCACTTCAACCTATGTGATGATGACGAGGGTATGGTTGATCAACCCGATGAGACAGATCTCCAAGTCACGTCACAATCTTATCTCACTTCTCCATCCAGTTCTAATCTTCCATCTTATCTAAATTCTCCATCTGGTTCTTATCTCCCATCTTATCTCACTTCTCCATCCAATTCTAATCTTCCATCTTATCTAAATTCTTCATCCAATTCTAATCTTCCATCCTACCTCAATCCCCCATCCTAATCCGACATCATTTGTCACACAAGTTATGACTGGGGGCATGAATTACACAATATCGATATCATCTGTGCCCCCACCCGTCCAATCAGTACCACAAGTGGTTAGCGCTCCACAATATCAATCTCAAGTAGCATCACAACCTATAGTTTCACAACGAAGATTCAGTTATCTATAGGCACCGCCTTTATCCATTGTTGTGATGAACATTCATGAACAAGCACATGGCACCAGTCGTAATCCTTCATCTCACCTCAATCCTCCACCATCCACTTCCTCTTATCTCAATCCACCATCCACCATCCACCACATCTTGTCTCAATCCACCAGCTTCCCTTCCAACTCCCACATCTATCATTCCTCTCCCATTTCGTAACTCCATCGAAAACCTTTCATCCATTGAGACCATCCAAACACAATCCCCCTCACCTACTTATACCATCATTCGAACTCAAGCCGATGAATCTCCCATCCTTCCATCCACTCCTTCTATCCCAACTGTAGAACCTCTCATCCCTCCATCTATCCCAGTTGAAGAATCTCCCATCCTTCCATCCACTCCATCTATCCTAGATGAAGAACCTCTCGTCCTTCCATCCACTCCATCTATCCCAGCTGCAGACCCTCTCGTCCTTCCATCTACCCCAACTGAAGAATATCCCATCCTTCCATCCACTCCATCTCTCCCAGCTGAGGAACTTATCATCCTTCCATCCACTCCATCTCTCCCAGTTGAGGAACCTCTCGTCCTTCCATCCACTCCATCTATCCCAACTGAAGATCCTCTTGTCCTTCCATCTCCCCCAGTTGAGGAACTCCCCATCCTTTCATCTACTCCATCTCTCCCAATTGAAGAATCTCTCATCCTCCCATCCATTCCATCTGAAGAGTCTACCTACTTACCCTCATCACACCATCCATACCAATCCGCTCATGTCAAGATCTTGTTACAGAGCATGTTGAAAGAATTATTAATCCAAATGATCCTATCATTCCATCTCCTCCATCTCAAGAACCCCTATCATCCCCTATTCCAAGTCAAGATCTTCCCATCCCATATGCTCCACCTCTTGATCCTCCATTTCCTCCTATTCAAACCATTCCACTACCACCATCATTCTATTCCCTTGGTACGCTTACATTCATCCATGGAAGTTCGTTCGCAGCAGAAGAACATCTCATATGCACCACCCATTCTTCTCCATCTGATAAAGGACTCACATCTTGTTACCCAGAGAACAAGTATCCTACTTTAGATAAAATGTTCAAAAAATGAACTATCAAGGAAAAGGCTTAGGCCTACATGAGCAAGGTACTTTGGAGCCCATCCATGTGAAAGCACGTCCAAGATCTCATGGTCTTGGTTACATATCCCAAGGCACTTCATCCAAAAATGTTGGTACAACTAATGCAAAATCCAAGTATACTTCCAAAAACACCATCCCATCTTCCCATCATTCCTCCAAATCATTTATCCCCATCTCCCTCCTCCATCATATAAATCCAAAACAACCATCGATCTTCCTCCATCCTTTAAATCCATTTTGGGTCCCTATATCCCAAAATCTACCTTCATATATCCCCCACAGGCTAAATCCATTTTGGGCCCTTATATCCCAAAATCCCATCCTCCATCTCCTACTTGTCCCTCCATACATAAATCCCATATCTCCATCACCCATCACAAACATACTAGCCCTTTCATTCCCAATCAAGATCAACAAAGACACATGTCCTCACATTCCATCCAACATCCTACCTCCATTACTTCATCCATGTTTCCTCCATCTACTACACCTCTGCACACTCCTTCCAATGCTACTCACATCATTTTGGATGCCAAATAAAAAATGCATTAAGCTAAAAATCCACAACAATATGAAGATGACCATGTCCACTCAAAAAGACATGCTCCAACAGTGCAAAAACTGATACAAAAATGCAATGAATCCGAAAGGCCGCAAAGGCCCACCAAAGCAAAAGCAAAAACAATGTGGATCCCAAAGAAAAAAGAAGCAATGCATCTAAAAGAAGAATCTCCAATGGCATCCAAATTTTCTAGCTCATGAGCTAAAAATTCTTCCCCTCCATCTCCTAAATCTATTTTGGGTCTCTATGTCCCAAAGCTACCTATCACCATTTCTCCATCATATTCACATGCTACATCCATCTTTCCTCCGCTCATCCCACATCCTTCACAACATGTGCCAATGTTGGTTCTGACAACATCCCCCATTCACAATCACTTTCCCTCTTTCCATCCAAACACTTGCCAATACCATATCCCATACATTGCATGCATTCGCCATCAAAACCATCTAATCCAAGCCTTTGTATAATCCACTCAGTCCTAATAAAGTTGTACCAATATGCAATGATCACTCCAAATAGGCTCCTATTACCTTGATATGGAACTTTATGCTTGAGTCCTCCATCCATCTCCTTTATCACCATCTTCTGAATCCATTTATCCTCCTCCCTCTCCACCCATAAGTTTCCTCCCAAAATCAAAAAATACAAAAAAAAAAAAAAAAAATCGAAAAAAAGAGAAAAATTCGTCCAACGGTGAAAACTTGGCAAATAGGCACCTTGGACAAGTACCGTGATGAAAACCTAGCGAACAAGTGTCATGTGAAATTCCCCTCATCCTTTTTCTCTCCATGCTTGGGGGCAAAGTTCTGCTAGACATCTCACCATTTCATCCTCCGTTTCCATTTGACTACCATACCCATCATTATCTTATCCAGTTTGTTTCCTTCATCCTCCCTTGGATCTTAAAAGAAAGAAAAGACCCCATATATACATTCTTTGGACACCTCTTGGCCTCCATGTCCCTATTAGGTCAGTCATTCATTCATCCTTTCTATTCACTCATTCTTCCCATCGTTCGTATAATCCTTCCTCATACCTTCATGGTCCTTATCCATTTATCACCATATCTTCCATCTACATTCCTCAACTTTCTATCCTCTTGTCAGTCATTGTTGGGAAAATGGTGTCTCAACCTTGCATTTACATAAGGTTACTATTTATAGTAAGTGTTTTTTTGAGCACGAAATGGTGCGAAATTCTCCTTGAAGCTTCTAATTGGCTAGATAAGCATTCCAGTAAAGTTACCTTGCAAGATCATAGCTAGTTTTGAAGAGATTAAATTTTTCATTTTGGAGGGGTCCAATGAAAGGTTTACATTTGATTTTGAGGACTTTAGAGGCCCCGAAATGCCCTAAAAAGTGGGTGTAAATGACCTAACAATTTACGAGGCAATAGAGAACTTCGCGAGCTTTCTGACGCTTCAAACGGTTCGTTAATCGGACACACGGTTCTCAAGTTATGGCTTCCAGAAGTTTGTACTCCTGAAATAGGAAATATAAAATACATCAGACACATAAATTAGCTGTAAAAGGGAGGGACACATCATAGGGCATCTAGAAGGGAGATAAGGTTGGCTACACCTTATTGGGTGGTTTTAGCCCATGGTTTTGTAAAACCGTTTGACAGTTTCTTGTATTGTATCTCCTATATATGAGGTGCGTGAGATAGAGGTTGTGTGTAAGAGTTATAACTATTGAGTTACCTTTGAATCTCTGATTAGTGGTACTCATGCGAAGAGATTTCTCTGCAAGTATATTGTAATATGTTTTTTATTGCTGAATAATATATTTGGTGGTTTTTGGAGTGGGGTTTTTCTCTCGAAAGGGTTTTCCCCATGCAAATCACCATGTTATGGTTTGAATGTTCTTATATATGTATCTGTTTTCTTTAATGTTGTGATGATCTGGATTTTTTTTTTCATTATCCTCCTCTCAAAATTAGTGTAGGAAGTTGTTCCACTATTTAACTTCCTTACGAGTGGTATTAGAGCTCGATCACCTTTGGTTTCGGTTGTGGATTGTTGGGTTTTTTGAACTAATCCAGATTTGAGTGGGAGCTTTTGCAGAAGACACTTTTTGATCTTGTTGCAGGAATTTTCAGATGGAAAGTTTGTTAGGGAAAATAGAGGTTGAGAAATTTAATGGAACGATTTTTGAGATGTGGAAGCTAAAGATGGAAGATCTGCTAATAGATCGAGATCTATGGGATGCTGTTGATGCAAATGTCCAAAGGCCCTCAGATCCTACTGCGGTGGCTCAGTATGATGTTATGGACCGAAAAGCCAAGGGTCTAATTAGATTGTGCCTGGTAGACTCTGTTCTAATCAATGTCCATGAAGAAAACACTGCAAAGAAGCTATGGACTAAGCTTGGTGAAATGTATCAAGCGAAATCTTTATTAAATCAGATTTTCTTGAGGAAGAAATTGTATTCCTTGAAGATGGAAGAGGGTGGACGAGTTGTAGACCACATGGAAGCATTCAATATGTTGGTAGCTCAATTAGTATCTGTCGGTGTTAAGATGAACGAAGAGGAGAAATGTCAGATCTTGCTTTGTTCTTTGCCCGATTCGTGGGATTCTCTTGTTATGGCTATTGGTAGTACTTCTGTTGTTTTGAAGTCTGAAGATGTGGTGGGTGCCCTACTTGGTGAGGAGATGCGAAGGAAGGTATCCCATAGTTCGAAGGAATCCCTAATTGTTCGTGGAAGACCTAAGGAGAAAGGCAAGAAGAATGAGAAGCGCGATAAGTCCAAATCAAGAGGGAGATCAAAATCTCCTCGAAAGTCCAAAGTCATTTGCTGGAATTGTGGTAAACTAGGTCACATCCGTAAGGACCGCAAAGAAGAAAAGAAGAAGAAAAATAAGAAGATTGATTCTGATTCCGATTCGAGAAGGAAGATGGTGATGCATTTATTGCAGCCTTGGCGACTCATGCAGGTAATGATGCCTGGTTAATTGACTTAGGTTCATCTTTTCATATGACTGCCAATAGAGATTGGTTTTCTGAACATGAAGAATTTATTGGAGATAAGGTGTACTTGGGTGATGATTCACATTTAGACATTGTTGGTCGAGGTAAAGTTAGAATCAAGTTTTTTGATGGTAGAATAAAAAGGATTAATAGTGTCTTGCATATACCTAGTTTAAAACGAAATATGTTATCTGTGAGAAAACTGATAGATGCAGGTGTCCAGGTAGTCTTTTATGAAGCATGATGTAAGATGATTAAGGGTACTATGGTAATTACTAGAGGTGTCAGGTTCGACACTTTGTATAAGCTATACGCATCCACTATTGAGTGTAATAGCACTTCTGTAAAAAGTAAATTTGTGGAAGATTTGAGGGTTTCACCTTCAATAGATGGAAATGGCTTTTGGGTACCTAAGGGTGCTCTTTCTTCTGAAGAAAAGTTACCTGTAGAGAAAACGGTTATGGCACCAGAGGCTTGGCCACATTGGAGAAAATGGTCTAAGGACCTTGAAAAATAAAAATCTTGTTGAAGGTTTGAATGATTGTAATCTTCACTTTGATTTATGGGAGCATTGCATTTATGGAAAACAAGACTGCATTCAGTTTTACTCGAGTTCTCATAAAACTTGTGGTGTTTTGGATCTTATTCATTCTAATGTGTTTGGTCCTGTAGATGTTCCTTCAATTGGAAAATCCACATATTATGTTTCATTTATTGATGATTTTAGTAGAAGGACATGGGTATATTTTCTAAAGAGTAAATCTGAAGTTTTTCAGTCAATTTAAAGAATTTAAAGCAATGGTTGAGTTGCAGACTTGAAAGAAAATTAAATGTTCGAGGATTGATAATGGCAGTGAATTTTGCTTGAATGATTTTGATAGATTTTGTAAAGACCGTGGCATTAACAGACAGAAGATAACTCCGTATTCTCCACAGCAGAAAGAATGATCATGACACTGATGGAAAAGGCTAGGAGTATGCTAAGTGGTGTTGGTCTAGAACAAAATTTTTGGGCCGAAGCTGTTGCCACTATTTGCTACCTGATTAACAGGTCTCCTACATCAACCCTTGTTGATAAAATGCCTATGGAAGCATGGCCGGGTCACAAGCCTTCATTGAGACATCTTAGAGTTTTTGGTTGCGAGGTATATGCACATGTGCCAAAGGAGAAGCAGACAAAGTTAGAGAACAAGGCTAGGAAATGTATCTTCATCGGGTATAGCTATGGTGTGAAAGGATACAAGCTTTAGGACCTTGTTGCACAAAAGGTAATTCATAGTAGAAGTGTTATTTTTAGAGAAATTAAGTCTCCTTCTGTTACATTGCAACCAGAATAGACTAAAAATGAAGATGTGATTCAATTTCCTTCTACACCTAAAAGAGTTGATTCAAGACCCCTAGATAGGCAAGAAGTTGAGGATAGCTCGTCTAGCTCTGAATCTTCAGAAGAGGAGGGAGAACCTCCAACTCATCTTGTTCAAAGGTCTACAAGACATAGACAACCACCTTAAAGGTATTCACCCGATGATTGGAGATGTAATTTTTCTTTGAATACTAATGTGGATGAACTGGAATCTGTAGAAGAGGCATTAGGTATGCAGAATCCTGGAAGATTGCTATGGAAGAAGAAATGACAGCTTTGAAAAATAATGATACATGGGATCTTGTACCATTGCCTGAAGGACGAAATCCTGTTGATTGCAAATGGGTGTTCAAGAAAAAGATTGGTTCAGATGGAAGCATTGAGAAGTATAAAGCGAGGTTGGTTGCAAAAGGCTACTCTCAGGTTGAGGGTGTTGATTATGGTGAGATGTTTTCTCCTGTTGCTAAAATGACATCCATTAGATTTTTGTTTTCTATTGCTGTTGCTTATGATTTAGAAGTTGAGCAAATGGATGCAAAAACTGCTTTCCTTCATGGTGATTTGGAGGAGGATATTTATATGACACAGCCGAAGCACTATGTGGTGAAAGGTAAAAGTATTTTGGTTTGTAAATTAAAGAAATCCCTGTATGGCCTCAAACAAAGTCCTAGGATGTGGTACCAGAAATTTGATACATATGTGTTGATTTTGGGAATTGAGCATTCTAAATTAGATCATTGTGTTTATTCTAAATCTGATGGTGATCATTTCATGTACATTGCATTGTATATTTATGATACATTATTCATTGGCAAAGGGAAAGGTATGATTTTAGAACTTAAGTCTCAGCTTGCTGCTAAATTTGAAATGAAAGATCTTGGTGCAGCGATAGACATTCTTGGGATGAAAAGTAGAAGAGATAGAGTGAACAGAAAGCTATGGCTGGGCCAGAATAAGAATACAAATTCAGTATTGCAGAGATTGAACATGCATGATTGTAGACCATTGTGTGTTCCTTTTACAGTTGGAATGAAATTATCTTCTGCAGATTGTCCTACATCCTCATCGGAGATAGAAGACATGAGAAGAGTGCCTTACCAAAGTGCAGTTGGAAGTTTGATGTATGCTATGGTCTGTACTAGACCAGACATTGCCCAAGCAATAGGAGTTCTGTCCAGATATATGTCTAATCCTGGTAGAGTTCATTGGAATGCAATCAAAAGAGTCTTCAGATATTTGAAGGGTACCTCAGAGTATTCTTTGTGTTATCATGGTAATTCAGTTGGATACATGATTTCCCTTGATATTCATGGTTATGTGGATTCAGTTTGGGCAGGTGATATTGATAGAAGAAGATCCACCAGTGCATACATGTTTACTTTATTTGGTGGTGCAATTAGTTGAATGAGTAAGCGACAGGCTGTGGTTGCTTTGTCCACTACTGAAGTTGATTATATGGCAGCCACTCATGCTTGTAAAAAGGCCATTTGGCTTAAGAGACCATGTCCAAACATTGGAATAAAACAAGGACCCGTGACAGTTTATTGTGACAGTTAGAGTGCGATCTTCCTAGCTAAGAACTGACATTTCATGCCTGGACCAAGCACATTGATGTTCACTATCATTTTGTCAGAGATATGGTCGAAGATGGTAGGGTGAAGCTGGTTAAGGTAGAAACTTTGATGAATGTTGCAGATTCTTTAACTAAGGCTGTGAGCACAGAGAAGTTCAGATGGTTCTCGGAGTATATGGGCCTCATAGCCCCTAGCAATTGATTCATTGTGTTGATACTCCCATTGCTCTTGCAAGGTGTTCGACAAGTGGGAGATTTGTTTGGAAAATGGTGTCTGAACCTTGCATTTACATAAGGTTACTAGTTATAGTAAGTTTTTATTTGAGCACGAAATGGTGCGAAATTCTTCCCGAAGCTTCTAGTTGGATAGATAAGCATTCCAGTAAAGTTACGTTGCAAGATCATAGCTAGTTTTGAAGATATTAAATTTTTCGTTTTGGAGGGGTCCAATAAAAGGTTTAAATTTGATTTTGAGGACTTTAGAGGCCCCAAAATGCTTTGAAAAGTGGGCGTAAATGGCGTAGTAGTTTACGAGGCAATAGAGCACTTTGCGAGCTTTCTGGTGCTTGAAAATGTTCGTCAATCGGACACACGGTTCTCAAGTTATGGCCTCCGGAAGTTTATACTCTTGAAATAGGAAATATAAAATACATCGGACACATAAAATGAGTTGTAAAAGGGAGGGACATGTCATAGGACATCTAGAAGGGAGATAACGTCAGCTACACCTTATTGGGTGGTTTTAGCCCATGGTTTTGTAATACCGTTTGATGGCTTCTTGTATCGTATCTCCTATTTATGAGGTGCGTGACATAGAGGTTGTGTGTAAGAGTCTTATAACTATTGAATTACCTCTGAATATTTGATTAGTGGTACTCGTGAGAAAAGATTGCTCTGCAAGTATATTGTATTATGTTTTTTATTGCTGAATAATATATTGGGTGGCTTTTGGAGTGTGGGGTTTTTCTCTCGAAAGGGTTTTCCCCACGTAAATCACTGTGTTATGGTTTGAATGTTATTATATCTATTTATGTTTTCTTTAATGTTGTGATGATTTGGAAAAGTTTTTGCGTTATCCTCCTCTCAAGATTAGTGTAGGAAGTTGTTTCGCTACTTAACTTCGTTACAAGTGGTATCAAAGCTCCCAAGGGCTCCGATTCCTCTTGGTCACCACGATCTTTTATATCATGGTGCGCTAGGAATAACAAGGCTTAGGATGTGATCTTGTTTCTTTTGGTTTTGCTTGGCGTGTCTTTTGGATGTGTCCCTTTTTGCACCCTCCTGAGGTCTCTGTCATCTCATGTTACATTGGGGCATATCTTTTGCTTGGGGTTCTTCTAGCACCATTGCCTGCAGGGTCTGTGTAACTCCGTGTGGTGCTAGATTAGCCTGTGTGTCTATTTACATGTGTCAGTTCATGCATTGGCTTTGAAATTCCACCTTGGTTCCTTATACCTTGGTGACTCATAGACATTGCTAAATCAAAATAAGTGCTCACTGCATGGCATTTAGTTTTGTGAGTGCTCGTTCTCC
Source organism: Cryptomeria japonica (assembly GCF_030272615.1). Lineage (NCBI taxonomy): Eukaryota > Viridiplantae > Streptophyta > Pinopsida > Cupressales > Cupressaceae > Cryptomeria > Cryptomeria japonica. Next base: position 654,061,684 of record NC_081411.1, read on the forward strand.
ATGATCATTTCATCCATATCATCCCCATATCCATCGCATCTCCTTTTGCATTCGCTCCTTCCCTTCCTTGTTGGGATATGCACACGTTCCCTTACCAATGACAACTTATTAGTCCTTTGCCTTTCCTTTACCCACCCCCCCGTTCGCCTTTTTGATGACTTTCTTTCCCTTCTTCTATGAATAGGTGTTTTTTGTCGGTCTGTCTAGTAGTTTGATTAGGAAACAAGTATTGATGGGAAATAAGGAAAATATAATTTTCGGTATTTTCTATGTTTTAGTAAATGTCAGTTTTGAAGGTCTTCGGAGCATTTTTAGCCCTCGAAACTTTGGACAATCCATTATGGAGGTTGTAGTAGGCATATCCATAATGGTTTGGAACTAGAGCTCTTGGAGATCTTTCTAACGATGAAAACGGTTTGCAAATTTGAGTTTTGAGTGAAAAGTTATGACTTTTCGAAGTTAGACTACTTTTTTCCCCACTCATCTCCTTTCTTTTTTCTTCCTTTTTTCTCTTCTTTTTCGGTCGTTGGGCTCTTCGTGTTAGGATAATGGTGGACAACTGAGAGGGGGGGTTGAATTAGTTGTCAACATATTATGAAACTTTAAGCACACAAAACCTTTTATCGGAATAACATATATATCAATTAAGCACAAACATAAATCATAAACCAAATACCATGCATCCACAACACATAACACCAAGATTTGTACGTAGAAAATACGGTAAAGGAAAAAACCACGGTGGGAATCCTACCCACAGTCAGATGATACTTCTGTAGTAAGTATGTGATTACAATAAGGGGCGTGCACATGCAGGAAGGCCAACAACCTAGAGCGCACTGCTCATCATAAAGGAGCCTCACTGACTACAAAAGATCTTCAGACTACAATTCAGAAATAAGATCGAACTGCAAGAATACCATCTCCTATTCCTGAGTACAATTCCGGTTAAGCTCAATATCGGAGGTCTTAAACCTCTTACACAAACCCAATTCGATCACCTATGATCGACCAAAACCTTTGCATATGATTACTATTGGATATCATTGGCATATGATGAACCGGTATGTTGATATGATGATAATGTATGTTGTCATTGATGTCAATAAGTTTTAGTGAACCAGTGTCGGGGTTTTACTAAGTGTGATTACCGGTTGGTAGTCTCAGCTCTATGGTTATCAGTTTGGCGATCCAGCTTGTGTGATGAACCGATGATACTCTGTGATCGAGGTGCCACGTTAGCTTTGTGCGCATGAAGGATTGAGGCATAAGAAGATCGACCGCATTTGAAGTCTACCTGGGGAATGATCATTCTTCTTAGTGGCATAAGAAGAAAGCGTGATGGGTTACTGATTCCCATGAGTGGTGATGAATGAACGATGCAGATTGTCTTGTGATCTGTTTGAAATTGTAATGCTCTATGCAATATGTTTGGATAGTCTGGATGGGACTGCCTGTGTTGTAAACCTAAGATGCTTAGGGTTTAGGGTTTATGCTACCGACCTATCTGTTACCTATAAGGTCGATGATGTTTGTATTGAAAAGTTGTTGGCAAATGTTGTGTGTGTGTATCCGAGTGAAGAGATACTTGATACTTGCCAAACCAGTAAGAGGGAAACTGTAGAGTGTGATTGCAGTGTAGAGGATATGAAAAGGATTTGCCTTGGCATATAGTGCTATTATCAGATCAAATTTTTTACCTGTTGTCTTCTAATCGTTTCAACAGATGGAAAATCCCTTTACTGGGTAGCTTTAACAAGCTTATTGTAAAACCTGTAACCAGGTGACTCAAGATCATTGATTTCTCTAAATCCTCTAGCGAGGTAACCTTTAATAGGGTTCCAACCTTTAATAGGGTATATAGCCATCCCTTAACCGGGTGATCTCTAACAGGATCGGTTCCTAACATAACCTTATTGTAAAGTCTCTAACCGGACTAGGCTCATAACAGGGCGAGCTTTAAAAGAGTTCAAAACAAGCTTGTGGCTATTCATCCCCACCATGGTTTTTCCCATTTGGGTTTCCATGTGAAAAATCTGTGTGTTATGTGCTATGCATTTTTCATGTGATGCTTATGAATTATTTGGTTGAAAGATTATGCATGCAAAGTCAATATGTTATGGTAATAGTAGCATATCACATGTATATGTTTATGGGAGAAGTTGAGGTCATGTATTGATTGTATTTGAAGTATTCAGACTTATCAATTTATGGTGTCTGGTGTCTTACTATATTTGACCAGTATTGTCATGATTAAAGTTTCAGTAATGATGACAACCAGTAGGTATTGTTTCAGCTAAATAAGTTGCGAAGAAAGTTTTATCTGTACCGATTCATCCCCCCCTCTTAGTATCGGTTGGGGTATCTGTTGTTCATCATTATCCATCAATTGGTATTAGGGCACCTCCAAGTCCTTGGTGATATAAGCTTAACCGCTTGAGGTAAAAGATCCTACTGTAATGATGAAGAGGGAAGGTCCTAAGTTCAATAGAGATAACTTTAAGATATGGAAGGACAACATTAATATTTACATCAAGAGTATGGGTGCTCAACACTGGAGCTATGTTGAGAATGCCTATGTGATTCCCACTGGCACTTTGACTGATGATCAGAAGAGAGAAATCCTGGAAAATGGGCAAGTCATGGAAGCCCTTATCAGCAGCCTGTCAGATATTGAGTTTATTGATGTTCAAGATAAGGACACACCTAAGGAAGTATGGGTTGCACTGGAAACCATTTATGGCGGTGACGAGCATGTAAAGCAAGCTAAGGAAGAAAGCCTTAGAGGTAAATTTGAGGATATGAGGATGGTTGAATGTGAAACCATTCAACAATATGGTATTAGGATTAAGACAGTAGTTGGAGATATCAAAAGCACCGGTGGAACTATTGATGATGCCACCGTTGTTAGTAAAGTTCTTAGATCATTGTTACCAGTCTATGCAATCAGAGTTGCTGCTATCCAAGAGCTAAGGTCTATTGATAAGACCAAGGTATCCTTAGATTCAATCATTGCAAAGTTAACTGCATATGAGTTGAATAGCTATGATGGTAGTGTTTAGAAGAATGAGTTAGCCTTTAAAGCATCTACTGTATCATCCAAAAAAGGAAAAGAAACTAGTACCAGTTATGAATCCAGACAAGGCAAAGATATGGATGATGAAGAGATTCTGATGGAGTTCGAAGCACTTCTTGCTAAAAGACTTCCAAAGGGAACTGGGAAGTATAGAGGTAAACTTCCTTCGAAATATTTTTCCTGCAACAAGATAGGACATATAGCTGTTAATTGCCCTAACAATGACAATGACAATAAGGATAAACCAGAGAGGTTCAGAAAATATAAAGGAGGAAACATATGAAATTGTCTAGTTGTTGTGGATGAAGGTATCACTGATGAAGAATCAGAGGATGAAGAAAATGAAGACATAGTGTTTGTAGCAGTAAAGGAAGAAGTATCCGACAAGAAAGCTCTTGTCTCTCGCATTGACAACTCTAATGAGTGGATAATTGATAGTGGTTGTTCTCACCACATGATCAGTGACTGGAGAAAGCTTCTGTCTTTGGAAGAATATGATGGTGGTGTTGTCAGATTTGGCAATGATGCACCTTGCTTAGTGAAAGGTAAAGGATCCATCTCATTGAATGGTAAAAGCAGCACCGATGATGTTTATTGGGTAGAAGGCCTTAAGCATAACCTTTTGAGTTTTGCTCAGTTGAATGACAAAGGACTAGTTTTGGAATTCAAAGGCGGAATCTGTAGTATAATTGGAAAGAGTGGTGAACTTATTGCCACCAGTAAGAAGACCAGAGGTAACCTATTTTAGTTGAATGCCAAGATAAGTTGGTGTCTAATGGCTAAGTTTGATGACAGTTGGATATGGCATAGGAGATTTTGTCATATGAACTTTGACAATATTGTTAAAGCTAGTAAGATCAAGGTGGTAAGAGGATTACCATTGCTGGACAAACCTGAGAATTCATTGTGTAGAGAATGTCAACTTGGGAAGATGTCTTCCTCAACTTTTAAAGGTAAGTCCTTCTCAGCAGAGCATTTACTTGACCTTGTGCACATTGATTTGTGTGGTCCTATGAAAACTAGAAGTATTCAGGGAGATAGGTATTTTATGATTCTTACTGATGATTGCTCAAGAATGATGTGGGTCACATTCCTGAAAGATAAATTTGAAGCATTTGGAAAGTTCAAAGCTTTCAAAGCACTAGTAGAGAAGGAAAGTGGCAAAAAGATAAAATGCCTGAGAACTGATCAAGGAGGAGAATTCACTTCCGATGAATTCAATAAGTACTATGAAGATAATGATATTAAGAGGCAATTATCTACCCCAAGGACACCACAACAGAATGGTATAGCAGAAAGAAATAACAGGACTGTAGTTGAAGTGGCTAGAACAATGCTGATCCAAGGAAAGGTTGCTCACACTTTTTGGAGAGAAGCAGCGAGCACTGCAGTCTACACTATGAACCGGGTACTCATCAAAAAAGGCAAAAATAAAACCCCTTATGAGTATTGGACAGGGAAAAATCCCACTGTAAGTTATTTTAAAGTGTTTGGTAGTAAGTGCTATATCAAGAGAGGTGAGCATTTGAGAAAATTTGATGCAAAATGTGACGAAGGAATATTTTTGGGATATTCCACTAAGAGCAAAGCTCTCAAGTGCTACAACAACATAACTCAAAAAATTGTTGAAAGTATCAATGTCAGGGTTGATGAATCCCTTGAGGAACCTAAAGAAACATACAACGAAGAATTAGAAGATGAACCGGGTATAGCCTTCTGGGAATCGGTTAAGAAAGAAATTTGCAAAGATCTTAGTGTTCCTACAGAAGCTGTAGTAAGAGAAGAAGAAGATGTTAGTGAAGAAGAAGAAGAAAAGCTAGCAGATCAGGCTAGAGTCATTCCCAGATATGTGAAGTTGCATCATGATCCAAAGAAAATCATAGGAGATAAAGATGCAGGGATACTCACAAGAAGAAAAGTGAAGGAGAACTCTTGCATGATTTCTGAATTTGAACCCAAGACTTCCAAAGAAGCTCTCACAGATGAAGACTGGATTAAAGCAATGGAAGAAGAGCTAGATCAGATAGAAAAGAATGAGAAATGGTCTTTGGTGCCCAAACCCAAACATAAAAATGTCATAGGTACCAAATGGGTGTTCAGGAATAAGTTGAATGAAGAAGGCACAATTGTCAGAAATAAGGTCAGGCTTATATGCAAGGGATACACTCAGGGGGAGGGAGAAGACTATGGAGAAAATTTTGCTTCTATGGCTAGGCTAGGTGGTGTTCGAATGCTACTTGCATTTGCAACATTTAAGGGATTTAAGGTTTATCAGATGGATGCGAAGTCTGCTTTTCTGAATGGAATCCTAGAAGAAGTGTACATAGAGCAACTAGAAGGGTTTGCCTTATAAGAAGATAGTGACATGGCGTGTAGATTACACAAAGCCCTGTATGGATTGAAACAAGCACCTAGGGCATGGTATGAAAGACTACACTCTCATCTTGTGAAGATTGGATTTCAAAGAACAAGTGAAGATAGCAACATCTACTTGAAATCAGAAGGTGATCAGATTCTGATTTGTGAAGTGTTTGTGGATGACATAATCTTTGGAGGAGATGATAGAATGAGTCATGCGTTTGGAGATAAAATGAAGAAAGAGTTTGATATGTCTTTGATAGGAGAAATAAAATTCTTCATTGGTTTACAGATTCAACAAATGAAAGAGGGTATCTTTATCACCCAATTCAAGTATGTCAAAGAGGTATTGAAGACTTTTGGCATGGAGGAAAGAAAACCAGTTAGTACACCGATGGTAATTGGCTGTAAACTGACTAAAGAAGATGATTCAACACTAGTGAATGAAAAGGAGTATTGGTCAATGATTGGTAAGCTGCACTATGTGGTGCACAATAGATCGGATATTGCTCATGCAGTAGGCATAGTAGCTCATTTTCAGAAATGTCCAAGAGAATCCCACTTGGTAGCTGTGAAAAGGATTCTTAGATATCTGAAAGGAATAGTTGATTATGGATTATGGTATCCATATAATGGTGACTATAATCTCAAGGTATATACCGATGCCAATTGGGCAGGTAATGTGGACGATTGGAAGAGCACAACCGGTGGAGCATTCTTTCTCGGTGGAAGATTAGTATCATGGACAAGCAAGAAGCAGAGCTGTACTTCTCAATCTACATCTGAAGCAAAATATGTGGCAACATTTATGAACTGCACTGAAGCAATTTGGATGAAGCATGTATTGGAAGGTTTGAAGGTACCTGTATCTGAACCGGTGAACATATTTTGTGATAACACAAGTGCAATAAACATTTCCAAGAATCCGGTATTGCATGCTAGAACTAAGCACATTGAGCTTAAATATCATTTCTTGAGAGAGAAAGTTCAGAATAAGGAGGTTGTATTACAACATGTTTCCAGTAAGGAGAAGCTAGCAGATATATTCACTAAGCCCTTACCGAAGACTACATTTACCTATTTGAGAGGTGAATTAGGGGTTCTACCCCTTCATGAAGTCAACTAAAAGATGTGTGCTCCGCATCAGTCAAGTACTACAAATGAAAAATCCTTCAAGATTGATGTGTTGAAGGATGCTACTCCTTAGGGGGAGCAACATAGTAGATTTTGGAAGCTTATGCCTCCACTTTGGCATTGCTATTAAAGGGGGAGAAGATATGATAAATGTATGGGGAGAAGAGATCTGATGATGAAGATACACTGGTCTATGATGTTTCTAATTGCAATATTACACTGAGTATTGCCATCAATGCCAAAGGGGGAGATTGTTGGATATCATTGGCATATGATGAAACAGTATGTTGATATGATGATAATATATGTTGTCATTGATGTCAATAAGTTTTAGTGAACCGGTGTCAGGGTTTCACTAAGTGTGATTATCGATTGGTAGTCTCAGCTCTATGGTTATCAGTTTGGCGATCCAGCTTGTGTGATGAACTGATGATACTCTGTGATTGAGGTGCCACGTCAGCTTTGCGCACGTGAAGGATTGAGGCATAAGAAGATTGACCACATTTGAAGTCTACCTAGGGAATGATCATTCTTCTTAGTGGCATAAGAAGAAAGCGTGATGGGTTACTGATTCCCATGAGTGGTGATGAATGAACGATGCAAATTGTCTTGTGATCTATTTGAAATTGTAATGCTCTATGCAATATGTTTGGATGGTCAGGATGGTACCGCCTATGTTGTAAACCTAAGATGCTTAGGGTTTAGGGTTTATGCTACCAATAAGGTCGATGATGTTTGTATTGAAAAGTTGTTGGCAAATGTGTGTGTGTATCCGAGTGAAGAGATCCTTGATACTTGCCAAACTAGTAAGAGGGAAACTACAGAGTGTGATTGCAGTGTAGAGGATATGAAAAGGATTTGCCTTGGCATATAATGCTATTATCAGATCAAAGTTTTTACCTATTGTCTTCTAATCATTTCAACAGATGGAAAATCCCTTTACTGGGTAGCTTTAACAGGCTTATTGTAAAACCTGTAACCAAGTGACTCAAGATCATTGAGTTCTCTAAATCCTCTAGCGAGGTAACCTTTAACAAGGTTCCAACCTTTAATAGGGTATATAGCCATCCCTTAACCAGGTGATCTCTAATAGGATCGGTTCCTAATAGAACCTTATTGTAAATTCTCTAACCGGACTAGGCTACTAACAGGGCGAGCTTCAAAAGAGTTGAAAACAAGTTTGTGGGTATTCATCCCCACTGTGGTTTTTCCCATTTGGGTTTCCATGTGAAAAATTTGCGTGTTATGTGTTATGCATTTTTCATGTGATGCTTATGAATTATTTGGTTGAAAGATTATGCATGCAGAGTCAATATGTTATGGTAATACTAGCATATCACATGTATATGTTTATGGGAGAAGTTGAGGTCATGTAGTGATTGTATTTGGACTATTAAAACTTATCAGTTTATGGTGTCTGGTATCTTACTATGTTTGACCAGTATTGTCATGATTAAAGTTTCAGTAATGATGACAACCAGTTGGTATTGTTTCAGCTAAATAAGTTGCAAAGAAAGTTTTATTTGTACTGATTCACCCCCCCCTCTCAATACCGGTTGGGGTATCTGTTGTTCATCATTATCCATCAGATTACAACTTTATTTGCACATAGATAATCCCAAAGCCCACGACCACGATCTACAAATGATATCTTACATCATATTTATACAAACCCGAGACCTAAACAATTAGGTTGGCCACCTAAAAGATAATACAATAAATCCATTACATAAACCTGCAAACCAATGATAATCCAAGTCGGCCTAATACCAAAACAACATTAACCAAACAATAAATCCAACCGGTAATGCATCAGGAGCATTCACCAACACGTTATATAAACCGGTCCATAACCTAACATAATAGCACCGGACCTAAAATAGGTCGCCATAAGCCAAATGCAACATCACTGATCAACTGGAATACGAACATGATAACCATCAGCATCTTGGGAACCTTCTAGAAGCTGCATCAAGACCACTTATCGAATCCATCCAAAGATCTTCAATAAAGCTTTGTCGGTAAAACCCTTACCGGTAACCAAAAGGCTTACTAGAACATATGATAGCTTCTAGATCACCAAATCCCGAACCAACTAAATGTGACACACACATGAATGACCGAACCAAACCAATTCCACCAAATTGAACATGCCAAAGAATACCAGAGATAGTCTCTGGATCAACATCACAATCCAGCTAGTCTACTAGAACTCGATAGACAACCAAACAAGCTAGTGTTGACATCAATGAAAAACATCAATGCAACACATAATCAATTCCTCCAAATTGCCAACACTTCACTTGTGGGGTTGCGCCCTCGCTCTTGTGGGGTTGCGCCCCCGCTGAGCGAGGTCGCGCCCCCGCTTCTGTGAGGTGGCACCCCCACGCGAGTGGGGTTGTGCCCCCACTTTTGTGGGGTGGCACCCCTGCGCCCGTGGGGTTGCGCCCCCTTGTTTGCGGGGTGGCGCCCCTATGCCAGCGAGGTGCTGTTCTGCCGGTCGCCTCTTTCGGCCCTCAATTTCTTCCCTCGAGCCTGTGGAGTGCTAAGCATGTAATTATTTAGAATCACTAAGTCGATTTTGCGTATCTCCTTCCTCGGACCTCCTTTTGAGGTGCCGTTTTTGCCTGTTGGTTCAGTTTATCATCCCCGTTCTCTTTGTCTGCTGGGGCACTATTTCTTTCGAGACACTGCCTAGGCTCCTATTTTACCGTGCACCCTCTCAAGGGGGCACCCCTTCACTCATCCTCTATTCTCAGTCGGACCTGGGACATCTTTTTTCGCTTCATCGCTCTCAGGTGTTTTATTTTTCTTCGCATCGACGCTATTTTAGCGCCACCACGAAGAGGGGCAAAATGTAGACACCTAAATTTGACTAATTAATATAATCAAATTTAAACCCCTTTCCTCTAATTAAATAATTAAATTAATTAATTTCCCTATTCCATTCTTCAAATTAATTAATCCCTGATCCTATCCTTCTAATTAATTAATTAACCTCTAATCCTATTCCTCTAATTAATTAATCTAATTAATTAACATCCTTTTCCATCCCATTTGATTAATTACCTTTAATTAATTAAATGCCCCTTTCTTTCCCAATCCCATGAATTAATTAAATCAATTAATTTAATTAATTATCTATCCCATTTGAGCACATGGCTTCTGACCTTGACCCCCCATCCAACCAAACCCTTGTCCTAACCCTGGGGTTCCAACCAACCCTATCTATCCTAACCTCCCCCAACCTAGTCATCCTCCAAACTTTCCAACCAACCCATTCAATTAATACAAAGGATAAAAGATAAACTAATTAACCAAAAAAAGCCATTAAATTCAACACTTCAAGATCAAAATGGTAAAATCAAAGCAAAAACACAAAGAAAATCTATGCAAACCCCAAATCCTTGCTTCGATTCGATTATTTCATGATTGGATGTGTGCTCATGATGTCGATTCAGATGCTCGATTGTGCTCCATGTTTTGATGAAGATGATAACATAAATGAAAATGGATTAGTGAGTGTGAACAATGATTTCGGCAAAGTAACGATGCGTTGAAGGAATAGTGGATCAGAGAGGATTTGTTCTAAAAATGGAAGGATTATATAGAAGATGGTAGGAAGGAGAGGGAGTGTGAAGAGGAGACACTTGTCCTCAAAGGGGACAAGTGACTCAACTAGAGGGAAAGGGGTGACATGTGTCCCTAAGGACACATGTCTATTTTGGGCAAAGCCACCCAAAATAGGATATTTTCCTCAAAAAGGGGGAAGTTGGTTAAGATGTGCACATATGGAGGTTTGGAGAGATAGGATAGGGTTGGTTGGAAGGTTTGGAGGATGAATAGGTTGGGGGAGGTTAGGATAGATAGGGTTGGTTGGAACCCCAGGGTTAGGACAAGGGTTAGGTTAGATGGGGGGTTAAGGTTAGGAGCCATGTGTTCAAATGGGATAGAGAATTAATTAAATTAATTGATTTAATTTATTCATGGGATTGGGAAAGAAAGGGACATTTAATTAATTAAAGGTAATTAATCAAATGGGATGGAAAAGGACATTAATTAATTATATTAATTAAATAGATTGATTAATTAGAGGAATAGGATTGGGGGTTAATTAATTAATTAGAAGGATAGGATCAGGGATTAATTAATTAAGAATTAATTAATTGGAAGAATAGAATAGGGAAATTAATTAATTAGATGAAAGGGGTTTAAATTTGATTAAATTAATTAGTCAAATATAGGTGTCTACGTTTTGCCCCTCTTCCTGGTGGCGCTAAAATAGCATCGGTGCGAAGAGAAATAAAACACCTGAGAGCGAGGAAGCGAAAAAAGATGCCCTAGGCCCGACTAAGAAAAAAGGATGAGGGAAGGGGTGCCCCCTCGAGAGTGTGCACAGGGAAATGAGAGCCTAGGCGACGTCTCGAAAGAAATAGTGCACCAACAAGCAAAGAGAATGGGGATGAGAAATTGAACCAACAGGCGAAAATGACACCTCAAAAGGAGGTTCAGGGCAGGAGATATGCAAAACCGACTCAGTGGTTCTGAATAATTGCGTGCCAGAAATGTGTGAGGGAAAATGTGCATGTGAATACAAAGGATAAAAGATAAACTAATTAACCAAAACAAGCCATTAAACTCAAAACTTCAAGATCGAAATGGTAAAATCAAAGCAAAAACACCAAGAAAAGCTATGCAAACCCCAAATCCCTTCTTCGATTTGATTATTTCGTGATTTGATGTGTACTTATGACATCGATTCAGATGCTTGATTGTGCTCCATGATTTGATGAAGATGATAATGCAAATGAAAATGGATGTGTGAGTGTGATTAGTGATTTCGACAGAGTAACGATGCATTGAATGAATAGTGGATTAGAGAGGATTTGGTCTAAAAATGGAGGGATTATATAGAAGATGAGAGGAAGGAGAGGGGGTGTGAAGAGGAGATACTTGTCCTCAAAGGGGACAAGTGGCTCAACTAGAGGGAAATGGGTGACATGTGTCCCTAAGTATGCATGTCTATTTTGGGCAAAGCCACCCAAAATAGGATATTTTCCCCAAAAATGGGGAAGTTGGTTAGGATGTGCACATATGGAGGTTTGGAGAGATAGGATAGGGTTGGTTGGAAGGTTTGGAGGATGAATAGGTTGGGGTAGGTTAGGATAGATAGGGTTGGTTGGAACTCTAGGGTTAGGACAAGGGTTAGGTTAGATGGGGGGTTAAGGTTAGGAGCCATGTGCTCAAATGGGATAGAGAATTAATTAAATTAATTGATTTAATTAATTCATGGGATTGGGAAAGAAAGGGGCATTTAATTAATTAAAGGTAATTAATCAATTGGGATGGAAAACATACATACATTAATTAGAGGAATAGGATTGGGAGTTAATTAATTAATCAGAAGGATAGTATCAAGGATTAATTAATTAAGAATTAATTAGAAGGATAGGATCGGGGATTAATTAATTGGAAGAACGAAATAGGGAAATTAATTAATTAGAGGAAAGGGGTTTAAATTTGATGAAATTAATTAGTCAAATTTAGGTGTCTACAATGCCTAGCTCCAATGTCCAACCATTCTGAGCTCTTCTCGCTATCACAGGTGCATTTTTGTATAAATATTCCATTTATGTACTTTCCTATAGCTTTCTGCTTGTTTATCTATCAATTTCATCAGTTTACATACTCATTTGTGCATGCTTTTGGACCTAATTTACTCCTATCCAATCATCAACAATAAAAGGGAATAATCAATCAGATTACCCAACTCTCCTAAAAAGTGAAAGTTGGGCCTAATTGATTATTCTCCAATGAAAGTGTTTGGAAATGGTTTATAGTATGCATTCTTAGGCTAGATCCCATTTTCCTATATTTCATTTTGGTGAACCTAACATGTCTTACACTTGCATATTTTTTTATTTTCATTCTCATATTTGAGTTGTATGCACTTAATGGATTCATATTTGCAACCATTTCTAACATATATCGCTTATGCACTTAAATCACATCTCAAAAATGTTTCAAACATGTTTTACTTTCTTGTGTTTCACATTCACTTTCCTAAATACTTTGAAAGGTTTCTTGTGTTTTGCACTTTCTTAAAAGATATCATATATTTCACATTCACTTTCTTAAAAGCTTTGAAAGGGGTCTTATATTTCACATTTACTTTCTTGAGAGCCTTGATGCATATCTTTTGTTTCACATTCATGTTCTTAAAATCTTTGATAAATGTTTTGAAATGAGTGATATGTGGCACAGTGAGTGCTTTGCATATTGTGACATACACTTCATGTTGTACCTTTAAGGTCAATTATAGTCTCTTTCCTAAAGTTTTTCTCACCAATGAGGACAATCTTGGTGCAAGAAGAGATTATTAACATTTATTTCAATAATCACCCTCTTAGGGATGAAGATTTGAAGAATGATGTCAATCCTTCTCCTAAAATGTACCTCCCTTATGAGGATAATTTGGTGCAAGAGGATGATATCATTTTTACTTTTCCTAGTGATACCTTACATTTTATTCACTTCGATGATCTCCCCTCTAGAGATGAAGCATTGATGAATAAAACTTGTCCCTCTCCCAAAAGTTGTCCTACTCATGAGGATACTTTGGTGCAAGAGGATGATATCACTAGCAATGTTTCCAATTCTCTCTCTCCTAAAGATGAAGCTTTAGTGAATAAAGAGCCTAATCCAAGTCATGTCAATACAATTTATGTTTCCAATCACACAAATGAATATGAGAAGCCTAAGATTGTTGTTAAAGGTGGTAAGAGGCCAACTATACCTCCTAATTAAATCTTAAATTATGAAAAACAAATCACTCAAGGGGATAGGATGAATCAACAAATTCCAGAACAACCTAGTTATCATGTAGTGGCACACACATATAACTATCAAAAAAATGTTCTTACTACTTCTATTCCCCCTCATCTTCCTCAACATGTTGGAAGGGAGCATAATCTTGTTAAGCATTTCCATGCTACTTTAGCTAAGATCCCCATTTGGGATTTGATTCAAACTTCACTTACATACCATGGTTTTATCTAAGAAGCCTTACAAAAGGTAGTTACCTCTCTTTCTGCTAGATCATTTGACTATATGGATGGAACAAAGACAAATATTGTGTTCTCACAAGATGAATTGCCCTCTTTGGAAGTTCAAATTGAACACAATCCCCTCATGATCACATCTTGCATTAATGAACATAGGATGAAGTGTATCATAATTAATAATGGATTAGGTCTTAATGTTTGTGGCATAGACATGTTACATAAGATGAATATGGATACCTCCCTCCTTAAGCCCGATTCTTTCTCTATTCATGGATTTGATAATGTTGGTAGAAAGTAATTAGGTATAATCATATTACCTATTACAATAGGACCCATGAATTTTCTCATTCTTATCCATGCCATGCTCGATACTCTCACATACAACCTTCTTCTAGGTAGATTGTAGATTCATGCTATGCAATTAATTCCTTCTACCCTTCACTGCACAGTCAAATTCATACATGACAATGAACTTGACACAATCAAGGCTGATCCTAATCCTCACAAAGGTGTTCGAGTAGGATTCATATGGTTCTTTAACACTATGATTCCATATACATATGAAGCCTTGAAGGGGCCTTGTGTTTCCCTTATCCAAGATTCTTGTAAAACTATTCCAAGTTCCTCTTCTAACACATTTTAATGATGGTTGGGGCTCCTTAGACTTCAAATCAATTGAAACTAAGAGTGAACCCTATCCTCTTGATATTTCAACACCTACCAAGGATCTTACATTTTATTATAAACATGGATGCAATGGACATGGTTTTGGATGTGTGCAACAAAGTATTGAGGCTCATGAGAAATCTACATCACACTTTTTTAAAGAGGGTTTAGGTTTCCAACCTCCTCCTTTGTCGACATCCCCTCCCCATTATCTAAGAAATGTATGTCTCCTCCTCCTAACTTTTGATCTAAAAAAGAGAGTATTTTGTTAGACAATCTTCAAGCCAAATTGATTCCTATATCTTGGCCAAAATGGAGGAGAAAATGTAAATTTAATCATGAAAATTCTTTTGTTTGTGTGTATCTATGGTCATTCCACAAATGAATGCCAATATTTGAGGGTAAACTAAAGACTAGTTAGAGATCCCTTGTGGGGTCGATGGTGCCAATATGGGACCATGGCTCCCAGATGTGTCCATGACACCCACATGGGTCCATGATGCCCATGTAGGACCATGACACCCAAGATGGGGGGCCCACATGTTTGACCAAGGATATTTTGCATAAATCATACTTGGGTGGCAACATAATAGCCTATTTATTCTTCCCTCTACATTGGGGGCTCAAATAGTTTTCATTAATTCCTCCTTCTTAAGGGTCCACTTTACCTTTGTTCAGTTGAATATTTTATGAGGATATCCTTTCTTGCATAGAATTGTGTGTTCTTCATAAGGATTTTATTCTTGCTTGGAGGTGTTTATCCTTGATTATGATCCCTTCCTTGCTTGAAAACATATGTATTTTATAAATGATCTCTCCTTGGTGATTGAAAGTGTACAATCCTTCATGAAGGTTCCCCTCTCCTAGCAATTGGGAAGGTGTGTATTTTTTTTTCTCCTGCTTTTAGCTAAAGATGCCATCTTTATCAAGGATCTCCTCTCTTTTGGAGGTAGATATCTTTGGACAAAGATCTCCTCCCCCCTCTTTTATATTTATGTATCCTTCATAAGGATCTCTTTACACTTGTCGCAAGATATCTCTTTTACAACTATCTCTCCCTTGCTTGATTTTTCTTCCTATCTTGGAACATATGTGTTTTTGCTGAGGATATATCCTTGGTGTTGAAGGCGTTTATCCTTGATTTGGATCTATATCATCCTTAAGATATCAACATGGAAGTGTGTTGACATATTAAGGCTAGGCATATAAGGCCTTCGTATTGTTTGTGCTCGGTGTCATTGCAACACCCATTTTATAGCCTCATATCAATTTTTTGCTTGGTGCACACTACAACACCCATTTTGTAGTACCATATCTTGGTGCACTTTGCATCACCCATTTTATAGTTGCATTTTTAGATTACTTTAAAATTAGAGGCTTTGTTTTGTAATATTTGTTTGGTGCATGTTGTGACACCCAAATTTGTAGTATTTCTTTTTCAAATTATATAGCAAGGTGCACACTGCAACATCCATTTTGCAGTCTCATATCAATTTTTTGCTTGGTGTAGACCGCAACACCCATTTTCTAGTATCATATCTTGGTGCACACTGCATCACCCATTTTGCAATTGCATTTTTAGATTACTTTGCAAACAAAGGTTTTGTTTTGTAGTCTTTGTGTTTGGTGCATGCTGCAACACCCAATTTGTAGTCTTTTTTTTCAAATTATCTAGCAAAAAAAGATTTTTCTTTGTAATCTTCCTTAACATGAATCTCCCAACATAAAACACCTTGTTGTCCAGTGGAAGTCATGCTTTCTTGTCTCATCAATAGGTGTATTGCCTTGTTCTTTCTATAAGTTCACTTGTGTTCTTGCAATAACATTTCAAGAATGATATCAACAGTTGAGACATTTTGACTTTGAGGTCTCTTCAACTTGTTGACTTGGAACCTTTTGTTTTCTTTAGTACTAATATTTTCTTTGTGCATATTTGAAGTTTTTTGCATGTATTGATAGGATCCTATGCTTGGGGGCTTGCATATCCCTCAAACTTAGTGTCTATCTCTTCATTTCTACTTTATTGCGAATATGATTGTAAGTTCATACTCCCACTAAAGTAAGGACTTAATGTAGTTTCATAAACTATAACCCCTTACAATTTCACAATCCTTTTAGGCCCTTTCTTTAGTGTGCCCTCTTCTATGTAATTTCAAGCTTATTTGGGTTCAATCTTATTTTAAATTTCAAGACACTTTACTCCACACTTAATTATCGCCAATCCAATTTTAAATTCCAAATCAAATATTAGGGCCCTAATATCTCATTTTTCACAAAAGTGGGGCCTATTTTATCAGATGACTATCAATTAGCTCCAATATCCACACTCCAACACTTTTTTGTTGAAACTTTGGGGAATTAACATGTTGGCCTTAACATTGCAAAATTTGGTCTCAAAATTTGGATATGAATGACTAATGTAAGTCCACCAAATTACAAAAATAAGTTGAGAACCCTATATAAGTCATCATCTCTAGTTTTTTGAACAACCTTTACATAACTTATCATTCCAATTCAAGAGAACATATGGGTAAAAGTACAAAGTTGTGTCACACTTTTATAAAGGAAATGGTCAATGTTGATTCAACTTTTTAAATTAAATCAATAGAAAGTGATATATATGTTTTAAATTTTGAAATGATGTAAACTAATAAATTTTATATTCTTTTGTCTATTTTATGTTTGCAATTTTTATAAAAATTTAGAAAATAATTTGAATCTAGTTTTTAATAAAGTAAACACTATAATTTCGTTGATAATAAAATGCTGAAATTGAAGTTATACAAGCCGCCACACTTTATTTAGTAAATTTTACCTTTTTTCCTTCAATTTTTTTGTGTATATTGATAACTTGAAACTTCAGTACATGGATATATTTTTTACTAGTTTTTATAATTATATATTTTTCAATAAATTTGAAAAGTTGTGTGTGTTGAAATATAATTCTTTCCAATTGCCGCCACTTTTTTTATTAATTATTTATCCAAAATTAGAAAAGAATTATATTATCTTGACATAGATTATTCTCTCTACTACATCATATTTTTTTCAAAATTTTTTAAATAAATTTTTGTATTTTTCCTTGACAAGATAATCAACCTTATATTTTAGTGCAGATGACCTACTTTCAATAAAAAAATATAAAATTTAAAATATAAAGACTAATTAAAATATTAAAAGATATAAATTTTGGAAAATTTACTTATAGATCTATAAAAGGGTATTTTACATTTCAAAATTTTTTTTTTTTTTATAAGAGTAGGAGTTGTGGAAACATCGAGTTTTTTTTTTTTTTTTGGGTAATTAGACCCAAAGTGGTATAAAATATAGATTTAGTAGACATTTCCAATTGGAAAAGTTGTGGCCTATATATAACTTAGCTATAATGAATCTATATAGACCATATGTTTGACTAAACTTAATTTTTAGTTAGAATTACTTAAATTCACTTGTGCTGATAAGTTGGCCTGAAATGTGACACAATTTTGTGCTTTTACCTATATTATTCTTTCAAGAGCATATTTGAGTACAAGGAACATCGAGCTACAACAAGATGTCTTCAAGTATATTTTCATGATGAATTTTGTTATGATTTATCATGTTATTGCATCAACACTTGGAGGAGATATCTAAAGAGAATTGCATCACCAATCAAAGGTATAATCATTTCATTTCAGTATTTCACTTCAACACTTTGTTTTAGATTTAGCCTCTACCCTATGAGGGGTAAGATATCTTTTCTAATCAATCATATCTATAGTGGTATTGAATATTCAAGCAACTGAGAGGGGGGGTGAATCAGTTGATAACTTAAATCAATTTCTTAAATCCTCTTACAAATCCAAAATAACCAATAGAATTAATTAAAGTAGATATAACATGAAGAACACATACACATCACACAATCAACACTAGATATGATGTGGAAAACCCAAGAAGGGAAAAACCGTGAACACTATTAGTTCTCAATATAAAACATTGGTTAAGGTAATTTTTACAAAGGGTGGCTCACTGCCAGAATTCTCGCTGCCCATAAAAAGGCTCACTACCGAAGAAAGAAAGAAAGAAAGAAAGGTAATCCACCACTGTAACACAATTTGCAAAGCCAGACTGCTTCCGGTGCTTCAATACCAACACACTTCACACAAAATCAGTGCTCAACTAATTAAATAAATCTTTAGACGTATAAATCTGACCACCTAATTAAATAAATATTTAATATTTATTTAATCCACTAAACAATTCTTCTATTAATTAAATCATATTTAATTAATTCACCCCCAATTCCTCTATTAATTAAATGAATTATTCAATTTATTTAATTTAATTCATTTAACCACATTATAGCCTTTAATTGAATAAATCACATTTATTTAATTAAATTTACACTTAATTAAAAATCCAATGACATTTAAATAAATATTGATTTATTTAAATGCCTTCAAATGCAAGTTATAACCCACCTTTTTGAAATAAATCAATTTATTTCAATTAAATCCTAAAATTCCTCCCCCACTTTCACTTTCTAGAAAATGCAAGTTGAAAATTAACCTTCCTCCTAATCATGTCTAAACCCCTATTATTATCCCAATCACCCGTTAATGGTTGCACATTCCTTAAGAAGGGGTCACTTCTCAAAAACATGTAAAGTCTTCATAAAGCATTAAATCCTTTATTTCTTCAACAAGTTAACCCTAAAGTCTTCAAACCTTTAATGGTTTCATTCTAGGGACTTCTCAAGCCTTTAATGACTTCCTTTAAAGACTTCAAACCTTTAAAGGTTTCATTCTAGAGAATTATCAAACCTTTAATGACTCTCTTCAAGTCTTAAAACATTTAATGCTTTATCCCCCTTTTTCATTTAAATAAATTAAAGATTTATTTAAATAAAATCCAAAATTCACATACACATTTAAATATTTATTTAAAATCCTAAAACCCATTTCACTTGCATTCTCCTACAAAATCCACTTGCACACTAATCCTCCTTCTAGATTCTTCTAAACCATTCTAATTAAGCCTAATCATCTCCTAAACATTTGCACAATCCTAAACCCAAAATAACCCTCAAAGTCTTCCAAAACAATAAAGGCTCTTACAAACATTAAAAGCCTTTTTACCCCAAAGTCTTCCCAAGCCTTTAAGGCTTAAATATAACTAACCCACTTTTGAACCTTGGTTAGAGACTTTCTCTCTAACTCAACCATCCATTGAACCCATAAGGTCTCTTCAAGCATTCATTGCTTTGACCATGGTTATCCCTTTAACCCTTGTACAAGAGTTTATCCTTTGGATAAAATCTTTATCCACTAACTCAATCTTAACCATACCCCCTAGGGTAACCATCATGTCCTCTCAAACATTTAATGCTCCTTATATCTCCTCTCAAGCCTCCTTATGGTGACACTTGTCAACATAGGATTGGGTTGAAAGTCTCACATGGATTGAGTATCCTTCAATCCTAGCCCTTGTTAAGATTACTCAATCTTAACTATCCAATTCCCCATTTCTTCTATAAATAGATCTCATTTCCTTCATTATCATCATCCAAGATTTCATGCATCCAGATTATAGTTCATTTCATCAAGATTTTTCCTCTCTTTGTTAATCATCATTTTAAACATTTAGAAGCATGTTATTATAGCATTTTATCATGTTAGCATAGCTTGTTTAACTTTCATTATCATAGCATAATATCCATCATAACTAGCTTTCATTATCATATCATAGATCTTAGTTGCATTTGCATATAGATCTTTTATCAGGTCACCCCTCATTGTTGGAGGTCATTCCAAGAGTCAATTGCTCAATGATCTGAGAGCAATCATGACTCAAGGAATCCTATGAGATAGAGAACAATATAATGGTTTTAAGAGGATATTGGTTTAAACTTGTTTAACTTGTTTTATCCTTCATATATAATGTTTCATTGGTATGCTTGTTCATTTAGTTCTTAATTGACCACTAACCATTCTTTCTAGGTATACATTTTTGGGGCCCATCGTGGGGCTTGTCCCCAAATTTTCAATCGTTTTGTACGTAGGTTGAAGACAATTTTCAAAAAGAATATCAAAACAATGCATAGGTGGGAAAGTATAGTGCATCCCATGGATATTCTAGTGCATATGACCTCTACTACAGTGCATCTAAAGGCTAGAGAAATGCATCTACACTTGTTTCTAATGCATAGGGGACCTTTCTAATCTAATCTGTTTTACTTTCTCTTAGCGCATAAAATCATTAGTATAGCGCATACCTGCCCCTAAGTAGCGCATGTGCTCTATGAATTAGCACATTTGTTCCATTTTGTAGTGCATATGATTTGTTTTCTAGCGCACCAGTTACAGACAAATGGCAATTTTTTGTAACACAAAGGAAATTCTAGGCTTGTCAGCCCACAATATTGACTAAATCTTTCAAAATGGTTTTGGAGGTGCTAATGTTTTATTGCAGGTCCAATGGAGGTAGATTAGTTTTTTTTACTTTACTTATTCAAACTTGGTAAAAATAATTTTCACTTTCTTTTATTGCACAAGTTAAATAGAATTCCACACTTTATTTTGGTGCAAAGTATAAAGAATCACATTTTCTTTTGGGCTATGAAAAGAACTTCATCTTTTCTTTCTTGCAAAAAGGTTAAAAAGAACAACAAAACAAACTTTTATTTTTTTGCAAGATTAGTTCACATTTCTCGTTGGTGCAAAGTAAAAAGAACAAAACAAATTTCTTTTTGTTACAAAGAGGTAAAAAGAATACTTCACACTTTTTTTTTTGCAAGGTAAAAAGAACAAGACATTTTTCCAAAGTTCAACTTCTTGATTTCTCAAAGTTTCATCATTGTAATTTATCATTTGCGATTTTTCTTTTGTTGACCAAGTTTCTTTCCACAAAAGATCAAAAACGGTTATCTTCTCATCATTGCTATCTTAGGTAAAATAAACATCATTTTTGTTGGATTTTTTTTTTGAAGTAGCATTTAGATCATTTTGCAATATTGGGGTAAAAAGAACAAGTGTTCATTGTGAATCAAAGGTGATAGGTATATTCTCTCCCCTTAACTAGGTGATCAAAAAGCCAAACTCACTGTTTATTCTCTTTCTTTCATTTTTGCAATAAGATAAATCCTTTAGTAGGTCCACCCTCTCGAGAAGCCCATAAGGCTAGTGAGAGGGGAACGAGTAATGCCAAATATTCCAACCCACTATAATCAAATGTGGATATGATGAAAATCATGTTCAACAGTTTTTCTTAGTCATTAGCCTTCCCCCAATATCCTTGAGATACTTAAAGCCTTTGTTCTAAAGGTTGGGAAGTCTCTCTCTCGAGTTTATCACTGAAGATCATATGAAAGCCTTACTAAGAACCTTAGAATTAGAAACCTCGCCGAGTTAGTATCCAAACATCCTTACTATCATAGTGCAAGGGTGGGGAAGAATCCGCCCCCAAGACACTCACCATATATCTCCCAAGAAAATGATCCAATTGAGGAGCAATCTTATTTTGTTCAAATTCTAGACAAAGACAAAAAAATGGGCTCACCTTAGGGTGTGATAGGGCTGTTTGAGCTGAAGGAGTATCGAGCTGTGGGCTATGATATTATTGATGATCCTTGAGATTAGAGAGTCTTATTGATGTGTCTTATTGTTCAAAACCAGTGAAAACAAAGGGGATTTGAAAACATCCTCAAAGAATATACACTTCATGTTTAGATTAGGATCAAAGATACTATTGTGTTCATGAGTATATTAGTGTTCTTGTTAAGTATCATAAGAACATCTTGCAAAAAAAACCCAACAAAGTCAGAGATCACTTCAAAACTTAGAAAATCTCATAGAGTAGCACATTTGACTATTTTTGTGGTGCATCAAACATTTCCTTTGGCAAATTAGATTTCTTAGTTGGCGCATTCGATCCAAACAGTGGCACATTTGAATAATTAAGTAGCTTATTCAACACAAACTGTGGCACATTTGATCAAAACTCTAGCACATATACATTAGCGCATTTGAGATAGAGGGTGTTTCTAAGCAGAATCTCAGAGATCTCAGACTTGATTAAGATACCCTTTTGGGGCTTCTCTTAGATTCAATTATCACAGAACAAATTCTCCAAAACAAATAAAAAAAATATGAACCAAGGGATCTAAGTTTTGTACTTTTTAACAATATCAAACATCAAATCCTAAGTGGAGTTATCCGAGTTGGTCAAAACAAATCTAGTTTCCAAAATCAGGATATCTCATCCTTCATTGGGAAACTTTATCACATCTTTTTGACATACTTAGTCATATCAATAGGGAAATATTGAACCCCCTATTTGACTTAGTGGAATTGAATATCAAAACAAAGTATTTATCAACCAATCCAAAACCAAAACTTTGATCATTTGTATGACTACCCCTCAACACTTAAAGAGGAAGAATCTTTGTCGGAAAACTGATTTGAAGAGAAAGAAACCTACCCAAGAGAAGTTCTCGAAGAAAATGAATTTTCTCTACATAAACTGCAAACTCCTTCTAAATCATTGTACTTTCTTGCACCATTTTCGTAAATATTCACATGGTAAAGGAATTGAGTTTGACGAAGAGTCCTTGAAAACACGTGCCTTCACACAAAGGTCAACATTATCATGCCTAAATTTTGGTGGCAAAATTAACTTAGCTTATCTACCTGAAGAGAAAATCACCTACTGAATCACATGCCCATTTGGACAAGATCCCAAAGATTGAAACAAAAGGAGATAGAAACGGAACCAAACATGTCATCCGAGGAAAAGCTTTGGAGTAGGTATCGAGAGATGAACGTAGAATATATAAGTGATGAACAAATTAAAGAATCCCAACAAGACCCCAAGTTCCAAAAATTCATGGAAGGGTTTCTAGAAAATGATAGAGACAAGTATCTATTAATGCTAAACAGTCATGGAGCCAAAATAACTTTTGATTTTGACCAAGATCAACCTAGGGCAAAACATAATAGAGAAGAAGCAGAACCAAACAACAACAACAATAACAACCCTTTGAATGCATTGACTCAGTAAATTCAAAATCTCCAATAACAAATGCAGGATATGCAAAGAGGAACAACAAGGAGGTATAACGTGGAAGACATTTGTCCCTATCCATTTGATAGGAGAATAATTATGCCTCCTTTTCCACTAAATAGTGAGATTCCAAAGTACGACAAATACAACGGCAAAACTGACCCACAAGATCATGTGAGGGAATTTTGCACTATGAGCCTGAAATTTGCACACAACGAAACTTACTTGATGAGGTTATTTTCATGAAGTTTAGGAGGACCAAGCATGGAATAGATCTCAAAAATCCCACCAAGAATTAGGACATTCAATGAGTTGGTAGACAAATTTGTGTCTCAATACTCATATAATATCCAACATGAAGTCACCATGCTCAATTTATGCAATACACGACAAAAGAGTGGCGAACTTTTTCTCACCCACTTACAAAGGTGGCGAAGATTGTTTTCAAGATATTCTCGAGAGATACCAGAAACAGAAAAAATGGACATCTTCATCAATACCGTAACTGCGGAAATATGTTATCAACTCCAATTACAATGTCCACCATCTTTTTTAAAGATGATTGAAAATGGTATCAAAATTGAGGAAGCTCTTATAAAAAAGGGAGTATTGAAATTCTGATAAATCCAAATTCTGGATGAGAAACAAGAACGTAGTCAATAATGGTGTAGTCGACATTCATAATGTAAAACCAAAACAACCTAGTATTGAACTTATTAGGAACTACATTGGTCAACAATCTAGACAACAACAAACCAAAAACATCCCCCGCACCATATCGAAGGAAATTTACATGTTTGGGCCAATCACTTGAGTCAACATTTCGAGAACTTTTGGCAAGCAAACTGATAACATTACCAGATACCAAACACTATGAACCACAAGTAAAACCATCATGGTGGAACGATGTACATCATTGTGAATACCATCGAAGCAAAGGGCATAAAACAAACGATTGTCAATGATCAAAGAATTTGGTCTAAGATTTACTAACAGTGGATGGACATAAAACTAATGATGATCATGAAGCATTTAAAAATCCATTTCCTAATTATGACAAAGGAACATCATCATCCTCAAACAACAAGGGGACCCATATAAATCATGTATACAACAACATCATTAATCAGATCTCAACGTATGACAATCATATCAATATTATTAAGATCAAAGACAAGCAAGAGAAAGTCCCGATAAATGTGAATATATGGGCCCAATCCAAGTATGTTTTGAAAGGAAACACTTCCAACATGTCCACTCCTCCGAAAGAGAAATATAGCTTGGTAGATCAATTGAAGAAAACACCATCCCAAATATCAATATTAGAGCTTCACAAGATCTCACTAGCACACAAGGATATTCTGGAGAAAGCCCTTGTTGACACTATGGTTCCAAATAACCTGGATATTGATGGATTCCAAGCCATGGTGGGCATTTAACCATGCCTTATAATTTGTCATTTTCTAAACATGATAATGTCTCTTTAAGTCATCTGCATAATACTCCACTCCATATTGAAGTCCTGGTCTATAAACATCGAGTGAAATAGGTACTAAAAAATGGAGGAGCCGCTCTAAATATTTGTACTCTAAAACTTATCCATGCATTGGGACTCTCATAATTAACCATCGATCCTAGGAAAAAGATAACAATAAAAGCATATGATGATGAATAAAGATCATCAAAACGGCTTGTGGTATTACCTATTCAAGTAGGACCAGTTCAGAGGGATACTCTCTGTCAAGTCTTGGACATAGACTTATCTTACAACATACTCTTGGGTCGTTCTTGGATCCATAAAATGTGGGAAGTACCATCTACATACCACTAGTGCCTAAAATTCCCATATAATGGACAAGAAATTTCCATCTCAGCAGACACTTATCCTCTTCAGTATTGCAGTAATCTCAAAGCAATTCAGAATGTTCTTGTACCACACAATAGGGAAGCTGTCGCTTCCACATCATTAAATAGTGAAGACCAACTCAAATCTGTATCCATAGATTTTGAGAAAAATATGACGTTAAAGGACAAACACATGGGAGAATACTCTTTTGAACCATCCATATGTCTATCAAAATTACCAATTTCACCAAGGTCTCATGGACAACCATCAACATCCAACCGAAAATCTTCATAACCCATCAAACTCTTTGATGGTATGTTTATCCAAGTAGGAACACTAGAAGATGGAACAAAAGACAAGGATGTTTTGAACTGGTTATACAAGGATGACGACGAGAAACAATGTTAAGTTTCACAATCCCAACAAAGAAATATGGCAATGAATTTAGAATCATGCAAAGGATGAGATACACGGGAAAAAGGTCCTATTGGCAAAAGAAAAGAGGGTATTCTAGAACCTATACATATTCCTACTCAAAGTGCTAAAGATAAATCAAGAATAGGCTTTGGTTAGGATATTCCAGTCTACAAGAAACAAACAAATCAACACCAACATCAGCAACAAAAGTCCACATGGCAACAAAATCGACAACAAGAGTCCTCACGACGACAACAACAGAAACATGAAATAGCACAACAAGAAGAAACATAAAAAGAAATCCAAAAGGGGCAAGATGAGGAATGTACACAACAACAAAAATCATTTTTCATTAGAAAAGCATAAGCAACTCAAAATTTCTATGAGCAATTCCATAAACTATAGGATAGGTTTGACACAAACTCTAATGAATGGGAATGGGATACTTGTTTTGATGTAACCGAAGACATTGATATATATGTAGTTCATACATATATGCCCATACTCTATGAAGAAGAAGGCTCAGGGTCTTGATCATTTGCATATGGACCACAACATATCTATGATGCTAGTGAGAATGAGCAGATGCGATACGAGACAAACAATCCTGAGGAGAGTACCATCATAGGCATTGATCTGATTAATAACATTTACAATGTCTCTATCATGACCCTTACAACATTATACCTTAATCCACCTAAATATTCCTTACCCCTTGTATATCTTAAACTAATAGACTGGGAACAACTTGAACAACTCAATATACCTATCTTCCCAAATGACGACACTATTGTCCATTACCTTTGTACAGTAAACCCTGAAACATGCTCTACCATAGAAACTCATAATGATATCTTCAACTAGGGGAGTGCCAATATTTTTAGTCTCAAAATAAATAAAACACAAGGATCTAATGGTGAAAACCATCTAATGGCAGTATTAGATCACAAAAAAGTAAAAAGAAAGGACGTATCCAATGGTGAAAACCTCTTTGAGGCGCCGATGGATGAAATACTTGACACTCTTCTTGAGCACCATCATGAGAGATTACCAATATTGATTGAGCCAACACAATCAATAAATATTGACACAACAGAGATAGCAAAGACTTTACATTTGGTTGCATCCTTGACAAATCAAGAGAGACCAAGTTTCACAAAGTTTTTCAAAGAAAAGCAAATCAACTTTGCCTAGTTGTATGCAGATATGTTGGGAGTGGTTCCAGATTTAATCATGCACCATTTATCCATAGCTCCAGGAGCTAAGCCTGTCAAATAGAAGTTAAGAAAAATGAATCCACATGAGGCACTACTAGTCAAAGCAAAACTAAGGAAACTATTGGATGTCGGTTTTATCCACCCAATCGACTATGCAGAGTGGATCTCTAACATAGTCCTTATTTCAAAATCTGACAAAAGTATGAGGATATGCACCGACTTCAGAGATCTAAACAAGGCTTATCCTAAGGATGATTTTCCTTTACCCAACATTGACACAATTGTAGATTTAACAATCAGACATGCCATGTTATCACTTATGGACGGTTTCTCGGGATATAATCAAATCAAAATAGCACCCGAAGACCAAGATAAAATAACATTCACATGTCCATTGGGTACCTATTGCTGGAACATAATGCCTTTTGGCTTAAAGACCCATCAACGAGCAATTACCATAATATTTCATGATATGATGCACACATTCATGGAAGATATGTAGATGGCCTATTAATGAAATCATTTAAAAGAGAAGGACATTTGGAGATTCTTGACAAAATCTTTCAAAGGCTATAACAATTCAATGTGCGACTGAACCCAAAAAATGTGTGTTCAATGTAACGTTTAGAAAATGATTAGGATACATAGTATCAGAAAAGGGCATCGAGGTAAATCCTATGGAAGTACAAGCAATCATGGAGATGCCACCTCTTATAAATATCAGTCAGCTAAGATCTCTATAGGGATGAATACAATCCATCAGAAGATTCATTGCTCAACTAATCGACAAGTGCCTCCCTTTCACTCACCTACTCCACAAGAATGTTCCTTTCATATGGGAGGATAGATGTTCATAATAATTCCACTAATTAAAGAAGTACCTAATGAATCCCCCCATATTGGTGCCACCAATAGCTGACAAACATCTACTTCTCTACATATCAGCCACTGAGGTATCTTTAGTAGCTTTATTAGCACAGGAGGATTCAATAGGAAAAGAAAGAGCAATCTACTACATCAACAAACCATTGAATGGATATGAGCTCAACTATACCCTCATTGAAAAGGCTTGTTTAGTTGTGGTGTTCACTTTTCAAAAGTTTTGACACTATATGCTAGCTCACACAATCAACTAATAGCAAAAATAGACCCATTAAAGTATCTACTCAACAAAACTTATTTAATAGGAAGACTAGCTAAATGGATGATGATTTTGAGAGAATTTGACATTCAGTACACATACAAAAGAGCAATCAAAGGTCAATACATAGAAGATCAGTTAGTAGAAGCCCCATTACAAGACAATCATCCAATGCATGTTGAATTTCTACACATAGATATCTTGACAGTCACAACACAACCATGGGTTTTGTACTTTGATGGATCATACACACAACATGGATCAGGTACCGACATCCTATTCGTCACTCCACAAGGACACACCATCCCACAATCTTACAAATTAATGTTCCCTTGCATAAACAACATAGCTGAGTATGAAGCCCTAGTCACAAGAATCAAGGTGGAAGTAGAATGAAAGATCACAGAGTTATAGGTCTATGGAGACTCCCAATTAGTCATCAATCAGGTTAATGATGACTATCAAACAAAGGATGACAAGATGATGCTATACAAAAGAATGGTGGATGACTTCAAGAAATACTTTGTGGGTATCAAATTCGAATAGATCCCCAGGCTAGATAACAAAGCTGCAGATGCTATGGAAACCATTGCCTCACTCCTACAAATACCAAAAAAACAAAATCGTTAAGAGTTCCTTGTGGAGCAATTGTTTTCCCCTTCCTATGACAGTCCTGAATCCCAAGTCATATGCCATCTAGTTGGTTCTTACTCACCACTCTATGGGAAGATCTATGCTTACCTAAAAGATAATACCCTTCTACCGGATCTATCTAGGAACCATAAACACAACTTTATATGTCAAGAAACTCGTTATACCCTAACCGCTAATACACTTTATAGACGAGGTCTCTATGGTACTCTCCTTTGATGTCTTGATCGTAATGAATCTGAACTTGCCTTAAAAGAAATTCACAAAGGTATTTGTGGAACAAATTCAATTAGTTATACTCTAGCCAAGAAACTTTGAAGGATGGGGTATTATTGGCCAACCATGGAAAAAGTGATGTAGAGTGGATTGTCTCTCACTGGTTTGTGCTACCTTGTCTAAGTATCTCCTCCAAGCTACACAAGAACCATCAAATGATTTTACACCTCACACCCTCCAAGGGTATGTAAGACTTAACCTCTTTGAACTTCACAAGGTCCTTAGGATAGGATAATCTCTTGTTGTTTTGTGAGTTACATTTTCTTGCTTCAGAGACCTTGTTTTCCCACACTCTTTCACACTCAACCTGAGAGTTCAATCCCTCTACCACAAGATCTTCATTCCCCACACTAAACACATTAGGATATATGAATCTATATGGATTCCCAACCCTATTCCTTACTCATGAGCTTTTGACGCTTACCGGTTTGGTGTTTTACAGACAAACTACACTTTTAGGCCTAACCAGTTCTAGTAGCCCAGTCAACGAGGTATTCAGCACTCACTGGTTAAAATTCCTGAACAACCCTATGAACTCTTTGTCATTATAGACACCCTTTTGGAGTTTACATATGATATCTCAAAACCAGAGGTGGGTTTTGTCACTAACATATCTAACCCTTACTGGTTAACTAGGCCTAATTGCCCCTTTCTAGGCCTTAAAAATAGGGATTGGTTAAAACTCCTTCATCGGTCTGATTGCCTGAGTGAATTTATGATATTTTGTTGTCTCTACTTCCATATTTAATTACAAACTAATCACACTTCACTTCCACCCACCGGATTCACCCAAGTAGGGCCTTTTATCCATGATTCCTAACGCTTACCAACTCAATGTGCCAAGCTTAGGGTATGGTGACAAATCTCTGATTTGGCTTCCACTGTCTCAAAGCCAAAAATAAAACATTAAATACATTGCAACCTAACATTCCACAAGGTTTCAAAGTGTGAATCCACCATGGAATGTTAGGTTGGAGCCATTTTGCTCTCAAAACCCTGGTTTTTTAGGGCTCTTGGACCCGCTTGCAACAAAATTGAGTTTATTCACAAACTACAACACTTCAAGACTCCAAATAAAAAACAAAATGAAGCTAAAACACCAGACTAATAATCCATGTCCCTATTTTGGGATGCTCGATCCATACAGGTCGTACAACTTGTAAAGAACAACAAAACTCAGTAGAACACACACAAATTGGAAACCAAATCTTGTTTATTTGCTTCAGATCTTCAACAACCTTCAACAACTATTTATCATTGGTCTTTCCAAGCCTTTATACTGGCCTTGGAGTAGTTACAAATGCTCACAACTGATTGTGTCAACCAACTAATTGTTGGAGTATGAAAATGTTGCAAAGTTGCTATGAGCAACTTTTGCAACTTTGCTCAAACACAAACTTGGTCACTCTCAAGTGACTCATATGACCTTAACAATCTCAAACCAACATCAACCGACCTACATTAACCCAAAAACAACTTATCCTATTAAGTTCTCTACCTAGCACCCTTAAGAGCTCACATGCCAATAATTCCCAAACAAAGACTCTTAGGGCCCTTACAATCATTTGAGTACACTCTTAATGGCCTCTTGGACTTATTACAAAACTAAAAACATGATTCCAACATCCTGGAAACAAACTCAACAAAAATTGCTAAGTGCCCCTGCATTATACTCCCAGGGTAGGAAAAACTCAAGTCCCTTGAGTGGATATGGCTTGAACAGTGGTTCCATTCTTTAGTATATCTCCTTCAGACATCCATGTAGCTTCAGATTCAGGGAGACCTATCCAATTAACTAAGTAGTCTCTATAGACTCCTATCCTAGTCCTTTTGACAATCTTGGAATCCAAAATGCAGTCCAATGTCACCAGTTGTCTTGGAGGTAGGTCTTGTATCCAATCTACTTCTTCATTAGTAGTAGTCTCTTTTTGGTTTGTAGCTAATTGAGTTCCCTTATACTGGAACAAATCATATACATTAAAGATTGGTGATATTCCCAAGTTTGGTGGTAGTTCCACCTCATAGGCATTGTTGCCAAGCTTATGCACAACCTTAAGAGGTCCAATCTTCTTCATGCATAGCTTGCTAGGCTATCCCTTAGGAAGTCTCTCTTTCCTCAAATAGGCCATAACCAGATCACCTACCTGGTAGTGGAATTCTCTTCTTGTTTTGTTTGCTTCCATCTTGTATTTCTCATTGTTATGCTGAAATGTTTTCTTGACTTGTTCATGGATCTCCTTCATATTCTTTGCAAAGTTTTCACCTTGAGCACTCCTATTGTCCATAGAACTGAGGTCTCTGAGTTCTAAAATACACCTTGGATGACATCCATATACAATCTCAAATGGACTCCGACCTGTGCTTCTATTGACAAAGTCATTGTAGGCATACTCTTCTTGTCCCAATACTAGATCCCAAACTTGACCATGTTGTTTGGTGAGACATCTCATTAAATCACCCTTGGACCTATTTACTACTTCATTTTGATCATCAGACTGTGGATGATGTGCAAATGAAAAAGAAAGGTTAGTACCAAGTTTCTTCCACAAGGTTCGTCAAAAGTGGCTCACAAATTTTGTATCTCTATCACTCATAATACTAAATGGTAAACCATGGATCCTCACAATCTCTTTGAAGAACAACCCTGCTATGTAGGAGGCATCATTAGTGCATTTTCAAGGCACAAAGTGCACCATCTTTCTGAATCTATCCACTATGACATAGACATTGTCATATCCTCTTGGAGTTCTAGGTAAACCAAGAACAAAGTCCATACTCACACACTCCCATGGCCTTGTTGGTATGGCTAGAGGCTGATATAAAACGACATTTCTGGAGGTACCCTTAGCCCTTTGAAAAATAGCACATTTCTCCACAAACTTCCTAACATCTGACTGTAGTCTAGGCCAATGGTAGAACCTGCCAACCTGCTCTAAGGTCTTGTCAAGACCAAAATGTTCACTTAGACTACCTTGATGCTTCTCCTTGATGATATTGTCTCTCATAGAGAATTGTGGTATGTAAAGTAGGTGTCCTTTAAACAATAAGCCTTCCTACAACTTAAAATCATAATAGGCTACATGACAAGCATTAGCAAACTTTGAGCAAACATCATATGCTTCACTAAAATCTTTGTCACTTTGATAGAGATCTTTGAGGTCATTTAACCCCACACTTTGTAGCTGTACTTCTTGAATAGTTAGAACCCTTCTACTTAAGGCATCTGCTACCTTATTAGTGACTCCTTTCTTGTGCTTGATGGAAAAGGTGTAGGCCTACAAATACTCAACCCACTTGAGGTGTCTTTGATTCAATTTCTCTTGCCCATTCAAAAAACTAAGTGCATGATTATCAATGTAGCCTATGAACTCTTTAGGTAATAGATAATGCCGCCACTTCTTGAGTTCTTGCACTATGGAATATAACTCTAGATCATAGGCGGAATAATTTTGTTTTGCCTCATTGAGCTTCTCAGATAAAAATGCAATCGGGTGACCTTATTGGTTCAGAATGACCCCTATAGCCAATTTGCTGGCATCACATTCCACAGTGAAGAGATGATTAAAATCAGGGAGCCTAAGGTAAGGAAGTTCTGATACCTTTTGTTTTAACAACTCAAACCCCTTGTCTGCTGCACTAGTCCACTTAAACTGACATTTTATCCCACCTTTGATGGTGTTAAAGATAGGTGCACTCACATGGCTAAAACCTCTAATGAATTTCCTATAAAAATAATCTAAACCATGGAAACTTCTCACATCTCCTATTGACTTAGGAGTAGGCCAATTTACTATTGTTGGTATTTTGGTATGGTTTTGTCATTGATGTCAACACCTACTATCACTTATCAACTCTGGCACTTTGAAGAATTGGCAATGTTCACCAGCAAGCAACTGACTTATGCACAGTCACCGGTATCTGGTACACCGACAAGATATAATGTTCACCGAAACCTGGAATGGCATGGAAAACACCTGGTTATGTTGAAGACATCGTTTGGACACTTTGTCTTGGAGATTTGTTCATTGGCATATTCATATTTGCATATTTGCTGTTACCGACAAATAGGTCCAGATCATTCACTGACAGGCTTATCTATTCCAGACCAGCACGACACGCTATGGAGATATTTTATTAATGTTATAATTGCATTGAGCCGACATGATGAATCAATTATTGCATCAGATATTGTTTTATTTGTAAAATGATTTTATTGTAATATCCTTTTGAGCTGACCTACTAAAATTGGTCTTAGGTTATGATATAAATGTAAGATCTTATTTGTAAGATCAATGTGGAATGCAAAAGAGAAATTGTGTGAGGGTATATGCAAGAATAAGCAGAGCTATACACACTTACATCATTTGAAGGTTGAAGAAGGGTTTTTGTGAAGACAATCAGAACTAATCCAACATAGTAAGATGCTATTTTGAGCAGTACACCCTTATTGGATTTAACCATCCAATTGTAGTCAGTGTGACTCCTATTTGTGTTTGAGCAGTGAGCTCTAGGTGCTTGGCTTTTCTACATGTGCAGACCCCATTTGTATACACATACTATCTACAATAGTATCATCTGATTGTGGGTAAGGTTTCCCACCATGGTTTTTCCCCTTACAGGGTTTCCACGTACAAATATTGGTGTTATGTGTTGTGGATGTTATTGTCTTTCTGTTTCATGCATTAATCTTTACTGGTACTATAATTAACTGATAAAACTATCTACCAACATACAAGTTTGGTTCACCGGTATTAAGCATTATAGTTGGTTAAGTTGTTTTGGTTTGAATTTATTTGACAACTGATTCACTCCCCCCCTCTCAGTTGTCCCCAAGACCTAACAACTATTGCTTCCACTTTTGATGGATCCATTTTTAAACAACCTTGAGAAAATACACAACCAAGATACACCATTTCATTTTTGAAAAAATCACATTCATCCAAGTTGATCATCAACTTTTCTTGATGTAGCTTCCTCAAAATGTGATTTAGATGTTTGATATGCTCCTCCTTTGATCTGCTAAAAATCAGAATGTCATCAAGATAAACAATGACAAACTTACCAATGAACTTTGCAAGAACCTCATTCATGAGTCTCATGAAGGTGATGGGTGCATTTGTGAGCCCAAAGGGCATCACTAACCATTCATATAACCCCTCATTCATTTTAAAGGTTGTCTTCCATTCATCACCAGGTCTGATCCTAATTTGATGATAACTTGATTTCAAATCTACCTTAGAAAAGTAGAAAGCTCCACCTAGGTAGTCCATTAGATCCTCAATCCTCGGCATTGGAAACCGATATCTAATTGTGATTTTGTTTATGGCCCTTGAATCAGTGCACATCCTCCACTTACCATATTTCTTAGGTGCCAAACTAGTAGGAAGTTCACATGGACTTAAACTCTTCTTTATCAACCCCTTATCCAGAAATTCATGCACTTGCTTTGCTATTTCCTCATTTTGAGTAGGTGTCATTTTGTAAGAAGCTTTGTTTGGCAAAGTTGAAATAGGTATGAGGTCTATCTGATGGTTAACATCTCTCATTGGGGGTAAGGCATCCTATATCTCATTGAAAACTATGTCTTCGTACCGGTCTAGTAAGGTCTGCACCTCTTGCGGTATCATTGGTTTGGTTTTAGTCTTTGTTCCTTCTTTAGGTTTCACTATAAGAGCACATCCTTGGTTCCCTTCATGATTCAACAATTTCAAGAACTCTTTCCCACTGAGCAACATAACACTTGATCCAACATGTCTTTCTTCTCCTTGATCAATCAAAGGATCCATTTGAAACTTTCTACCCTCCTTGGTGATAACATAGGAATTCTTCTCACCATCATGTATGACTTTGACATCATACTGCCAAGGGTATCCTAACAGCAGGTGACATGCATGTATGGGTAATGTGTCACACAAAACACTATCCTTGTAATCTCCTATTTCAAAATCTACCCAAGCTTGCTCATCTATAAGCACATGCCGACCTTTACTCAACCAAGATACCTTATAGGGGGTGGTATGTGGCAACCTTTTCAATTTTAGTTTGTCTACCATCTCAACTACTACAATGTTCTTAGTAGAACCTGAATATAATATAACTTTACAAATCTTACCATGAGATCTGCAGGTGGTTTTGAAAAGTGTCTTCCATTGTGTAGGTTCTTTGGACTATGGTACCTTCAACAAGGTCCTTCTTAGCATCAGGTTCTCTCCATCTAGGACTGGTTTTGTCTTGCTAATTGGTGAGGTAACACATTGACAAGGCTCTTTTTGCATTAACTGAGTTCTCCTGTCTCCCATGTGAGAGCTTGAAGTCTTTTCAGGACCTGGGCTCATGGTATGCCCCACTTGATGATAATGGTAGCATTTTCCAGTGAAGACTGTGGTTCCTCTTCCCGAATTGCCAAAGCTGCCTCTATATTAATTTCTCCCTCTAGAGTTACCTCTAAACTATCCTCCTTTGTTAGGATTATCAACACCATTCTCTGATTGATTGCCTTCATCATTCTTGATGGGATTATAGCCCCTTCCAAAGGTGCCTCTTCCTCTGTAACCTCTGCCACCTCAGCCCCTTTGATTATGTTCACCTTTCCTTTTGATCTTATCTTTTGCTCTCAAGGCTAATTGAAAGCATTTATGGACTGTGTCAGGTGCTATCATGCTGATCTCATCTTGAATGATTTGTCTAAGGCCATTTAAGTACCTTAAAACCTTCTCCACTTCTTCCTCTTTCTTCCTATCTCTTAGGGTAAGTTTTTTGAGCTCCTCTATATATGCACTCACATCCATTTCTCTTTGTTTCAAATTCCGCAACTTCTTGTGCATCTGCACCTTATAATCTATCGGTAAGAATTGAGTTTTAATCCTCATCTTCATTCTCTCCCAAGAGATGATCTTCTTTCTCCTGATTTGTTCTCTTTCTTCTTGCATCATGTTCCACCATACTGGGGCTGATCCCTTCAATCTTGACTTGGCCAAATTGACCCTCTTTTCTTCTGCAACTCCCTTGTATTCAAAATGATTGTTCAAGGCTTCTAACCAATCGAATAACTCTTCACCATTTAGGCTTCCATTGCAGATAGGTAGACCTTCTATGTTGTCTTTATTGAGTGACTTGAGGGCATCCAAGAAGATCTGTCGATCTTTGTCCAACTCCTTTTTTGTTATGATCCCTATTACTTCTGCATCTTCGTCATCAGTTTCATCACCTCATTCAGTGACTTTGCCCTTGCCTTTCTTGGTTTCTTGCTCCCAGGCTTCACTAAGTATGTCTTAGACCAACTTCCTGATGGCCTCTTGGCTCATTGCCTTTGGTGTCATGTTGTTGGCTTCTGAATCTACCTTTGGGTTTGAAATACACCACTTTGTTCAATCAATTGGCTCTGATACCAATCTAATGTAAAGTTGATTGTCTCTCACCGGTTTGTACTACCTTGTCTAAGTATCTCCTCCAAGCTACATAAGAACCATCCAATTATTCTACACCTCACACCCTCCAAGGATCTACAAGAATTATCCTCTCTGACCTTCCTAAGCTCCTTAGGCTAGGATAAGCTCTTGTTGTTTTGTGAGTTCCATTTTCTTGCTTCGGAGACCTTGTTTTCCCACACTCTTTCACACTCAACCTGAGAGTTCAACCCATCTACCACAATATATTCATTCCCCACACTATAGACAATAGGATGGATGACTTTGGATGGATTCCCAACCCTATTCATTACTCAGGAGCTTTTGACACTTACCGATTTGGCGTTTTACAAACAAACTGCACTTTTAGGCCTAACCGGTTCTGGTAGCCCAGTCAACGAGGTATTCTACACTCACCGGTTAAACTTCCTGAACAACCCTATGAAATTTTTGTCATTACAGACACCCTTTTGGAGTGTACATACGATATCTCAAAATCGGAGGTGGGTTTTGTCACTAACATATCTAACCCTTATCGGTTAACTAGGCCTAATTGCCCCTTTCTAGGCCTTAAAAATAGGGATTGGTTAAAACTCCTTCATCGATCTGATTGCTTGAGTAAATTGATGATATTTTGGGGTATGTGCTTCCATATGGAATTCCAAACCAATCATACTTCACTTCCACCCACCAGATTCACCCAATTAGGGTCTGTTATCCATGATTCCTAACGCTTGCCAACTCAACGTGCCAAGCTTAGGGTATGGTGGCAAATCTCCGATTTGGATTCCCCCTGTCTCAAATCCAAAAAGAAAACATAAAATAAATTTCAACCTAACATTCCACAAGGTTTTAGAGTGGGAATCCACCATGGAACGTTAGTTTGGAGCCATTTTTCTCTCAAAACCCTGGTTTTTAGGGCTCTTGGACCTGCCTGCAATAAAATGGAGTTTATTCACAAACTACAACACTTCAAGACTCCAAATAAAAAATAAAATGAAGCTAAAATAGAAATAATAATCCATGTCCCTATTTTGGGATGCTCAATCCGTACAGGCTATACAACTTGCAAAGAACAACAAAACTCGGTAGAACACACACAAATGGGAAACCAAATCTTGTTTATTTGCTTCAGATCTTCAACAACCTTCAAAAACTATCTGTCATAAGTCTTTCCAAGCCTTATACTAGCCTTGGAGTATTTACAAATGCTCATAGATGATTGTGTCAATGAGCTAACCATTGGGGTATGAAAATGTTGCAAAGTTGTTATGAGCAACTTTTGCAAATTGTTGCATAGGTGAGAAACTTTGCTCAAACCCAAACTTGGTCACTCTCAAATGACTCATATGACCTTAAAAATATCAAAACAACATCAACCAACCTACATCAACCCAAAAACAACTCATGCTATTAAGTGCTCTACCTGGCACCCTTAGGAGCTCACATGCCAACAATGACCAAACAAAGACTCTTAGGGCCCTTACAATCATTTGAGAACACTCTTAATGGCCTCTTGGCCTTATTACAAAACTAAAAAAATGATTCCAACATCCTGGAAACAAACTCAACAAAAATTGCTAAGTGCCCCTGCACCAAAAATAATCCTACAAATTTGCTAGAAAATGCCCGAAATGCCAAATCCATGGCAATCTTATACATGCACTGAAACAAGAGCTACAACCATTCACCACATCATGACCTTTTTGTTAGTGGGGACTTGACCTCGTGGGAAAGATTCATCCCTCCCCATCCAATGGAGAAAAGTTCATAGTCATGACCATTGAATATTTTACAAAATGGATTGAGGCTGTTCCATTAGCTCTTATTACCAACAAGCAAATATCATCCTTCATCTTGAAATATCTCATTTGTCAGTATGGCATCCCCATCTCCATTATCACTGATAATGGTAGACCTTTAAAAAATTAAGATGTGCAGGAACTTTGCAACAAATTCCATAGCCAACATCTCTTCTCCACACCGTATTATCCTCAAGGAATGACCAAGCAGAGGCTTCAAAGAAAACTATTTTGAAAATCCTAAAGAAAATAATGAATGGTGTTGGTCATGATGGAATGTCCAACTCAATCCTACCTTGTGGGCATACTGAACTAGCATCCGCACACCAACAAGAGCCACACCATACTCATTTGTGTATGGATCAAAGGCCATTTTACCCATTGAGGCTCAAAAACTATCACTTAGAGTATCACTGAAAGGACTCATTCCAGATGAGGAATACAAAGTAAACCAACTGCAATAATTAGAATTGTTGGATGAACACTGTCAACATGTTTTTGATCACCTCAAAGCCTACCAAAAATGCATGTGGAGGAGTTACAACCATAGAGTAAAACCAAGGGCATTTCAAATCGGTGACTTGGTATTAAAAGGAAATCCCCACAATCAACAGGATCGAGAAAAGAAAGGAAAGTTTGAGCCAAACTGGCTTGGTCCTTTTGTCATCATAACAACATATGGATCAGGAGCATATCAACTCTCTACATCAGAAGGGGACCTGTTTGACGAACCTATCAACAAAATTCATCTCAAGAGGTTCTATAGATGAGTTATCTAATGCACAAAAAACAACAAAATAAAAATAAAAAAAGAAATAAAATACAAAAAAAAATCAAAAAAATCACAAAAGTACAATAAAAGCAAGTGGTGAAAACCTGGCAACAAGTGTTGTTTGTGATGGGTCGACTCTTCTATCTATTAGTACATAAATCATAGCTTTTGCATCCATATGATCTCAACCATGTTGGCATTTTCATGAATATTGCATTAATGATATGTTATGTTGTCATTGATGTCAATTGAACCGGTAGTGATGTTGTTGATATTGTTGATATTGTCTTGTAACTGGTAGGAAGAGCTTTGTGAAGGTTATTGTAAACCGGTATGTAAGTTTGTGAGTTGAACCGGTAATTCAAGTAAAAGGTTTAACGCTTTCTATGTTATGTAACCTGTAAACCCTACCAGTTATTTTTGTTAAACCCTAACTGATTAAGGTTGTTGAATTGGTTATGTTGGCTGAGCGGTAATGATGGTGACACGTAAGGTCATTGTATGAAGACAAGTTCAAAATGTTTTGGCGCATTTGTTTGTCTAGGGAATGAATAAAATGTATTGCATCTAATGCAAAATGCGTGATGAGTTACTGAGCTCGATGAAGCGGTAATCAAGGAGTGGTTGAGGTTTTCTTGATTGATGTGTAGAGATTGCTATGAAATCCAATAGTCATGCTTGTACCGACTTGTTTGTAATCTCTATGAGAGGATTAGATTTTTGTTGTGTTACCGACCTAATTGATTTGTATTTAAGGTCGATGTTGTTGTTTTGTTGAGTGTTGGCAAAAGTTGGCAGAAATCAGTTGAGTGTATGATTGCCGAACTAGAGAATGAGTCTACAGTTTGAGTAAATTTAGATAGAAGCTTAAATGGATCTGATCAAGCAAATGTAGTGCTATTCAGATAGATCAAGAAACTCCTATTGTTTTCTAACAATTATAGTAGAATTGAAATCCCCTAATCGGGTAAGCTCTAACAAGCTTGGTTACTTATTAAATCCTTTAACAAGGTGGTCCATTAGATTGGATTTTCAAATCCTCTATTGAGGTTACTCCTTACAGGGTATTTGCTTCTAATAAGGAACTTGTAGTCAATCCCTTAACTGGGCGATTCCTAACAGGATCAGTTCTTAATAGGACTTTTGTAAAAGCTTTAATAGGTTTGGCTCCTAACAGGGCAAACTTTAGAAGAGTTCAGATATTATCTTGTGAGTCTCATCTCACCGTGGTTTTTACCTATTTGGGTTTTCCATGTATAAATACTTATGTCATGTGGTGAATGTTTTGTGGTTACGATCTTATTGTGATTTGATTAACTATTTATGATAAGGCATGGTAACCGGATGCATTGAGAAGTGAAGTATTGACATATGATAAAGCATTTGGATGATTACAAGTTAAATGATGTTTACTGTTAAGTTGTTGTAACAGTCAACCAATATTATTATGAGTATTGATCTTGACCGTGGTATTTAATTGATAAGATTACTTTGCATGTTTGAGTTTGGGAAGTTTTTATTAGTTTTTTTTGTTACTGATTCACCCCCCTCTCAGTAATCTACCGGATATTTATTCTTTCATCATACAATCAATTGGTATCATAGAAGCTTAGGTCCTCTGAGGTCTAAGCCTAATAGCTTGAGGAAAATATCTGCTAGATCATGATGAAGAAGGAAGGTTCGAAGTTCAATAGAGAAAACTATAGGATGTGGAGCAACAAAATGCAAATTTACATCAAGAGTCTGGGAAGTCAGTATTGGGGTCATATAGATAATAAGTATATTGCACCTGCTGGAATTATTACCGATGATTAGAAGAAAGAACAACAAGAAAATCATCAAGCATTGGAGGCTATTATCAGTTCCCTATCTGATGCTGAATATGTAGATGTTCATGGTCTTGAAACTGCATATGAAGTATCAAAAAAACTTGAAGAGATTTATAGCGGTGATGAACATGTTAAGATTATTAAAGAAGAGAGTCTAAGAGGAAATTTTGATGACACAAGGATGTCTAAAGATGAGAATATCCAACAGTATGGTTAAAGGATAAAATAGATAGTGATGCAGAGAGTCTTGGAGCTTGGTTCAATACACCTTCTTGAGTGACTTGTCCTACTCAACCCTTCAACTACTCAAGTCCATCCTTTGGCACTTAGTAGGGGGTATGCTAATGAGATCTCCAAGATCCAAACCTCTTTGGATTTCCTCCTAGGTATAGCCAATGATTTTTGGACAATCAACTCCACCTCTCGAGGTTGCCACCTCAATCACACACACTCCACTCCGGGGCTCCAACCACTCCTGCAAGGATCTCAACACACAACCACTTCCCATGGGCTCCCAATGCATCTACCAGGTGTCTTTGAATGATTTTGAGGCTTTTGGATCACCAAACCCATCTCTTGGGCTTCCTAACCTTTCTAGGTCTCTACCGGCTCAAAATAGGCCTAATTGCATTAGCCCTCCCTTGGCAGTTTTAGGGTCTTAGTTTGTAAAATTCCCAAACAAGTCTAGAAATAAATTATTTATTCGAGTACCCTTTTGGAAGTTACAGAAAATAATAGAAAAGTGCATCTAGGTTATCTGTACAAGTGGGGTTTCCAATGCTGCACTATTTTGGAGAGTTTAGGCCTCACCGAGTGACTTGGAAAGATGGGTCTAAAAATCTTCACCAGTCAAAAATATTGCTCCAAAAATGTAGGAATATTCAAGGGCACTTAGATAGATTTCCATTCATGTGACACTTGGTCCTGCACCAATCACCATGTGCTCATAAATCACACTTTTCTTGCTGTCCTAACTCACCTACTCCCAACGGTGAGCCTAGGGCTTAATTGTTTCTCGTCCTCAAGGACCTGAAAAACCACAAATCCTATCATAAAGATATGTACAGACCTTAACCTAGTATTCTTAATTATTTCAATAGGTGCCATCAAAGAATTCCTAGGTTAGAGCCATTTTCTTGCTCTTAAACCCTACTTGCAAGGGTTTTGCACCTAGTTACAAAGTATGGAAGAAATCTCCACAACCTAGGACAATCAAACCTGAAAATAAAAATTAATGAAGACAAATACAATGAATAATCATGAACTTCAATGAGTTTATACCATCTAGTCCTTACTACACCGTACAAGCAATGAAAACAAGTGAAAAAACTGTCAAAAATCGGTGAAAACAAGTTTGCTTCACAATCCAAAAACTTGCTCTTGCATTTCCAACACTCCCACCCATACAATGAAGTGAATTTTTTATTTTATTCTTGTATTTTAGTTGGTTCAACTAATTTTTTAATGCCTTCAACCAAAAATGCAACTTTTGCAAGAAATTGCAGAATGTTGCTCAACAACTTTTTACATCTTTTGGCTCCAGGATGCAACTTTGCACTCTAATGCATTTTAAGACTCTTGAACGTCCTCAAACACCCTAGGAGACCTAAACACAACAAAATTTACCCCTAATACATGAATTCATTCATCTGGAGGACTTCACCTATGAACTACCTAAGTATCTCACTTCTAAGGCTGCCAACATCCTGAACACCATTGACTCAAACCAAAACTTGGACAACTCAACCATGGCTCTACTGAGTCCTAAATTGTTGGTCCATTATTACATCACAAATATAACTCACAAACTTGAAAGGAAACAAAATTTTTATACTTGGAGTGTTAGGTGCCCTACTTCCTTGGGACAAATAACTCAAGTCCCTTGAGTTAAAAGGTCTGCAATCTCCACTCCATGCTTAAGTATATCTGCCTCTAATATCCACATGACATCTAAATCTTGCAATCCTTTCTGTAGACACCCAAAAATGGTCAACGCTTGCGAGGTCATACTTTAACATTTGCGCATTGCCTCATTTTAGGTTTTTGCGTCGCATTAACATTTCTCTTATGTCACGCACTTGGTCTTTATCATTTGCGAACATCGAGTCATTCTTCTATATTCTTCAATCATCTCGTCCTCAAATTTGGTCTTGTCGACAACATTATCTAGTCATGATTTTAATCGATCTTATCCTATTGCATCAATATGCGTATTCATTTGTCATCATTTTGGACATCGTCAATCCTAATTAGGGTTTTGTCCTCCTGTCAATCTTATCAATTTTATCATCAATCCTTCAATCTTGTCATCTTGCGATCGATTTGTCATCGATCATGGTCATGTCTAATCTTGTCATCTTGCAATCTATTTTGTCAATTTTGTCATTTTGCGACCGATTTGTCATCAATCGTTGTCTATCTCAATTATGTCAATTTGGATCAATTTGTCATTGTTCCTCGTCAATTGGCGCATTTATCAATCAAATCATTCTGTCGCATTGGTCCTTTATCAAATCAAATCATGACATTAATTATCTTTAATCAAGACCTAATTGCCATTTTCGCATTTCTAATTCGTCTTCTAGGGTTTTATGATTTATTCATTTAACCTAATTTGTCATTTCTTCCTTTAGGATTAAATAAATTACTTATTAATCCTAAGTCTTCTTATTACAATTAAATCTTTATTTAATTGGCTAATTATT
Source organism: Cryptomeria japonica (assembly GCF_030272615.1). Taxonomy (NCBI): domain Eukaryota; kingdom Viridiplantae; phylum Streptophyta; class Pinopsida; order Cupressales; family Cupressaceae; genus Cryptomeria; species Cryptomeria japonica. The sequence goes on from NC_081411.1 coordinate 654,105,086, forward strand.
CCTCTTTGTGAATTGATTAATAAATGAAAAATTATTAATTAATTCACTAAATCCTAATTTCTAATTTCTTTCAATTTCTAATTCCAATTTCCTAATTTGTCATCAGTTTCATTTTCCTAATTTTCAAATTTCTAATTCCTTTTCCCTCCTAATTCATCTCCTAATTCTATGGGAGTGATATTTCAATTTGTCATAAATTGTCATAATTGATAATCAATCAATTTTGACATAGAATGTGTCATAATTTGTCATCAAATTGTCAATTAATTAAATTGTGCATGGAAAGTGCATAATTTGTCATAATTTGTCATATTGATTTGCAATTTCCATTTGAATTGCATCATGCCAATCTTGTCACTTCCCCAATTTCTCTATAAATTGGATAATTTTTCTTCAATCAATCCCCTTCGAATCTTCATGAATCTCGAATTTTTACCGAACTTTCGTTTCTAGTACTCTTGAGCCTTTTTGCTTTCAATTGTGTGAGCACTTGTAGGTGAGATCCACAAAAATATTGAAGAGGAAAGAACAACAATGGAGCCGCATGGAAGGAGTATTCAATCTTGAATCTGGTTTGCATAATGTTTTCTTTTGAATGCTTCATTTTCATACCTCTATTGAATGTGCTTTAGAATTAGGTTCATTTCAATGAGTTTTCTTATGATTGAGCTATCATGTTTAATGTTTTGATTGATCTACTTATCTTGTGATGAATCCTAATTCTTACGCTACATTAAATGGTGAACCCGACGTGAATACTAACCTTCTAACCATCTTACTGTGTTTTGGAGTGCTTCTAAGCTGATTTGCAGGTCAAAAACTCAAAAACAGAGCCGTGCAGTGCATTCTGGACACTCCTGCGCCTGTGTGAAGCATCTTGCGCCTGTGTTGAAGAGTCTTGTGCCTGTGTCAATACATTCTGCACTTGTGTCAGACATCTTGCGCCTGTGTCATGACTTCTGCGCCTGTGTAAAGTCCAGATCAGAGGGTAAAAAAATGCAGTTTATTTGAAATTTTTGATGTTTTTTGCTTTCTGTTTTCTATGCTTTGGATTTTGGTACTAATTGTTGGTGCAGGATCTTGGCGTACGCATGACAAAGACTAAAAATCAAACTACTAACATGTGTTATGCAGATTCGATAGTCAAAGACAACAAATCAAACTTCTGACATGTGTTTTGCAGGTTGCCTTGGAGAAACAACCAAATTGTGTGTTTGAGATTTTTAATTAGGCACTTAGTGATTTTTAAATAGGTTGGAATAAACATTTGTATGCTTTGATTGTTAAGTGTGACATTGGAGTAGGAGAGTATGCTCTCATCCTTCATAGGGTGATCAGAAATCCAGATCTTCGATACCATGCTTGTGTTGTTGATTGTTTGTCACCCTTAGAGGGCCTGCCTTCCCGACCACTTTGCTTTAGCAAGCGAGTGATAATCGTGAGAAGGGGACGACCCAAACTGAGTATGGCTAGAATTCCTTGGCATTCTAACTCACTATAAAAAAATACCTGATGGGCAAAAGCTTTGAAGGAAGTGTTACGTGGGAATTGCAGTTACTTGGGAAGTGATGCCCCTTGAAACTCTTTCTCATATCAACATCTAAGTAGGGCCTCTTGGTCTAAATCGCGCTTGCGTGACTACATTTGTTGGTATCTTGATGGGCTTAATGTCTCAATCATGCTTGCATGACATCAAGGAGTAATGCTTAACAGAAATCCTTACTACATACCTTGTTTTTAGAGGCCAAAAACCCTTCTAGTTGCTTGAGAAGGACAAATTCGGATACTTGGAAGAGATACTAAGTTCGCCATGGGGAGATTCCATGGGGACTGATGCTTGGCTGCCCTGAGAAGTGAGTGCCGTGGAGGGGAGCCCGTGGGGTCAAGCATCTATGTATTCTCCTTGAATCCCATAATGAGTCTACCTCTCAAGTACCTAATGTCTTTGCCTACCATAAGGAATGTGGAAATGAGCATGATTGTCTTAAGTCTAAGTTGTAACATCTTGTATTCTTTGATTGTCAAAAGTTGAATGTTATCCCATTTCAAAAGCAAAACACATTGATCAAAACAAGATTAAACACAAGAGACATTCATCCAACAAAAATTCAACAAGATTCAAAGATCATATTCCTAAAGCATGGTTATCCAACATTGTTCAAAAACTTGTCTCAACTCTTATGTCACTTACATTTAGGTTCATCCTAGGTTGCATTTGGCAAAGTCATTATCAAGTATCAAGTTTACGTTTCACCTAAGTCATACTTCTTTTGCATATCAATAGAAGTCATCCATTTGCATATATCCTCTTGCATAAGAGTAATATCATTTCATAATTAAACCCTAGGTTTCATCTTAGGTGGACATTGTCATACATTTGCATTTGCATATCCCAAGTCTCTTCATTAAACCTAAGTCTTTATCATATCATATCATATTAAGATCATTTGCATATTAATTGTCCTTTTGCATATAGTGTCAAACCTAGGTCTTGTCATCCTTGAGTAATCCAAATCTTTGATAAACCCTAAGTCATTGTTAGGAGGTCTAGACCTTATCAAATCTTTTGTCCTTTTGTCATCAATATCATTTCGTCAAACCTAGCTTAGTATCCAAGCATATAGGGGAGACATTGTCATCTTGTCCTTTGTCAATTAAGTCCTTTTGTCCTTTGAGGTCTAGATATCATTTCAATTTCCTAAGGGTCTCTTTTAGATTTGCATTCATAAGTTTGTCAAGATCTTCAAAAACAACCAAAAACATAGATTGCATTTTCATATATTTAGTTTGCATTTAGTTACATATCATATATTGTCTTTGAAAAATTCCAAAAAAAAAATTGCATTTGCATAAGTGACATGCTTATTGAGACAAGATCAAGATCTAAGAAGATGAGTGAACCAATGTATCAATCCATGGATAACATAGTAAATTCGCAGTTTCAAACTAGTCAAACAGTGCAAGTTAAAGGTTCATTAAACACATCTCTACCACCATATGGAACGGTTCAACTTGGACCACCACCATTATATGGACCACTGTTTGTACCGATGAAACCAAGACAAGGGAGTGTCCCACCAACTCCACGAGGAAATGGACCTTTCGATTGGGATCAACCAAATTTGCAACATGACATTCGAACTCAAACATTGTATGAAGAACAAACTCTCTCACAAGGATTTGGTTCAGATCAAGGCATTCAGCAAGAAACAAATCCAAATATTTTACCAGATTCTTCATCAGATTTTGATGTCTCTGATGATGTTGTTATGTACCTTAAGGATCCAAAGTTGACAAAAAAGATGGATAAATTCTTGAATAAGCTCTTTAAGAGGTTCCCACAAAAATATCTTGACATGATGAGTAATGTGACCTCCTCAAGTAAGCAAATTAATGTGCAAAAACGACAAGGCGGTGAGTTGTTAAGTTTCTTTCCGCACCCAAATGAAGAACATGTGCAACAAGAAACCCAACCTACCTTGATGAGTAAACGTGCTTCAAAGGCATTGACAGTGAGTATTCCTCAAAAGTCCACACTCAAAATAATAAACAATCCATTGTTTAATGCAACACCTTTAACACCAGATCAAATGAAGGCCACACAAATGTTGATGACAGGTGTCCCTCAACAAGAAGTGATTCCTCGAATACCAAAAAGTGGACCCAAATCTAAGATGCAAGAAAGCTTTACGATTGGAATGTCTGATCTTACAAATGTTCAAATTGCCTTTCCTTCATGCCAAAGCATTAATCCCTTGCCAAAATCCCCCATGCATATTCAAAGTCCAACTCCATGTCAAGAGGGTAATTTAGAGCATAAAGAAATGTGTCCTAAAGAAACATGTCCTAAAGCAAATCAAGATCAAGATCCTGAAACCTTATCATCCCATCCAATTGTTGACCAAGATCCCATCTTCCCAAACACTCATGATGATTCCCCTATTCTTGTCCATCATATCCAAAGTCCTATAGACACTCCATTCCTCGAGCAAGATCAAGATATCCCAGTCCATCCAATCCCAAATGATCCCCTTCCATTTCATGAACATAATGTCCTTTCAAATCCCATTGACATTCCGGATATTCCTTCCATCCTTTCCGATGATCCCATTGAAAGTCAAGAGCAAAGCACCTTTAAAGAGGATTCCAATGATCTTCCTCCTTGTCAAGATCAAATTATTCCTTCAGATCCTCCACAAGATCCACTTGTTCCTCCATCTCCACGTCCTAATCCCGCATATAGACTCCAAGGTCTCAGTTCTTTTGATGATCCCATTATTCCCCCCATTCTATCTCTTGAAGAGCCTGTCATTGAGCCATGTCCACTACACACTCCTAGTCCCCCTCATGATCTTGATACCCCTCATGATTCTAACGTGTCAGTGCAAGATGTTCATGAACCCCCTACATGCATAATGGGTTCTTCCACTTTGGTGCAATCCGATCCACTTCAAGATCTCATTATTTCTCTCATATCACATCCACCTCATAATGAACTCACGTCTTCTTCCCAAAGAAAAGAGTATCCTACAAGTCAAGATATTCATAAAGGCAAAGGAGTAGACCTTCATAAGCAAGAATCCCTTCATATCAAAGAGTATACTAATGGTCATGGCTATAGAGCTCACACTCAAGGCGTTGGTATCCCTTCAAAGTCAAAATCCAAATGTCCACCTTCTCCATCATCGCTTCCATCCATTCTAGGTCCCTATATCCCTCCATCTCCTATGCAACATCAGCAAAGGCACACATCCTTGAGTAAATTTCACCCATCCCACATGCCTCCATATCATTCCTATCCACACCGACATTCATTTCCTCTTCCAAGCAATTTGGATGCCAAGTATAAGCATCATAAGTCTAGCCATCCACATGTATTCAAAGATCAACATGTCCAATATAATCGACATGTCAACACAAAGAGCAATATGATCTATAAAGAAAAAGAAAAATACAAAAGGCCACAAAGGCCCACTGAGCAAAATAAAGCAAATTCAAAATATATATGGGTTCCTAAATCCCTTGTGCAAGCAATGCACTCCAAGGAACCACAAAAGCATGAAAAATCAAAAACCATGTGGATCCCTAAGAAGCTCCTTGAAGCACAAAAAGAAACATCCAACTTGGCATCCAAAATTGCTATTCCTCCATCCAAATTGTCCAAGTCTATTCCTCCATCACATTCTTCATCCGTTTTGGGCCCTTATGTCCCAAAATCCATAGTCGTTCCTTCGTCAAAATCTCAATATCCAAAATACATCTTTCCTCCATCCATCCATCACCCCTTAAGGTGTGTGCCAATGTTGATCTTGCCTTCATTTCCATCCACTGAAGCCCAATTCTTCCAATACCCTATCCATTATCCAATGCATATTTTCCATCCTTCCATCCCTCTCGTCCAATCCTTTGCATAAATCATTGCCTTAGTTTCATCTCATTGTCCATGTCCTTATCCTACCAACGTCTTTGAGCATACTTTTAAAGGTCATGGTCCATTCTTTTCAAGGCTGCTATCCAAATAAAAAGACGCTTGAGTCCTTCTTCCATCCCCTATCATGTGTCTATCATCTATTGAAAAAGTCAAAAAGTGAAAAAAAAAAAAGTGAAAAAGAAAGAAAAAAAAAAGTAAAGAAAAATAATTCGTCCACTGGTGAAAACCTGGCAAACAGGCGCCTTGGGAAAGTACCGTGATGAAAACCTGGCAAACAGGCATCATGCGTAATCCATGAACTTCTTGCACACTACACTTGGGGGCAGGTTTCCTCTTTCATATCCTATTGCCCTTCATTATCCTATCACACCATGTCATTACCCTTCATATCCTATTCTCCCTCATGTCCAGTTTCTCTTTCCACCTTTGATCTTGACAAGGCTGAGGATCGTCATGAGCATCATGCATCTTGTTTGCAGCTTTTAGTCCATCATAGCTTTTGGTCCTTATCCATTTACTTATTACAACCTTTCATCCATATTCCTTGGCTTATTGCAACTTTCTGCCATTATCCTATAGCCAATCCCGACCTTCAGTCCATGTCCCTTATCCATTCTTGGTCTTGCTTATCCTATCCATATCTTATCGCTATCCATACACTCTGTTTCATTCCTTGATCTTGATCTGACATAAGGACGCAAAAATTTAAACATGGTTTCAAAAACCTCTTGATATGTCCCTCATGCCCTGTCACTGATTTACATTGTCATATCCAGTCTCTTGTCCCATCACGCAATAGCCCTTGAAAATTGCATCCATATTGTCTCCATAATAAAAGGCCTTTGTCTTCCCTCTATCCACCATCATTTCAGCAAGCCTATTTATTCACCTGTCATATTCCTTGCCTTGCTAGACACTGGGGGCAAAAATTTGAAAAATTTCCAAAAAAAAAATCAAATAATGTCCTGAAAAAATTCAAAACAATCAAAAAATGTCCTGAAAAAAAATTCCTAAAAATTGAAAAATGTCCTGAAATAAATCCATAAAAAATTGAAAAATGTCCTGAAATAAATTCATAAAAAATTGAATAATGTCTTGAAATAAATCCATAAAAAATTGAAAAATGTCCTGAAATAAATTCACAAAAATTGAAAAATGTCCTGAAAAAATCCATAAAAAAATTTAAAAATGTCCTGAAATAATTCAAAAAAAAAAATTTGAAAAATGTCCTGAAAAAATTCATAAAAATTGAAAAATGTCTTGAAAAAAATTCATAAAAATTGAAAAATGTCCTGAAACAAATCATAAAAATTGAAAAATGTCCTGAAAAATGTCATAAAAAATTGAAAAATGTCATGAAAAAATCCATAAAAATCGAATAATGTCCTGAAAAAATCCATAAAAAATCAAAAAATGTCCTGAAATAATCCAAAAAAAAAAAATCATATAAAGTCCTGAAAAAATGAACACAAAAAAAAAAATTGTAAAACATTAAAATCCAAAAACACGCATTTTGCAATAAAGTATTCCCTTTATGCATCGACAGATCACTGAGCATTCCTCCAATGACTCGCAATCAAACACTGTGCTTTAATGAAATCATGCTTTAACCAGATGAACTTTTCAACTCAAACCAAGCATTCAAACTGATCCAAATTGTCTTATCAATCGAATATCCGCATTAAAAAATCATTTGTCCTTGTCACATTATCATGGGTCTTATACAGGGTGTGGTATACTCGAAACTAGACTGTGTCCTGTCTTAGACGGGGTACCACATTTCCTGAAACCAGACAACATGATCGTCCTATCAGCACGTTCAACTTTTGACAATAAAGATCAAGATGTTTGTTTGATTTGCTTGAATTTGTGAGTCTTATCTTTTTATTGATTTATCTTTGGCTTCGATCATGTTCCTATGTCGCTCGATGATGTCACCGAGTGATTTAGAGTGACCAGGATGGCTCATGGTCCCTTTCTTCTTTTGATTGTGATTGTCGTTTGTCTATGCTGTGTCTGTCTTACGCAAATCGGGTTGCATTTCAGCTATGGCCTTCAATGCCATGATGCTACGCATCCATTTTGCTAAATAAAAATAAAGGTTCTCACCTACAAAGTGCATTACTGAAAGCAAGTTTTCATCATCTCTAACTGTCTTCTATCTCATTTCTTCTTACTAACACTTCTTCCGTCCGGTCGGATAGTCAGTTCGGTCTAGTGCTCCGATATCCACGAACATATGCTGCATCCTGCATTCATTTCGTTAGTACATTTGCATTCTATCACGTATATTACATCAAGCATTTTTATCCATTTCATTTCATAAATACATCAAACAAAATACATAAAAATGCATCCATACAAGTTCATAAACTAGTGCATAAGTCATCCATACATGCAAAAAAAAAACATCAGTCATAACACATTGCATCCCATCATATCGATGCATATCATATCACATATCATAATAATATCGGAGTACAAAATCGGACTATCTGTCCTAAGTATGGCCCGCAGGCTGACTACAACATGTCAAACTACATATGTCCACTGTCTGTCATAAGGAGTACGTGCCTCTGTCATTGGGTGCTCCCTCTGTACTCCTCATCCCCGCAATGTCCCGTAAGCCATTAAAATTCATGAAATTCAAAACATGGGTTTTAGAGATACATACCGCTGCTCCTGCGTCCTTCGGTCGTCTGAATGTGTGTACACGTTCCCCAAGGTGATCCGCCATTGGAATGTTTGCCATCTGTCTGCAAGTGTCCTTGTCCAGAGCAACAAATCCTCCTCTTTAGCTAGTGCAAATGAGTCATTTTCACCCTCTTGGTCCCATTTATAGCTCTTTGTCATTGCATAGATGGACGTGCGTCCTCTCCATCTTATGTTGATCACGGTCTTGTGCACATTAAATAGCTTGTCTGTCATGCATCCGATCTCCGATTGTCAGTCCGTTCGATCCTGTCATTTTTATCGATCAATTGGCCTCTTTTCCGCATGTTTCCGGCCAATTCCTCGAGGGGGCATGCATATGTCATTATTATTGTCTGGGGCATTTTCATTATCGTTCTTTGAAACAATGCTTAAAATCGCATTGTCTCAAAGAGGGGCAAAATGTAGACACCCAAAAATGGTCAACGCTTGCGAGGTCATACTTTAACATTTGCGCATTGCCTCATTTTAGGTTTTTGCGCGCATTAACATTTCTCCTATGTCACGCACTTGGTCTTTATCATTTGCGAACATCGAGTCATTCTTCTATATTCTTCAATCATCTCGTCCTCGAATTTGGTCTTGTCGACAACATTATCTAGTCATGATTTTAATCGATCTTATCCTATTGCATCAATATGCGTATTCATTTGTCATCATTTTGGACATCGTCAATCCTAATTAGGGTTTTGTCCTCCTGTCAATCTTATCAATTTTATCATCAATCCTTCAATCTTGTCATCTTGCGATCGATTTGTCATCGATCATGGTCATGTCTAATCTTGTCATCTTGCAATCTATTTTGTCAATTTTGTCATTTTGCGACCGATTTGTCATCGATCGTTGTCTATCTCAATTATGTCAATTTGGATCAATTTGTCATTGTTCCTCGTCAATTGGCGCATTTATCAATCAAATCATTCTGTCGCATTGGTCCTTTATCAAATCAAATCATGACATTAATTATCTTTAATCAAGACCTAATTGCCATTTTCGCATTTCTAATTCGTCTTCTAGGGTTTTATGATTTATTCATTTAACCTAATTTGTCATTTCTTCCTTTAGGATTAAATAAATTACTTATTAATCCTAAGTCTTCTTATTACAATTAAATCTTTATTTAATTGGCTAATTATTCCTCTTTGTGAATTGATTAATAAATGAAAAATTATTAATTAATTCACTAAATCCTAATTTCTAATTTCTTTCAATTTCTAATTCCAATTTCCTAATTTGTCATCAATTTCATTTTCCTAATTTTCAAATTTCTAATTCCTTTTCCCTCCTAATTCATCTCCTAATTCTATGGGAGTGATATTTCAATTTGTCATAAATTGTCATAATTGATAATCAATCAATTTTGACATAGAATGTGTCATAATTTGTCATCAAATTGTCAATTAATTAAATTGTGCATGGAAAGTGCATAATTTGTCATAATTTGTCATATTGATTTGCAATTTCCATTTGAATTGCATCATGCCAATCTTGTCACTTCCCCAATTTCTCTATAAATTGGATAATTTTTCTTCAATCAATCCCCTTCGAATCTTCATGAATCTCGAATTTTTACCGAACTTTCGTTTCTAGTACTCTTGAGTCTTTTTGCTTTCAATTGTGTGAGCACTTGTAGGTGAGATCCACAAAACTATTGAAGAGGAAAGAACAACAATGGAGCCGCATGGAAGGAGTATTCAATCTTGAATCTGGTTTGCATAATGTTTTCTTTTGAATGCTTCATTTTCATACCTCTATTGAATGTGCTTTAGAATTAGGTTCATTTCAATGAGTTTTCTTATGATTGAGCTATCATGTTTAATGTTTTGATTGATCTACTTATCTTGTGATGAATCCTAATTCTTACGCTACACTTTCCACTTGACAATAATTTTCTTGTAGACTCCTTTCCTTGTCTTCTTTACTATCTTGGTATCCAAGATACTCTCTAACTTAACCAGTTGACTAGGTGGCAAATCCTTTATCCAATATTCATGAATCGGTGATGGCATGTCCATCTGATTTATTGGTGACTCTCCCTTGTATGGATAGATATCACATACATTAAAAATAGGAGATATCCCCAAGGTAGGAGGAAGTTCAACGTCATATGCATTCTGCCCATACTTGTGCACCACCTTGAGAGGTCCAATTTTCTTCATCATGAGCTTGATAGGCTGCCCTTTTGGAAGTATCTCCTTCTTAAGGTATGCTAACACTAAGTCTCCCACTTTAAATTGTACTTTTTTCCTTGTTTTATTAGCTTGAACCTTATACTGCTTGGATTTTTGTTGTAAGGACTGCCTTACCTTACCATACACTTCTTTAATACCTTCTACAAAGTTCTCCCCTTGTGCACTCTTAGGTTCCATTGAAATGAGATCTCTGAGCTCTAATATGCCCCTAGGATGGAATCCATACACTATCTCAAAAGGAATTTTACCTATGCTATGGTTTACTAAGTCATTATATGCATATTTTGTCTGTCCAAGTACTAGATCCCAAGTTTACCCATGTTGTTTTGTAAGACATCTTAGCAAGTTACCCAATGACCGGTTGACTACCTCTATCTGACCATCTAATTGATGATGATAGGTAGATGGAAAAGATAACTTGGTGCCCAACTTCCTCCAAAGTGTCCTCCAAAAGTGGCTCAAAACCTTCACATCTCTATCACTAACAATGCTGATTGGAAGACCATGAATTTTGACTATCTCCTTGAAGAAGAGGCTTGCAATATAGGTGGCATCATTGGTGATCTTGAAAGGTATGAAATGTGCCATTTTTATGAACCTATCTACCACCACATACACACTATGAAATCCTCTTGGGGTCCTAGGCAAGCCTAACACAAAATCCATGCTCAAACATTCCCAAGGCCTCTGAGGTATGACCAAGGGTTGATATAGACCTGCATTACTTGATGTTCCTTTTTCTCTTTGGTAGATGGTAAATCTCTCTACAAACCTTCTCACTTCTGATTGCAACTTGGGCCAATAATAAAACCTACCAACCTGCTCCAAAGTCTTATCAATGCCAAAATGGCCTCCTAGACCTCCTTGATGCTTCTCTTGGATAATATTTTGCCTCATAGAACATTGAGGTATGCAAAGAAGATGTCCTTTGAACAACAAACCCTCCTGTATCATGCATTCTAAATAAGAGACATGTGAGCAGTTTGAGAAATCTGAACAACCATTATATATCTCTGCAAAATCCTTATCATCCTTGTAGAGGTCTTTTAACTCACTCAAACCCACACTTTGCAATTGTATCTCCTGCATAGTCATGACTCTCCTACTTAGTGCATCAACTACATTGTTGGCTATCCCATTCTTGTGTTTGATAGTGAATGTATAGGATTGTAAGTACTCAACCCACTTTAGGTGTCTTTGGTTCAACATCTCTTGCCCATTGAGGAAACTAAGGGCATGATTGCCAGTGAAGACTACAAATTCTTTGGGCAGAAAGTAATGACACCAATTTTTCAATGCTTGAACCATTGCATATGACTCCAATTCATATGTGGAGTACCTTTTCTTAGCTTCAATTAAATTTTCTGAGAAGTAAGCTATAGGATGTCCCTCTTGGCTTAAAATTGCCCCTATTGCCCTTTGGCTTGCATCACATTCTACTACAAACAACTGATTGAAATCAGACAATCTAAGGGTTGGGAGCTCTGCTATCTTGGTTTTCAAAATTTCAAACCCCTTATTGGCTTCCTCTATCCACTTAAGGTGACACTTAATCCCTCCTTTAATGGTATTGAGAATAGGAGCACAAACATGACTAAAGTTTCTCACAAACTTCCTATAAAAAGATGCCATTCCATGAAATCTTTTAGCTTCACTTATGCCCCTAGGGATAGGCCAATTAAGTATTGCTTCTACCTTACTTTTATCCATCTTTAAACATCCATGAGAAATAAAAAAACCAAGGTATACAAGCTCTGTTTTCAAAAAATCACATTTTTCAAGGTTAATCTTGAGTTGAGCCTCCTTTAACTTCTTCAAAACCATCTCCATATGCTTGAGGTGTTCCTCCTTGGACCTTCTAAAGATCAAAATGTCATCAAGATACACAATAACAAATCTACCAATAAACTCAACTAAGACTTCGTTCATGAGCCTTTGAAGGTACTAGGTGCATTGGTGAGGCCAAATGGCATCACCAACCACTCATATAGGCTTGCATTGGTTCTAAAGGTTGTCTTCCATTCATCTCTAGGTTTGATTATGATCTGATGATAACCAGACTTCAAGTCCACCTTTGTGAAGTAGCTTGCACCTCCTAGATTGTCCAATAGGTCCTCAATCCTTGGCATGGGAAACCTGTACCTTATAGTAATCTTATTGATTGCTCTGGAGTCCATGCACATTATCCATTTGCCTCCCTTTTTAGGCACTAACAAATTAGGAACAACACATGGACTCAAACTCTTCTTGATAAACCCTTTGTCTAAGAGTTCTTGCACTTGTTTGGCGATCTCTTCATTTTGACTAGGTGTCATTTTATAGGCAGCTTTGTTTGTCAGATTGGCCCTTAGTATTAAGTGTATTTGATGATTCACATCTGTCATTAGAGGCAAAGAATCAGACATGTCATCCCCTATCACTTCTGCATATTGTTTGAGTAGACCTTGCACCTCTTGAGGCACTTCACTCATTGGATCCGCCTTAGCTTCATCTCTAGGCTTCAACACTATAGCATGGCCTTGTTGACCTTCTTGTTTCAATACTTTGAGAAAATATTTACCTCTCATCAGCATCACACTTGAGCCTATTTTCTTTTCTTCCTTTGGATCAAGTAGTGGATCCATTTGGCACTTCTTCCCATTCTTGGTGATAAGATAGCTGCTCTTTTCTCCATCATGAGTATCTCTCACATCATATTTCCATGGACGGCCCAATGAAAAATGAAAAGCATCCATAGGCAATATGTCACATAATAATCTATCCTTATAGTCACTAATTTTAAAATCCACCCATGCTTGTTCATCAACCAAGACATGTTGACCCCGGTTGAGCCATGATACCTTTTAAGGAGTGAGATGAGGTAATCTTTTTAGTTTGAGTTTGTCCACCATTTCAATTGAGCTAATATTCTCAGTGGAACCTGAATCTACAATCACCTTACAAATCTTCCCATGTGACCTACAAGTGGTCCTAAACAAACTTTTCCTCTATGGTAGCTCGTGAGGTTGGGGAATCTTGAGCATTGTTCTCCTCATCATCAAGTTTTCTCCATTTGTCACTGGCCCTGTCTTGCTGATTGAAGAAGTTACACTCTGAGTGTCCTCCTCTTGCAACAATTGAGTTCTTCTTTCCCCCATGTATGAGCTTGTTGAGCTTGAGGCTTTCCTTGGGCACTTACTCATGGTATGCCCAACTTGATTGCAATGATAACACCTACTGGTGAAGACTGTGTTTCCTCTTCCTGAGTTTCCAAACCTACCCCTAAAATTGCTCCTTCCTCTATAGGGTCCTCTAAATGATCATCTTTGAGAGTCCCCACTGCCTTCTTGGCCTTGCTGCTCTTCATTTCTTGGTGATTGCTTCCCTCTTCCAAAGCGTCCTCTACCTCAAAAATTCTTACCTCCCCTATGTTTCTAATTTTGTTCACTCCTTTTGATCTTCTCTTCTGCCCTTACGGCCAACTAAAAACACTTATGGACAATGTCTGGTGTGAGGATACTTATCTCATCTTGTATATTCTATCTAAGGCCATTCACATACCTAACCAACTTCTCCACTTCATTCTCATGCTTCCTAGCCCTCAAACTGAGTTTGTGGAATTCCGCAGTGTATGCATTGACATATAACTCCCTTTGTTTCAAATTTTGCAGTTTCGTATGGATTTGAACTTCATAATCCCCTAGAAGGAGTTATGCCTTAAGTATGATCTTCATACACTCCCATGAAGTTATCTTCTTCTTTCCTTCTTGTATCCTTTCTTCTTGCATCATATTCCACCAAACTCATGCTGATCTTCTCAATCTTGATTTGGCCACATTTACTCTTTTCACTTCTGCTACCTCTTTGTAATCAAAATGATTATTGAGAGCCTCTATCCAATCTAGCAACTTTTCTCCATTGAGGTTTCCTCCATAGGTGGGTAATCAATCCAAGTTGTCTTTGGAAATGGATTTGACTATATCCAAGAATAGTTTTTGGTCTTGAGGCATGGCTACTGCTGCTGGTTCCTCTCCATCTTCCACTTCTTCATCAGTCTCATCACCCCATTCTGTCTTAACCTTCCCCTTCTCCTCTACTTCCTTCTGCATCCTTCAATCCTTCTATCATCTCTCCCACCAAATACCAGATGGCTTCCGGAGTCATTGCCTTTGGAGGAATTGAACTTGCTTATGATTCTTCACAATCTAACATACACCAAATCTTTCAAAGAATGGCTCTGATACCACTCTGATGCCGAGAGTCTTGGAGCTTGGTTCAATACACCTTCTTGAGTGACTTGTCCTACTCAACCCTTCAACTAATCAAGTCCATCCATTGGCACTTAGTAGGGGTTAATCTAATGAGACCTCCAAGGTCTAAACCTCTTTGGCTTGCCTCCTAGGCATAGCCAATGGTTTTTTGACAATCAACTCCACCTCAATCACACACACTCTCCTCCAGGGCTCCAACCGCTGCTGCAAGGATCTCAACACACAACCACTCTCCATGGGATCCCAATGCATCTACCAGGTGTCTTTGAATAATTTTGAGGCTTTTGGATCACAAAATCCATCACTTGGGCTTCCTAACCTTTCTAGGTCTCTACAGGCTCAAAATAGGCCTAATTGCATTAGCCCTCCCTTGGCAGTTTTAGCATCTTACTTTGTAAAATTCCTAAACAAGGATAGAAATAAATCATGGATTTGAGTACCCTTTTGGAAGTTATAGATATTATTGGAAAAGTGCATCTGGGTTATCCGTACAAGTGGGGTTTCCAATGCTACACTCTTTTGGAGTGTTTAGGCCTCACCGAGTGACTTGGCAAGATGGGTCTAAAACTCTTCACAAGTCAAAATTACTGCTCCAAACAATGTAAGAATATTCAAGGGCACTCAGTGGGATTTCCATTCATGTGACACTTGGTCCTACACCAATCACCATGTGCTCATAAATCACACTTTTCTTGCTGTCCTAACTTACCTACTCCTAGCAGTGAGCCTAGGGCTTCATTGTTTCTCCTCCTCAAGGACCTGCAAAACCACAAATCCTATCCTAAAGATATGTACAAAACCTAACCTATATTTCTTAATGATTTCAATAGGTGCCATCAAATAATTCCTAGGTTAGAGCCATTTTCTTGCTCTTAAACCCTACTTGCAAGGGTTTTGCACCTAGTTGCAAAGTATGGAAGAAATATCGGCAACCTAGGACAATCAAACCTACAAATAAAACTTAATGAAGACAAATACAATGAAAACTCATGAACTACAATGAGTTTATACCATCTAGTCCATACTGGACTGTACAAGCAATGAAAACAAGTGAAAAAACTGTCAAAAACCGGTGAAAACAAGTTTGCTTCACAATCCAAAAACTTGCTCTTGCATTTCCAGTCCTTCCACCCATACAATGTCATGAATTTTGGATTTTATGCTCCTATTTCAGTTGGTTCAACCAAATTTTTAATGCCTTCAACAAAAAATGCAACTTTTACAAGAAATTGCAAAATGTTGCTCAACAACTTTTTAACATCTTTTGGCTCCAAGATGCAACTTTGCATTCTAATGCATTTTAAGACTCTTGAAGGTCCTTAAACACCCTAGAAGACCTAAAAACAATAGAATTGACCCCTAATACATGAATACATTCATCTATAGTAATTCACCTGTGAACTACCTAAGCATCTCACTTCTCAGGATGTCAACATCCTGAACACCATTGACTCAAACCAAAACTTGGACAACTCAACCATGGATCTACTGAGTCCTAAATGGGTGATCCATTATTAAACCACAAAGATAACTCACAAACTTGAAAGGAAACAAAATTTTTATACTTGGAGTGTTAGGTGCCCTGCACCAGATAGTCAGTGAAATTAAGAGTGCAGGAGGGAAAGTGGAAGATGCCACAATAATCAGTAAGGTAATGAGAACCCTGCTACCGATCTATGCTATTCGAGTTGCAGCTATTTAGGAGCTGAAGTCCATTGACAAAACTAAGGTAACTCTTGACTCCATCATTGGCAAGCTTACTGCTTTTGAATTAAATGGTTATGATGGTAGTAACATAAATCTGAGTCTGCATTTAGAGTTTCTATTTCTAACCCATCTGTGAGAAAAAGTAGAGATACTAGTCATGGTTATGAATATAGATCCAACAGAGATATTGATGATGAAGACATTTAGTGGAGCTTGAAGCATTATTGGCAAAGCGGTTTCCTAGAGGCACTGGTAAATACTGAGATAAATTACCTTTAAAATGTTTTGCATGCAACAAGATTGGTCACATAGCGGCTAATTGTCCTAATGGTGAAAATGAACACAAGAGAGATAAATTCAAGAAGTATAAGGGTAAAGGAAAAATAGATTGTCCTATTGCTATTGATAGTGGTATCATTGATGAAGAATCTGATGATGATGCTAGTGAAGATATTGTGTTTGTAGCTAATAAGGAAGAGTTATCAAACCAGAAGACATTAGTATCTAGGATGGATAACTCTGATGATTGGATCATTAATAGTGGTTGTTCACATCATATGACCGATGATCAGAGCAAATTTCTTTCCTTGAAAGAATTTGATGGCATTGTTGTTAGTTTTGGCAATGACTCACCCTACATGGTTAAAGTAAAGGAGTTATTTCTCTTAATGGGAACAAAAGTGCAGATGATGTCTACTAGGTTGAAGGACTAAAGCACAATCTTTTGAGTGTGGCACAACTTAATGACAAAAGATACCCACTGGAGTTTAAAAATGGTATGTGCAAAATCTTTGACAACAAAAGTGAATTGATTGCAACTGAGAAACAAACTAATGGTAACCTATTTCATCTTAATTCTAAAGTTAGCAACTATTTTAATGCAAAAATAGATGATAGATGGATTTGGCATAGGAGATTTTGTCATATAAACTTTGATAACATTGTTAAAGTGAGAATTTCCAAGACAGTGAGAGGTTTGCCTCAGTTAGACAAACCGATTAACACTCTTTGCAAAGAATGTCAGTTAGGAAAGTTGACTTCTTCAACTTTCAAAGGCAAATCCTTCTCAATGGAGCACTTGTTAGATTTGGTTCATACAGATCTTTGTGGACACATAAGAACAAAAAGCATTCAAGGTGACATATATTTTATGATTCTCACTGATGATTGCTCAAGGATGATGTGGGTCACATTCTTGAAGGATAAGATTGAAGCTTTTGGTTAGTGCAAGGCATTCAGGGCCTTAGTTGAGAAAGAGAGCGGTAAGAAGATAAAATGTCTGAGGACAGATCAAGGCGATGAATTTACTTCTGAGGAATTCACTAGGTACTGTGAAGATAATGGTATCAAACGATAACTTTCTGCACCAAGGACACCACAACATAATGGTATCGCAGAAAGGAACAACCGGTCAGTTGTTGAAGCTGCGAGGAAAATGTTGATACAAGGAGGTTTAGCGAAAACATTTTGGAGAGAAGTTGTCAGCACAACTGTCTACACAATGAACCGGGTTTCGGTAAAGAGAGGTACGAAAAAGACTCCTTATGAATATTGGTATGGAAGATCGCCTGATGTTAGCTATTTCAAGATATTTGGAAGCAAATGTTTTATTAAGAGAGGTGATTACACTAAAAAATTTGAGGCTAAGAGTGATGAAGGCATATTTCTTGGCTATTCCACCAAGAGTAAGGCTTACAAATGTTTTAACAACTGGACACAAAGAATTGTTGAGAGTGTTGATGTTCGAGTGGATGAATTTCCTGAAGTCTAAGAAGGAACCAGTTCAAAGAAGAAGGATGAAGACCCTTGCATTTTGTTTTTAGAACTAAAAACTATGAAATCTGAAACCAATAAAACAAATTCTGATGCACCAGTTCAACCGGAACAGATAAATTCAAAAGAAGATGATGACAACAAAGAAGCTAAACCTGAAGATAATGATCGTGTTATTCCTAGATATGTGAGACTGAATCACAATCCTAAGCAAATTGTTGGAGACAAGGATGCTGGAGTGCTAACCAAAAGAAGAATCAAAGAGAATTCTTCCATGATCTCCACTATTGAATCAAGAACTGCTAAGGAGGCATTTGGTGATGATCATTGGGTTAAAGCTATGGATGAGGAATTGGATCAAATTGAGAAGAACAACACTTGGACCCTAGTACCCTGACCGGTAAATAAGAATGTTATAGGTACTAAATGGGTATACAGGAACAAATTGAATGAAGATGGTGTTGTAGTTCACAACAAGGAAAGATTAGTCTGCAAGGGTTATGCACAAGAAGAAGGAGAAGATTATGGAGAAACTTTTTCACCTGTAGAAAGACTAGAAGGTGTCAGAACTTTACTTGTATTTGCAGCCCATAAAAAGTTCAAGGTATATCAAATGGATGTTAAGTATGCATTTTTGAATGGGATATTGGAAGAAGAGGTATACATAGAGCAACCAGATGGTTATGCTTTGACTAATGAGAAAGACATGGTATGCATATTGCATAAGGCTTTATATGGATTAAAGCAGGCACCCAGAGCTAGGTATGAAAGGCTTCATACACATCTAATGAAGATAGGCTTTCTGAGAACTAGTGATGATAGTAACATATATCTCAAGTCGGAAGGAGATGAAATACTGGTCAGTGAAGTATTTGTTGATGATATTATATTTAGAGGTAATGATGTCATGAGCAATAGTTTTGCAGATGAAATGAAAAATGAGTTTGAAATGTCTTTAGTAGGGGAAATGATTTTTTTCATAGGCTTGCAGATACAACAAGAATGGTATTTTCATTACACAATCTAAGTATGTAAAAAAGGTTTTAAAGACATTTGGCATGAGTGACTGTAAGCTAGTTGGGACACCAATGGTTACAGGTTGTAAGTTGTCCAAGGAAGATGGATCTAAGTCTGTTGATGAGAAGGAATATAGGTCAATGATTGGCAAATTGCACTATGTTGTTCACAACAGACCAGACATAGCCCATGCGGTTGGCATAGTTGCTAGATTCTAGAAGAATCCTAAGGAGACACACCTGATAGCAACGAAGAGAATGTTTAGATACCTGAAAGGTACTATTGACTATGGATTATGGTATCCATATGGCGGAAAATTTGATTTGAAGGCATACACAGATGATTATTGGGCAGGAAATGTTGATGACCAGAAAAGCACAATCGGTGGAGCATTTTTTCTTGGAGGAAGGCTTGTTTCATGGAGTAGTAAAAAGCAGAGTTGCACTTCACAATCTACTGCTGAAGATGAGTATGTTGCAGCTTATATGAATTTCACACAGGCTATTTGGATGAGGCACATTTTGGAAGGTTTTAAGATGAAGATTTTAGAACCTATAAAGATTTTATATGATAACACAAGTGCCATAAATATTTCCAAGAATCCTGTTTTGCACGCATGAACCAAGCACATTGAATTGAAGTATCATTTGTTGAGGGAAAAAGTTCAGAGCAAAGATGTTATCTTAGAGCATGTTTCTACCAAGGAGAAACTTGCAAATATTTTTAACAAACCTCTGCCTAAGACTACTTTTGAGTATCTTAGAAGTTAGTTAGGGGTTGTCCCTCTTCATGAAGTCAGTTGAACATGATGTTGACTGCATCAGTCCCTAAATAACTTGCAAAATTTTACAAGGGTTGATGTAGAAGTGGATGTATTCTACAAGGGGAGCATCAAGTTGTAGTATGTTGTTGATGCACAGTGTAAATTTAACATTACATGTTTTACTTTCAATTTGGCATTGCTGTCAAAGGGGGAGAAGAATTATGTAATTATGGGAAGGAAAACCAGTGACAGACTGAAGACAGAGAGAGCATGTGAATACTTGGTAATCTAAACCAGGATTCCTATTCACAATCATTGCAATAAAGAAATGGTGTTGATATTTTGGATTGATATCAATGCCAAAGGGGGAGATTGTTGGTATTTTCATCAAGATTGCATTAATGATATGTTATGTTGTCATTGATGTCAATTGAACCGGTAATGATGTTGCTAATATTGTAGTTATTGTTGATATTATCTTGTAACCGGTAGGAAGAGCTTTGTGAAGGTTATTGTAAACCAGTATGTAAGTTTGTGAGTTGAACTGGTAATTGGAGTAAAAGGTTAAACCCTTTCTATGTTATGTAACTGGTAAACCCTACCAGTTCTTTTTGTTAAACCCTAACCGATTAAGGTTGTTGAATTAGTTATGTTGGTTGAGCGGTAATGATGGTGACACGTAAGGTCATTGTATGAAGACAAGTTCAAAATGTTTTGGCGTGTTTATTTATCTAGGGAATGAAAAAAATGTATTGCATCTAATGCAAAATGCGTGATGAGTTACTGAGCTCGATGAAGCGGTAATCAAGGAGTGGTTGAGGTTTTCTTGATTGATGTGTAGAGATTGTTATGAAATCCAACAGTCATGCTTGTACCGACTTCTTTGTAATATCGATGAGAGGATTATATTTTTGTTGTGTTACCGACCTAATTTATTTATATTTAAGGTTTATGTAGTTGTTTTGTTGAGTGCTGGCAAGAGTTGGCATAAATCAGTTGAGTGTGTGATTGCCGAACCAGAGAATGAGTCTGCAGTTTGAGTAAAGGCAGAGATAAGCTTAAATGGATCTGATCAAGCAAATGTAGTGCTATTAAGACATATCAAGAAACTCCTGTTGTTTTTTAACAATTACAATAAAATTGAAATCCCCTAACCGGGGAAGCTCTAACAAGCTTGGTTACTTATTAAATCCTCTAACAAGGTGGTCCATTAGATTGGATTTTCAAATCCTCTACTGAGGTTACTCCTTACAGGGTATTTTCTTCTAACAAGGCATTTGTAGTCAATCCCTTAACCAGGTGATTGCTAACATGATCAGTTCTTAACACGACTTTTGTAAAAGCTTTAACAGGATTGGCTCCTAACAGGGCGAACTTCAGATTAGTTCAAATATTATCTTTTGAGTCTCATCTCACCATGGTTTTTACCTATTTGGGTTTTCCACGTATAAATACTTGTGTCATGTGGTGAATGTTTTTGTGGTTATGATATTATTGTGATTTGATAAACTATTTTTGATAAGGCATGGTAACTGGATGCATTGAGAAGTGAAGTTTTAACATATAATAAAGCATTTGGATGATTACAAGTTAAATGATGTTTATTGTTAAGTCATTGTAACTGTCAATCGGTATTCTTATGAGTATTGATCTTGATAGTGGTATTTGATTGATAAGATTAATTTGCATGTTTGAGTTTGGGAAGTGTTTATTAGTGTATGTATCCATATCAACAATTGTGTCTAGGGCTGACAGGGAAAATCCCTGACCTCGCTGGGGGAAACTCACTTTTTTGAATTCAAGCAAACAAACAACCACATGAACAAGACATATCTCACAAAACAAAGATCATAAATTCAAGGATGAACAAATGAAAAAACATTTTGAAAACACCAAGTGATATCCACAAGACCAAATAATGATCTATCTGGAAAGATGATTGTATCTGACAAGTAGCATGGGTAAGCTTGGGTGTTCATCTATGGTAGTTTGGATTTTGTTATTAGATCTCTTGAGTAACTCAAGGATGTATTGAACAAGAGAAGCAAGGAAGGAGTATAATATTTTCTTTGTATGCTATCTACGAGTGAATCATTTGTACAATCAAAATTTATCGCAAGATATGATTGGAAACATATCATTGAAGATATTTAAGAATTGCATGTACTGATGGTGAACTCTTGTCTGTTTACGCAAACAACACTCATATCGTCTTGGTTCAATTATACCTCAACGCTTGTGTTATTTTGTATTATCAAAATCCATGTAAGTTGTACTCAGGTCATCATGGTTCAATTATACCATTGATGTTTGTAGTAACTTCCAATATTTTAAAATCTCAATGATGACAAAAAGAGCACAAACAATTGACCGACATAATGATAACATGACACAATTAGACTTGCATTCATTATCATTAGTGCATTTAGTTGCATTCATCATTATCATCATCATCATAATTATCATCATTTACATTGATTATCATCATTATCATTGCATATTAGTTACACATCATCATACATAAGCACATTAAATTACCCTGATGCTTCCCCAAATGCCCCAACATCAAGACATCTAAATCTATTTGCAACGTGATATCAACAAAATATCAAGTTCTTTATCGTCATATTTGGAGTTTCTATCAAAAACTCTTATCAATCAAATTCATCAACCAATCAATCAAGAAGTTCATCTAACCTATCCTATCAGTGACGTCAGTCACACAATCATCAAAATCGGAGTTTCTATCACAAACTCTTATCAATCAATCAGTCAATCAGTGCATCAGTTATCCTATCCACTTATGTGAGATCTTAATCAATCTTTTTGAGCACCTATCAATGACACAAGTCATGACATCATCAAAATTAGAGTTTCTATCATAAACACTTATCAAAAGGTTAAACACACCTAACCTATCGGTGACACAAGTCACAACACTCATCAAACTTGGAGTTTTTATCATAAACTCTTATGAATCAGGTAATCAAATCAAATCTATCTTATCCGTGACACAATCACACCATCATTGGAGTTAATATATCATTAACTATTATCAAATCAAATGTATCCTATCAGTGATGCAATCATGCAGTCATCAACCTTGGAGTTTTTATCATAAACTCTTATCAGTCACACAAATGAATCCAATCTTTCCTATATGTGATTCTCATCAATCTTGAAGTCTTTGCAGTCAATCAAACCTATCAAATCATCAATCCTCAAGATTATATCATTGATCCACATCAATCAAGAGGTCAATTAAACTCAATCTATCAGTGACTCTCATCCATTATGAGTTCACACAATCAATCAAACCTATCCAATCATCAAATCTTGAGTTTATATCATTGACACTCATCAATATTGAGGGAAATCAAATTCAATCAATCATCTAACTGAGCAAACACATCAATGCAATCAAGAAATTGACATTTTATTTGGAGATCAAATCAAGTTAATTGACATCATCAATTATTTAATTTATCAGGAAATGAATCAATTGTCAAAATCCTAAAAATTCAAAAATCAGTTTGATTCATCCCTCAAGGGGGCATACTCACATCATTATCCAACCATTAGCGTCTGGGAAAAATCAAAAAATTTATTTGGGGAAAATCAAAATTTTTATTAGCATCATCAAATGAATTTTTTCTTTGAATCAATGTGTCGTCACACATCACTTCAAAGAAGGGCAAAATGTAGATGTATAAATCTGACCACCTAATTAAATAAATATTTAATGCCTATTTAATCCACTAAACAATTCTTCTATTAATTAAATCATATTTAATTAATTCACCCCCAATTCCTCTATTAATTAAATGAATTATTCAATTTATTTTATTAAATCCCTCTTTCCCATTTAATTAAATTTACATTTAATTAAAAATCCAATGGCATTTAAATAAATCAATATTTATTTAAATATCCTTCAATGCAAGTTGTAACCCACCTTTTTGAAATAAATCAATTTATTTTAATTAAATCCTAAAATCCCTCCCCCACTTGCACTTTCTAGAAAATGCAAGTTACAAATTAACCTTCCTCCTAATCATGTCTAAACCCCTATTATTAGCCTAATCACCCTTTAATGGTTTGCATATTCCTTAAGAAAGGGTCACTTCTCAAAAACATGTAAAGTCTTCATAAAGCATTAAAGCCTTTAATGGTTTTATTGTAGAGACTTCTCAAGCCTTTAATGGCTTCCTTTAAAGTCTTCAAACCTTTAAAGGTTTCATTCTAGAGACTTCTCAAACCTTTAATGACTCCCTTCAAGTCTTCAAGCATTTAATGCTTTATCCCCCTTTTTCATTTAAATAAATTAAAAATTTACTTAAATAAAATCCAAAATTCACATGCACATTTAAATAAATTATTATTTATTTAAAATCCTAAAACCCATCTTACTTGCAGTCTCCTACAAAATCCACTTGCACACTAATCCTCCTTCTAGATTCTTCTAAACCCTTCTAATTAAGTCTAATCCTCTCCTAAACATTTGCACAATCCTAAACCCAAAATAACCCTCAAAGTCTTCCAAAACAATAAAGGCTCTTACAAACATTAAAAGCCTTTTTACCCCAAAGTCTTCCCAAGTCTTTAAGGCTTAAATCTAACTAACCCACTTTTGACCCTTGGTTAGAGACTTTCTCTCTAACTCAACCATCCATTTAACCCACAAGGTATCTTCAAGCATTCATTTCTTTGACCATGGTTATCCCTTTAACCCTTGTACAAGAGTTTATCGTTTGGATAAAAGCTTTATCCACTAACTCAACCTTAACCTTACCCCCTAGGGTAACCATCATGTCCTCTCAAGTATTTAATTCTCCTTATCTCTCCTCTCAAGCCTCCTTATGGTGACACTTGTCAACATAGGATTGGGTTGAAAGTCTCACATGGATTGAGTATCCTTCAATCCTAGCCCTTGTTAAGATTACTCAATCTTAACCATCAAATTCCCCATTTCTTCTATAAATAGATCTCATTTCCTTCATTATCATCATCCAAGTTTTCATGCATCCAGATTATAGTTTATTTGATCAAGCTTTTGCCTCTCTTTGTTAATCGTTATTTTAAACATTTAGAAGCATGCTAGTATAGCATTTTATCATGTTAGCATAGCTTGTTTAACTTTCATTATCATAGCATAATATCCATCATAACTAGCTTTCATTATCATATCATAGATATTAGTTGTATTTGCATATAGATCTTTTATCATCTCATCCCTCACTCTTGGAACTGTCATTCCAAGAGTCAATTTCTCAATGATGTAAGAGTAATCATGGCTCAAGGAATCCTATGAGATAGAGAACAATGGAACAGTTTTGAGAGGATATTGGTTTAAACTTGTTTAACTTGTTTTATCCTTCATATATAATGTTTCATTGGTATGCTTGTTCATTTAGTTCTTAATTGACCACTAACCATCTTTTCAGGTATACAGTAACATAATCTGCAAAGTCGGACTGCTTCTAGTGCCTCAATACCAACACACTTCACACAACATCAACAATTGGATCGTTCCTTTCAATCTTGCATATCTTCAATAAAAATTCCACACTTTCATATTAACACAATCAAATCATCCTCATATAAATATTTTTTGGGAAGCATAATCTTCCAAGTCGGCCAAGACAGGGATCTAAACTAGGTCAACACTAAACATTGTAGTGTTGGGAAGGAATGATAAGTAGACCATACCACAACACACATCAATGGTCAGATCAACACATTACAATCATTACAAATTCCAGACCCAAATCATGATGCACACGCTACACCAAAGCTGCTAAACATCCTCAAATTCCGGACTCAAAGATCAATGCCCAATACACCAAAAATAAGAATGGGATCAAGATATACATGAATAGAATCAGTCACACCATATTTGATAAACAGAAATATCTAGATCACCATCAAATCAACTAATTCATACTGAAACACATCTTTCGGAGCACCAAATATTCCAGGAACACAACTCCCAAATCACCAACACCAAGAAAACATGTTGACACTAATGGCAACCATTATATTGACATAAATGACAACCAATAATAATCATCATCATCATCACATTTGCAACAATCTCCCCCTTTATCATTGATGGCAACATCCATCAACAAAAAACACATAACACTCTCTGCACTACAACAACAAACACATAACAGTCTTTCCACTACTCTGAATCTCTCCCCCTTTGACAAGAATGACAAAGGTGGATAAATATTCCCCTATTAAACTCACTCTTGCTCCTCCCAAGAGGAAGCACCCAAGCATCAGTCCAGATAAAGATATACAAGTAGTTCACTGGAGTAATGCACATCCGAATGTACATTAGTTCAAACTTGGAAGGGGTAATACCCCTAACTTTTGTTGGAGATACTCAAAAGTATCTTTACACAATTCCTTCATGAAGATATCTGCAATCTTCTCTTTTGTAGGTACATACTCAAGATTCACTTCGTTATCCAACACCTTTTTCCTCAAGAAGTACTGATACTGATTGGATATATGCTTTGTTCTGGAATGCTGTACCGTATTCTTAGAGATGTTTATTGCAGTAGTGTTATCACACATAATAGAGACAGGTTCATTGAACATTACACCAATATCCTTTAAAGTCTGCTTCATCCATTGAACTTGTGTGCAACATGAAGATGCTGTAATATATTCTACTTCAGTTGTAGATAAAGAGATAGAATCTTGCTTCTTACTTGACCAAGCAACTAACCAGGAGCCAAGAATGAATTCTCTACCACTTCTACTTTTCTTGTCATCAACACTTCCTGCCTAATCTGTGTTAGTCTAAGCTGTTAGAGTAAAGTCCGAGTTTCTAGGATACCGCAAGACAAACTCTTCTGTTCATTTTAGATATCTGAAAAATTATTTTTACTGCCACAACATGTGATTCCTTTGGTTCTTGCTGAAATCTAGTAGCCAAACAAACTGCATACATGATATCTAGTTTGGTAGCAATCAAATATAATAATCCTCCAATCATCAAGATCTGTAATGACTTGCATCTGCTTTAGGGGATTTATCATCTTTTTTTCAATTTGCATCCAGTGCTCATAGGTGTACACATCGGTTTGGAATTCTCCAACCCAAACTTCTTCAATAATTCCTTAATGTATTTAGACTAAGAAATGAAAATTCCTTTATCATTTTGATTTACTTGTAAACCAAGAAAGAAATTTAACTCATCAATCATAGACATCTCAAATTCCTTCTACATCTCATTAGCAAATCTTTTGCACATACCTTCATTTCCTCCAAAAATTATGTCCTCAACAGACACTACAACAATTAATATTTTACTTGTATCAGTTTTGAAATATAAATTGCTATCAGCCAAACCCTTCTGAAAACTTTGATCAATAAAGTACCTATATAACCTTCCATACCAAGCTCTAGGGGCTTGTTTCAATCCATACATGACCTTCTTAAATTTGCAAACAATGTTTGGACCATCTTTCAACTTGAATCCTTTTGGTTGCTTAATGTAAACTTCTTCTTTCAATTCTCCATTCAAAAATGCTGATTCACATCCATCTGATAAACCTTGAAATCCTTCAAAGCTGCAAAATCAATAAACATCCTGATTGCGTCCATCCGAGAAATTGGGGCATATGTCTCCTCAAATTCAATCCCTTCAATCTAAGAGTAACCTTTACAAACCAAACTTTCTTTATTTCTCACAACCTTTCCATTTGTGTGCGGGAAAAGCGGGTCGATGAAACTTAAAATGTGAAAATGTGGTCTCAAAGAGCTTGTTCACACACCCATAGGACTTCTTGGTGCAAGTTATGGAGTCATGAAGAATGACTCAACTTCCCAAGGCAGGTTCCATGGTTCTCTATCTCACAAGGTCCCTCAAGCCAATGCCTTTGCTCTCAGATCACTGAGCAAAGTGGCTTAGGGATGACGAATGCAAGAACGAGGGATGCTTTAGATTAATTTTACCATGAAATGCATCCTATCTATGCATGATTCTACAAATGAAGTAAACTAGATTATAAGATAAAAAGGTTAGTAGCAATACCATCCTAACATGATATACTAGTTAATGATCTAAGCTAATGATGAAGGAAATACTCTAAAATGCTTATTAGATTAATTCCTATTACAAAGAGAAGCTAGATGTATTGATAAATTTGAGCATAAATGAGATACTAAAAGCTTGCATGGATCCTTAAAATGGAGGAATGAGAGCTCTATTTATAGTGAAAATAGGGCAATGGATGGTCAAGATTGAAAGAATTAATCAAGGGTCAGGATTGAAAGTTATCAATCCATGTTTACAATTCTCACCAATGAAATGGTGACAATTGTCAATATAAGACTGCTTGAGAGGAGATGAAAGAAGCATTAAATGCTTGAGAAGACCTCATGGTTACCTTAGAAGGTAAGGGTTAAGGTTAGGTTAGGGTTATCCAATGGATAAAGCTTTTACCCAAGGGATAAACTCTTGTGCAAAGGTTAAAGGGATAACCATGGTCAAAGCAATGAATGCTTGATGAGACCCCTGGGTTAGATGGAGGTTAAGTTAGGCAAATAGTCTCTAACCATGACACTAAGGGTTAGTTAACCATTAATGGTTTGAAGACTTTGGGGACAAATTTGTAAGAGTCCTTCCAAATTTGGGGGTATTCAATCAAGTTGGCTTGTTGAAGGTATAAAGGCTTTTAATGCCTTTTGAAGACTTTACTCCAAATTTGAGAAGTGACCTCCTCAAATTCAGGGAAAAGGGATAATGAATGGATTTAGGTTAATTGATTAGGATTAGATGGATTCTAGAAGAAATCAGGAATAGGATTAGGATGCAAGTGGGAGATGTAGGAAAATGCAAGTGGATGAGGAATAATATGATTAATTAAAATAAATTGCTTTATTTCAATTTGGTTGTAAATTGGGAAATTAAATAAATTAGATTTATACAATTTCGGGTAAACTATTAATTAAATGTAAATTTAATTAAAAGTAAGAAGAAAGGATTTAATTAAATAAAATGATTTATTCAATTAAATGATGTAAAAGGCTTAAGTGAATTTAACTAAATAAATTGAATAATTTATTTAATTAAATAGAAGAATGTGGATGATTTAATTAAATTAGATTTAACTAAATAGAGGAATGAGAATAAAATGAACATTGAATATTCATTTAGGAATATGGTCATTTTTATACGTCCTCACCATCTTCATCCAACTTTTTCCAAAATACCCATTTTGTTCCAATCACATTCTTATCTATTGATCTGTAAACTAAATCCCATGTCTGATTCTTCTCAATCTGATCCAACTCTTCTTTCATTGCCTTCATCCAATTGTTATCATTGCAATATTCCTGTACTGTTTTCAGTTCAATTTTTGAAAGTAAACATAACAAAATTGGTTCTTGGGCTGCTTTGTTTCTTGTGATGATTCCTTTATTCTTATCTCTAATAATCTGACCCACTGAATGATTCTTTTGAACATATCTTGGGGTCTTAGATGTAGATGTTGGAGCTTCATGAGTTTCCTTTTCTTCTTCTCCTTCTTTGATTTTCTCTTCCCTTTTTCTATCAGCCAATGCATCAGGTTCATATCTTGCCAATTTATTAGACTCTTTAGAAGTATCTTCATCAACTTTCACATTTGCATTTTCAACAATCTTGTCTAGCTTCTTATTGCAACATCGACATGCTTTGCTCCTTGTAGAATATCCTAAGAATATGCCTTCATCTGCTTTGCTGTCAAACTTTCCAAGATTATCTCCATCTCTTCAGATATAACGCTTGCATCCAAATACTTTGAAATATTTCATTATCAGAGTTCTACCATGACATAGCTCATAAGATGTCTTCCCACGTCTTTTTTGGTATAAAATTTTGTTAAGAGTGTAGACTGTAGTATGAATTGCTTCTCTCCAATAGACTTCTAGGAATTCTGCTCCTTTGATCATTGTTCTGGCTGAATCTTGAATAGTTTGGTTCATTCTTTCCACTACACCATTCTGTTGAGGTGTTCTAGGGGTAGACAACTGTAATCTAATTCCATGTTTCTCACAAAAGTTGTTAAACTCATCAAAATTAAATTCTCCTCCTCTGTCAGACCTCAAACACTTAATCTTTTTGTCAACTTCATTTTCAACTTTAGCCTTAAATATCTTGAATTTCTCTAATGCTTTTGATTTCTCTCTCAAAAATGCAACCCATGACATTCTAGAATAATCATCAATCAACAACTTGAAATACTTCTCATGTTGTATACTTTTTGTTTTGGTTGGACCGCATAGATCCGTGTGCATTAAATCCAACAATATGATGAATAAATTCTCCTTTCCTTTGTATGTTCCTTTTGTCTTCTTTCCAACTTGACATTCTCTACAAATGTTGTTATCTAGTTTGGTCAGCCTTGGTAAATCTCTCACTGCACTTTATGAACTAATCTTCACCAATTTGTCAAAATTGATATGACACATCTTTCGGTGACAGAGCCAACTCTCATTGATCTAAGATAACAAACAATGCTTCGTAGTTCCTTCTAGCAGATACATATTTCTACCAGTCCTTTTCCCTACTAAACTAACAATTCTGGATCCTTTCCTAATCTCACAACCATCATCCTTAAAGATAACATTGTAACAATTTTTGCATATTTGTCCAACACTCAAAAGATTATGATGCAAACCCTTCACATAGTAAACATTGTTAGTATTATGATTTCCATCAAATTAAATAGACCAATTCCCATAATTTGTGTTGTTTGATCATCTCCAAACCTAACAGAACCACCACCATATTTTTCAAGTTTTACAAACTTACTTTTGTCACCAGTCATTTGAACATCCACTATCAATCAACCATTCATTTCTACCTCTTCTAACATGTAAAGCAATATCAATAGTTTTAGGAATATCAATCATAGGTACATCTCTTTCTACCAAAAATAAACAATCACCATCTTCATAATCTAATTCATGATATGAAATAGAATCATCTTT
Source organism: Cryptomeria japonica (assembly GCF_030272615.1). Classification (NCBI taxonomy): domain Eukaryota; kingdom Viridiplantae; phylum Streptophyta; class Pinopsida; order Cupressales; family Cupressaceae; genus Cryptomeria; species Cryptomeria japonica. The sequence goes on from NC_081411.1 coordinate 654,135,923, forward strand.
GACTTAGTAGGCTCTCTTGTTAAACTTCCTTTTACCTTATCTAGATTTTGGTTTTGAACCTCTTTTCAGAAACCTAGTAGCAATATGACCAATCTTTCCACATCTAAAGCATTTAAGAGGTAACACACCTTTGTATTTGCCAGTGCCTTCAAATTCCTTATGAAATTTGTTTCCATCTCATTTGAACTTTCATCTTCCAGATCTTCCTCAGAGGCTTTAAAGGTAGATTGAGTCTTAGCTTTGTCTTTTCCAAACTTCCTTATCTCAAATACTGATAAAGTACCATAAAGCCGCTCTCTAGTAAACTTCTTCAGATCATAGGTTCTTTCATAGTTGAGATCTTGTCACTATAGCTTTCTGGTAGGGACATCAAAATCTTCACAATTATATCTTCATTTGTCAAGGCGTTGCCAAGTTCTCTGATTTCATTTGCTGAACCTTCTGAAAATAGCTAGTTATGTCCTCTCCTTCCGTTTTCAAATTCTCATATCTGTGCTTAGCTGTTAGCTTCTTTGATAATTTAATTATGTTATTTCCTTCATAGATATCTCTCAACTTTTCCCAAACCTCATGAGTAGTATTCAATGAAATAACCTTTGTCAATTCAGTCTTTGATAAAGCACTAAAGATTGCATACCTTGCCTTTTTATTCTCTTCATAAGCTTGAATATCATTTGTAGTGGTAAGACCATTTTCCAGTTGAACATACTTAGTCTTCACTGCTTTCCAAGTGTTGTATCCCAAAGATATTAGGTAGCCTCTCATCTTGACTTTCCAGAAACTATATTCAGATTCTTCAAAGATAGGAATAGTCAATTTATGTGTCATCGGATCAGGATCTACCTCAACCGTTTAAGCTCCTCTCCAAGGAACCAAAGCTCTGATGCCAATTGTTGAATATCTGAGCAACTGAGAGGGGCATGAATAAATTGATAACTTAAATCCTTGTACACATCTAGAATAGCCAACAAAATTAATTAAAGCAAATATAACATGAAGAACACATACACATCACACAATCAACACCAAACATGACGTGGAAAACCCAAGAAGGGAAAAACCACGGAGAATGTTAGTTCTCAATATAAAGCACTTTTTAAGGTTATTTTTACAAAGGGTGGATGACTGCCAAAATTATCACTGCAGGTGGGCTTAGTACCGAAGAAAGAAAGAAAGAAAGGTAATCCACCACCGTAACCCAATCTGCAAAGCTGTACTGCTTTTGGTGCCTCAATACCAACACACTTCACATATCTTCAGTAACAATGCAACACTTTTTCATATTAACACAATCAGATCATCCTCATATAAATATTGTCTTTCGGGAAGTATAATCTTCCAAGTCAACCAAGACAAGGATCTAAACTAGTTCAACACTAAACTTTTGGGTGTTGGGAAGGAATGAGAAGTAGACCATACCACAACACACATCAATGGTCAGATCAACATGTTACAATCATTACAAATTCCAGACCCAAATCATGACGCACATGCTACACGAAAGCTGCTACACATCCTCAAATTACGGACTTAATCCAGACTCAAAGATCATTGCCTAAAACACCAAAAATAAGAATGGGATCAAGATATACATGAATACAATCGATCAACACCATATTCGATAAACATAAATATCCAGATCACCATCAGCTCAACTAATTCATACTGAAACACATCTTCCACAACACCAAAGATTTTGGGGACACATCTTTCAGTCACCAACACCAAGAACATATGTTGACACTACTGAAAACCATTATGTTGACATCAATGACAACCAATCATTATCATCATCATCACATTTGCAACAAGTGGAGGTCAATACCTACCTGGGATTTGACTTAGGTAAGCCCCTGTAATAACATAATCATATTTCTCCTCTATTGTCCATTTGCAAGTTCAGACACAGGTTCTAAACAAATTTGGAAGGTATAGGAGCATTGAGCATACAAAGATAGTGATTTCAAGAAAAATCCATTAGAAAAGGCCTACACTATGGCACCTAGTGCTAGTGTCTTGCTTATTAGACTTCAAATTTTGAGGGAATGAAATTTGAAAGTTTCTAAGTCTAGACCTGACACTTGTTTCCACTTGGACACCTATCAGGACTATGATGCCGAGCTCTAGTGTCCAACCATTTTGAGCTTGATGCCTAGCTCTAGTGTCCAACCATTTTGAGCTTTGTTTGCTATCACAGGTGCATTTTTGTCTCATAGTTCCATTTTAGTTGTTTCATGTAGCTTTCTGCTTGTCTATCTATTATTTTCACCAGTTTATGTGTTTATTTGTGCATGATTTTGGAACTAATTTACTCACATCCAGTCATCAATAATAAAGAAGGGAATAATCAACCACAGTGTCTAGCTCTCCTAAAAAGGTGAAGTTGGGCCTAATTGATTATTTTCCAATGTTAGTGTTGGAAATGGTTTCTAATTTTCATTCTTAGGCTAGATCCCATTTTCCTACATTTCATTAATGTTGTTCTACTTAAACACCAACATGAGTTGATATTGAATTTTAAGCTTCCTTAAATCATTATGCAGATATTGTTCTTGATTTTAAGATTATAATGTAATTCAATTAGGTTTTTGATACAAAAACTTGACATAATCGATAAGATTCCACAATATCTAACCTATTTCCTAACAAGTTAAGTTTTGACATTAGTCTTAATGGATTTATCAGTAATAAATTTCTCAACTCTTTACATCTCTTTTGAGAGATTTAGAGTTCAATGCTTATTTTATTTTGATGAATGATAAATATTCGTCAGACATATATTGCATAGGATTATACATAGAACAATAACCCTAAATTCATCCTACCAAAGTGAAGGAAAGTCATTTTCCCTTGAAATAACCCTTTAAAATTAAAGGAGATATAGTAGAATAAAGGATAGTATTCTTCTTTAGTTAAAAGTAAGATTCATAAAGTGTATTTATCTAAACACTTTTAAAAAGGGGAGGAATAAATGCATTTTTTTAAATAATCATTTAAGATAACCATTGTGAAAGGGTGTGATGGTTTGAAAACCCCCACTAAGACCTATATAAAGCATTTATGTGAGACTTGGAAAGGGGAAATTGGAAAAGGGGGAACACAAAGAGTGTTTAACTTAGGTTATAGAGTACATTTGAGATTTATTAGCTAGGAACATGGTATCCTCTTACATAGTTTCTTTGGAGTGTGTCACAGCTATGAGGGACAAGACCATTAAAATCTTCCTAGGTAGAGTTGAATTTCCAAGTACTTTGATTTAATAATTATTGAAAACCATTGATGTTAATAGATAACGAGAATATTATATATATGATTTTGATGTTAATTTGATCAAATTGTGTGGTTGTGTTATTTAAATTAGCATTTTGATTATTTATTTTAGAGTTCTTTTAAATTATCACATGTATAATTTGTATTGGCTATTATATCTATTTTGATAACATTGCGTATTGCAAATTATTTTAATTTTATATGTGGGAAAAATCACCATTGTCAATCAGATTTAACAAGCTTAACCACTAAAAACCCAAATCTAATTAATTAATTCATAACAACAAAGAAAATATATTGAAATCAACAAACCATAAAATAAATCTAAGACAACTCCCTTTGCTAAATCAATATCTCTCTTCCATTGCTCTTTTGCATCTTGCGGTAGGATGGTTCTTAGATTCATGCTTGAAAACTTGCACAATAATGACATAAGAATTCAAAGATAGTGGTTGTTGGAAAAGGGGTCTTGATGCTGAATTTATAGATTTTGGAAGGAGGATTTGAATGGTCAAGATTGATTTGAGAACTAAATCGATCAACAGTTGAGATTGCTTGAGACATAATTGATTGAGAGAATAACTCAAATTGATCAAGAGTTAAACTCATTTGATTGATAGTCAGACTCATTTGATTGATTCATTAACTAATTTGATTGATTAGTTAATTGATTTGATTGAGGAGACGACTGAATTGATTGACTAGTTAGAAAAAGCTGATTGGAGAGTTAATTGAATCAATTGACCAGTTGAATAAATTGATTGACTAGTCGGAAAAAGGTGATTGACAATTGAACTTAGAGTGAGTGTCAGTTAGGAATCTAGGCATGTGCTATAGGAAATTAGCATGAAATTGAATTTGATTTTAAAAAACTTGAGATGAAATGAAATTGAAATTAATGAGAATTAGATGAAATTCGATTTTGGGAGGAATTTGATTAATTTGAAATTAGAATAAATAAATTTAAGAAATTTATTTAATTTGGAGGACAGAGTTTGTAATGCCCCTCCCTCGATCAAACTCTATCTAATCTAGTTTGACTTCGATTGACTTCTCTTGTTGTTTATGTGATTGGGTGATACTCTCTCATGTAATGACTTTTATTGTGATTCCAGGATATGTTGTTGGTTATGCATTTTATCTCTATGGATGTTTAGATGTTAGATTATATGATTAAGTACTAACCTTGGAGTAACTTATCGACTTTATGCATATATCCTATGTTCATTTTCTTGTATGGGTTTGAGTTTATATGGGGTGAGAGGGGATGATCTTCCGTCACCAACTTCAGAGGGACACAAAATTTCATGACTCTCCTCCATTGGTGTGCCTGTATATGTTGGAGAAATATATGCGTGTTTTGTCGATGATGTAGCTACATGTACCGAGCATTGACTCCTCCTGAACCTTCAAGTTTGAGCGTGCTCTATAACCCAATGGTAAAGTGGAAATTAGAGTTATCCGTCAGACCCTTGTCGTATCATCGTTCCTATGGGAACAAGACACCGTCAGGTACCCTTGTTCTTTGGTTGCCCAGTCGTGTTAGTATTAATCACGAGGGATTCACTAGCTACGTGCATTCATATTGAGGGGTTTAATATATCGAAAATGAGGGTACAATATATTGCTTATCAGTGAAAATAGGGTGATTCTTTAGTATGCTATGAACACATGTGATATAACCCAGGTTCACTAAGTGAAGCCCCTGTGGTATTAATCCTGTTAGCCGTTTGTGTTTGTTAGTCGTTGTCCCTTACCCTTGTGTTAGTGAAATGTTTTATTAACAAGGAAGTATTACTATTAATATTATAAAGGTGATTAAATATTAAGGATTAAATTAATTAATAAAATTGAAAAATTGTTGATCAATATATAAATCTAGTTTGTGGAACTAAAAGGTTTAAATTATTTAACTATTTCAAAAATGATTATTTTAAGGGAGTTAAATATTTATTTGGTATTTTATTTGTGCTCATAAAATAATCTATTAAAAACTAATTTCTATTTAATTATTTTCAAATTATATTTGCATGAGGGGGAGTTACAAAAGTAATTAATGAGCAGAATTAATTAAAAAGTTTTCGCATACATTGGGGAGTTACATTTTGGGGAAATTATTATATTATGCTTTTTGGGAATTATGAGAGGCTCTTGTTATGAAGAAATGGCTTTCTGTGCATGAGATAAATTGGGGTTTTTTGGGGAATTGCAAGGGGATTTGAGAATTTTTTTGAAGTTGAACAAAGAAATTTGGAATGAAAATGGAGAAATGGGCAATGGAGGATTGAATTGATTTATTGGTAAGATGATATTGGTTGAACTTACACAGCCGAGAGTTGTTGGAAGGACTTTACTTCTACCTCTTGGTTTTTCAAGTCAGCGTTTAGAGGTAGGATTTCTGGATTTCGTTATTTTATAGCATATAGAATTTGTTCCTAATTGAAGGAAATCATCTTGCTCCTTATTTGTTATTTGGAGTTACAAATTTTTAGATCATTAAAATTGGGGGGTGGGGGGAATTTAATGAGTTATCTAAAAAACGAAATTTGGGTTAAAGATTTTTGAAATCAAATTTTGCGATAAAATTGGTTTTTTGGGAAAATTTTCATTATGTGATCTTAATTGTGAATTTTGATTGATCTTTTTTTTTTTTTAAAGAATTTCAAAAAATAAAGGTTGGGGTTTGAATCTATATTTGTTCTGGCAAAATAATGTTTCTGATTCATGAATTTGAGAGGATTATAGTTATTATTTTATGTGTAAATTTCCTGAGAAAATCATGTCTGTTTGTATATATATATATATATATATATATATATTAATTACTATTAATTTTTGTTCTGCGAATTCTGATTTTCTGCGTTGATATTTTTATTTGCTTTGTGGGGTGTTGTGGTTTACCCACTGTGGTGGAGAGTTACCCCACCCATCGTGGTACAAAACCCCACCCACCATGGGCTACCCACGGTAGTGGGGAGCCCACCCATTGTGGGCTTACCCACGGTGGTGGGATCTCCACCACCACTGTGGGGGTCCATGGTGGCAACACCCCCCACCTCTCTCGACACTTTCTCCAGCCTATAATAATATATTAAAAAAAATAGAATGTTGGTTATTTGGAAGTTTGTAGAAATTAATATTTCTTGTGGATTGAATATATATATATATATATATATATATATATATATATATATATATATATATATCAATTCATTATTATATAGATGAAAATACATTTTTACATGTGTATTGATGATTGGTCAAATAGTTAGATAAATAAATATATTTTTAATTTGGAAAATGTAGTTTATCTTGATAAGTTAGTATAATCGATAAATATAGTTATAATTTGGATAAATATAGTTAGGCATTGATAAGAATATAATAAAGGCTTAAATTAGATATTTTTCATATTCATAGATTTGAGTATAGAGTTACATTTTGCAAATAAAAATATTTATATTGATATATTTGGAAATTAGTTATATTTTTGAGAAAAGTATAAATGTTACTTCATTTAATAAATTAATCATGTGGTTAAGTTATATTTAGGATTAGTTATATGTATATGTTTTCATATGTACTTGGGTAATCTCCTTTTAGTTTGTCATTGAACAAATATAATGAAAGCAAATTTGTACGAATGGATTACTATGTTTGTGAAATAATACGATGTCAGTAAATTGAGCTAATGGATTAATGGAATCAATGTTGATTTGGAACTATTTGATATATAAGTGTTATTGTGGTCTCTTTGGTAGATTTGAAGGGACTTTCTTGTTTTTGGCTTCATGAGACCTTGCATTTTCTTTTGGATCTTGTCTTTCATTGTGGGAATACTCAGATGTGTGGTTTTGTGTGTATGAATTCTAGAGGCTCAGGATGAGGGTTTGTGGATTTATTATTGTATAGTCTATTGGTTCCCGAAAATGGGTTTACACCACCACGGGGCAGAGACCAAGATGATTCCTCTGAATACCTATGGAAAGCCACTTCCAACTATCAATATCCTTCAGGCTTGGACCAACTGCAACAAGGATACACAATCCTTCTACACTTTGGGCTCTGCAAACCCCAGAAGGGTAATCCCTTCAGTGATCCTCTTGATCTTTGCACCACACTCATGAATTCACTGAAAACAAAGAAGATTATCTCATAAAAGGGCTCGATAGAAAGGGAGAATGCTCAAGGATGGAAAATCCTTCAATGATCCTTGACCTTAAGCTGGAGCATGAGATGAGCGGGACAACTCAGAAAATATATGGAAACTTAGAAATGATTTTTTGATATTTAAAAGATTGTTGGGAAGTCACAAATAAAATAGACAAGAAACCTAAAACCTAATGACATATGCAAGCCAGTAACAGTGCCTTATCCATTGGGCTACAGAGTCTCTAAAACGTTACTAAAATTTGATAGAAACTTATCTAATAGCTAATTTAATCTTAAACAATACTGCCTGACAATGTCATCCCATCTGTAATCCCTTACCGGAACTACTTATCAAAATCCTGGTACAAGCATTATCTCTCTGTAATTTCATTCAAGCATTTTTAACTAACCCCTTGGATTAAAGCATAGAATGGAAAACTACATACATCCTAACAATGCAATAAGTAAATGAAACCCTTGATCCCATTAACTCAAAAGAAAATAAAATTGTACACATGAGAGTAAAGATTTGAGAATATATCTGTATTAATCTCATAAGCTATTCTATCAAATAATAGACAACAATTTCATTTACAGAATAACCCACTTGAAAATGAAACTGGTAACTACTTCATTATTTCTGCTCTGCAAAATGAGATTATAGTTCCTTCCATTTTTCCATGACTTCTTAAAACTATATGGAACCTAATCCTGCAGAATGGACCTAGACCCTCCTCAGAAATTTTGGAACCCCAACTTATGGCCTTGATTTCCCTTTTATAGAAAACAAGGGAGCGACATGCTTCATGCCTAAAGACACATGCCAACATCAGATTCATTCTCGACAATTAGGCCTAAAAGGCCATATGCAACTTTGTTATAGATATATTCCTTATCCATATGTTGGTGCCCATGATGAGGTGGTACGAAAATATTCAATTGTTTATCGATAGAAACAAAAACACTTGAGCTGTGTCAATATCACCTTTACACTTCCGGGTGGACCTTGAGATGCTTAGTCTGTTCTACATAGCGTTTCCCTTCTTGAAAAGGAAAACAAATCCCGACAAGAAGTAAAATCTCCCCCCAATTAGAGGAAAATCTCAAGCCTTTATGCCCTGGATAAGAGGAAGTGGAAAGAGGATCTTGGGGGTAAATATAATATGTTGAGAAGGCATTGCAACATCCATGTCGTTGCAGAGATGACTGGCTTCCACTCCTTACCCGAACAAATCCTTATTTCAGTTCCCTGCGAGCTCCTTCCTCAAACACTTTGCCAACAATTTGCAAAGTAAGAACAAAGGATATGTCATTGGTGGATTTTTCTGATAAAAAAAGGCTTTCACGCCCCCTCTGACAATCCTCCAAACTTTCGCAACCCCTGTGACAATGAGCAACCTCATACCAGAGAAAAAACATCCATACAGTGTAAAAAAACATGCAACGACTCCATGCATAATTCTGTTCGAACACCATCTTTTTTAATGATGAAAAACCGTTCTCAGAAAAATAAAGAAGTTTGTATCCTTTTACACCCATTCTATCACCATCCTAGTAAATTTATAATTAGAATTCAACTCAAAATGGTGGTGCTAAGCCATGTGAAGAATCATCATCATGATATTTTCTGCTCATCTTGCCAGCTATGAATTCCAGCAATCATGCCTATAACTCAGGTCATTATCATCTCTAGGCCATCACTCCATTTCCACCTACATATGTTCACCTTGCATGAATGATTTTGTTTTGATCTTATTCCTTATTGAGTCTACAATCTTCTGCTTTTGAATATCTGTCGACAAGAAATCTTTGACTTCATCGGAGAACCCATGATCCATCATATCTAAACTTGAAACTATCCCAATCCATTCCTCTGAGATATCATCCTTACTTGTATAATAAATCCTTTACCCAACAAAAACCTTCCACAAGCTTCCCCCAGGGATGAGTCGACACTCAAAACTTCAAACTTGTCATTGTTTATCATAAGTCGACAAGTCTGCATCTTTCTTATCCTATCCTTCCTGCGTGGGCTACAACCAATACCTTTAATGATTCCTTTTAATTTCAAATTTTAAACTTAGCTACCCAACCTAGCAAATCTAACGATCATTATTGATCGATGTGGCAATTTACCTCCCATCGATACTTGCCGACCCATAACAATCGTGAGAAATCAGCGCCATATCATCTCTTAACTCAACACTGTCAGCGGCCCCACCGTCAGTCTGGTACACGTGGTATCATTTCGTGATGCCGCTATACATAACCTTATTGCAACTTCTATCCCAAGGATACGAGGGCCATTAGATATGTTCGCACTTTACTGCTTCAACACAATGCCTGTTAACCTTTTTCAATATTAAAAATCAGGCACCTTTTTGCTTTGAACATAACATCACCATTCATTTTGAACATGTGCTAATTGATAGGACTATCAATAAACCGGTCTTTACCACTTGAGAAATGGTAACACAAAGTTTCAGATAGTTACACCGCCAACTTGCCTTTTTCCACCCAATATACGTGGCATCATCTCGTGATGCCACAGTCTTTATCTTCACTACACTTTCAACCACAGGAAAGAGCAAACCGTTAGATCTATTTTGCTTTTATCAAACAACCAAAATACTTAGGGATTTTGGACTTAGGAAAATTATGGGCATGGGCACAAATATTAAATGAGACCGACTATAGGGAAATTTTTCGCACGACTTAGTGCTTAGGAAATAAAATGGCCTCGCCAATGATAAACAACCCTCAGCCTTAAGTGGGAAAAATTAACAATGAGATATAACATTGTTAGGGTTTTCTCTTCACAAGGCTTAGGAAAAATTAAGTAAACCCTAAACCCTAGACATTGAACCTTGACAGAGGACACAACAAAGCCAGAATGATCAATATTTAAGCTCAAAACTAAAAATTCTCATGTAATCATTTTTCAGGGCTATCATAATCATGCTTCTCTTTTGATGACAACTATTCAAGTCTTGTATGTTTAAGATGTTGGATGGTCTTTTTCCTAGCCTACTTTGGATACTTCTTGTATGTTATCTTGTTCTAGCAAGCCAACCAACCTTGCTATGGTAGAGGGGTTTAGGATTTTAGTGTTTTTTGGGTGTCTCAAACCTTGTGATGTATTTTGATTTATTAGGTGCAAGTCAAGGGGAAGTGGCTCTTATCAGGGACCGAGACCCATAGTGGTCGCCAACGTAACTCAATGAGAGTTTTGTAATCAAGTGAAAACCTAATTAATGAATCTTGGGTGGGTAGTTAGTTCACATTAATAAAGATTAATTGTTGCCTCTTTTACTCGCAAACACTTGTTTACATTTGGGGTAAGTAGAGAAGGCCTGGAATAGCATCCACCAATCTTGTCCCTTTGAAAGGTTGGTGTGGTCCACTAGTGTTTATATGGTGGTCAGGGGTTAGGAGAGGTCACCAGGGTAACCCAAGATGGGGGCCGGAACCTAAAGAAGACCTACTAGGGTAACCATGACAACCTAGTGATGACACTCTTCCCTATTGCATACCTAGTGGTAATTTATGTCTTTTATCCTCTTGTGGGTTGCTTGGGACTCTAGAATGTGGTTGATTTGTTTATGAGTCTCTTGTGGTTATATCCTTGTGAGTCTCTCTGGTATCAATAGTCTTGTGATCCTCTTATGAGTATAGTCTTGTTAGTTCTCTTGTGAGTCATGATGGTACCCTTGTTTGCTTGTATTCATCTTGTGGGTCTGACTGATAGCTCCTAGCACGGGGGGTGGACCTTATAGTACCACATGGTTGGGTGGAGTTCTATTATCACCCATTAGGTTTTGGTTCGTTCTGCATTCTGATCATGATGGCTCATGAGGAGATTGAAGACCTTCATTATGTACCAGATTTATGTATTCACTCCATTGTTGTACTCATGGTGATTATATCCCTTTAGATACCTTGTTTGTATTTGATGATCATATGTATATTATCATGGTAATGTATTATGTACCATGATCCATGTATCAAACAGTGTTGTCTTGTTATAGAAGTTCCATTGGTGTTAGTTGTATGGTTGTTGTTAAGAGCAACATCGTTGTGGGGCCTTGAGGACTCTTGTTAGATTATATATGTAAATTTTATCTTTATCTTGTATCATCATGTTAATCCTTGTATTTGTATGGTTAAATTTGTTTAAAAAAAAAAATTATTCGCATTTTATTGTTGTTTATTTTGTTTAAGTCCTCTAGGCCTCATAGCGGGACGTTACACAATTAGCTAATTAAATAATTTAAAAAATATATTTAATAATGGGAAAATAAAAATTGAATTTAATTAAACAATAAATACCAATTAATTAAAGTAAATAATCAAGATTAATTAACTAATAAAATTATTTAAGTAATTTAAAAGGGAATGGTAAATTGATTAAATGATTAAGATATAAATTGAATAATGGAAGAAGATGTTAGTGTTGGCATTGTGTTTTCAATTATGTCAACCGGTATGGGATGACCACCGGTAGTAGAGATGTATGTGCAACATTGCTATGAAGATGTACAAGATGAGATATCTTGCATATCACCTTGTGTTACAAAACACCGATAATGGAGAGGAAGATGACCTCAGGAGTCACCAGTGCAACAAGTTAGTGCCTAACTTGAGTGATGAGATAGAAAGGTGTTTAAGTGGTTGTTTGTGATGAAGAGAAAAAATATTACCTGAATCACATCAACACTAGAAGAGAAGAATGAACTGGTATGCTATGAGGTTGCAGAACAATAGGATTCCCACCGGAGGAAGATGCAGTCAACTAGGGAAGCAGTGATTGACAATGAATGTGCTCACATCAATTCACATGTGCTTGTTCTGAAGAGATGCTACTCAATAGGGAATTCACATGAGCATACAACAGAAAGCAGATGGTGTTACTCCACCAAGCAAGTGGATCTTATCTCCTATTATGCATTAAGTGCATTATAGTTCAGATAGATAAGAGTAAATAGGTAAAGGCAAGCACTTGAAGGATCACACCAGATCTACCGGTGAATTGAAGGAATGCACTAAGTGCTTGAGATCAGGGTTATGCACTTAAACCATAAAGAGAAGGCATGATTGAGATGCCAATATAGAGGAAGTGTGAAGTGTTTGTCACCTTGACAAAACAGTAGAGGAAGGAACAACATTGATCAGGAAGAAAGGCTGAGTAGATGTAAACATAGGAATCTGACCTCACTGAAAGAAGATAGGAGTCTTGTGAAGGTTGATGACATGGTGTCATCAAGAGTGGTAATGGGTATATGAGTCAATCGGTTAGATTTACCAGTCTGGAGACCGATTTGAGAGTTCCATCGACAGTTTAAGATGAGGGAAGATATGATAAGGTAACCGGTAGAATGGTTGAGACCGAAAGGGTTAGCAAACCAACAAAAGTAAGGAACCGGTAGGGTGGTTGGTCGGTGATCCTACTTGGACCAACTTGAAGTGCCAAGCTAGCAGATAGTAGATATGGATGCCACAAGGAGTCAACGTGGCAAACCTGCAGTTGGATAAAGATGGAATGTACATCGACAGGGTTGGTCAGCTTTAATGAAAGGTCACACAAATCATAGAACTTTCTATAGAGCGATTGCAGGGGTTTGAGGCTCGAGGTTTGAAAGACAAATACGAGTCAACCTAGAGTAATTGAAAAGATCAAGGTGACAAAGAAAACCGCACAACAAATCTTTCGTGATTGACCAAGGAATCAGTTGTTAGGGTAAAAAGTAAGTCACCAGAGATGGAAGGCGTGATCCAGGAGATGCGAATATAGCGGAGTTGTGCATTCAGATGTCAGAAAGATCAGATTGTGCAAGATTTGATTGGATTTGGTTTGCCTCGAGGATGGTGAGGAAACCCTAACCGCCTAGTTTTTGAATTTTTTTTTGGAGGGAAAACTAGTCTATAAGTGGATGGCAAAAGAGGAAGAATGGTGCTGCAAAAGGATAGAAAATTGGGGGATTGAGAAGTTGAAGGTCTTTGTAGGGAAGAATAAATCAGCCCAGTGCTCTACGAGCATCTGTGAGAAGAGTGAGCGAAAGGGAGAATCTGGTTGAAGTTTTCAACCGGTTGGAGTGAAGAACCTGTAAAGTTTATACTGGTCAAGCAGAAGAGAATGAGGCTGCAGAGATGGTAAACAAAGAATTGACATAGAGTAGAGCAGGTGAAGAACAACAAGAAGAGTGAGTTGATGTAGCAGAGAGGATATCTCACCGACAGAGAAAAACATTTGAAATGGTTGCAAGATTCACTTGTAACATGATAACCTCTTATGTATTTGACATTTCCTTTGTGAACACTGAGTTGTAGCTCGGTGTAGGGGTTGTAGCCCATAAATTAGGTAGGGGTTGGTGCCCTAAACTTTGTAAATTTGATTTAATATGAGGTTGGATTGGAGCAGTAGATTCCAACAACATTGCTCACCGAGGTTTTTCCCATCTTGGGTTTTCCTCGTATATGCTGGTGTTATGAGATGTCTTCTTATGTGTATGTATTTGAGTTAGTCTCATTACTACCCGGTAAGTCTGCATTGTGTTTGATTCATAAACTGGTATGCTCACAAAGAAGAGTGAAAGGGAAAAGTTTTAGAGAACCATTGATTCACCGCCTCCCCCTCTAAGTGGTGCATTGTGTCTAACAATCGGTATTAGAGTGTAGGTTCCCAATTAGAAGAGTGTTCTCCAAATTGGGTAGATTCTAGCTTAAGGACACAATGGTTTGTCTAGTATCATTTTCCACTCCTGTATTTGATGGTTCAAATTTTTTTGTTTGGAGCTGCAGAATGGAAGTTTTCCTATCCTCCCTAGGGTTTGATGTATGGATGCCAGTAGTTGATGGTCAACATAGAAAGGTCATTCTTCCTACCGGATTTGTAGAAGAAAGAAAAAAAAAAGTGCAATGAAGAAGCCATGAAGGCTATTTTCAACAGACTCACCGATGATGTCTCTTCACAGGTGGATAGGTGTAAAACAACAAAGAGCTTATGGGAAAGGTTGAAAAGCTCTATGGAAATGAAATCTCAATTGTAGAACCAGAAATCGAAGCAAATATGAGAAATACCTCTCATATTTATCTAGATGATGAAAATAAATTTGCTAGCTGCCATAGCAGTGATGGAGAAGGAGCTCAGTTTTTCATGGCTCAAGAATCTAAAAGTGACTGGGCAAACAATTCCCCTCAACAAAATATGTTGAGCAGTGATGATGATGAACATGAAGACATGGCAGATAGATCTTGCCATCAAGATCCTTTTGATGATGAAGAAGCAACATAAGTTTTCCTTGAAGGAGAACTTGTAAATACTCTTGAAGAACTCAATAGAGTTAAAAGGGAATAAAAGCTTTTCAAGAATTCTACTATTGTGGAGCAGAACCGGGTAGTCAAATGCCTTGAAGATTCTGAGAAATGCATCTCAGAGTTGAAGACTTGAGCAAAAGACACCAAGAAATGCTGGTGTGAAGATCTAGCCTCTTAGCTAGAGATAAAAGACAAAGAACTTCAGTGGCTGCTTGAAGAAAACAAAGGCCAGACCTCTCCAGGTAGAAATGACTCTCCAAAGAAGGATGATCTAACCACAACTGGTGTGGACTTATAGTCAAAAGTGAAGATCAATGCTACAAGAAGGCATCTTCATACAGATCCCAGAGGTAAGGGGAAGATGGAAGAAGAAAACTCCACCGGAAGCAGGAAGAATGGGAAGCAGCAAAGGAGATCCTCCATTGGCAAAGGATTGAAAAATGTTACCACTCACAGGGGGAAGCATGCCTAGGAGAAGAAGAAGAGATCAGATGGAAGAGGTGCTCAGAATGGTTGACCAAGGATCCATTCTCAAAAGGGTGAAGATGGGGATGTAAAACCGACAAGATCTCCTCATGCATGGAAAAGTAAATATGTAAGTCATATGCCTTCATTTACCGATTACTGCTTTACATGTAATATTTATGGCCATAAGGAAAGGGAATGTAGAAAGAGATCTAGAAAGAATAATGTAGGATCTCATAGAAATCATGCTTATGGGAAGGATGTATCCTGAAGTAGATACATGCATGTTCCTTCTCCCAGTTATGCAAATATTGTTTGTCATAACTACAATGGATCTAGCCATAGAGAGTTTGAATGTAGAAAGAAGAACTTTCAGATACATAAAAACTGACAAAATGGCCATGCTCTATAGATAAGCGATGATAGAGCATATGGGAGATAGAGATTTGCATGGAACCAAAGAAGAAATGTCCCTGCAGGAGTAAGAGGTTCACTGATTTCGATTGCTAGTCAAAGCAACATGACCAGGAGAAGATGGTCAAACCAGTATGTCAAGATATTTCCCAATCATAAGGTTGGGATAGATATTGAGTGCTACTATAGCACTACTTCTAGCTCTAATAGAGAATCCGCAAGGGCAAGGATCAATCAACAGGAGAAGAAGAGACCTGCTCCCAAGCCTGAAAATAGGAAGAAGAATGAGTCCAAGCAGGTCTAGAAGAAGAAGACCGTGGACCAGCACTGTGCACTTAGTGCACAGGTGATATCTCCTAAGGCCTAAAAGAGATGAAGAATCTTCGGGGAAGTAATGCACATTGAAACAATCATTCACCTCCTCAGTGAAGATGGCAACATGGAAGATCGTACTGTTGCTGGTGTGAAAAAGGAAAATGCAAAGATAAGTATGTGTAGATGCTGCCTTGACTACTCACCTTCAGATCAGTGATGAATCACCATTGCATATGTCAAGAAGAAATGGTTAACGATTGGTATCATGTGTTAACCGATATGTGTAGGATGTTACCGGTATAACTGCTAACAAAAACTTGCAAGTTATAGATGACAATGAAGTTGGAAGTTCATTGCATAACCCCGATAGCATGGAATTAGGAGTTAGTGTCTTGGGTGATATTGGAAAATACCCGAATGACATATGTTTGGCCTAGTTACTGTTAATGCAGATCCAAAATCATGTCATAAGTTGTGGTGGATATAATGAAGTTGAAGGATCATCAGATGATCACATATGCATAGCTGAACCGATATAAGGAGGAAATTGGGGTCCCGGTATTGTATGTGACCAAAGATGAGGACCTGAGATGTATGACTCAGGGGGAGTTCAAGTTCTCATCATGAAGAATCTCATAATAAAGAGCCGGCTTGCGTGAACTTGCAAGGATACTGACTGCTCAAACTACAAGAGATGGAGATTGCAGAGGTGTTGCAGGTTGACCGACAGATGAGCAGTATTCATTGACACATTGATAATTGGTATCAGTCATTTTAAGCTCAAATGGTTTCGAACCTGCATACTCAATCAGTGTCAGCTGATGGTTAAGTTCCCCATCTCAAGTGTTGTGACTTGAGAAGATGTAACAACCGATGACAAGATAACAAGTGGTATTAAAGGAAGTGTTACATCCAATATAGGGAGAAATGATATCCTGACAGTGCCCTTTGTCATTGTTGTCAAAGGGGGAGAAGGATTATGTAGTATACTGGATACTACATGTGTTGACATCAATGCCAAAGGGGGAGATTGTTAGCATTGTGTTGTCATTGATGTTAACTGGTATGGGATGACCACCGGTAATAGAGATATATGTGCAACACTGCTATGAAGATGTACAAGATGAGATATCTTGCATATCACCTTGTGTTGCAGAACACCGGTAATGGAGAGGAAGATGACCTCAGGAGTCGCCAGTGCAACAAGTTAGTGCCTGACTTGTGTGATGAGATAGAAAGTTGTTTAAGCGGTTGTTTGTGATGAAGAGACATAATATTACCTGAATCACAACAACACTAGAAGAGAAGAATGAACCAGTATGTTATGAGGTTGCAGAACAACAGGACTCCCATTGGATGAAGATGCAGTCAACATGGGAAGCAATGGCTGACAATGAATGTGCTCACATCAGTTCACATGTGCCTATTTTGAAGAGATGCTGCTCAACAGGGAGTTCACATGAACATACGACAGAAAGCAGATGGTGTTACTCCACCAAGAAAGTGGATCTTATCTCCTATTATGCATTGAGTGCATTATATTTTGGAGAGATAAGAGTAAAGAGGTAAAGGCAAGCACTTGAAGGATCACACCTGATCTACCAATGAATTGAAGGAATGCCCTAAGTGCTTGAGATCAAGGTTATGTACTAAAACCGTAAAGAGAAAGTATGATTGAGATGCCAGTACAAAGGAAGTGTGAAGTGTTTGTCACCTTGACAAATTGGTAGAGGAAGGAACAACATTGATCAGGAAGAAAGGTTGAGTAGATGTAAACATAGGAATTTGATCTCACTGAAAGAAGATAGGAGTCTTGTGAAGGTTGATGACATGGTGTCATCAAGAGTGGTAACCGGTATATGAGTCAACCAGTTAGATTTACCAGTCTGGAGACCGGTTTGAGAGTTCCATCGACAGTTCAAGATGAGGGAAGATATGATAAGGTAACCGGTAGAATGGTTGAGAATGGAAGGCTTAGCAAACTAATAGAAGTAAGGAACTAGTAGGGTGGTTGGTCGATGATCCTACTTGGACTGACTTGAAGTGCCAAGCTGACATATAGTCGATATGGATGCCACAAGGAGTCAATGTGGAAAACTTGCATTTGGATAAAGATTGAATGTACATCGGTAGGGTTGGTCAACTTTAATGAAAGGTCACACAAATCATGGAACTTGTTGCAAAGTGATTGCAGGGGTTTGAGGCTTGAGGTCTGGAAGACAACTACAAGTCAGCCTAGATTAATTGAGAAGATCGAGGCGACAAATAAAACTACATAACACATCTTTTGTGATTGACCAAGGAATCAATTGTTAGGGTAAAAAGTAAGTTGCCAGAGATGGAAGGCATGATCTAGGAGATGCGAATATGGTGGAGTCGTGCATTCAAATGTTAGAAAGACTAGATCATGTAAGATTTGGTTGAATTTGGTTTTCCTCGAGGATGGTGGGGAAACCCTAACCGCCTAGTTTTTGAATTGGTTTTTGGAGGGAAAATCGGTCTATAAGTGGATGGAAGAAGAGGAAGAATGGTGTTGCAAAAGGATAGAAAATTGGGGGATTGAGATGTTGAAGGTCTCTATAGGGAATAAGAAATTTGCCCAGTGCTCTATGAGGATCTGTGAGAAGAGTGAGAGAAAGGAAGAATCTAGTTGAAGCTTTCAACCGGTTGGAGTGAAGAACCTGTAGTGTTTATACTGATCAAGCAGAAGAGAATGAGGTTGCAGAGATGGTAAACAAAGAACCAACAGAGAGTAGAGTAGGTGAATAACAACAAGAAGAGTGAGTTGATGTATCAGAGAGCATTTCTCACCGACAGAGCAAAATATTTGAAATGGTTGCAAGATTCACTTGTAACATGATAACCACTTATGTATTTGATGTTTTCTTTGTGAACACTGAGTTGTAGCTCGGTGCAAGGGTTGTAGCTCCTTGGGTTGGTGCCCTCAAGTCAGGGGTTGGTGCTCCTTTGGGTTGTATCCCATAAATCAGGTAGGGGTTGGTGCTCCTTGGGTTGGTGCCCTAAACTTTGTAACTTTGATTTACTGTGAGGTTGGATTGGAGTAGTAGATTCCAACAACATTTCTCACCGAGGTTTTTCCCATCCTGGGTTTTGCTCATATATCATGGTGTTATGAGATGTCTTCTTGTGTGTGTGTGTGTGTATTTGAGTTAGTCTCATCACTACCCAATAAGTCTGCATTGTGTTTGATTCATAAACCGGTATGCTCACAAAGAAGAGCTAAAGGGAAAAGTTTTAGAGAACCACTGATTCATCCCCTCCCCCTCTCAGTGGTACATTGTGTCTAACAGTTAGTAATGGGACAATTTTAGGTCTCTCTCTCTCTCTCTCTCTACACAAACACACACATATAAGATTCTATCATAGGGGGTAGATCCATTCTATTAAAAAATATTAAAAAGCATTCAATAGATCGAATAGGAAAGGGTCAAAATCCATTCTGTCATTACATTCACCCTCTCCAACTAGAAGGCTGAGAAAAGATCACTGTAAATACCCACATAATTGGTGAAGGGAGTCATATTGAAATTGACAAGACCATCCTGATACAAAGAAAGTGCCTCGACCAATTTCATCTTCTTTCCTACAACTTTGACATCAAATACTCCAATTATGAATCCTTTCTTAGGATTGAACTCAACTTAATAATAGTCAGTGAAACTAAGTTTTAATATCTGCCTTCAATAGTTTATGTACTATTTGTATCACTTGATAATCTAACCTCGTGGCCTTCATGACAATGGGAAAAAATGTCTCCAATAACTATCTATCATGTTTATAATTTATTGATGATGAACCTGACCCAATGACTCTCTTTATGGTAGGAATAAGGTAATCCTCATTCAATAAAGTCTCATCAATTACGTATCCAATTCCTATTCAATGAAGTTGCAAGCCACCCCGAAATGATTGCACCCAACCATGTTTTCTCGCAAAAGCACATGAAAGCTTTGAAACCATATCTTCTTTAGAACTTGTATTTTCTCTTGATTATCACAATACAAAGATATATGATTCTCTTGAGGTAGACCCAAGTCTTCAAACAAAATTTTTAACCATAGGGCCTCTTTGGATGCATTGGTACAACCCTTATATCCATATAGACTTGTAAAGTAGAAGTAGAATGCTGTTTCTTACTATTCCATGAGATTGCACTTGGTCCAACAAACAAACAATATCCATAAGTAAATCTCCCATCATTGGGATCTCCTCCTAGATCTGAATCAGTATATCCTTTTAAAATAGATTCATGATTTACATCATAAAATAAACCAATATTAATGGTACCTTTAACATACCTTAAAATTATTTTTTCAACTTTAAAATGAGTTTGTTGTGGTTTAGACATGAATCTAGAAACTAAACCAACACTATAGGAAATATCAGACCTAGTAAGAGTTAAATAATTTAAACTTCCAACTAGTTGCCTATATAAAGTAGTATCAACAAATGAGTTTCCATATCAACCATTAGTTTAGTTCCCAAATCACAAGGGGTAGAAATAGGATTAGCATCATTCAATTTACATTTATCTAAAACATCTTGGGCATATTTTCTTTGAGATAATAAAATACCTTTAGGTGTTTGCCAAATTTGCATACCCAAAAAATAATGTAACCGAGCTAAATCAGTCATTTGAAATTCCTTATTGAGTTGAGACTTAACTTAAAAAATCAAATAGAGGACATCCTCAGGATAGCATGCAGGGACAGGGAATTTCAAAGACTTATACCAACATCCTACTCATAACCCAAGACAATACAAAGGGCATTTCAGGTAGTATGTCAGAGATGAGTTTGTTAACCATTACGAGCAAGCAAAGACCTAGAAAAGAAAGAAGGGAATATCCCACAAGGTCCACCATAGATTATTGAAGCCCAACTGGAAACCTTTTCTCCTCCAGTTGAACAAAGCACAACAACTTGTCTTTGACATTTGTGCAGATGATAGATCCATTAGTCCACATATGCATGATTCATGGGGTTTTCAGGCCAAACAATAGGAGAAATAATCTAATTTCCTCGACATGCTCTTTTTTGAGTAGTTCCCCCCCAAGGATCATTATTTGAATTTCCCAAACATTATCCAGGTTGGAAAGGGAAAGGTCACAAAGATTCCATAGTATTAGGGATTTCCTCTTCCTAGGTCAGTGCCTTCTTTCCCTAATGATATCCCTTTGAGACCTCCCTTCAGACCAAAAGTCTTTAGTCTTTAGTAGGCAGGGAGGAAGCCACGACCCTTCCATCCTTGATAGTATCAAAGGGGAATCCGTATCAACCCCAAAGCTTAGCCATTGAAAACCTAGAAAATTAAGAATCCCTCACTAGAGTAGCAAAAAGATAGAGACAAAGCACTCCAGACAAAGGACAAAGAGGAGGAAGAGAGTATCAAAATCCTTCTCTCAGATCCCATACTAAAGAATCAGATAATGGTGTTGAGGAATCATGCTCTGATTGGTAAGTTTTGGTCATATTCCCCCAATATTGTGCATTTAAACTCGTGGGATATAAAGCATTGGTTGGGAATAGATCAATTTTTTTTTTTTCTGTGATCAAGGTTTAGGGTTTTTTATTGCTACTTTTCACTCAAAATCTGATAGGGATAATGCTTATAAAAACAAAGAATGGGTTTTCAAGGGTTTTGGATTGTTCACCATGATATGGTATCCAAACTTTGATCCTAAGAGTTATGCCATCAAATATGCTCCATTATGGATCTCTCTTCTAAGTTTACCTCTGGAATATAGGGATTTAGACATTATAGAGATATTTGCAAATAGATTGGGAATCTTTGTGAAACATGATCTTATCCCATTTGAGAAACCCTCTCCCCCTTTAAGGGTTTGCCTCCTTATGGACTTGTCAAAACCAATTACAAAATCAATTCTCATTTCTTCCTCTTTCGGAAGGTGTTCCCAACAGATTATTGTTGATGACCCAAATATAGTCGATGAATGTTAAGATATTCTAGGGAACTTAACATCTTCATGTTAGGGTGAGGAATGTCAAAACAATATTGTATGTGAGGATGTTTTTTCAGATGCCCTCCAATGCAAAGCTATATCTCCTGTCGCTCATTTTCCTCATGGTCCTCATATCAAGTCCCAACAACAAGGGAAACTGTTGACTGAGAAAGGGAAGGTGACCCTAAGTTTGACGATGGAATCTGGTGGATAAAATAGTTAGGATTATTTAACTCGAGCAGGAGAGGTTACTGTCTTTACCCACAATCGCATAAGTTGGTAGACGGTTTTTCCAGCAGATCCAAAATTTGTTTTATCTAGCCCTGAGTTGAGAAAACATTTTGCAAGAATTCCTACTAGCATATTCAATTATAAAAAAGCCTATGGACAAATTCTTAATAGATTATCAAACAAGAAGATCATTTTGAATGATACACATGGGCAAGATCAACATCCTTCCAACGCTTTCTTTGAAGGACATTTTCAAGAGGATATACACAAGAAGGATCAGATAACTATTCCAAAAAGGATTCTTCTCTCCTTTGGGAAATTTTTTAGTAGATTATCGAACAAGAAGTTCATATTGAATTGTACACATGGGCAAGTACAACATCCTTCCAACACTTTTATGAAGGATCAAATAACTATTCAATTTATGGCCACAAGAGGGCCTACAAAGTTTTTGATTTGGATCAGCAGACAAAAAGTGTTGTCACTAGATACATATGCAGTCTTACCAAAATGGATCACTCTCTCCACTGCAAGGTACCAGAGGCTTTCCCCACTAAATTTGAATAGGGAGTTTCTTATGCAATTCAAGTTTCCATATATATCGACTTATTATAACATTATAATTGAAGAAAAAATTTATAGAGCACACTCATTGTTCTTGGATGAACAATTGGCTCAAGAAGCATACTCCTTTGATATTGAAGACTTATTTCAGATCTATGACCATATCACAAATTAGGAAAAACATAAGATCAACCCAAAAAGAGTAATACATTTTTTGCAAGATAAGGGAACATCTATCCATGATCAGAGAGAGGTTTCACCAGTCCGTAGCATCGACTCTTCTCTTGGGAAAAAAACTTACCTATTGTGGTGTCATCTATATACCAAATTAGTTCAAAGAATCCATAGAAGGTATCCAAACCCAAAGGGAAAGTGGGTAGGCCACCCAAAAAGAAGAGATTAGTAAAATAGACGAAAGAGGAAATCAAGGCAGGGCTGCAGTCTACCCTAGAGGAAAAATTTGGGTTGAGGAGAGTGGTGAACTCTATGAGTCCCCAATGAGGATAGTGACATGGAATGTCAGGGGCATCAATGCCCTTGACAAAAGACGTCTCATTAAATCTCAAATTGAGAATTGTGGGGCAGACATTGTTCGTATCCAAGAAATAAAATTTTTAGAGATAAAGGAAGAACATCCATTTAAAAGTTGGTAATCTTAGAACTATGCAGTATCTCAATCCATTAGTGCTTCAAGAGGTTTTGATATATTATGGAAAGAGAATGTAGGTAACATAACAGTCATAACAACAAAGGCAAACTTCATTCATATGTTTGTGCATTTAACTAAAGGGCTCTTCCACATCATATTTGTATATGGTCCAAATTCAACAATAGGCAAGAAGGTAGTATGGGAAAGCATCGCTCAAATTTTGTTCAGTTTCCCACTAGATCCCATTGTCATAGGTGGGGATTTTAATGCAGTGCTATCTTCAAAATATAAGACTAGGGACATCACCCCTCTGCCAAAAAACATGCTAGACTTCAACAACTTTGTTTCACACAATGCATTAAAGGATTGCATTCCTATAAATGGCACATACACATGGTCAAATAGAAGACAGGGGCCCACACACATTGCAGAACGACTTGACAATTTTTTTGTAAATCCTAACTAGACCTCTACATTTGGTGTTCCCAACTCTAAGATTATGCCTCTAGCAGGGTCTAACCACTTTGCATTGCAGATTGAAGCCCCATTGATTCCTATTTTGAGGAAAGGATTGCCAATCTTTAGATTCCAACATAACTGGTTTAGGGAGACATATTTTTTGCCTTAGCTCCAGGAGTAGTGGGTAAATGCACCTTTTATTCAAGGTAGCAGGATGTTTCAGTTTTGTAAAAAAATCCAATGGATTAAATAAAAAATCAAAGTATGGAATAAATCTGCCTTCAAGAACATCTTCCAGTCTAACAGCCTCACTGAGAATAAGATTAAAGATTTAAATGAACACATTATTGAGCATGACATAGATGAGAACACATACAAGATTCAATCAGACCTAAATCTTCAGTTGCATCTTGGCAAGAGAGGAGTTATTTTGGAAAAAAAATCTAGAGAGACATGGATGCAAGAGGGAGATAAAAATACAAAGTATTTTCATGCTTCGATTAAAATGACGAGATCAAATAATCAAATATCTCAAATCAGAAATGAGGATGGGGATATAATTGTGGATGAGGAAAAGATGCACAAGCAGCTGTAACTTTCTTTGCTAACTTATTCACAAATGGAGTGCTAGAGAGTGAAGATATTAGACAGAAAACTCAGGGTATCCTGCAACATATCCCTCAACTTATCAATGATCAAGATAACTTTCTCCTCATGAAGCCTTTCTCATTAGAGGAAATAAGACATACAATATTCTCCATGCATCCTAACAAATCTCCAGGGCCATATGGATTCCCTGCGCTCTTCTTCCAAAAAGGTTGGAGTTTTTTGGGAACAGATATCTAGAATATGGTTGAGGAATCAAGAAAACATGGCAAAATGCTGAAACAGTTTAATACCACTCTCATTTCCCTCATTCTTAAGTCGTCCAATCCATCAATTTTTGTAGATTTCAGACCAATATCTTTATGCAACATGATTTATGAGATCATTACTAAAGCCATATCTTTTAGATTGGTTCAGTTTCTTCCCAAGATTATCTCTAATCAGCAAGGGGTTTCCATCTCAGAGAGAGAAACAACTGAGGGGGCATTGATTGTTCATGAAGTAGTTCACACAATTATGGAGCATAAATTAGAAGCAATTCTAATCAAACTTGATATGTTGAAAGCATATGATCGAGTAAATTGGAACTTCTTATATCAAGTCCTCATTAGCTTTGGGTTTTAAAAAGTTTAGAGTAAGTGGATTCTTTCTTGCATCTCAGGTGCAAGGTTTAAAGTGTTATTAAATGAATATCCAGTGGGATTTTTCTCCTCATCTCAAGGAGTGAGACAAGGAGATCCTTTATCTCCATCTCTTTTCATTATTATGGTTGAAGCACTCAACAAATTGATAGCGGAAAGATAGGAGACCTTAACATGGAAGGGGATCCAAATTCCTCAAACTCAAGTAGTGGTGACATATTGCCTGTTTGCTAATGACACAATTATTTTTGGGGAAGTCTCGGTAAGGGGAAGCCTCAGTAAGGTGAAGTCTAAGGTATTCTTATTTTATTGCACTCCCTTTCTTTCTAACAAGATAATCAACACCTTAGGTTTCAAACAAGCCAAACTTCTGTGTAAATACTTGGGTATCCCCCTCTTCTTTGGGGTGAACAAGAGTCAATATTGGGAATCTATTCTTTCATATATCAAAAATAGTCTGGATTCCTGGAAGAATAACTGGCTATCGCTTACTAGAAGGATTCAACTGATTAAGACAGTGTTGTCTTCTATCCCCAACTACATTATGTTGGTCCTCCCTATGCCATCTAAGATCAGAGATGAACTTGAGTCTCATCTCAAGAAGTTCCTTTGGAAAGGCAATAGAGACCCCAAAAACAAAATCTATTTAATAGCTTGGGATAAGGTTTGTGTTCCCAAAATTTATGGGGGAGCAGGTATTCCAAATTTTGAAGGTAAAAATATTGCCTTAGGTGATAAGTTGGTATGGAAACTCTATGAAAATACCTCTTCCATTTGGGCTTCCATTATCATAGGTAAATATTTGGAAACTAATGAACAAGAAATGATCTTTACTCTATTAGACCCCCCTAAAGGATCCAAAATGTGGAACTTCATCATAAGGTGCAGAGAGTATTTACTATCAAAACTATCCTAGATAGTATATGATGGAAAGACAACAAGATTTTTGGAGGATAGATGGAATAACTAACCAACCTTGGACAACATCCTAGGTTTAGAGGACTTAAAATTTTATTTGCAAGATGAATGGGGATATACATTTAGTGACTATTTTAATGTCCTCCCTGCTAAAGGCAAAATGAAAGCTAAGTGGAAATCCTTTGAGAACCTCCCAGTCCCACTCCTTGAAAAACATCTATTAGCTTTAGAATTAAAGAATAGACATCTATTCTACAAAGAGTGGAATGATAAAATTGTATGGACTCCCTCAAAATCTAGATCATACATGGTCAAGGAAGGTTTTAAAGACTTATCTAAACAAGATGCTAACCTCTCTTCAAGGAAGTTTACATTTTGTTGGAAAGATTGTGCTATGAGAAAAGAAGGTGCCTTTGCATGGCTTGCTTTAAAAGGGCGAATATTGACTAGTGACAGGTTGGATCTACTCATAATTGCCCAACCCTTCCAATGTATTATGTGTAACAATAACATTGAAACAATAGATCATCTTCTCTTAGAGTGTGAAGTGGCCCAAGAATGTTAGCACTGGTTACTTCTCAAACTTGAATGGTCTTCCTCTTTGCAGGCTTATGTCTCAGAGGTCTTTAATGCTTGGCCTACAATCTATAAAGAGTCATTTTTTGCAGTCATCTAGGAAGTGGCCCCAACAATCTTGATCTGGAATATTTGGTGGGAAAGGAACAAACACATATTCAGAAAGGAAAAGAATAATATATCAGATATCAAGCTAAGAATTAAGACATCCATCTCTGAGTTAGTTAATGCCCACACAACTAGGAAGAAGAAATTAAATTCGATTTTCTCCTCTTGGGATATGTAAAAATGGAAATATATAAAGCTCCCATTTAAGGGGAGTTTGATGCACAAGATGGAGAGAAAAATTGATAGAAAATAAATAAGATGGAAACCACCTAAGGCTAAGCTAATAAAGTTGAATTTTGATGGTGCATCTTGTGGGAATCCAGGAATCTCAGGTATTGGTTGTGTCATTAGAGATTCAAATGGTTAAGTGTTGGTTGCAGGTCATGGGAGAATCCCAGATGGATCTAATAACATGACAGAAGATAGGGCTCTTCTATTTGGTGTCAAATTAGCTCTTCAAAAAAGGTCAAGAACCTAGTAATAGAAGGGGATTCTTAGAACATCATCTCACCTCTGATTAAGCATCAAACCCCTAATTGGCCATTCAGGAAGCAAGAGAGTTAATTTCCTTTCTAGACTCCTATTAAATTGAGTATTGTTATAGAGAAGCCAATGGGCTCGCAGACATCTTGGCTAACATGGGATGTGAACAAGTAGCCAAAAAGATAACTCTCTCAGTATTGGAATTTTATGAAAATAGACTGCTAATGGAGCAGTCAGAAAAGGATTTGTATTAACAAACTCTTTGCTAAAACATTGATGTTGTTTGCAAGCATGTTTTATCCATGAAATATACCATGTGGAACAATATATCATTATTTTAATATAAAACAATCGCGTCGCACAATTGACTTCTGGTTTGCACGAGCCACTTCATTTTCCTCAGTCATCTTAGAGTGGGGAATTGTAGGCCAATTTACTAAGGGATCCATGCATGCATTCAAGTATTCAATTGCCAATTATTCCCTTAGTCCTTTGTATCTATCTTTTGATAAGATCAGAGATCCTCCCACAAATATTTAATTAGTTGTCTCTTCATGCTCTAAATGTGCCTCTTGTATCATACATATGTGGCAAATGTTTGTCACAATTTATCAACCCCTGCATGTTTGGGTTGTGTTTAATTATGTTAAATTTGAAAGTTCACACATACCTTAAGGTATGTCTACATTTAATTCAGAGCAATCTACCGCGCAAGCTTTACGTTGTTTGTGACTTCAGGAAATGGTACCCAAGTAGACATGGAACCAGGGTGGTGTCATGCATGAAGGACAATCATGGAAATCAAAGAACATTTTAAACACTTGCCCTCAGTCTTCTCACACGATCTTGAGAAATGTCATTTAATTTCACACATGGGAAAGCTCTTGAAACATGAAGCCGAAGCCAAGATTATGCATTTCCAGAGCTTGGAGAATTCTTTGTTTCCAAAGTGCAGGCATCTTCCTCAAAGAAAGGTCGAAGTGCTTCCCATCTGAAGGTTGGCTGATAATGGCTCTTCGTATCCAATTAGAGGGGAGACCCAATGAACCAATGTGATATACATATGTGAATCCCATATGTATGTCAGACACCTTTGCAATTTCATGTGAAATTCTTGAGTGGGCGGTGAGGATTGTCATTGGGGAAGAGTGAATAAAATCTAATCCATCGGCTTCTCCAAACATAGTGTCTTAAAGGATTGATACCATGGTCATGGACCTCACTTAGTCAAGGGACTACACAAAGTTGGTTGTTGGGGCTTTTGTACACTCATTTGCCTATACTTGGGAAGAAGTGAATTTCCAAATGAGTAAATATGATTTGTTTTGTGGGGAAATATGGTGGGGCGGCTTCTTGAACATGGACTATTTCTTGTTTGACTCTATTCCAAGGGTAGTTTTCTACAGCTTCATCACTAGTATGGGATATCCTTCTCCTCAACCATTTCTTCATTGAGTTTATCATAATGCAATACTAATTGGAGAGCCATTGGGGTCAATATTAGTGGCCAAGTTTTTAGCAATGTGGGTTTTGCGGGAGTATGCACTGGTTGACCCTCATGGGTTTCCTTCCTCCTTCCCACTCCCTATCGAGGCAACTTCCTCTCATGAATCTAGGACTGCTCGATAATCAAATTGTGGCAGATTCCTTTTAGGGGGTAATTAACAACAATCGGGGGCCAATGTAGTATCTTCTTCAAACTTCATGTTTTGAAGAGTAGTTGTTCTTCATTAAGTATTTCTCTGTACATATTTGTATTAGGCAGGTATGGATACACTGTATTCTCCTTATGTTCATCCTGAGTTTTGTACTCTTCCTTCAAAATGTTTTTTAGGGTCATCCAAGCATAGTGGGTGACCATTCTGGACTATATCTATCAGGCATTAGTAGATTAGTATTTTGTATCTTCTTTAGTAATCCTTATGTAATCCTTTCTTTATTATTACTATATTACAGGCTTTGGCCTTTCGCTTAAAAAAAAAAACTTCAAAAATTAAATTTTTTTTTTTGATAGGTAATAGGCCAAAGCCAATAAGGTGTACATACCCTATCCCCTTTGTGAGATTTGAACTTGTGACCTCTATTTCAAGAGCACAAGTTCTCCACCACTAGGCCAACTCAAGTTGTACTTCAAAAATTAAATTTTTAAAACTTGAAGTGATCATCAATTAATCAACATATAAAATAATAATCACAATATCATCTTCACTATGCTTAATATATAAATTTGGATCATTTTTGCTTCTAATAAAACCTTGAGAAATAAAGAAAGCATTAATTTTGGAATACCATTGTCTAGGATATTGTTTAAAACTATAAATAGATTTCTTTAACTTGCAAACTAAATGTTCATTATTTCTTTAACTTGCAAACTAAATGTTCATTACCTTATTTAACAAAACTAGAAGGTTGAGACATAAATTTCTTCATGTCAATCACCATTCAAAAAATCTCTTTTAACATCCATTAGAAGCTAAAGCAAGAATTAGTTTAGTAGTTGGCATTTTAAGTACAAGAGCGTAAGTTTCATTATAATCTAGGCCATCCACTTGAGAAAAGCCTCTAGCCACTAATCTAGCTTTAAACTTGGTAACTTCATTATTTTCATTAAATTTAGTTTTATACAACCATTTGCAAGAAACAAGATTCTTATCTTGAGGCAAAGGAACTAAATCCCAAGTTTGATTAGAAAGTAAAGTATCACATTCCTCTTGCATAACCTTTTCCCAACGAGATTGATTTTTAGCTTTCTCAAAAGATTGAGGATCATTTGTATTCATAACTGTAAAGCGGAAAATCGCGATCGAACCCTAGTTGCTCTCCCCTCTTCCAACTCCAAGGAGAGAGAAGGGAGAGTCACTCTAGGGTTGATGGTTTTCACTTAGGAGGGACTTTACATTCAAAAGAGGGGTTGAAACCCACAAGATCCAATCCCACACAATGCAAGATTGGATGCTAAATGCGTTTCAAGGGTTAAGAAAGCAAGGCTACCCTCTTTTGTAAAGAATGTTGATAGAAGAATTAAGCTAGGCATGCATAGAAAGTGAGAAAGATTCGCTTATAAACTGAGATAGGGATATAGGATGAAGCTGCGGACCTGGAATTAGCAGTAAAATGTCGATACGGCGCTGTCCTGCAAATTTGAGCAAAAGTTGTTAGGACGATGGCGCCCGAGTGCCACGGTCCTCCGAAAAATCCGCGAAACGAAGGGAGATCTGTTCGTCTCTGCACAAGGATTCTAGATCTTCAATTTCAGCCGCGTTCCTGCAACCTACACACAGAAAAGCGAAGACAATTGGGGGGTTAGGGATTAGGGGTTTGCCTTTAGGTCAAACCCCGGTTTTGGAATTAACCAAGAAATGAGAAATGCTGTAAATGTAATGTAAAACAAGTACTAATATCTTGTTGTAAGGATGTTTGTATCCTTATGTGCGAAGGTATAAATGTTGTTGTTTGTTGTATGTTGTATGTTGTATGTAGCATGTAGTAAGTGATCTCCTCTTCAATGGTTGAATCCTTGTCTTGAATGCAACACTTAGCCTTGAATGGAGACTTAGAATGATCAATTGCTTGAAAGAATGCTTGAATGCTTGAATGCTTGAGTATAGTTTCCACGCTTTTTCCATCATATCGAATGAAAGAGGAAAATGCCATTTATATACTTGCCAATTAGGGTTAATAGACTGATTTTCCCGACCTTAGGCCGACCAGGAAAGTTAATTTCCAAATTGCAAACAAAAAGACCCGAGACCCCATAGGAGACCGGGCCCAAAATAGGGCCAGGGACCAGGGCACTGGGTGCTCTGGTCCCACCTCCCGGGACAGCAGGGTGCAAAGGAGGTTCAGGCCAGGGTGCAAGAAAATGCAGTTTTCAGTGTCATAATCAGGTTTCGGGGTCTCCATTCAGGTTTCGTGTTGCGTCGCCATCGTGAAGACCGAAATGCAGTCGAAATTGCAAGTGTCACAATTTTAGGACGCTACATTTAGCCCCCACTTTAGCGGGAGTATAAGCGTACGCTCATACTTCCGGTAAAGTACAAGGAAACAACATTGAAAAACTTTCACCACGTCAAGGAGGCAAGATACACCAAGCCCCCAGTGGACTAAGGATCTTACGACTTTGATTGACAAAGTAAAAGGGAAGATCATGAGGGAGAACCATGACTGTCAGTAGTAAGGTTCCCTCACTATGAGTCATGCAAGAAAGATATCAAAAATTTTCAAGGCAAGGTTAAATTTGCCAAGAAATTTTCAAGTATCTTGAAAAGATATGGACGAGATGTATGCCCCCCTACGTTAAAGTGATCACACACGCCTCACCGGGGGTGATTGCTTTAAGGTAGTGATACATATAAGAAATGAGAAAGGAGCACGTTATCACAAGGATTTAGCCCCCAAGTGTGAGATAAGCCCAAGGATAATAGACACAAAACACAAAGCACAAGGTGACTTCGCTTTCCTCGGGGTCAGTATGCTATATGATAATTCATGTATATCATATGTATGTATGCATAATTGTTCTTCATTCCCCAATCAAGGAAGGTCACCTAGAAGAAGGGAACACATGTGTCTTTTGAGTCAACATGAGAGAGACCAAAAGAGATCTCAATGCTTTGCATCGTCCTCAAGTAGACAACACTAAGGACAACAAATAGAAGAATGAGAATAACATATAGAAGAAGTGACAAAAGAGAGGGGGAGAGAATCTGCTATGCTAATGAAACTAGTCTAGCACGTCATCTACCCCCCGATCTTGCTAATCAATGTTTCGGGAAGGTAGGGAACACGCTAGAGGAGGAACATCCAACACAGCAGATGGAGCTATCACAAGATCCAAACAAGGGCTATGTTCATACCCCAAGCCACGGTGTTCTTGTCTAGGAGCTAAGATAAGTGCTTTAGAAAATTCATTAGATAAATGGTTATCAATATCAACAAGTTCATATTCACTATCAGAATGAACAGGAGAAGTAGCATTTTCATCATGAATAACATTTTCATCTATATCATCATCAAGATTTATAAAAATAGGATCTTTAACTCGCACAGGATCAAGACCATCATGCATCTTATGTTTAGGAGATTTTGGCTCAATCGTCGGCTGAGGAGAAAATGGAATAATGCTTGTTGAAGGTGTTTTTGGGGATTGCAAAGTTTGAGAGGCAGCTGCCTCAGCTCTAAGACGACGCTTTCGTCGGCGTTCACGTGCAGAACGATTTCGTCTAGTCTTAGTAGGAAGTTGAGAAGATTGAGGAGGAGGAATGTTCTCATCCTTATCACTTGGGTGTTTAGGTTGTGGTCTCTTAGGTTGAATAATAGGAGAAGAGGAAGGTCTCTTCTCTCCATAAGAGGAAGGAGGAGGAACTGCTCCATATAAGGGAGGAATATTTGGTTTAGGAAGGAGACCAAGTCCATCATGACGAGGAGGGATAGGTCTACTCTTAGGAGGTTTATTAGGCATAGACATAGTCACATCCATGGGGATGGGTTGGGAATCTTCTTGAGGAAAGACATTGGTTTTATCTTTCAAAGGAAGAACTTCCTTCTCAAGAATGATAGGAATGTCAAGTTTGGGTGTTCTAGGTTCACTTAGAGATAGGATCATATCTGTTTTCCACTTTTGATAAGATTTGAAAAGATGATCACTTCGCGGAGGAAGAGATTGGAATTGTTTAGGCCAAAAATAATTAATAGGAACGCTAGAAGTTCTTTCAGCTGGTTTAAAGAGACTATGATTGACAGTAACAACTTCACCATTATGGGGAAATTTCAAACACTTGTGAATAGGAGAAGCAATAGCTTTCATGGAAGATAGCCAAGGATAGCCAAGCTTCACACAAAATTGTTCGGAAGATGGAATAATAGCAAAGTTCACATCAAGGGATTTGTTATGGACTTCAATAGGTAATGTAATAGAACCAATTGCAGGAGAAGAAAATGCATCAAATAATTTCACAATCACATCTGTTTTGTCATAGATCACTTGATTCAATTGCAAAGTAAAAAGAAATTCTTCAGTAATGACATTAACCATACAAGAAGGATCAATAAGCACTCCACGGCAAGGTGTATTTTTGACTTTTGCAACTATATATAAAGGACATCAGGTGCCCTGATAGTTTCACTAGAATCAAAGGTGATGGAAAGTTCTTTAGGGATTTTCTGCTGCTCCACAAAGTTAATCACATTCGGAGTCATGGACACAAGATCATTAGGTGAGACAGAGGAATCAGTAGTATCAATCGCGTTAGAGGTATGAGAAGGCAATGGATCAGTAAAAATCTGAAGATTTTGGTTAGGAAGAGCTACAGATTTGTTGCCTTTATCATTCACACCAGAAATAGAGATAGTATTATTATCAATCAAATCTTGAATTTTCCCCTTTAAAGCAAAACATTTTTCAGTATCATGCCCAGGTTGACGATGAAATTGACAAAAAGATTTGTTATCAAAATAGGGTGAATTAATCTTTGCAGGATCAATTTGCCTTATAGGAGAAAGAGTAAGCACATTTTGTTCCAATAACTTATTCATAATACTATGCAATGATTCATTCAAAGGAGTAAACTTTCTCTCTCCTGAAAAACTTAGAAATAGGAGACACACCTGATGTTGCATTCACATTGTTGTTGATGATGTTTTCATTGAATTTAAGGGACTCTCTGTTCGGTTTAAACTTCCCAAATGGTTGTTGACTACTATCACCCTTATCACTCGGAGCCATAGGATGTGATTGTTCCATTTGACTCACAGTTAGTTGATAATTGTGAAAAGTTGCGCACAACTGTTGGAAAGAAGTAAACTCAGAAAACAGGAGTTTTTCTCTAATGTCTTTTTGTAAATTAGAAATGAAGATTCTTTGAATATCATTGTCAGGCACTGGAAAGGAAATTTGAGCATACAAATGCTTATATCTACCAATGAAATCAGTCACTTTTTCTTTAACACCTTGTTTACAATGCATTAAATCAATCAAAGTAACTTTAGGACTTATATTGTTTTGAAATTGTTGAATGAAAGCATTTGCAAGTTGTTCGAAAGAAGTAATAGAATAGGAAGGCAACGAGAAATACCATTGTAGGGCTTTGTCTCTTAATGTTCTAGTAAATAGTTTTGCAAGCAACCTTTGGTCATAAGCAAAATCGGTACATATTGTTTGAAATGTCTTAGCATATGTTAGAGGATCACCCTTACCATTATAAAGCTCCAAATGTGGGATTTCAACATGTTTAGGGGGGATAGCTCAAACAATGTCAAGAGAAAGTGGGATCGCAACGTCAAATGTGGGCACACTAAACTTAGATTGATTCATAGAGGCAATTTGTTGTTGTAAAGAAGAGACAGTTTGTGCAAGATTGTTAATGGTCGCTTCAGTCGAAGAGTTCATATTAGACATGTTAGATTGTGATGGAGGTGTTATGTTATTGAAAGAAGGTAGAGAGTAAGGTGGTGGGACACTATGATAGTTAGTCATAGGAGATGATTGGACAGGAGGAACACTACAAGGAGGAATGGAAGGGTTAAATGAATTGCCCCCTTGTGTCATGTTTATTTGTGAAGATGTAATAGGAACACTTATTGAAGGAATGAATGAAGAAGTTGGATTGAATAAAGGAAGAGGGTTAATTGAAGAAGAGGGATTGCCCCCATGACTAGTGATCATAGGAGGAATGTCTTGTGTTGAAGTAGTCATTATATTTGATGTAAAGGTAGGTATACTAGCAATAGAAGTCGTCAAAGGAATAGAATGATTGACTTGAGTAGGAGGTTGTGTATAACCTAAGGTTTCGGCACAACTTTTCATAGGCATCACATTTGAATCCACAATGTGTGCAATACCACGCACAATATCAATTCCATTCTTATCACTTTGAAGCATACGTTTTAGACCCTCAATTAAAGGAAGAGCTTGACTATCAGGGTATTCTTGAGACATCCATTGTCGAAAATCGTCAAATTGGTTATCCAATTTTGAAAGTTGTTCTACGAAAACCTCATGGAGAGCTTCTTCATCATTAAGAGGATTAGAGGAATTACCCATGTCCTCGTTAAAAAGGCCATTCAAATTAGGTTCCATCTCCTCAGTAATTAAACCTTGGAAGGACTTAATTCTAAGGCTTCGTCTAACGGGAATAGTGTAAGTAGGGCTTATTGTTGTAAAACTCATGCACTAAAGAAAGAGAGAAGATTTTGAATTTTAAAGGTAGCAAATTTCAGTAAAGCCAGCCAATCTTCCAGATTTAAGCTGTTAAATACAATCAGGACAATCTCCCGAAATTTCGGAAAAAATGTCCAGGACCGTGGCGCTCGGAGTGCACACGGTCCTCGCAACTTTTTTTGAAATTTGCAGGGATGAAAGTTATGATGATTTTACAGCTAACCTGAAAAAATTGAGTGATTTTACGATCTGTAGATAGGCCAAATTAAAGTTGCAATCTCAAAATTGAACCCTACCAAGATTGTCGAAAAATGCAAAATTTGAATTTTGAAAAAGAGAGGGAAACTGAAATTTTGAATTTTATGATTTTAGAGGGAATACCAAAAGCAATGCAAGTTTTGAAATTTGAAAATTGACTCAATTTCACGCAAAATTCAATTCTGAAAGCGGAAATCAAAGTTGTTGTAATTAAGCACTTAATTTCAAAAGTCACAAATTGCAAAAATTTGAATAAATCACTGAAATTTCGAATGAATGATAACACACTTTTCAGATTTAGGACTGTAAGAAACACAATTTTGACATGAATTTCAGTTTCAACAATTTTTGAATGATTAAAAGCCTCAATCAAAGCAATCGTTAGACCAACTTTGACTGTAATTTTGAAAGTGTTAGAATTGATAAAATCAGCCAAAATTCTGGATTTTAGCAGAAAAATACAGTAAGATCTAGCTCCCGAAATTTCGAAAAAAATGTCGGGGACGATGGTGCTCGGAGTGCACACGGTCCTCGCAACTTTTTTCCAAATTTTTAGGGATCAAAGATATTGTGATTTTATTGCGGAATCCAAAGTTACAACTGATTTGGAGATGTTTTGATCAGTGAAATTGTCGGACAAAGGTTGAATCAACAGGGTTTCAAAAATTAGGGTTTCGACACTTAACCACTTAATTTTCAAAATTAAAGCACAAATATGAATTGATAATTTGTAATAGAAGGGCAGATCTGAAACAAGCATTAACAATTAAACATTTCACAAGTTTAATTACTTAAAAAGAAAATTTAGGGTTTTTATGCAATTAACCTCTAAAATTTTGCAAAAGATCAAACATGGAAATGTAATCAAGGAATCCAATTTTCAGATCTAACTATGAATAATCAGAAAGGATGTTCACGTCAGGTTCACCAAAATGTAAAGCGGAAAATCGCGATCAAACCCTAGTTGCTCTCCCCTCTTCCAACTCCAAGGAGAGAGAAGGGAGAGTCACTCTAGGGTTGATGGTTTTCACTTAGGAGGGACTTTACATTCAAAAGAGGGGTTGAAACCCACAAGATCCAATCCCACACAATGCAAGATTGGATGCTAAATGCGTTTCAAGGGTTAAGAAAGCAAGGCTACCCTCTTTTGTAAAGAATGTTGATAGAAGAATTAAGCTAGGCATGCATAGAAAGTGAGAAAGATTCGCTTATAAACTGAGATAGGGATATAGGATGAAGCTGCGGACCTGGAATTAGCAGTAAAATGTTGATACGGCGCTGTCCTGCAAATTTGAGCAAAAGTTGTTAGGATGATGGCGCCCGAGCGCCACGGTCCTCCGAAAAATCCGCGAAACAAAGGGAGATCTGTTCGTCTCTGCACAAGGATTCCAGATCTTCAATTTCAGCCGCGTACCTGCAACCTACACATAGAAAAGCGAAGACGATTGGGGGGTTAGGGATTAGGGGTTTGCCTTTAGGTCAAACCCCAGTTTTGGAATTAACCAAGAAATGAGAAATGCTGTAAATGTAATGTAAAACAAGTACTAATACCTTGTTGTAAGGATGTTTGTATCCTTATGTGCGAAGGTATAGATGTTGTTGTTTGTTGTATGTTGTATGTTGTATGTAGCATGTAGTAAGTGATCTCCTCTTCAATGGTTGAATCCTTGTCTTGAATGCAACACTTAGCCTTGAATGGAGACTTAGAATGATCAGTTGCTTGAAAGAATGCTTGAATGCTTGAATGCTTGAGTATAGTTTCCACGCTTTTTCCATCATATCGAATGAAAGAGGAAAATGCCATTTATATACTTGCCAATTAGGGTTAATAGACTGATTTTCCCGACCTTAGGCTGACCAGGAAAGTTAATTTCCAAATTGCAAACAAAAAGACCCGAGACCCCATAGGAGACCGGGCCCAAAATAGGGCCAGGGACCAGGGCACTGGGCGCTCTGGTCCCACCTCCCGGGACAGCAGGGTGCAAAGGAGGTTCAGGCCAGGGTGCAAGAAAATGCAGTTTTCAGTGTCATAATCAGGTTTTGGGGTCTCCATTCAGGTTCCGTGTTGCGTCGCCATCGTGAAGACCGAAATGCAGTCAAAATTGCAAGTGTCACAATTTTAGGATGCTACAATAACATTAGATATCAAAGCATAATTGCAATAATTGGCCTTTCTATCCTTATATTTGTCGATTCTAGCTAAAAAATCATCACTTTCTTGAAGTAAATTTTTAAACCACTTAGGCTTCCTTTTAGATGTAATAAAATCATCACTTGAAGAAGAATTATGAGGACTAGAATTATAATTATTATCATCACTATCACTATGAGTAAGAGATGCATTAGGAAGATTTAGAGAGGGAGGATTGTCCTCCACAACCACAACTTTACTTTGAGTAAATTAACTATCATGCACTTTAGAACAATGGTGTCTCTCCCATGTTGATCCCTTTTATGTTGTTCCTAATAAAATAATTTCTTGGACTATTGTTTGTCGAAGGTGGAAAGGGAATTCTTGCCCCCCTCCCCCCCCCAAACTCCTTTGATTCGAGTTTTGGGTGTCTCTCCTCACTCTTGAGTTGAGTCCTATGGGCTATTATTGCTTTGGCATGCCTTTAATAGTGGTTCCTGCTATTAAAGGCCTGTCTGACCTTTGTTTTGTTGCTTTTCTTTTTTTTCCTATGGGTTGTTTATAAAAAGGGCCAACACCCTTGTTTTGCTGCTTGTTTAATAAAAAACAATCATGAACACATTTTTCAGCAATGCAAACATCTCTAGAAACTCTAACTTTGTTAGTGAAAGGATTATAAACTCTATAAACTTTAGAATGTTCATCATATCCAACAAAAATATAAGGAGAATATTTAAAATCTAACTTTTGCCTTTTTTGTTTAGATTTTTGAACATAAGCAATGGATCCAAAAATCTTTAAATGCTTTAAATTAGGCTTCCTACCAGACCAAACCTCTTTAGGAGTTATACCCTTTAAATATTTGATAGGAGTCCTATTAATAAGATAAGTATCACAAGGAATAGATTCAACTCATAGTTTATAATGCATATTTTTAGCATGTAACATACATCTAGCCATTTCAACAATAGCTCTATGCTTCCTTTCTACTACACCATTTTGTGTATAGGGAATGGTTAGTTCATGTTTAATACCAAATTATTTTAAATAACCATTTAAAGAATTATTCACATATTCCTTACCATTATTAGTTCTAAGAATTTTAATCTTAAAACCAGATTGCCTTTCAAGAAATTTATGAAATTCAACAAAAATATCAAGGACTTGATATTCACTATGAATAAAATAGATCCAAGTTCTTCTTGAATAATCATCAACAAAAATAAGTGCATACCTTGATCCATGGATGGAGGCATTCTCTATAGGTCCCAAAAGGTCAGTATGAATGAGGTGCAACTTATGATTTGCCCTCTATGATTGACCATGTGGAAAGGGGTCTCTATGCATCTTATCACTCATGCATCATGTGCATACAATTTTAGAAGGAACAATACTCCTAGGCAATCCTTCTATCATATTAGATTTTTGCATCAATGAAATATTGTTAGCAATGATATGACCAAGTATTTCATGCCAAACATTAAAATCAATGGTAGTAAGTAAAGAATATTTTGAATGAGAAAACTCATAAAAATTGAACAAATTATCATTGTCCAATTTAGCATTAGCAATAACTTTGTTTTTCTTTGGATCAATCACATAGCACATATCTTTATAAAATTCAATTTTGTAATCTTGACAAACCTTAGAACTAAAAGCAAGTTAGTTTTCAATTTAAGAATATATAAAACATCATGCAATTTTCCATTAGGTACATTCACATCTCCATTTGCTTCTATTTTACAACTATGATTATTAACAAGTTGAAGGGGAACATTAGAAGTGTCAGGTTGTGTAGAATCAAATACCTCTTTATGTGAAGTAACATGCTGAGAAGCACCTAAATCAATAACCCATTCCAGAGGTTTTGAAACATTATAATTACAAGTAAAAATGTAACAAGATTGATTCCCATTATTATTAAAAATTTTAGGATTAGGTTTATTTTGTTGATTATTTTGTGTCATTGGCTTTTTACCATTTTTCTTTTAAAAAAAATTGTTAGACCAATGACCATCTTTACCACAATAAGTACAATAAAGCCTCTTAGGAGAAGTATTATTTTGAGTATTATTAGTATTACTTTGATAAGATGGAGAATTGGAAAAAGATTTAGAATTGGAATAATGATTATAATGAGATTAATAATTTTGATTAATATTTTTAAATATAAAACCATGTTCACTACTCTAAAGAGTACCAAATTGAATCAATTTAGCTTCCTCTTGACGTAACAAATTACAAAAAAATATCATAAGTTGACTAGTTAAATAAGGAATAACTAATTGAGCATGGATATTAGTAATAAATTGTTGAAATTGTCTAGGAAAACATTTTTTAAGAATAATATGAACTAAACGAGTATCGCCAAGTTTAATTCCTAAACCATTTAATTGACTATTAAGAGAATCAAAATTTAATAAAAAATCATCCATAGTTTTGAAATCAGTATACCTAAGATCTTTGAGTTGATCTTGAATTTGGATCTTTCTTGATTCATTCGGACTATCATAAGTTGTTTTTAGAATCACCCATGCTTCATAGGATTTCATGCAATTCCCAGTGAGAGCATAAAGTTTGAGAACCATTGAAATGCCAATGAGATGAAGAGCTTCCTCATTTTGAGCCTTCCATTTTTAATGGTCGATGGGAGGTGCAGTTGAAGCTGACTTTGACTTTGAATCAATCACAACATCCAATAGGTGTTTAAAATGAAAAATGAACAAAATATGTGTTTTCCATGAATTATAATTGAAACTATTTAATTTAATCTCACGAATTAAAATAGACACAATTGCTAAAAAAGTTAGTTGGAAAAAAATATTCTCTTTGTTTAATAGAAAAAATAACCTCTATTGTTTAAATTTTTTTTGAAAAGAAAGCACCCTTTAATTAAAATTTTATTAAAAAAATTGATAATAAATTATTTAAAAAAGAAACAATTTTAATATTAAGAACTTTTAATGTCATTTTTTTTATTATACTTAATTAGAAACTTTAAATATAAATTACCTTACTAACTTAAATATTAAGAGAACCTTTAAATTAAACTTTGCATTAGAAAATTTAAAAGCTACTTATATATGAAGGGACTTAATATTTTTTTTTAGTAAGTAAATAGCTGGATAGGCCAGCACCTGTATTAATGGTAAATTTTTTACATCTGAGAGGTGTCTATATACCAATTTCTCCTTCAAAAAGATAAAATATTTCCAATTTCAAATACAAACGCCAAAAAAACAACTGTCTATATACCAACTTTGGCCAGGGACACAAAATCTGTTCTCAGAGTCCTACACCCTATCGACACTGTATTATCTAACAATAGCTAAACAAACAGTAGTAAAAAAATCATAGAAGTATTCGAAAAGACAAAAAACCTTGAGGAAAGGGGTACCATCATTCACTGTCTGAGGGGATTGGGATGCTTTTATAGAACCTTTGAGCAACAAGGGCTTGTGCTATGATAGGACAATCTTTGTCGCAATCCACATGAGCCTCTCCAACCATTATTTTCTCCACCAGCCTCATGTCATAAGGAATCCACAACTCCCAATGCTCCAAACCCCAGTCATTACCTTCCGCCACCACCCCAATATGCCGTCTACCCTGCAGTCCTTCTTCCTTCACATACTTTCTTAGGTTGAATCCTTCCGGCCTTGCTAGGATTCCGGTCACAAACATAATGAAAATTATTTTTTGTTTATCTCCACACGACCTTGATTATGTTTCTCCATCTACATGGTCTGCAAGATGCAGAATTTCATCATCTCCCCCCTGCATCACGTGACATGTAGTATTGATGGGCCAACAAAATTCAGTTCTGGTCATCTATGTTGTCCAAGACCACATTGATTTCCCCCAAAAAGGAGTGCCTGAAAACCATTTGACAGATCTTCTTCGTTTCGGGTTTGCAAACACCCATCTGAATGCAAATAGCCAAGAACATGGATGGGATGCTCGATTTCACTATGTATTTGTGCATTGCCCGCATAAACTCTGAACCCATAATTTTCCTAACCGCATGCAAAATCAGTGGGTGTTTTGATTCCAATACCATCAGAAGCTATTTCTCTGTGACCTCCGCAAGAAATGTCATTTGTTGCTTGGTTGATTCCAAAAGAATAGGGGTGTCCATACCTACAGCTTCCAAATTACTCAGAGAGAATGAAATATGCGATGCAGATGCTACCATGGTTGCGAAATATATAATCCCCTTCACCAAAAAAGGCCATGAGTCATATTGATTGCCCATCATAATGAAAACATACCTCAACCCGTAATCAAAATATATCCTGGATGCAACCTATATTTACTATTATTCCTTATGACTTGAAGGCTTAGGCCATCGCCACCTAGGCCTCATACCAATTTGAGTACAAAC
The DNA here is from genome assembly GCF_030272615.1 of Cryptomeria japonica. Lineage (NCBI taxonomy): Eukaryota > Viridiplantae > Streptophyta > Pinopsida > Cupressales > Cupressaceae > Cryptomeria > Cryptomeria japonica. Next base: position 654,178,002 of record NC_081411.1, read on the forward strand.
TACATATTGGTTAATCTTAGGTAATAGATATTTTTCCACTTGTTTATAGGCTCAAACATGTCACTTGATTTTTGAGTACTTACTGTAGATGGAGGAAATGGATTGAATACAAGATTCAATCTTCCAACATCCAACAATGAAGTTTCTTGTAAAACACACACAGATGCAAAAAATTCAAACAACTAATCTAAATGAAGCTCATACACATGCATACAAAACCAAGATAAAATCCATTTCCCTCCTATTCCTCAAGATTTCACATTTAATATTATTTCTCTCAGAAGTACTTATGCAAAAGGCTATGAGGAAATGGAGATTTGGGAATGCAAAATGAAAGTGGATATGAGAAAACAAGAGATGCAAGAGATAATGGATATGTGCTCAAGATGTCAAGATAATGGATGGAAGAATGAGAGAGAGGCTTGGTTTTTATAGATGTCCTCAAGGATGAATCCAATATCAAGATGAATGTGCGATAAAGGATTGATGTAAAAATGAAGAGTGTTTATCCCACATGCATTACACGACTGAAATAGATAGAGTGAGAATTGATAAATAGGGAATGTATTGAGCATGCAAGAGATTTAGAAAATGGTTTTAATAATATAATATATTAATGTATTAACATTAATAATAATATAATATATTAATGTATTAACATTAATAATAATATAATATTATGATATACTGATGAAAAATGAGATAATATATTGATGAATGAATATTATAATGTAATGAAGAATAATAATGGATAACATATTATGAATAATGGATAAAAAGAATATTATATAATAAGGATTCACTTGATAATGAGAAAAATTAAGTTTAATTATGAGGACATTTTAATAGAAATTTTTACTTGTCTACATTTTGCCCCTCTTTGAGACAATGCAGCTTGTCGCGTTGTTTCAAAGAAAAAGATCAATTGATATATGCCCTAGAGATATCTTGGTAAGGATGATAATTGATTGGTTATTCCCCTCGAGAGATTGATCAAACATATTGATGGAGATTGATCTCTCGGTAGATTACAAAAATGAGATTGGATGATTGATATTGCGCAAGTGATTAATTTGAGATGTACATTTGATGGAAATGCATAGTGGATGAGGTGTAATTGAACAATTGATGGAAATAAACATTATAGCCAGGTTGATAAGTTGATTGAGATGATTAAGGTGATAGGGATTGATGCTAGCGCAAGATAAAGTGATCCAATGATTGACTTGATTGATTGATCTGGGGGCGTGGAGATTGCAAGAAGCAAGTTGGTTGATCTGATAAAGCGATTAAAGATTCAGAGACATGCATCAGTTGGATAAAGAGTTGATTGATTGAGCTTGCTGCAAAATACAAATGAAAGGGGGATAAAAAAGAGAAAATTTATGAGAAAGAATATATGAAAGTGATGAGAAAGAGGATACGAAGGTGATGAGAATTCTTGTGCTTTGTTAAGTGCTTATATCATCATCGAGCTTATTATAGCAAAAGGATGAACTCATCTGGATATAGATAAGACCCAAATGAGTCATCATACAAATTGTGAGTATGAAAACACATCAGACAAGAAGGATTTCCTAAGATTGCATCAAAATATTATGTCCTCGATGATCTTAAATGATCATGTCCTAAGAAGAGTCATCATATTACGAAGGAGCAACCCACAAGAAGCAAATAGGTGAACATGCCCCATCCTCGCATTTCTAGTCAAAGACATCCTGGAGAGAAAATCTCTAGTCAAAGACATACTGTAAAAGCTAAAAGACATGTCACCAAAAAGAAATTCAGAAATGATCAAAAGATAAAAGAAAAAAAACTCACAATGTGTTTTATGCCAAAGTGATTTTCGTTCATAGTTAATGTATTTGGTCAGATATGTTGATAGGGCATTGTTATGTCGTTCATCTAAAGTGTTTGTGTCATCACAATGTTTATTACATGTTTTTGGATTTTGATGAAATTTTTTATGATTTTTTAGGGTTTTATAAATGTTTTAATTTTTTAGGGTTTTTTTTTTTCAGAAAATTATATGATATTTATGTTGGCATTATGGATGAATTGATTATGTGTTGCATTGATGTTTTGTCATTGATGTCAACACTAGCTGTTATGGTTGGTTACCAACAGACAGGTTTTGGTTACCGATAGAAGATCTAGTGTTTCTGGTAGAAGAAGACTAGTTGTTGGACACTTTTGGCATGTTTGGATCTATGGAATGCGATTGGTTACATGTGGTACATGCTTCTAGAGCATGTTTTGATCAGATAGTATTGACTTGGTAATCAGATGCTATCATACACTCTAGTAAACCCTTATCAGTAGAGCTTTCACTGAGGAATCTTGACAAGATGCTTAATTGGTGTTGGTGCAGCTTCTAGATGGATTTCAGGATGCTGAAAATGTTCTTTGATCGTGCTTCAACTGCTTGAAGACATTTCTTTAGTGTGGTGGACCTAGAATAGGCCCTGTACCTATCTAGGTTATGGACTGGTATCATGTTAACGTTTACTCTACATGTTACTGGGATGTTTTGTGATGTTTTATGGATTTATTATTGTTGTTTTGGTCTTAAGCCAACATGTCATATCATTCTAATATGGATCTATGTAATGATCTTATTTTAATATCTTTTAGGTGGCCGACCTAATTGGTTTAGGCCTTAGGGTTTGTATAAAATGATGTAAGATCTCATTGTAGATCGTGGCATGTGTGGTATGGGAATGGAATAAGTGTTTGTGGTCTTGGAATGCAATATCATATGCGAAGGAGACTTGGTCGACCATAGGTGATCAAATTGGGATTAAGGAAGAGGTCAAAGGCCTCCGGTATTGAGCTTAATCGAGACTGTAATCAGGCATGGTAGATGCTATTTCTAGCAGTTCACTCTATTGGATTGTTGTCCATTTATCTTGAGATGGTTGTAGCCTCTCTATAGTCAATGAGACTCTTTTGTAATGAGCAGTACACTCTAGGCAGTGTGCCTTCCTACATGTGCAGTCCCCTCATTGTATCACATACTTTCTGCAGAAGTATCATCTGACTGTGGGTAGGCTTCCCACCATGGTTTTTCCCTTTCCGGGTTTTCCATGTACAAATCATGGTGTTATGTGGTATGATTTCTTTCCATTGATTATCTATTTAATTGTTAAGTTGTATTGTTTACCAGTGTCTGTTTCTTCTTTACCGGTACTTAATCAGGTTAAAGGTTATTAAGTAGATTAAATATTATAATATGTTAACAGCTGATTCACCCCACCTCTCAGTTGTTCCCTGATTATCCTAACAATTGGTATCAGAGCTTTGGTCCTCTTTTGTAGAAGCTTAACCGCTTGAGGTAGATCCTATGGTAGCTAACACTTCTAATCCATCGACAACTATTTTCAGAAGAGAAATCCCTAAGCTTGATGGAAAAAATTATGGGATATGGAAAATTCGAATGGAGAATCATCTTAGATGTATTGGAAAGTATATTTGGGAAATCATTGAGAAAGGATACACACCTTATGATCCGACATCTGGCAATCTTACTCCTACAGACTTGGACAAGAATATTGAAAATGATTGCAGAGCTAGAGAAGCCCTTTTGTGTGTACTTATTGATCAACAAATCATAGGATTGACTGATAAATCATCGACTAAGGTTATGTGGGACAAATTGAAAACTCTGAATGAAGATGATCCTACTGTCAAAATTGCTAAACTTGATGGTTACCGGGTAAGATATGAAAACTTGAAGATGGAAGATAATGAAAGAATTGTTGTGTTTATGGAAAGAGTAAATGAGATTGTTATGGGAATTCAATGTTGTGGAAGATTCTTGAGTGAAGATGAAATAGTTTCCAAAGTCTTGAGAGCCCGTCCACCGGCTTACAAGATGAAGGCAACTGCAATTAATGAGTTGAGAATAATGGCAAACTCTTCAGTTAATAAAGACATTCTGATTGGGAAATTATTTGCTTTTGAGCTTGAAGAATTTGGATCTTCTGGAGCTGTAAAGTCTGAACCTTCTTTTCATGGATCATCATCATCATCTACCAGCAAAAGTGATTGGAAAGTTTTATATGCAAAATAATTGGAAGACATGAGGAAAGAAGATGAAGAATTTGAGCAACTTGAAGCCTTATTTGCTAGAAGAGTACCTAAAGGTCCGACAAGAAGTAAGTATGAAGGAAAAGCACCTTTTAAATGTTTTTCATGTAATAAGATTGGTCATTTTGCATCTAGATGTCTTGAAAGGAATGCATGGTTTGAGGAAAGAGTTAAGAAATCATTTAAGCCTAACTAGAATAGATATAGATTCAAGAAAAGTAAACAATGCTACATAGCGGATGAGGAAGGAGTAACTGATGACTCTGGAGATGAACCAGTAGAAGACCCTGCTAGTGGATCCAATAATGGAAAGGAATGGGTGTCCTATGCTTTAAAGGAAGATGGACCGAAATCGGCTATCAAAAATGAAGAAAAGGCCCTGGCAGTAAAATTTGAAGATAAGGATGAATGGGTAATTGATAGTGGATGCTCACATCATATGATTGGAGATAAAGGGAAATTTTTGTCCCTGCAAGAATAGAATGGTGGTCAAGTTAGATTTGGAGATGACAAAGCATGTATGATCAAAGGTAGAGGTATTATTTCTCTTGATGGTAAGCATAACACTGATAATGTCTATTATGTAAAAGGTTTAAAGCATAATCTTTTGATTGTTGGTAAATTGGTGGACAAGGGTTTCCAACTTCATTTTAAAGAGAAAATGCAAAATCATTAACAAGATTGGTTTGGAGATTGCAACCGGTATTCAGACTGGAGGTAATATCTTTCACTTGAACACTAGTAATAAGACATGTTTGATTGCTCATATTGATGAGAGTTGGTTATGGCATAAGAGATTGTGTCATGTTAATTTTGATTGTATTGTTAAGATCAGTTCAACTAAGGCAGTTAGAGATATACCTAAGATTATGAAGCCTCATAATCCGACATGTAAGGAATGTCAATTGGGAAAGCAAGTTAAAAGTTCTTTTAAGAGCATACATGATAAATCTAATGATGTACTTGATTTGATTCATATTGACTTATGTGGTCCAACTAGGACTAGAAGCTTTCAAGGTGATAGGTATTTCATGTTGATTATTGATGACTACTCTAGGATGATGTGGGTGACTTTTCTTAAGGAGAATTCTGAAGCCTTTGATAAATTCAAGATCTTTAGAGAAAATGTTGAAACAAAAATTGGATAGAAAATCAAATGTCTAAGATCAGATCATGGTGGTGAGTTCACTTCTCATGAATTTAACATTTATTGTGAGACAAATGGAATCAGGAGACAATTATCTATGTTTATGGTAAACATGGAAACAACAATATTGAAAGACTAAATGAATTCAACCACAAAACCCTAGCCTAACAACAATAAAGATCCACCATAACATATGAAGATTACCTAAGACAATGCAAATCAATGAAATTGCAAAGATTATACCATCACATGTCCAATAGGGTTTGGATCTCCATTATTCCTATTTCCAGTGATCTTGCTTGATATATTTGCTCTCAGATTTTATGTGTGCACAAGAGCTCAACAAATAACGAAAATATGGTTGATAGCTTGATCGCATATGAAAGTTCGAATGCTAGTTGATGAGTGCTTAGGAGGATTGATAATGAATGAAGTATCTTCTTAAATAGAAGACACTATAAGAAATGGAGGGATAAGATTAAGAGGTGTAAAAGATAAATGGTCAGCTAGGATTAGAGGGTAGGTAGAAGAAATAAGAAAATAATGAGAGGGTAGGTAGTGTAGGAATTAAGAGATGAATGTCATGTGTCATGGATAGAAAAGGCTAATGAATTAATTAAATAAATAAAGATATATTTAATTAATAGAGGAAGTGGGATCAATTAAATAAATAAAATATTTATTTAATTTAGGAAAAAGGATAATTTAAATAAATAAATGTATTTATTTAAATGAGAAAAGGCTTAGAAGAGGATAAATGAATTAAATAAATAAATAAATATTTATTTAATTAATAGAAGAATTAGGCTGAAATAATTAAATAAATAGATATATTTATTTAATTAGACAAGACAATTTTAGGTGTCTACATTTTGCCCCTCTTTGAGACAATGCAGCTTGTCGCGTTGTTTCAAAGAAGATAAGATGAACTGATACAAAGTTGCCCCAAGATGGGAATGATATGCCCCCTCGAGAGATTGGATGAAAATGTCTGAAAAGATCACAGATAATCTCTCGATAAGAAAGAAAGGCTAGAAAGGACTGACAAGATAGGATAGAGTGATAGAGTCATGGGATAAAGAAGACTGACACAGGAGACTAGGGATAGGGTAGTCTATAAGATAGACTACGAGGGAAAACATCCTCATTGTCATCCACACATCTTAAGAGATCAAAGTGCAAAGAGAATAGAGAGAAGTAAACAGTTAGTAGCGATGGCATTGGTGCATAGATTCGATCGCGTTTGCCGATATCAGAGGCCAACAAAGTACCGCAAAACCTCCTTGTACCTTGGTGCATTAATTGTTGTCATAAATGCATGTTAGGTAGGGTAATAAATGCACATTAGGTAGGTTACAAATAATGTCAAGCAGGTTAAAAGATGGGAAGGCATGTTTGCGTTAGTGCCAAGTGCGTCTGGGTAGGTTAGGCGCGTTTGTGCAGGGTCTAAGCACGTTTATGATTTCAAAAGCGTCTATGTCAAATGCGAGCATGTCTATGAAATGTAGGCGCATTTGTGTAGAACAGAGGCACGTCTGTGTGTTTCAGGCATGTCTGTGCAGGGTAGGTGAATTTGTGAAGTATGCAAGCGCGTTTGTGTCATAAATGCGTGTTTATGTCTTCAAGGTCAAATTGACAATTTTGTGATAAACATATGTTGTCGATTGGATAAGCTGCTGAGAGGATACACTCAAGCAGGTCCTCTAGGGAAGACTAGGATAGCAGATAGGGCTAGGATTGATAATTCTATGATAGAACATATGTTACCAATCAAGTAACTACTCAAGAGGATACACTCAAGAAGAGACCCTAGGATAGGATATAGCGAGGCACTTTGTGATGAATAGGGAGTACCAAAGAAATTGACAATTTTGTGATAGAACATACGTTGTCAATTGGATAGGCTACTCAAGAGGATACACTCAAGCAGGTGCCCTAAAAGATAAGATAAAAGAAACACTTTGTGTGAACAAGAAATACTACTAGGATAGAGTGCCATATGATAGATATAAGCACTAGGATAAAAAGAAGCACTTTGTGATGAATAGGGAGTACCACTTGGATTGAGTGCCATATGATAGATATAAGAACTTCGGATAAAAAGAAACACTTTATGATGAACAAGGAGTACCACTAGAATTGACATAGTTGATTGGCTTGACTGCAGGAGGACCTACCTATGCTGGAGTCACCGGAGAGATTCCCTTCAACTCAGAGTTTACAACCAGAGCTGACATTCGAGGATAGAGTAGCAATGGAGGCTATGGGCTTGCGATACATTATGTATGTGCCTGAGTTTTGGACAAACATGGGGTTGTTGACCGCATTAGCTGAGAGATGGTATTTAGAGACATGCACTTTTCATTTGCCGATGGGTGAGATGACAGTCACCTTGGAGGATGTTTATAGGATACTGAGGATACCTATCGTTGAAGAGTTAGTTCCTTATGGTCAAGAGGGAGACAAGGATGCACTGAGATGAGTGCTTCAAGATCTAGGACTGGAGATGAGCGCAGGACATGTGGCTTCAGACATCATGACAGTGATAGGATTGGTGCTACCGGCGGTGTTGGTAGGAGTTATCAGTGGGTTCCTATCTCCAGACAGGGAGACACAAGGGTTGGTTATGGGGTGGGGGAGGACACTGGAGATATTGGTGACTGAGCACACCAGGTTTACAGGGGGACCGTATCTGTTGGAACACTTGTATTATGAGCTACATCAGTTTGTATATCATGGATCAATAGGATTAGGATGTAGAGTGACATTATTATAGGTATGGGCATATGAGCATCTACCGATTACATGTTTGATACACTTTAGAGGTAAGGGACATGGGTGCAAAAATGTACACCTGTATGATATGATTACTTCTTAGCCACAAATTGGGAGGCTAGAGTATTGGCACAGGGTGATTGATGAGATAGACAATGTGGTATGGAGGCCTTACCGAGACTGTGAGGAGTGGGAGGATGACGCAGTGGAGTTGCCGTATGTATTCCAGAGTAGGTATCTGATAGGGAGTACACCATATATTATTGAGAAGCACTTGATTGAAAGGGTATGCAACCAATTTGAGAGGATACATCGAATTCCATGGGGGTCAGGGATGTATGCACAAACAGTGAGGGATCAGGTGCATTTAAGGCCATTATTGTCGTATGATCAGGCTATGACACAAATGCTAGAGATGGTTCCCATGCCTTGGGACATATGGGTAGATGTGGAGGATGCAGGGATGGATGCAAGGTACACTGCATATTGGGTAGAGCATCTGTTTCCACGACTGACAGATCCAGGAGAGCCGATAGAGGAAGATGGTGGAGGCAGAGGGCGACGACGGAGGTGGGGCGTAGTAGCAGAGAGGAGGGTAGCTCAGAGGAGAGATGGAGGAGAGGAGAGATAGGTGCATGTAGTGAGGGGTAGAGGTGGATTGCCTTTATAGGTGCTAGTAGCATAGGTTCCCAGACAGGTACAGGGACAGGAGCAACCACAGTAGTAACCACAGGGATAGGGTAAGGGGAGAGAGGAGGAGGAGGAGGATGAGATACTATCCTTGAGAGAGATCTACCAGGGGCAAGTAGATGAGATCTAGGATCTGGAGAGGGATGGGGATAGGGATGGGGATAGGCTCAGGAGACAGCTAAGGGACACTGAGCAGGAGAGGGATTAGGCTATTCAATGCTATACAGAGGCTGAGACCACACTGAAGGCAGGGAGGCAGGCAACAGAGGACACAGGGGACTGATACACCTATGTTCTATGGATAGGGGAGGAGATAGCCTACTGGAGAGACCTTTACTATGGAGTGGTGCCACCAGATCAGTGGGCTAGGAGCTTTCAGAGACCATCATGGACCATGACGGCCTCTGGAGGGAGAGACATGAGACAGGCATCTAGCGGTGGGGTCATGGGTCCTCCACCACTACCAGATAGAGGGGGTAGGAGAGATGATCTTGGGGTGGGTCCTTCTAGGGCTCAGCCTCTATTGAGGCCGGCTGGCTCTGAGTTGAGGGAGTTCATCAAAGCCTTAGAGGGCTCCCTATGTATCAATTTTGTACCATTTTTGTATGATGATGTAGACACCTTCAGGTGATTGTGTAGCCATATGTATTTTGACATCATTGTATCATGACACTTATGACTTTTGAGATATATATATGAGATGATTCATCCTTGCAGAAGCTATATGCATGTGTACCTATGTGATGCTTATGACATGGATGCAAATATGTACATGAAATGCAATATATTTGTTCTTTTATGTTTTTATATGTTATGCATATCTGAATGTGAATGTATGAAATGCAGATGAATATGATAATGCAAATAACTAATTACATGATGAGAATGTAAAATGTGCTAACATGTATTGTGTGTATAATATGATGTAATTCTGATATCTATATGTATGTATGAAATGCTAAAATGTGGTAATGTGGGTGCAAACTACATGAAATGCATATATTTTTGGCATGTCATTATACTCAGTCATGTGATAATGGGCTACACAGACTCAAGGACGACCAAGGTCAATCAAGAAAGGGGGATGATAGATAGAAGATATGGAAGTGAAAGAGCTTCTTGTGCTATTATCATCATTAAGATTTATTATGGCAAATAGGTTATGACAATCTAGGTAATATCCAGTCCTAATGAGTTTCTTGGCTAAGGTAGGACCACTAGAATGTGGACCACATATACCTTCATGAACTTCACGTAACACAATCTGAACTTTTTCCCTTTCTAAACATCTAAGAAGAGTATTATCTAGACCTCGACGGTATAAGATATCAGCTAAAATGATGTATCAGGAAGATTGGCGAATGAAAGTGCGGCATTGGTTGTTGGATAAGTTAGGAGGAAGGGTGTTGTTACGAAGGTATGTGAAAATGGAACCGTATAACTGGGAATTGGGACCAACGACACATATCATCTCAGTAGGAGTGATCTCATATGAGGAAACCAAAAGGTTATCCACCAAGAACTCATAGCAGGTTTCATTATGTGGTAGATCAATCAGTGAGGCAATAGTAGCCATGGCATCTGCGACTCGATTCTTCTCTCTTGGTATCTTATCAAAGGTTATCTTTATAAAATATTGCTTGAAGTCATCTACCATTTTCTTGTAAGGCATTAATTTTTCATCCTTTGTTTGGTAGTCATTGGTTGCTTGATGAGTTACATGTTGAGAGTCCCCAAAAACATGAAGTTCCGGGATCTTCCACTGAACTGCAATTCGTAATCCAGTTGTTAATGCCTCATATTCTACTATGTTATTAGTGCAAGGAAATGACAATTGGTATGATTTGGGAATGGAATCCCCTTGAGGTATGATAAAGAGGATGCCAGCTCTTGTACCATGTTGCGTGTATGAGCCGTCAAAGTATAATTGACAAGGCTTTGTGTGTGATACCACTAGGATGGATTCATCTAGAAATTCTGAAATTAGAGGAGCACCATCTATCATGGGTGCATCTGCTAACCGATCTGTGATAGCTTATCCCTTTATTTCTTTTCTGTCCACATATTCAATGTTGAATTCACTCAAGAGCATCACCCATTTGGGTAGTCTACCAGTAAGCGTAGCCTTATTGAGAAGATATTTCAATGGATTGATCCTTGCGACCAGCTTAGTTTTGTGAGTTAGCATGTAATGTCATAATTTTTGTGAAGAAAAAACCACAGTGAGACACACATGCTCAATTGCTGTGTATTTTAGCTCATAACTGATGAAAGTATGACTAATCTAATATACTACCTTTTCTTTTCCTTCAACACCTTGTTACGCCAATAGTGACCCCAGTGCTATTGGTGTAGCTGATATGTAGAGTAACATGGGTTGTTTTGGGACCGGTGGCATCAATACTGGTGGATTCAAAAGATAATCTTTGAGTATCTGAAAAGTCTGTTGACAGTTATCATCCCATTTGAATTTGATGTTTTTGTGTAGGAAGTGCTGAAAAGGATGACATTTATCCTCAAGTTGTGCTATGAATCTTTGTATGGATTGGAGTCTTCCTTGTAAAGATTGAAGTTGAATGATATTTCTTGGTGGTGGCATTTTTAAGATCACTTTGACTTTTGCTAGATCGGCTTCAATTCCTCTTTTTGAAACAATGTATCCAAAGAGCTTCCCAGAGGTTGCTCCAAAGACACATTTCTTGGGATTTAGTCTCACCTTGTATTTTTCCAACTGATCAAAAATGACTGAAAGGATGTCCAGATGTGTGTCTCTGTCTAATGATTTTCCCAAGAGGTCATCAACATGATCTTCTATGGTTACTTGCATAAGATCAAGAAAGATAGTAGTCACAACTCGTTGGTATGTAGCGTCTGCATTCTTTAGCCTGAAGGGCATGACATTCTAGTAGAAAGTTACCCAGAGACAAGTAAATGTTGTTTTGTGCTAGTCCTCGGATGCGATTTTTATTTGATTGTAGCCAGAGAATCTATCCATCAAAGATAACATCGCATGACCTGCTATGAGATCTATGATCAGGTCGATATTTGGCAATGGAAAGTCATCCTTAGGACAAGCTTTGTTGATGTCTCTGAAATCTGTACATATTCTGATGCTGCGATCTAGCTTACTGACTGGTACTAAGTTGGAGATCCATTCAAGATAATCAATTGGTCGTATGAATCCGACATCCAACAATTTTTCAAGCTCTTCCTTTACTAATAATTTCACTTGTGGATGTATCTTTCTTAATTTTTGTTTCACTGGCTTTGCTCCTGGTTTAACTATCAAATGATGCATTACCAAGTTTGGATCCAGTCCAGGCATATTGGCATATGACCATGCAAAATTGATTTGTTTCTATGTGAAGAAATTTATGAACTTTGGTCTTTCTCTCTCTGTTAGAGATTGTGCCAGGAATATGTTATGTGGAATCTCTTCTGTACCGATGTTTGTTTTGATGGTCTCCTCTACTAACATGGATTATTTTTCTTCATATGATGGCAGGAGAATGTCGAGCCTTCCATATTTGGGCACCTCAGAGAGGTTTTCACCCTCAAATAGGTCCTTTCTTTTTACTTTTTTGGGGTCAGACGGTGCCACAATGTGGTTTTCACCATAAAACCCATGATTTGTTTTTATTTTTACTTTTTTGCGACTGGAAGGCCCAACACCCTCACCAAAATATGCCACGTTGTTGAGTTCTATAGTGTATCCCACCTTATGGTCCCCAAGTGGAAGATCATCTCGTATGCCTAAATAGTCTATGAAGGCCTCATCATTTTAGAATGTGTCAAATTGTACAGGTCCTTTGTAGTCCTAGTCAATAAGTTGGTGGTGAACAAGGGGAAGGCCTTCAATGTTTTCAAAGTTAGCGAGTATTAGGGTGCATATACAGTTATATTCAGGTATGTCAAGGTAATTGCCAAGGTCATCACTGCCACTCTCCTCATCTGTCTCGATTATGAATGAGTCCAAATTGTCATCACTAAAAGCGCATTCCAAAATGGGTGTCCTCATCCATTGTGATTTCGACCTAGAACCTAAAGACAAAGACTGTGTGGGATCCTCAGGGGTTGTTTCTTTGACCAACTTTGAATGTTCTATGAAATTCCTCTTCTTCTGTGGGTTCACCTGGTTCTCTGAATGTCTCAGTGAGTTCATAATCACTAGAGGATTTGTTTGAACCCCATTGCCACCCATTAGAGTCAATGGAATAACAACTCTCTTGTTGATAATTGGAAATCATGATTTGCAATGCTTCTTCTGATTTTCAAGTATTTACCCTGGAAGATATGAAACCAAGCGCTTTTGAGTGCTGATTTTTTAATGTGAATTCTGGTTGCAAAGGTTGAGTGATACCTTCTTTTCTTAAGCCCAGAGAACTTTTACCATCGTACCCAAACTTTTGTAGGATCTTGAATCCTTTGCCATATTTTTCACATGGTATCTTGATGGTATCTTGTGTATCATCTTTAGGGTCTTTGTAAAGCATTTTGTATAAGTCTTCTTCTTCTTCCATTTCACCCCACTTTTGGAATATAGTAGGATCCCATTTTAGTGTAATGATAGATACTCGTTTAGAAGGATTTGGTTGTCCATATTCTTTTGGTGAACTCATAACTTTTCATAAGTACATGGTTTGATTTAGAGTGTATTCACCCATGCCTTTGTCTTGATATTTCCCTTTAAGCTCACCTTGCTTTGATGTTGAAGGTTTTAATGATTCAGGGTCAATATATGTAGAATATGGGATAGCCTCTCTATTAATTGGAATGATTGTCTCGGCTTTTAGCCTCAAATTATTGCAGTATATAAATGGATTAGGATCACCCTTAAATGTTAATTCAACTCCATTGTGAGGAAACTTAATGCATTGATATTATGTAGATGGGACTGCTCTCATCTCTTGAATCCATGGACGTCCTAGCAATATGTTTGTATGTAAGATTGAAGTCTAGGACTTGACAAACCACATCCTTTGTAACCGGCCCTACTCTAAGAGGTAAAGTGACTGTGCCTTTGGATGAATACTCTTCATCATCATATGCCTTGATGGTAATTTTGTTTGTAGCATTCACAACTTTATTTGAATATCCCAATTGTATTATTGTGTTCAAAGTACATATATTAAGACCAGTTCCTTTATCTATCAGGACTTGTTTTATTTGATGTTTGTGTAGGAAGGATTCAATGTGTAAAGGTGCATTATGTGGTTTGCTTACGAAGGCGTCATCAGCTTCAGTGAATGTAAGATAATTTGGAATGGAAAGGTATCCCACCATGGCTTGAAATTGGTCCACATTCAAATCAGTGGGGATAGAAGTTTCTCTCAAAGTTTTATCAAGGATGGCTTTATGTGCGGGGGATATGCGTAAAATCTCAAGGATGGAGATAAGGGTGGGCATCCTCCCTAACTACTCTACCGGATCGTACTTAGGTTTGGTTGCTGAGGAAGTGGTGGTTTTAGTTGGAGCACCTTGTAGGGTGACTTTACCTTGACAAGTTGTGACATTACATTCAGAGGTAGATTCAGAAGAAGGTCCAATGCCTTTTAGGAAAACTTTGGGTCTTTGGGTAGAATTTTTAGGTGTTTTGTCCTTTATGATAATTTTAGAGACATAATTGTCCATCAAAATGTGATTAACAGTTGAATCATAGTTATAAGATGATTTTGTATAGTTGGCTTGCTCATCTGTGGCTTTGGATTTTCCTTTGTCATGTTTAGGGAATGGTTCCTTAAACATCTCATGTTCTTGATTGGATGGATGCCCTTCGATCTTGATGTCACCTCTATCAATAAGATCTTGTATGATGTTCTTCAAACGATGAAATTTTTCTGTTTTATATCCCTTTCTCTTCTGATATTCATAGTACTAATCGTCATTCCACCAATTTGGTTTGACCTTTGGCTCATATGGAGGATTATCTGGAATTGTTATTATCTTGTTTGCCACTAGCTTCTTGAAATCTGATTTAAGTGGTTCTCCCAATGGGGTGTATTTCCTTCGTGGTTTTGAAGTTGTTTGAGTATTCACTTGGTTGTTTGTAGAACTTGGTCTAGAAAGAATGATTTTGGGTCTCACTGTGTTAGCATTAACAACACCATCATTTACTGTGTTTTTGTTCTTGTTCAGAAAACATGGCTTGTCTTTTCCTTTAAAGTCCTCTTTGTTTTCTTTGAATATCTTAATGACTCCTTGCTCAATTAAGACCTTCTCTATTGCTAAGCCTTTCTCAATGACATCCTTGAAAGTGGACAAACAAGCTTTTCTCAAGTCATAACCAATTTCTCTGTGGACATTCTATGTGAACATTTCTACCATTTGTTTTTGTGGAATTTCACAAGAGCATCTACTGGCTAAATTCCTCCATCTTTGTAAGAATTATGAAAATGACTCCCCATCCTTTTGCTTGGTGTTTCACAAAGTGGCGACTGATATATCTGTCTCTATTTTATATGAGAAATGTTGTATAAAAGCTTCTGCTAGATCACCCCATGACTTAATTCCAGGTGGAAGCTTGGAGAACCATTCCATAGCTTGATCACCTAAGCTTTGTGGGAAAAAACTCATCAAGTATGTTTCTTCTGCTGCTACCTCAATGCAAGCTATGAAAAACTATTTTATATGTGCCTTAGGGTCTCCTTTGCCTCTGTACTTATCAAACTTAGGTGTCATGAAATGTGTAGCAAAAGGAGGCGTTGGAATGCTTTTGTCAAATGTGTTGTAAATAATTATTCATCATTGATATTATTACACCTTACTTAAGTTTACTTAGGATAATGCATTTCATAGTAGTTTGGGTATGGGACAATTGGGTGTTTGTGCCACATTGGGATAGTGTGTGTGTAGGAGAATTTCCACATTTTATGGTGTTGATCTTGTTACTACACTATCATATCTACTTATTGTGGAGTGATAATTCCACCTTCGGTGGGTGATCCACCTCATGTGAAATATTTTATTGTTTATCCTACCTACCACACCTATTTCCTACCTACCCTTATTTATTATTGAGCCACATGTCATGTTTGTGTGCTCACATATCCATATAGCCTTGCCTATATAAGAAAGATCATATTCATTGTAACAACAACTATTAAACAACGATTGATGATCCAATTGATCAATATTTTCGACTTGATAGAATACAGTTTATTCCTATAATCTATTTTGTCTCTCTTCTTTGTGCTTTCCATTGCCTCTAGATCTTGGCAAAATCTCACAACATGGATAGGGACATATGTCTCTCATTGCGTAAGCTAGTTTTGGTGTATTAATGTCATCCGTTTTCTTTTGTAAGTCCTTTATCTATTGTTCCAAATTGTTCTTAGGTTGATACCAACTCCTTAGAGCATATCCCATGCCTGAGCCACCAGGTGGAGGAGGATACTGCATATATGGATGGTATTGATCATAAACATGTTCATATGGAGGAGGTCTATAATGATACTGCATATTGGGACTACTTGGTATAGAGTCATAATGAGGAATGGAATATCTGCTTTTTCCATGCATATCATATTCTATAGGCATGTCATGAGTTTTTTCTTGTGTAGTGCCCCTAAATTTTACACGGCGTTTTCTTGTGTCCAAATTTTGAGCATGCCTCTAGATATCTAATTGTTTTGGAGGTTGGTCCTTAGCATTGGTATGCGACTGAGTGTATTTTTCTGCATAAGATTTCCATAATGGTCTACTTAGATGGAGTTGTTCATGAGATGCTCTTTCATGAGTATCATAAGCTTGACCATGCGTATTTGGGATCTCAGGTCTTTGAAAAAAAGATGATGGTGACTCAAGCACGAAACGTGGTCCTCTAGTACCTCCACTATTAGGTCTCCTTTGATCCATGTTGAGTTGAGTTTTTTGTATAGGTCGATTTTCCACTATTTGAGACATGTCAAAATCATGAGGTATCTTAGTTCCACTTTGTGCCATCACTTGTAAAAAATATTGTCTATCTCTTCTCATGATTTCCTCAACCAATCTATAAAAATGGGGATCCATAATAGAGTCTTCCACTTCTGCTGAATGTACTGAAATGTTGTCCATATTGTCATTGTGCATATCATTATTGTTTGTATTATCCATGTTCTCAACATTCTGAATGTTTCTATAGATGTCCATGTCAGGTAATGTGGTATGATAATAATTGAAAAAGATATCATAATAATATTCATAGCCACTCATATTTGCAGACTCTTGAGTCTCTTTAGCTTCTCTCCTAGATTTTTGGGAATAGGTTTCAACCATGAACTAGGTCTTGACCAAGATGTGTGAGTCTAGATAAAAATGGAAAGAGTATGGAAGACCAAGAGTTGGATGGAATGTAAATGAATCTGAGGTATAGTTTCAATGTCCAAAGTGTAAGACCAAGTATGTATGTAGTAGAGTAGGCGTGGCTTCCAAAGAGATGATAGTTTCTCTTGATGAAGTAAGTTGACCTTGACTCTAAGTAAGACCAAATGAGACCCAAAGGTGATAGACCTTGATGAGGGACCACTTAGCAAAATGTTGTTGTATGTAGTGTGTTGACAAAGCAAGATGATGACAAGTAAGTGACCTTTTGACTCAAGTTTAGATAAATGTAAAGAAAGATGTAAAGCAATGATGGACTTTGTGAGACCCATAAATAGGCTGAATGCTAGATGAAAACCCGAAGAAATAACCTAGGAAGCTCAATAAGTCTAAAACTGACTGCTCTTGTTTGTTGGACTGTAAGTGTTTTTCAATACTGAACATAGACATGCCTGCATACTTCACAGATGCAGTTTACCAACACAAATGTGATTGAACACTGCATAGACACGTTTCTGAGATTTTGTGAATGCACTTTTTCTTATGATAACACAGACACATTTCTGTCCTACACAGACATGGTTAAATGACACATACATGTTTCTGTCAGACACAGATGCATTTCCAGAATCTGAGTGCAATTTGTCCAATTTGTAAAACTGTTTGTTGTGACCAAATCTGAAGTTTTGACCCTTTTCTGTGACAAGCGGACACAATGCTGATGAGGAATCAATGTTTGCAAGTATTTAGACTTAAAATGACTCAAAGAAAAGTGCGTTGTTTGATGTAAAAATGTTTTGCATATACTTGAAGACACAAAAGACACAATGTTTTGATGTTTGATCTTGAATGTTTAAAGGAAGACAAACACAATTCCTATGGTTGGCTAGGACAATAGTTGTTGATCCCACATGGGGTTTCCCCCAAGGCTATGCTTTTCAAAGCAGATACTTAGATTCTTGAACCCACTGGCTCCATCCTTGACACTCACTTATTTGGGGCAGCCAAGCACTAGTCCCCATGAAAACTCCTCATGGCAAACTTTGTATCTCTACTAAGAACTGTATGTGTGTGGGCTGCTCCAGAGGTCCAACCTCTTGCCCCAACAACTAGAAGGATTTTGGCTTTCTAAAACAAAAAGGTGCTAGTAAGGGCATCCACTCGTATGGCCATACATGCGACACTTTCAGCTCTATAAATATAGAAGGCTCCCAATTGGTAGGGGTTACGCCCTACTACTAATCAAATAAATTTGATCAAACGGGTTTATGGGGAGACATAGTGTCGGTATGAACTAATCAACACACGTTACCCATGGATTTCACCATGGATACAATTATTTATAGTGGTTCGGAAGAGGTGGGTTTTCCTTGCTACCACTTGGGTCGTTCCCTCCTCACTAGTAGTCCTAGTGACCTCACGAGGAGGCAGACCCTCTAAAGATTAAACAAAAAGAGCCTATTACTCAAGACACAAAAGACACTGGTTCAATTTTAGTGCACCAATTGAAGTTAGGTAAGTTTTAGATCCAAAAGACTTTGTGAAAAAGGGGCCTTATACAAGACGTGTTGCTTCAAGGACAAGCTGCACCAATTAGTTATCTACATCATAAGATGTTAGCCCAAATAAACCAGATCTAAAATCAAAATGACAAAATAAAGCCCTAAAAATTGGAACAAAAACCAAAATAAAAAATAAAAAACATAGATGTGATTAAATCTCACGCAGGCGCGGTTACAGGACACAGACGCACCTTCAACCCTCACAGACGCGTTTCAACAACACAGACACGAATCTACAACACAGATACAGTTAAAAGGCTCACAAACGCGATTCAAAAACACAGACGCGACTCTGCAATCTAAAAACTCTAAAATGATGTCGAGGATGCAGACATGATTCTAGGGGTCACAAACGCGGCAGAAGAGCAAAAACACGGTTCCAAAATGCGTAGATGCGAATATGTCAAAATGTTGTTGGAAATGTCAGATATGGAACTTCAAAAAGGATAAAAAATCTACAACCAAGATGTTAAGTGCAAAAGGACAAGAGTCCCACCGCACGTGCCAAAATGTTTATGGTAAAAATGAAAACAACACTATTGAAAGACTAAATGAATTCAACCACAAAACCCTAGCTTGACAACAACAAAGATCCACCATAGCACATGAAGATTACCTAAGATAATGTAAATCAATGAAATCACAAAGATTATACCATCACATGTCCAATAGGGTTTGGATCTCCATTCTTCCTATCTCCATTGATCTTGCTTGATATATTTGCTCTTAGATTTTATGTGTGCACAAGAACTCAATAAAGAACGGAAATGTGGTTGATAGCTTGATTGCATAAGAAAGTTCGAATGCTAGTCGAGGAGTGCTTAGGAGGATTGATAATGAAGGAAGTATCTTCTTATATAGAAGACATTGTAAGAAATGGAGGGATAAGATTAAGAGGTGTAAAAGATAAATGGTCGGCTAGGATTAGAGGGTAGGTAGTGTAGGAATTAAGAGATGAATGGCATGTGTCATGGGTAGAAAAGGCTAATGAATTAATTAAATAAATAAAGATTTATTTAATTAATAGAGGAAGTACGGTCAATTAAATAAATAAAATATTTATTTAATTTAGGAAAAAAGATAATTTAAATAAGTAAATGTATTTATTTAAATGAGAAAAGACTTAGAAGAAGATAAATGAATTAATTAAATAAATAAAAATTTATTTAATTAATAGAAGAATTAGGCAAAAATAATTAAATAAATAAAAATATTTATTTAATTAGACAAGACAATTTTAGGTGTCTACAATCTGCACCTCGGACTCCTCGGTAGAATGGAGTAGTGGAAAGAAAGAACATAACCATTTTGGATGCAACAAGATCTATGATGATGGAAGCCAAATTGCCTCATATCTAATGGAGAGAAGAAGTGAGTACAACAGTCTACACATTCAACAGAGTTCACATCAAAGGTGAAATCGGTAAGATGCCTTATGAATTATGCTTTGGACATACACCTACTGTTAACTATTTGAGATTTTTTGGAAGTAAATGCTATATCAAAAGAGATGATTCAATTGGAAAGTTTGATCCTAGATGTGATGAAGGGATATTTCTTGGTTATTCAATTCAAAGGAAAGCATATAGATATTATAACAAAAGATTGCAGAGAATTGTGGAGAGTGTTAATGTGAAAGTGGATGAGCTGTACATAAATCATTCTATATCATATGATAAGGAACTGGCAGTGGAAATGATCATAGCTGAACCGACAATGCCTCAATCGGTACATGAAACTGAGAGAGTTACACTGGCACAAGCAAAAAATTCAACTGTGACTGATGATCAGAGCAGTGAACTTGAAGTTCAGAAGACACCAAGGTATGTAAGATTAAATCATTCTGAAGATCAAATCATTGGAGATAGGAACAAGGGAGTTATGACAAGAAGAAGACTGACAAATGAAGAGGTATGTCTTATCTCTCAAATTGAACCGGCAATTGTTATTGAAGCTTGTAAGGATAAACATTGGTTAAAGGCTATGGAAGATGAATTAGATCAAATAGAGAAAAATGAGACTTGGTCTTTAGTTCCCCGACCTAAAAATAAGAATGTTATTGGAACTAAATGGGTTTTTAGGAATAAATTAAATGAGGATGGTCAAGTTGTAAATAACAAGGCTAGATTGGTTTGTAAAGGATATTCTCAAATGGAAGGAATTGATTATGGTGAGACATTTGCACCTGTAGCTAGAATTGAAGATGTTAGACTATTTCTTGCCTATGCAGCTTATAAGAACTATAAGGTTGATCAAATGGATGTTAAATGTGCATTTTTGAATGATGAACTTGAGGAAGAAGTTTATATTGAGAATCTTGATGGATTTTCACTGACAGATGATAAAGATATGGTTTGCAGATTGAAGAAAGCCTTATATGAATTGAAATAGGCTCCGAGATCTTGGTATGCAAGGTTGGATAAATATCTTTTGAAGCTTGGTTTTCCTAAAGACAGTGTTGATAGTAATTTATATTATAAGATCACTTATAATGATATTTTGATTATTGAAGTATTTGTTGATGATATCATTTTTGGAGGAGAAGATAAATTGTGCATGGAATTTGCTAACAATATGAAGAATGAATTTGAAATATCCATGATTGGTGAGATGAGATTTTTCTTAGGTTTGGAGATTACTCAAACTGACAAAGGCATTTTTATTTGTCAAACTAAGTATCTGAGGGAATTATTGAAAATTTTTGGTTCGTATAATTCCAAACCAGTAAGTACTCCTATGGTGAGAAGTGAGAAATTATCTATCAAGGATACTTCTACACTTGTAAATTTGACAAGGTATAAGTCTATGATTGGTGGTTTGTTATATCTAACTCAGACTAGACCGGATATTATGAATGCAGTAAGTATTGTTTCAAGATATCAAAGTAATCCTACAGAAAATCATGAATGTGCAGTAAAGAGGATATTCCGGTATTTGCAAGGAACAACAGAATATGGTCTATGGTATTCTAAAAATGATGATTTCACTTTATGTGCATATACTGACTCAGATTGGGCAGGAGATACTGATGATGGGAAGAGCACTTCTGGTGGAGCTTTCTTTCTTGGAAAGAAACTGGTTTCATGGATCAACAAAAAATAGTCATGCATTTCTTTATCTACTGCAGAAGCTAAGTATGTTGCAACAACAACTAATTGCACTCAAGTCTTGTGGATGAAGCAAATGTTGAAGGATATAAGTGTAAATTATAGTGAACCGGTAGTTATCTATTGTGATAACTCTGCAACTATTGACATGTCTAAGAATCTGGTATGTCACTCTAAGACTAAGCATATATCAATAAAGTATAACTTTTTGAAGGACAAGGTAGAAGCAAAGGAAGTCAAATTGGTTTATGTGAACACTATAGAACAGATTGTAGATATATTCACTAAACCATTGTTTAAGGAATCATTTGAGTATTTGAGAGATAGGTTAGGGGTTTCTGCCCCTCCGACAGAGACTTGATTGATGTAGTTTGTCATCAGTCCGACATGCATTATCAGAGATATTATTTATTCCAACACCGATGAGTGGTGCTACTACTCAAAGGGAGTAGTTAGCTTTGAGATACAAAGATTTTCTTGCTTTGATATTTTTGTCAGATTTCAGGCATTGATGTCAAAGGGGGAGAGATAGTGATGTGAAAAATAAATTCAGAAGAACTTTACAGAGATATCATTCACATGGGGAGAGTTATTGATATTCAGGAGATTATTGGTTGTCTTCCATAGGTGGAGACTTGTTTGGGATTTCTTGGTACTTAGATGTTTTTTCACATCTAGTGTTGCCATCAATGCCAAAGGGGGAGATTGTTGGCATTATGGATTAATTGATTATGTGTTGCATTGATGTTTTGTTATTGATGTCAACACTAGCTGTTATGGTTGGTTACCGACAAACAAGTTTTGGTTACCGGTAGAAGATCTAGTGTTACCAAGATGTTTGGATCTATGGAATGTGATTGGTTACATGTGGTACGTGCTTCTGGAGCATGTTTTGCATAGAAGGTATTGACTTGGTAATCAAGTGCTATCATACACTCTGGTAAACCCTTACTGACAGAGCTTTCACCAAGGAATCTTGCCAAGATGCATAATTGGTGTTGGTGCAGCTTCTAGATGGATTTAAGGATGTTGAAGATGTTCTTTGATCGTGCTTCAACTACTTGAAGATATTTATTTGGCGTGGTGGACCCAGAATAGGTCCGATACCTATCTAAGTTATGGACCGGTATCATGTTAACGTGTACTGTACATGTTACCGAGATGTTTTATGGATTTATTATTGTTGTTTTTGTCTTAAGACGACATGGCATATCAGTGTAATATAGATCTATGTAATGATCTTATTGTAATATCTTTTAGGTGGTCGGCCTAATTGGTTTAGGCCTTAGGGTTTGTATAAAATGATGTAGGATCTCACTGTAGATTGTGCCATGTGTTGTATGGGAATTGAATAAGTGTTCGTGGTCTTGGAATGCAATATCATATGCGAAGGAGACTTGATCGATCATAGGTGATCGAATTGGGATTAAGGAAGAGGTCAAAGGCCTCCGGTATTGAGCTTAACTGCAACTGTAATTAGGCATGGTAGATGATATTTCTGGTAGTTCACTCTATTAGATTGTTGTCCATTTATCTTGAGATGGTTGTAGCCTCCCTATAGTCAGTGAGACTCTTTTGTAATGAGCAGTACGCTCTAGGCAGTGTGCCTTCCTACATGTGCAGGCCCCTCATTGTATCACATACTTTCTGCAGAAGCATCATCTCACTGTGGGTAGGCTTGCCACCGTGGTTTTTCCCTTTCCGGGTTTTCCATGTACAAATCATGGTGTTATGTGGTATGGTTGATTTGCATTGATTATTTGTTTAATTGTTAAGTTGTATTGTTTACCGGTATCTGTTTCTGCTTTACCGGTACTTAATCAGGTTAAAGGTTATTAAGTGGATTAAATGCTATAATCTGTTAATAACTGATTCACCGCCCCTCTCAATTGTTCACTGGTTATCCTAACAATTTAGGATTTTTTAAGGACATTTTATGATTTTTTCAAGACATTTTTCAATTTTTGTGATTTTTTTTCAGGACATTTTATGATTTTTAAGATTTTTTCAGGACATTTAACTATTTTTATGATTTTTTCAAGATATTTTTTTATTTTTATGATTTTTTCAGGACATTTTATGATTTTTATGATTATTTTACGATATTTTTTGATTTTTTATGATTTTTTAGGACATTTTATTTTATTTTATGATTTTTTCAGAATATTTTATGATTTTAAAGATTTTTTCAACACTTTTTATGATTTTTAAGATTTTTTCAAGACTTTTTAGAAAATTGTTCCTTCGACGGTGAGATGCCAAATATCCCAACCCACTGCTAAAGTTAAGGAGATGCCCTGGTGAGATAAGGCTAGCTTAGCATGCAAGAGCAGCGTCTGCACAAGTTATGCAAAACAATCCACAAGCTATGATGGGGGTGGGAAGGCTATTATGTAATGGGAGAGAAAATACAAATAAGGCATGATCAAGTAGAGTACTGAAGGAAAGGGTATCCAAATCTCTACACATGGCGCCGATTGCCTGGTTTTCACCATGGTCCTTGCCCAAGACGTCTATTCGTTTGGTTTTCACCAATGGATGAATTTATTTTTCTTTACTTTTTGGTTTTTTTTGGTTTTTTATTTTTTTTGTGTCACAAGGTGCCTGTGTACCAGGTTTTCACCAATGTGACGATCTTTTTTCAGAATCTTTTTGCCATTTTTTTGTATTTTTTCAAGATATTTAAAAGAATTTTTTTTGAAGTACTCAAGCATAGAATATGCAAAGGTGAATGCTATTGATTGGATCTTCAAGCAATTCACCCTCGGGAGTTGCTAGTTGATATGCTCCTGATCCATACACATTAATGATAATACATAGACCAAGCTAATTAGGTTCAAACTTACCCCTTTTCTCTCTATCTTGCTGGTTCTTTGGATTTTCTCTAAGGACAAGATCACCGACCTCAAATGTGTAAGATCTGACTTTGTAGTTGTAACTTTTGGATATGCGTTGCTGATATGCTCTGAGGTGATCAAAAGCAATTTGTCTTCTTCCAACAATTCTAAGTCATGCAAGCAGGAGACTCTATAGTCTTCATCACTGATCAGGTTGCACAAAGAGACCCATAAACAAGGGAATATGGAGTGGTACCTATGGGAGTGCAGACACTTGTGGGGTAAGCCCACAAGGCGGGGTTCAACTGGATATGCCAATCACGACCAGCTTCATTGACCATCTTTTTGAGGATTCTAAGGATGTTTTTGTTAGAAGCCTTAGCCTGGCCGTTACCTTGAGGATAGTATGGTGTGGAGAAAAGGTGGTGGATATGAAATTTATCACAAAGCTCACAAACATCTTGTTTCTTGAAGGGACGAATGTTATTAGTAATGATGGAAAGGGGGACACCATACCGACATATGATGTAATTCAGAATAAATGTTGCAATTTGTTTTCCAGTGATATGGGTAAGGGGAATGACTTCAATCCATTTCATAAAATACTCGGTAGCAGTGATGATGAATTTTTGTCCATTGGATGAGGGTGGATGGATTTTAGCGACAAGGTCGAGTTCCCACTGACAAAAAAGGTCAAGATGTAATAAGCGGTTGCAATTCCTGTGCTGGTGTTGTATCAAGTCTCCATGTATTTGGCATTTCTTGGATTTCTTAACAAACTAATAAGCGTCCTTCTCCATATTAGGCCAGTAATAACCAGTAGCAAGAATTTCTTAGCTAGGGTAGGACTGCTCAAATGTGCCCCACATATACCTTCGTGCACCTCTTGCAATAAAGTGTTGGCTTCGTCACGCTCAAGACATCTAAGTAAGGTACCATCAAGACCTCGACAATATACATTATCAGCTAAAATGGCATAATGGGAAGCTCAACGAATAAATTTTTTTTGGGCTTTGTTGGATAAATCAGGATGTAAGGTATTATCATGTGAATAGGCATATATATCTCCATAAAACTGGGAATTAGGACCAATGATGAGATATATCATTTCCGATTGTGGTACATTTTAGGCAGGCTCTAAGAGCGGTTCAACCAAGAACTCACAGTATTCGACATTACTTGGCATTATTACAAGGGAGGCGATTGTAGCCATTGCATCAGCTGCTCTATTGTTGTCTTGAGGAATTTGCTCAAATATAATTATGGTAAAGTAAGCCTTGAAATCATCCACCATTCTCTTTTATTTCATAAGCTTTTCATCTTTTGTCTTATAATCATCATTAACCTATCTAATCACTAACTGGGAATCACCAAGAACACACAAATCTAATATTTTCTATTGTACAACCATACAGAGTACAAAAAGTAGCGATTCATATTTTTCAATATTGTTGGTACAAGGAAATTGTATTTTATAAGCCTTCGGTATGCAATTCCCTTGCGGTGTGATGAAGAGAATGCCAATGACAGAGCCACCATGTGTGAAGGAACCATCAAAATATAAAGTCCAGAAGGTTTAAAGATTCCATGTTGAAGATTGACTCATCAGGTAACTTTGTAATAAGTGGATGATCATCTGTGATAGGAGCATCAACGAGTTGATCTGCTATAGCTTGTCCTTTTACTTCTTTTCTTTCTACATACTCAATGTCAGACTCGCTAAGAATCATGACCCATTTAGCTAGTCATCCTATAAGAGTTGCTTTACTCATAAGATATTTAAGTGGATCAATTTTTGCAATGAGCTTTGTTTGGTGTGTGAGCATGTAATGTCACAATTTTTGTGAGGCAAAAACTACAGCAAGATATGCTCTCTCAATAGGACTATAATTAAGCTCATATCCCACTAGGGTACAACTGATGTAATATATTGCATGTTCTATTCCTTCAGAGTCATGTTTATCTAAAAGTACCCCTAGTGCTATGGCAATTATGAATATATATAGTAGTAGAGGCTCGTCATTTGTGGGAGGTACTAACACTGGTGGTGACATTAGATATTCTTTGATTTGTTTAAAATATTTTTCATACTTTTCATCCCATCTAAATGAAACATTTTTATGTAGTAGGTGCTGAAATGGTTGGTAGATTGGAGTTTCCCTTGTAAAGATCTCAACTAACAGATATTCCTTGGTGGTGGCATCTCAAGTATGGATTTTACTTTTTTAGGATCAACTTCAATTCCCTTAGATAATACAATGTATCCAAGGAGTTTCCCGAAGGCTACCCCAAAGACGCATTTCTTTCGATTCAATCGGACTTTATATTTTTCCAGCCTTGTAAAGATTTTATCCATGATTTCTAAATGTCCCTCCCTGGTGTAAGATTTTCCAAGCAACTCATCTTCATAATCTTCCAGATATATATGCATCATGTCATGAAAGATAGTGGTCATTGCACATTGATAAGTATCTTCGACATTCTTCAAACCGAAGGGCATGACATTCCAACAAAAAGTTCCCCAAGGACAAGTGAATGTTGTTTTGATCTGGTCTTCAAGAGCAATTTTGATCTGATTATAGCCTGAGAACCCATCCATGAGGGATAACATCTCGCGTCCTGTTGTGGAATCCACTATCATGTCAATATTTGGAAGTGGGAAGTCATCTTTAGGAAAAGCTTTATTTAAATCTTTGAAATTTGTGCAAACACAAACACTCCCATCAGTTTTTGAAATGGGTACCAAGTTTGAAATCCATTCAGCATAGTCAACAGCTCTTATAAATCCAACATCTAGCAACTTCTGTAATTCTGCTTTTACCAATAGTGCCACGTACGTGAGGGTGCATTTTTCTCAATTTTTGTTTGATAGGTTTTTCCCCTGGTGGTAAAGACAAGTGATGTATAACTAAATAAGGGTCAAGTCCGGGCATGTCTGCATAGGACCATGCAAAATTAACCTCTCTTTCCTTGTAAAATTGGATATGCTCTATTCTCTCTTCAGGGGTCAACGATTCTGCTAGATGTATAATCTTTGGTTTCTCTTCTATGCCCAAGTTTGTTGGTATTGTCTTTCCACTAACATAGATGACTTATCATGGTATAATGCTAGGGGAAGTGTGTCAATCCTTCCATCCTCAGACGTCTCAGATAGGTTTTCACCTTCAAATACATCCTTTAGTTTTACTTTTTTCGAGTCTAATAGCATTGTAGAACGGGTTTCACTAGAAGACCTACTGATATTTTCCATAAATTTGCAACTGAAAGGCTTGGCCCCTTCTCCAAAGTAAGCCGCACTATTGATTTCTATGGTGAATCCAGCCCTATGATCTCCAAGGGGTAAATCACTTCGTCCTCCAAGAAAGTTTATGATTGCCTCATCGTTTTGAAAAACAGCTAACTGGGGTTGTCCCTCATGGTCCCAATCAATAAGTTGCGGGTGAACAAGAGGTAAAGGATCATGATTAGGTTCAAGGTTATGAATAGGCTCAAGGTTAAAAATAGAATCATAGTCATATATATCAATGAAATCGCTAGAGTCATCGATGGTACCTTCCTTGTTAGTTTGTCTTACATTAGAAGACTTCCCTACCTCACTCGAGTTACCCTTAGTACTCAAGGTCTTATCTTTTTGCGTATCATACCCTAGACTAGGAACCTTACATCCACCATCAGGTTTGATTGGTTCAAGTATACCTTGTTTGTGTAAACCAAGAGGACTGTGACCATCATAGCCATATCTTTTCATTATCTTCAATCCCTTTCCATATTGTTCAGTTGGTATTTTGACTTCAGGTTTTGGAATTTGTTCTTTCTCTGTATCTTCATCTTTGTATAACCATCTCAAGAGGTCCTCTTCTTCCATTTCATCATACAAAGCTCCCCATTTTTAAAAAATAGTAGGTTTACAGACTATAGTAGTGGTGTCTGATGTGGTTTCAGTCATTTGTGGTTTTCCATATGTGCGAGGGGACAAATGTAGCTTTCCAATGCAGAGAGCATGACTCATATAATATTCCCCTACTCCATGGTCTTTTACTTTTATTCTAATCTCAGCTTCATTGGATTTGAAAGTGGATGCTTTTAAGGATTTAGGATCAATGTATGCTTGGGAAGGAGGTGCTTCACGGTTACTAGGAATGATGGATTCAGTCTTAGAACTCAAATTGTTGCAATACATAAAAGGGTTTGGATCTCTTGGTATAGTTACTTCGACATCATTTGTGGAAATTTGATACATTGATGGTAGGTAGAAGGTACATCTTGCATTGCATGGATCCCAGGCCTTCCGAAAAGAATTTTATAGGTCAAGGGGAGATCAAGGACTTGGAAATCCACATCCTTCACCATAGGTCCCACTTTAATAGGCAAGGTAACTGATCCCTTAGATGAGCATTCCTCTTCATCATATTTCTTTATTGCAATCTTCTTCTTTGGATCAATTGCATTTTCATTAGACCCAAGCTCTCTAATCAATTTCAGAGTACAAATATTTAGACCTTCTTCTCCTTCTATCAGAACTCGCTTGATCTTATCTCTATGGACAAGGACCTCAATATGTAGGGGTGCATTATGTGGATGTTGCATGGACAAGTCATCATTCTCGATAAAAGTGAGGGTATGAGGGGAGGAGATATGTCCCACCATAGCTTGAAATTGATCTACATGTAGGTCTATAGGCACTGTGGTAGTAGAAAGAGATTTATCAAGGATAGATTTACGTTCAGGGGATAGGCGTAGCAACTCAAGTATGGAAATCTGTGTGGGCATTTTCCCTAAATTCTCTATAAGGTTGTGTTGAGAAGATGGTGTAGCAAGTTTAGAATTAGAGCCCTTAAGAATAAATGTGCCTCTGCGACTGGTAACATTGCGATTAGTTTCTTTTCCCTTTATGATGAAGGTATTCACATGATTATCAACCTCACTGATGTTGTTTATGGTATAATCATATTTAGCATTGGTATAGTTCACGCCATCACCAGATTTAGGGGCCTTCCCTTTATCCTTGTCATGCTTAGGGAGAGGATTTTTTAATATCTCATGATCAGAGTTACTAGAGTGAGTATGTCCATCAACCAAAAGTTTTCCCTCATCGAGAAGGTCTTGTATCACACGTCGTAGTTTATTACATCTGTTAGTCTTATGACCCTAGTGTCTATGGTAGTCGCACAAGTGATCATCATTCCACCATGGGGGTTTAACTTGAGGATTGTATTCCCTTATCTATGACAATGTTATAAGATTGTTTTCAAGGAGTTCTTTCAATGTTGATTCGAGCAGTTGTCCCAATGGTGTAAAATTTCATTTAGGGAAGCTTCTTTGTTTTTCTTTTCCTTTGTTTAAGGATGAAACCTTAAGGTTGTAAACATATGATGATGTTTTAGTATTTTTTGCATCAACAACACCCTCATTAACCATATTCTTGTTTCGATCCCAAAAGGGTGTTTTGTGGTTTGATTTTTTTTTGTGATCTTTATCATCATTTATCTTTATAGTACCATCTTCGATAAGGGTTTGTTCAATTTGACATCCCAAGTCTATTACTTCCTCCAAAGAGTCTAAACACTTATCAAGAATGTCATAAGGTGTTCTTTTTGTTAAATGTCTCCATCTTTGTAGAAACGATACAAAAGTTTCTCCTTGTTTTTGTTTTGTGTTGAAGAGGTCCACCATGGATACCTCATGTTCGCAGTTGTAAGCACAATGTGAAATGAACTTATCAACCAATTCTTGGAAATATTTGATTGTTGGAGGTAATCTGGAGAACCATTCCATGCCACTTCCTCCAAGACTACGAGAAAAGAGTCTCATAAGGTATATTTCATCTACTTTGAATTCTAAGGTAGCGGCGCAAAATTCTCTCAAGTGATCTCTAGGGTCTCCCTTTCCTTTATACTTGTCCAATTTTGGTAGCTCCCAATGACTAGGAAAAGGTGGCATCGAAATGCTCGGATCAAAAGGATAAGGACATATGTCCTCAATGGAAAACTTGTGTGACGATGACTTCTTATTCTTGAGAGTGTCTATTTCTTGGCTCAATGCTCTCAATTCACTCAAAACGGGATCATTGGTAGGCATAGGTTTTGATGTTTTTATAGATCTCTTGTATCTTGGTTGTAAGTAGAAAGGTCGATGATCTTTTATTCTCTCCTCATTGTTTGTCCTTGTAGGTTTAGATTCACTAGCTCTCGGTTTGTCCTTAATTTTGAGCAATGATATGTCAAAATCAGGTGGCAATTTAATTCCCTCATTAGCAAGGGCTTTGAAGTATGCTTGTGGATCATGTTTAACCACCTCTTTAAGGAGTTTAATAAATTTATGGTCGTGAATGCTTCATAAATGGTACATTGAGTTATTTATTCATCGCTTGTTTCACTGGTTGCAACACTAATGTGTTCTTCTTCATCAAAATTAATAAGGTTGTCTCCATCCCGAAATAGATGATTTTGAAACATTTTGATTCTTGAGTTAGGAGACATAAGCGATTGTTTTGATCTTTGACCTAAGGTTTATGGATATGACGATGAATGAGACTCAAGGTATGATGAAAACCCTAATGTGCAAAGGGGGAACTATATGATATGAGTGAGATTTAGGATGCAACTAAGGATCAATGTAAAGATGCAATCTATGTGATATGATTGAGATGGGAATGTGCTAAAAGATTGATGCAAAAATGTGATCTATATGATAGGAAAGTGATGTGCAGCTAAACCTTAAATGGGATATGAGGATGAATGATGTTTGATGCAAGGATAAGGATACTCTTGTTAAGCTCAGGGATCACTGAGAGTGGGGGGGGGGTGAATTAGTGATCTACCAAAAATCAAATCCACAAACTTATTCTTTATCCACTGGTTAGCAATGCATAGAAGAAAAGAAGATAAACATGTAACTCAAATCCACAACACCAAAATTTTTACATGGAAACCCGGAAAGGGAAAAACCATAGTGGGGTTGGAACCCACAATATTCATATACTATGGCCAAGAGTACATAAATATTACACATATGGGGAATGCACTTGCATTCAGGCTCACTGCCTAGAGCTCATTGCTCAATTACAATTACCCGAAAGGATACAACCTTCAGGGAAGTCTCACTGACCTACAATTTGATTACAATGAGAAAATACAATGAAATAAACTCTCAATTAGCATCTAATTATGCAAGAATGAGTTTTGGTTAATCCCTGAAACTCTCATTGTATTTACTCTGCTGAATACTCTATCTCTGTCTCAATCAGCTACCGGATTATCTATCAACCAAATACGTGCATGAAACTATGCTCAATTACACCAAAACTAATCACCACATCTATATCATACAAAAAATCAATCGCCAAATCGATCTTATATATCCGGTCTAAACACAAAAACAATCTCCTTCAAGTTGGCTTCAAGAAGTGTAACATATAGCTCCAAGTCGGCTTCAATCTCGAACAAAACATAGCACCAAACCAAAAGATTATAATCACATTCTTCCTAAGGGTCTTTCCAATCATCGAGATCACAAAAACAATCACCAAAAACACCGCAATCATCAGAAATCATTCCGGATCAAAACATTACTGAAATACCCTGTTTTACCAGTTAACTACCTATCGATTACCTCCATCTTCCGAATAAGATAAATCACAACTACCAGATCAAATATCCAAGAAGATTTGCTATTAATGAAAACCCTAGACAAATATGCAACTACCAGAAGTCGCCTGAAATCATCGGATGAGTGTCAATTGCCAACAATCTCCCCCTTTAGCATTAATGGCAACATGTATGAAAATGGCTATGTGAAACCTGTACACCAGATGAAAGAATAAAAGAATTCTATGAAATAAAAGAATTATGAGGCTCCCCCTTAGATCAACAATCCAAAAATCTTCATTACACCGAACTGTACACTCCATACATACAATCAACCTATACATTTTTCACCTTATCTCTCTCCCTTTGACAGCAATGCCAAAGATGGGGTGTGCATCAAAATTACCTGTACATATATACACACTCATCAGATAATTAAATCTATACATTTTTTAGTATATCTGCATATGCCATCTTAAGAAACCCAAGATATATGTTCCATTCTATTCGCAACTTCTTTAAAATTGAAACAAAACCATTCAAAACATAAGTATGAAATTCTATAGCCGCAATCTCAATAGGAGTCTCGTGAGACATGTTTTGAATGCAATCCATCTTATGATACACTAAGGTGTCCAACCGGGGACCAATTAGGTTTCGGAGTTCACCTGTTCGCCTGATCATCCTCTCCTTCTCCTTCTCAAAATTTCTAATATGCTCGGTGATATTCAAAATTTGTCCTTCAAAACTATTGGTTAAGTTAGATGTAGGATAATAAGCTTGAAAAATATGAGCTAACTGTCCTCTAAAATTATCTATCTGCTTGTCTATCTCAGTAGTAAAATTGGTCAAAATTAGACAAGACATAAATTTTACTGCCTTTTGCTAAGGCCTCATCAATTAGTTTTAACTCCTTATCTAGCTGGGCCTTATCATTACTGATCATTTGCAAAAATGTTTGAACTTTAGCATATTTATATTTCTCCATAGCTTGTCGGGCTGATGCCTTTGTTATAGAATTAAACTGGGTGGATATATGATCAATTAAGTTCTGAAGCTTACCAGATGAACTGGTGTTTGCATCAAGTTGCAGTTCCAGTACCACCTGTTCCAAAACTTTAACTAATTTTTCAATGAGTCTCTTCTCTTCAGATTCTGAATGTGCTAACTTCTGACTGGCTTGTGCTTGAAGAGAAACAACATCTACCCTTCTCTCTACCAGAGACATCTTATTGACAGGTTTATCAAAATTGATATTGAATAGAAGAAAACTCCCTTGGTTTTGAATTTTTGTTGTGTCAATTGCCACAAGGATCAGAGTCTTCATTGCCTTACCAGGTTTCCTTTATCCAGTTCATCCTGTTTCACCTCTTCCTTCTTCTTAGCCTCAACCGGTCTGCATTTGAGTTATTTAGGTGCCTCTTGTGCACCGGTATCACCACTTGGTGCACCATAATCTGCCTCTGCTGATTTATCATTTTCTTTTGCAGGCTCAACCTCAACCAAATCCAAAACTTGTTGCTCCACAACATCTTGAGTATCCTCCTCTTTATTTACATCATTAACCGGAGGATTTTCTGACTGAGTGGCTTCATCTTGTGAGACATTTTCTACAAGTCGGTTCTTAGTAAGAAACTTCTTCCAGATTTCATTGGTTTCTCTACTTATTTCTCCAACTCGGCCAACCATCACACTGTTGACTCATGTGCCTGCTCTTGAATTCCCTTTTATTCGCTAACAAAATTAATCTATCAATTTCCTCTATAGTGATACTGGTGCACTGATTAACCAGTTCACTCTCCTTTATTTCTCTATCCATTTGGCTAGCAGATTTTCTCCTAGCATCAATTAATCTATACAAATATTTGGGAAGATATTTTTTTAATTCAATCAATGCTTTACTAAATACATCCGTGTACAAAATTATCGCTTCCTCAATCTATCTTTGATCCTTATCATCCATATTCGCATAATATACAGAGATGTTCTTCAAATTTCCATTTTTAATAACTTCATCAATCAGCTCTTGAATAGACAAAGGAGGAACAATACGATACTCCATTTTAGAAGTCTTCATCTTACCAGATTCTATAGCCTCATCCAAGTCAAATTTTGTCTTCTTTCCTCTCTTGGGCTTGCTTGCCAGTATAGGATCAAATCTTTCCTTCTTCTCCTTTGGCTCTTTCTTCTCATGACCGGATTGGGATTTCCAGATCACTCTAGCAAATTTTCCTTTCTTCAGTGCCTTGGGAATGTCCTTATCAGATTCAGTCTTAGATTGCACCAGAGAGACTGCTACATATTCTCTTTGAGTTTTCTGCTTCTTCCTTAAAACACCTTTACCCTTAGCAGATGCACTGGAGGGTTCAACTTCAGCAGGAGGTGTCTTCACCAGAGCGGGAGAAGGTCCTGTCACCTTCACCTTAACGGGAGTAGGTGCAATCTTCTCTTTCTTTGCTTTTTTAACTGCATCCCTCACAACCCTAGAAGCTCTGACTTTCTCCTAAGGATGTCCTTCTTCAACAAGAATGTCTTCTACAATCTTTGCAACCTTCCTCTTCTTTGTTGGTTCAGAGAAATTGGAGTGCAACTCCATTAATTTCTCCTTGTAGGTTCCAAACCTTTCCTCCTTGGTGTCTACCAGAGTATTTAACAAGTGTTGTGCATAGGCATCCAAGGTAGCTTCATCGAACTCATTACCCCTAGTCAATATCCATACCATCTGGGGTTGAACTACTTCCATAAGACATTCATCTTTGTTCACCATAAAGCAGATTGTCCCCTCATATTTCTTTCCAATTTCTTTGGGGATTCTCACCCTTTGTTTCATTTTGTCCTGAAAAGTCTTGAAGAAAGCCCACAAAGTAGCATTCTGATTATCCTTGTTGCCAATTCTATCAAGGCCCTTCTTTATCTATTGAGCCATCGATCTGTCAAAAGTCCATTTTACTATGTCAGTTTGGGGGATCTGATTCATGAAATAGAGCACCAAACATATAATCAAATAACCAAATTTAAAGACATCCTTTTCATCCTGTTTAATTTTCTTTAGGTTTATCAACAACTCCTCCAATAGCACACTGCACAGGTCATAATGACCATCTTCTTTGACCATTTTGTAGGTTGCATGGATAGCAGTGCCAGATACAAAATTCATTCCATTAGACTAATACAC
The DNA here is from genome assembly GCF_030272615.1 of Cryptomeria japonica. Classification (NCBI taxonomy): domain Eukaryota; kingdom Viridiplantae; phylum Streptophyta; class Pinopsida; order Cupressales; family Cupressaceae; genus Cryptomeria; species Cryptomeria japonica. Next base: position 654,213,271 of record NC_081411.1, read on the forward strand.
CTTGTAGCCAATCAACACTGAAAAAAATTTAACATCATCCTCTTTTATTGTACTGATTTTCATCGATCGCCTATCAAACTTTGCACCGGTTAGTTTGTTCATGGTAGGGTTTGTTACCTTCCGCAACCCTGGCTTCTCACTAGTTTGGTTTAAGTAGGTTACTGCCCTAATTGCATCAACAATGATCTTGTATGGTTGGTCAAGCCATATGAATTCAATGTGGATCTTTCTTAACTCATACCTTACCCATTCCTTCTCATCGAATATTGGAAAGTTTATAAATTGTTTGAAACCCTTTCTCTACAGCTGCGCAAATTCTAGCTTGGGATTGTCGATCTCATCCATGATGCTCTCAGTATACAAGTCCAAGATGTCCTCAGAGCCAGTTTCCCTGATTTCACAGTGAATATAGGCTCAGACATCATCAACGTGCAATACACCATGCAAAATGAAAGAAAATGCTCCAACTAGGTAGTCTTCCATGGATTTGTAGGGGTGTTTCTTAAATACAGGACGAGTCATGTACTTAACTTCAACTACTAGTGGAGTAGCAATGGAAGATGCAGATGCCATTTCAAATTCTCAGAAAATCAGACTCAAAAAAATACTCTTAGAAAGGTACCTCAACCAACTGACAGATGCCCTAGATCGCTAGTCGGGTCGCTTTTGCTCACTGATCGCCTAGAAAATTTGATCACCTTGATCTTCAAATTGAAAACACTATTCGCAAAGTAAATAATGATTCTCGTATTTGCCTTTTTAACTTTGCAAACTCTAATTTTACTTTGAAATAAATGCACCTCAATTATTCAACTGGATGCCTTGTTTTAGTGTCGGATGTCGAAATTAGCCATCTGAATTCTGGATATCAACTAAATCTCAATTTCTATCATCTGTAATCCATCAACTAAAAATCTCATCAATGGGTACTACAAGATTTGCATTGGTTTGCCTCCCCCTAAGGCCAAACGACCTAGTTACCGAATGAAGATTCTGTACTAGATTCAGGTACAGATCCATTATCTGCCTTAGATTCATCCTTCTTTACCCACATCTTCTTATGCTTATCTCTGATCTCATCTACTTTTGCCTTTTCCTTTTCATCTGATTTGTTCTTGTCAACTGGAGCATTGTTTTTGCTTCTGCAGAATTTTACAATATGATTGGTTTTGTTGCATGCTCGGCAAAAAACATTATTCTTCATAGGTCTGAAGTTCATCTAATTCTATCTTGTCCTGCACTGTTTAGAAATATGTCCAAACATTCCACAAGCATAGCATCTTTTGTTATGAAAGTTATTTATTACTGCTCTACACTTATTTGACTTGTGTAAAAAATTATTGCATATGAAACACTGACCGATAAAGGTAGTTTTGGGAACATTATTCATGTTGTTCATCATATTGTTATTGTTTATCATTCCATTATTCACCTTACTTCTACACTGACTCGCCATATGACAAAAGTTGTTGCAAGTAAAACATCTACCATTGAATTTATAAGCATTAGGTTGTCTTACCGGAGGATTCTTTCTCTTCTTCTGATCAGGTTTAGCATTGCCTTGCCCAAATCTGAAGGATTCGCCTTTCTCAAATCCTAGGCCTCGCATACCCTTTCCATGTCTTTGACTTTCCAACATCTCATCAAGCCTTGTTGAACTAGCTTTGAATTTGTCTTTGTATTCATTGGCAGTAGGAAGTTCATCCCTCAAGGTAGAAATATGTCTTTCAAGCTCTTGACCATTATTCCTTGATTGTGTTAACTCAAGCCTCAACTGATCATTCTCATAGCAAGCCTGAAGCAGTCATCAACTCTTTCCTTCAATGTTTGTGCCAGATTCTATTCATTCTTCTTCCGGTCCTCAATCTCCTTAGTCAGTCTCATCACAATGGATTGCAACTCATTATTCAAAGAAACATTCTCTCTCGCAAGCTTGTTAACCTCATTAGCTTTGTCCTCGTATTCCATGATCTGATCTTCTCTCTCCCTCAATTTGTCCATTAATTCCTTCCTATTTTCTCTATAGACACTTGCTTGATCCTTTATCTCACTAATGAATTCATCATCAGCATTCAGGATCTTCTTCAAGGTAGAAACCTCACTTCTAGCTGCATCAAGATCCTCAAGTGCCACATTGAGTTGTCTCTGAAAACCAAAATCCATTGAATCAATCTCCTAGATCTTCCTCAAGCGGTTAAGCTTCCTTAGAGGAACTAGGCTCTTATACCAATTGTTAGAATCATGGATCACTGAGAAGGGGGGGTGAATCAGTGATCTACCAGAAATCAAATCCACAAACTTATTCTTTATCCACTCGTTAGCAATGCATAGCAGAAAAGAAGATAACCATGCAACACAAATCCACAACACCAATTTTTTTTACGTGGAAATATAGAAAGGGAAAAACTATGGTGGGGTTGGAACCCATAATATCCATATATCATGGCCAGGAGTACATAAATATTACATAGATGGGGAATGCACTTGCATTTAGGCTCACTACCTAGAACTCACTGCTCAATTACAATTGCCTGGAAGGCTACAACCTTCAGGGAAGTCTCACTGACTTAAAATTTGATTACAATGAGAAAATACAATGAAATGAACTCTCAATTAGCATCTGATTATGCAAGAATGAGTTCCGGTTAAGCACTGAATCTCTAATTGTCTTTTCTCTACTGAATACTCTGTCTCTGTCTCTATTAGCTATCGGATTGTCTGTCAACCAAATGTGCACATGAAATTATGCTCAATCGTACCAAAAATAATCACCACATCTATATCATACCAAAAATCAATTGCCAAATCAATCTTATATATTCGATCTAGACACAAAAATAATCTCCTTCAAGTCGGATTCAAGAAGTGTAACGTGTAGCTCCAAGTCAACTTCAATCTCGAACAAAACATAAGCACTAGACCAAAAGATTATAATCACATGCTTCCTAAGGGTCTTCCCAATCACGGAGATCACAAAAAAAAAAAACCAAAAACACCGCAATCATCGGAAATCATTCTGGATCAAAACATTATTGAAATACCCTATTTTACCAGTTAACTGCGTACCTATTACCTCCATCTTCTAGATAAGATGAATCTCAAATGCCGGATTGAATCTCCAAGAAGAGTTTCCATCAATGACAACCCTAGGAAAATATGAAATTATAGGAAGTCACCTGAAATCACCAGATGAGTGTCAATTGCCAACAACTCTAGGTCTGAAAATATTTGCAATGTGTGGTTTGACTTGTTCTATCATGGATATACACAAGGATAAGTGATCAAAGAGAGGGCATTCTATGATAGGAGATGATGAAATCCAAGTGGAATACCAACTCAAAGACACTGATAGGTTCCCTAAATCAAGGAAGATGCACCTCAAGTGATAAGGGCAATTGATGATCAAAAGTTGATGTCAGACCTAAGATGAGAAATCCTAAGTGCAAGCAATGTTTTTTTAATTTTTGGATTATGGTATGCAAGTAATAATGAAATTTGCTAGGATCAATGATGAAATGACCTAAGGCACTTATGCAAGGTTTAAGGTTATGTCCTAAAGGAATGATGGAAGGCTATGCAAAGATTATGGGTATGATCTAAGGGAATTATGCAAGGGTATAATCTAATGGTGGTATGCAAAGGTTTGATCTAAGGGTGCTATGCAAATGTTTGATCTAAGGGTGGTATCCAAGGACTAGGTATAATTAAATGAGATATGCAAGGACCTAAAAGGTATGGCAAGCTAGAATGATGTGACTATGCAAGGACCTAAAAGATCAGAACTCAAAAAATGATGTCTCAAGAGATTTGAAATGATTGTTTTGAGAACACAGGTTCAATTTTTCAAGGACAATGTTTTTTTGCAATGTTTTTGTTTTACAACATGGATGGATACTTGAAAGTTTAGACCAAGGTTTTTGTAAAGTGTTTCAATTTGAAGTGTGGTGTTGATTGTGAAATTTTATTGTTTGTTTTGCACACACTTAGAAAACAAGACAAACAAAATGTTTGTTTAATTTTGCAATAAAAACACATTCAAGCACAATCCTAAGGCTGACCAGGACAATAGTTGTCGAATCTGACTTGGGGGGGTATCCTGAGCTACACAATTTAGAGCGGATACTTAGATGCTTGACCCCAATGGCTCCACCCTCGACACTCACTTCTCTAGGGAAGCCAAGCACCAGTCCCCATGAAAACTCCCCGTAGTGAACTTTGCATCTCTACTAAGAATGGTAAGAATGTGAGCCGCTTGAAAGGTCTGACCTCTTGTGTCAACAACTAGAAGGTTTTTGGCTTCTAACACAAAAGGTGTCTAGTAACGGCATTCGTTTGGGTGGGAATAGATCCGGCGAATTTAATCGTCGCTATGCCATTCCAACACTTGTTGCTTGCAACTTTCATCACAAACACATTTGATTATAGTGGCTCGGAAGAGCTTGGCTTTAGCCCATTGCCACTTTGGGTTGTTCCCTCTCATCAATACCTGTGCAAAGTGCCAGGAAAATTGGGACGCAAGCCCACTTCTAAAGGTAAAAACAAAAAGAGCCTATTGCTCAAGACACAAAAGACATTGGTTAATTTTAAAGCACCAATTGAAGTGTTCGCTAAACTAACACACAATCAGTTTCAAAATCAAGTCTTCGTCAAGTGTCCTGCACCAAATGTCATTAGTAGTTTCAAGATATGATCTTCGACAAATGAGAATAGATGCCCTACACAAGATAAAAGTCCAATGATCAGTCTTCGAAATCAAAAAGTTAATCAAAAGACCAAACACTACCCATACTAAGAACATGTAACAAGCTAAGCCAACAAATCGAATCAAATTGATTATCGAATCTAAACTAACAAAACATAAATCAAATATAAATCTAAACTAATCAAAACAAAATTAAATTTAAATAAATAAAAAACAAAATAAAATTTAAAAAAAAACTAAACAAAAAACTCAATACCAAACTAATTAAAAACTAAAACAAAACTAAAATTAAGAACTAAAACAAAACCAATTAAAAAAATAAAAACAAAAGCCAATATTAAAAACCAAAAAATAAAACTATATTTAAAAACTAAAAAAAAATCCATTAAAAACTAAAAACAAACTTACAAAAACAAACTATATTTAAAAACTATAAACAAAAAACCAAAAATAAACTAAAAAGCAAAACTCAAAAATCAAAATTAAATTAGAAACTTAAAAAAAAAAAAAAAAACTAATTTAGAATCTAAAAAAAACTAAAAACTAAAAAGCTAACTAAAATGTAAAATAAAGAAAAGAACCAAAAGTTTCAAACTTTCAAACCAAAACAAACTATTTCAAGTCGTAGGTTGAGTGGGTAATTATTTCACCATACGTAGCAAAAGGGACAATGTCAACTGCCAGCATAATAATGATAATGTTGGCTGCCTACAAAATGCTAATGCGAGCATGTATAAAGCACGTAATATGACACACAGTTATATTTATATCACTGCCAAAACCATTTAATTATTTGCAATTTTAAAACGTACAAACAACATGCATGAAGGTTAAAGATAATAAAAATGGTAATTGCTTGACATACTTTTATGGTGAAGATCATGCACCCAATCGATTTGGTGAAGGGGCTGTAGAAACTTTTACTGTTTTTAGATTTGCAGAATGTGTGGTGGCAGAGACAAGGCTTTACATTTAATATTATTTCATGAGAAAACAAGAGATGTAAGAGATAATCAATGCTTGAAATGCAAAGATAGCGGATATGTGCTCAAGATGTCAAGATAATGGATGGAAGAATGAGAGAGACGCTTGGTTTTTATAGATGTTCTCAAGGATGAATCCAATATCAAGATGAATGTGGGATAAAGGATTGATGTAAAAAAGAAGAGTGTTTATCCCACATGCATTACACAAGTGAATTAGATAGAGTGCGGATTGATAAATAGAGAATGGATTGAGCATGCAAGAGATTTAGAAAATGATTTTAATAATATAATATATTAATGGATTAAAATGAATAATAATATAATATTATGATATAATGATGAAAAATGAGATAATATATTGATGAATGAATATTATAATGTAATGAAGAATAATAATGGATAATATATTATGAATAATGGATAATAAGAATATTATGTAATAAGGATCCACCTGATAATGAGAAAATTTTAATTTAATTACGAGGACATTTTAATGGAAATTTTTATGTGTCTACACTTACATGTCATATCTACACTTGCCAATTTTCTTGGAAATTGTAACACCACCGACCGCCCAATCCTTGTTCTTATTGACACACCGATTACTTTTCAATTCCAAATCATTTTGCAGAATTAATAGTTTCAAAGTTCCTTTTTTGCTCTGCCACTTGTTTGGCCAAATCATCTGCCAACCCATTGCCTTCTCCATAGATATGGCATATTTTAAATTCTTCAAAACTCTTCAAAGCATTTGTGATTGGCGTAAGCGATCTTTTAAGTTTCTAGTTCACCATCCATTGATTCTTGATTGCATTGATCGTTAGCAATGAATCCCCTTCAAGATATATTTTTTTGGCCCCCAACCTCCTAGCAAGCTCAACTCCTATCAAGGTTGCTCAAAATTCTGCTATGTTGTTAGTGGTCTTCCCAATACATTCAGCTAACATCCCAATAGTATGACTCCGATCATCTTTGGATATACAAGAAGCTCTTGCATGTCTTGGATTACCCAAGGAGGCTTCGTCAAAGATTATTTTGATCCAACCCTTCTCTGGAGCATGCCAACTTGTAGCCCTATGTTTCTCATCCACAACCGATTGCTTCAACTTATAACCTTTGGGAACCATTAGACTCAATAATTGCTTCTTCAATTCATTGTCTCGATTTGTAAAAATATTGGACTTATTGAAACGCCTTTTGACTGTTTCATTTACCAATTCCGCCATTGTAGCTTCCATCTTTGACACAAGAACATCCCCCGACATTGCCTGATCCTTGAAGACCCGCCTATTCCTTTCTTTCCAAAGTTCCCATACTATTGTGGATGAAAGAGCCGACCATACGCTGCAAAACATACCTTTAGGCATTTTTGTTGGCCAAGATATAAACCATTCCTTAATGCGCCGAGGTTCCACATGCTGAAAGCCTAGCTTTCCCAAAAAGAATTTCCAACAGAATTGAGCATATGGAGAAGCCCAAAGTAGGTGATCAACATCTTCTGCATCGTTCTTGCACAATAGACATCTGTTAGGCCCACAAATCCCAATTTTGGCAAGTCTATCCTTGAGTCAGAATCCTACCCTGTCTTTAGGAAGAACATCTTTGCCCCAAAGAAGTTTAGTTAGCCAATTACTTTCCTCTAGAGTTGCTTCTTTCACCTTATAACTGAGCTTCACCTTGTGTTCCCCATCTTTGGAGGCACACCATCTGATTCTGTCTGCTTCCTGAGAAACAAGTATTGTTCTATCTTTGAGAATATTAGTTAAAGTGTCTTTTTTATTTTAACGGGCATCAATGGCATCCAAGGATTTCCAACACCATTTTTCAATACCATTAACATTGACCACCTCACCAAAGTTGCATACTTTAGTCCCCCAAACCCTGATGATTGCTACTCTAATCTCCCTCAAGTTGTGATCCGACTCCAACTTCTTGTGACCATCCCATGAGTCCTCCCAAAAAGTTGTCGATTGACCATTACATATTTCCTAGGTGATATATTTGGACACCAACTCTCTGCTTTCACATATAAAATTCCAAATGGCAGAACCTTTTCGAGGGTTTCCGATTCTTAGAATATTGAGAGGGTCATTTGAATCCAGATACTTTTTTCTTAGAAGTCTTACCCACTTCAGGCTTGATTTAGTCATGGTCCAAGTGAGCTTAGCCCCAAGGGCCAGATTCAAGATTTTGAGTTGCCAAATCCCAACACCCCTAGTATTCCAAGGTTTTAGACCTTTTCCCAAGAAAGTAATGGATGCCTCTGATCCTCATGAGGGACAGACCAAAAGAATCTTCTCAGAATCTGATTTAGGTTGTCCTCTACTAATGCTAGAAGTTTCAAATAGGTCATGGAAAAGATTGGGATAGCCGATAAAACTACTTTTACCATGAGCAATCTGTCTGCCGAGGTTAGCCATTTTCCTTTCCAAAGCTCCATCTTCTTCTTGTGGTTCTCAATCAATCTATCCCAATAGAGTTTTTTGATAATACCTCCAAACAGAGGCAGACCTAAGAACTTCCTTGGAAATTGTGCTACTTTTAATCCCAATAGTCTTGTAATGTCCAGCTGGAGGCCTGGTTGGACATTGAGGAAAAACACTTCAGATTTATGCCAGTTGATAGAATGCCTAGAAGCCTCACTATATTTATCCAAGATGGATTTCATACTTCTTGCTTCACTTCTAGAGGCTTCTCCAAAGAGGATGGTGTCATCCACAAATTGCTAGTCGGTGATTGGTTCTATGTCAGGGGTGACCTCAATGCCCTTCCACAGGCCCCCATCCCTCGCGGTCGTGATACTCCTCCCTAATGCCTCTACCATTATAATGAATAGATATGGAGATAATGGATCCCCTTGCCTTAAACCTATTCTTAAGCTGAAGTACCCATTGGTCAAACCATTGATAAGAACAGAGAACTTTGGGGCTTCAATGCATCCTCTAACCCATTCAATCCAAGTTTGATGAAACCCAAATCTAGATAGAACATCTAGCAAAAGTTTCTATCTACCATATCATATGCTTTTAAAATATCCAACTTGATGATCATGTTGGGAGCCCTTAGCTTCCTGGTTGTATGGATCGCTTCATGAGCAACTATGATTCCCTCTATAATAGACCTACCTAGGGCAAAGCCACTTTGTTCTTCTGATATGATCATTCCCAGAACCTTTTTTAATCTATTAGCCATTACTTTAGTGACAATCTTATAACACGTATTGCATAAAGAAATTGGCTGGAAATCATTCATACCTGAGGCATCCTTCTTTTTGGGATAAGGGCTAAAAAAGTATGATTAATGGATACTTGAATTAGTGTTTTTTTTCTAGATTCCTCTGCTTCCTTAAGAAGATCATTTTTAATGAACTCCCAAAATGTTTGATAGAAGCAATCCAAGAATCCATCTGTTCTAGGGGCCTTATCAGGGGATAGTTGAAAAGTAGTTGTTATGAGTTCCTCCATAGATATAGGCCCAGACATCTCCATGTTCTTTCTCTTTAGTGATGATGCTAGGTATCTGATTGAGAAACTCACTCCTTATATCTCCCTGATTACTATTCTGATATCGTCGATTCAAAAGATTCTGAAAGTATCCCACTGCTTCTCTACTAGTCTCATCTTTAGAGCAAAGAACACTCCCATCTTCTTTGATCAACTCCAAGATTCTATTTCTATTTTTGTTTGTTACTGTAGAATTGTGAAAAAAAATTGTATTCTTATCCCCTTCTTGGAGCCAAATCTCACACGAGTTTTGTCTTCAAAATTGTTCCTCTCTGATCAGTATTTCTACTTTCTCCGCTTTGAGTTCTTGCTCCATTATAAACTCTTCTTCTCTCATACCTTGAGCTATCACTACTTCATTTAGAGTCCTTTATTCCTTTTCAATCCTTTGAACTTCAATGAAGATGTTCTTGAAGCGTGCCCTGTTCCACTCCTTGAGTTTATTCTTTATGTATGAGAGTTTCTTATGAAAAATAAACATCTTGGAATGGTTTCCAAATATGCATTCCTTCCACCATTGATTCAATGAAGCCCAAAGGGATGGATCCTTGATCCACATCCTTTCAAACCTAAAAGGGGATCCACCAGAGTATGGATCTGAAGCAAAGACCAGTTGGATTGGAAAATGGTCTGGTCCACTGAATGGAAGAATTGAAGACTCCACTAGTCTTGGGGTCTTAGACCATTCACCAAAAAGAAATAATCTATCTAAGTTTTCAGCTATAATAGTGAATCCCTGCCTTCTATTGGTCCAAGTATATTTTCCATTATTTGTCTCAATCTCCCTCAGCTGATTGGAGTCAACAAATTCCTAAAAGTCTTGTTGAATTCTATTCTTCACCATAGAGCCTACCATATTCTCTGGCCTGCTGAGGGTTGCATTAAAATCCCCCCCAATAATAATCTTCTCGTCCTTTTCAGAGCAGAGTTTCCTAGACAATTCATGCCAAATATCCCTCTTAGCTGGTGTGGCCATGGGTCCATACACATTGATCACTTTCCAACACTGATTATCTTTGAGAGCTTGATATACTACCATCATACAATGGTTGTGGGCTTCCACCAGGGAACATCAAGCCTTTGAAGGGTTCCAAAGAAAGCCTATTCCACCTGAAGCCCCCATAGATTCCACAAAGACTCCCTCCCACTGCCTCTAGAACTTCATCTTCCTCTCTTGGTCAAAATTACTCCATTTGGTTTCCTGAATCAACACTAAATCTACCCAACTTAACTCAATTTGGCGCTTGAATAGGCGCCATTTGATAGATTCTAGCTAAGAATCCTCATGGCTCTCCGGGAAGGGGTAACTCGTTCTCATTTCTAAGAATTATTTGTAACAATTTGGTTTGCCCTTTCGCACAACCATCCATTGCCAATTTTGATTTGTTTTTTTGATGACCCCTTTTCTTTCTTGATTTTATTTTAGGGCTTTTAAAAGAGGATTGGATTTTCTCTTATCCCCTTTCCTCTAGGATTCCAGCCTGAAACTCCTTGCAGTTGTCATTTATGTTTGAGTTTGTGTTTAGTTCATCTTCAACTTCCCCATTTACAATTGGATCCTCAAGACTCTATCTCTCTCTTGTCCCTAGGTTAGGTGTCTTTGTGTCTTTACTCAGATTACTCTCCATGAGTTGAACTATCTTTCCCCCTAGGAGATCCACCTGATTAGGCAATGGGATATTTGACAGGCCTGGGTTCTCTCTCCCAATCCAGTCTTCTTGTAGAGGTTCTATCGCCTCTTCCACAAATTATGACTTCTTCAATTCAATTTCCCCTGAGCCAACTGTTTGTGCTTGTGGCTCCACACGAATATAAGTTTCCTCTGTGTCCTCGGGAGTGTTGTCACTAGATTTTTTGGGGGCTGCAACCACTGTCTCCAAATTTCCAATTTCTTGAATAACCTTCTCTGGCTAGATTATATCTATCAATTCTTTCTCCATGTCAATGAGTGGAACCCCACTTGATTTCTCCTTTATACTGCTAAGAAAGGATTGTTCAATTCTGTGATTAGCATCTATAAAATCTTGAAGTTGCAACTGACCGGGGTGTGGGTCAACGACCTACAATGCAGACATATATATAGCTTATCCTCCCTGTCAATCAACTGTGTCTATTGCCCACATTCGATATCAATTTCATTTCTGATAGAATCTTTGTCTCCAAGGATACACTCCCACAGATCCTAAAATAAGTTCCCATTGCCGCCTGATCTTCCAAAGGATTGTCCAGATACAAGAAATTACCAAGTTTTCTACCAATACTTTTTAGGAATCCATCACCCTAGAGCTCCGATGGTAGGTTATAGATGCGGAACCATACTGCAATTTTAGGTACCATCTCAGTCTTGGGATTGAATCCTGGTTTCCAATCAAAGAGATGCATCTGAGCCCCATTCATGAAAAGATGGGCAGAACTAAGAGCCCTTTGCTTGTCTTCCGTCAATGTCAAGGTAACCAGGTAAAAACCATTTGCAATAGGCTTGCCCACACCCCATTGCTCTTTGCACCAGTTGTTGATTAGCTCCTGACTCTTCCATCTAAATCCCCCCCATTTGATGAAAAACTTGAACTTTTCCATAAACCCTTTATTTTGCATCACTAGTTCATCTGCAATAGCAATTGACCATGGGTTCAAAGATTCCTTACCAATTTCCTCTTTCAAACCAGGGGGGTTGTTTCCATTGGAATTAAAATCCATGCTCTATTTCGTTTAACCATTTGAAGGTCCATATTTGAAGCGATCAAATCTCCAATTGCGCACCACATCTGCTTCAGATATCCACATTTTCCTGAACCACCTATTCTTTCCTCTTTGGAAGCCCTTTTCCTTCCATTCCTACGAGTTGGTCGAGCACTTGCTGGTGGAATGTTTGACACTGTATTGTCTATTTCAATTCTTGCTCTGCATCTAGGGAAGCCTGACAAATTTTTGATTCTTTACTGGCATTGGCTATCATTCATTCCTAGCCTGGAATAGTGCATCTATCCATCGCCCATTCCTAAATACCCACTACGATCGATATTGTCTCTGATGATCCAAGTGGGAATCCTTCTGCCTCTTGGCACCATTCATCAAATTGCATCCTGGATTGTCATAGGCCTTCCATCCATGGTTGACTCTAGCTCTGATTGCCTCCATCGGGATAGTTTGATCTGTCTCATCGCTCTATGGCGCTACCTTGCATCTATCGCTCTACCCTCCTTGTTGTCAATCACCATGCTGGTTTCGCCTAGTTTGGATCTGCCCTCGAGCCCCGGAGATACCTGTGTCATGCCCATCATGCAAATTTTTGCCATCACCTCTTGCTCCCGCCATTTTTTACTTGATTATTTTTATTTCTTTCCTCTACCGAGAGGGAAATTGCCAATCGTTTCCTTCCTTGTTATTATCAATAAACTGAAGGAACTTAATATTATTTTAAAATTTGAAATATAAAACTTTAACAGTTACAGATAAATGACTTTTATTTTTTAAATTACAAATTTAAATAGTAAGAGAACTTATCAAGAATTGAAACTTAAAAACTAAAATCAAGATTCCTCTCTTTTTCTTTTTAATTTATTGCAAAACTAAAAAATGGTAACTTGCAACATGGAGATAAGGAAAACAGAATAGATAGGAAACGTTTCAAACAGCAGGCACATAGAATATTAAGAATTTCAAGTATATGTTGAATGCAAAGAATTTTGTTTTTTGAAAAGTAACGTAACAATGATGAAAATGCAATAGAGTAGTCGAAACAAAGAAAGATTGAAACTATATTTTGCAACCAACTGCAATCTTTGATTAAAATATTGAGCAGTCAATAAGATTGAGATAACAACAATGAAATAAATTAATGATGGGCAGCCAAAATAGATTGTTTTTCCTTATGTATGCATAGAAATTAGACTGCTGAAATAAAATGGCTACACAGATAAGATAGTAAATAGACCAAAATATCTTATAGGGCTAAATGCAGAAATTCTTACCTGAAAGTTGATTACTTTTACTTTAGTACAGAGCAAAATAACATTGAATGTAAATTTGTTATAAAATGAAACTATTAGATTGTTGTTAAATGTGTTTCAGATATGGAAACAAATATCTTTTTTTTTTCTAAACCTGTAATACAAAAATAAAAGATATGAGCTAAAAATATATAATTGATTCAAATGAGCCTGCATGAGAATTAGAAAAAACATTAACCAACGAATCAAGTTATTATTGTAATATTTTCAAATAAATAGTGAGCAGAGAGAAAATAAATAAATAAATAAATCAGAGAGATTGAAATGTTAGTGTGGAAGCTAAAATTGAATATAATGAGAAGAAAAAGAGGTTAGATTTGTTTTTTATTTTTTATGTTTTTTTAAATGAACAAAAATTAAAGAAGATGAAGTTAAAATCCTGCACAAAACAATAGTTAGAAAAGAAAACTCTTCTCTTCTATAAAAGAGTGCTTCCAAAGGTGAGAGCTCCAAAGAAAATGGCAACCCTTCAACAATACAAGCTCAACAAAGATTAGTAGAATCTGACTCTGATACCGTGAAAGGAAAATAACATGAAGAACTGAAAATAAACTAATCTATGAGCAATTGTTTGAAAGTAAATGCTACCTCTAAGTTGAGAAGCCAAAATCAAGAGTAAGCACACCAAGATCCAAGAAGGAGACACAAGATTTGTAAGGGGGAAAAAGCAAAGAAAAAAACCCCATTATTATCTAGATGGCATAACGCCTAAAGAAATTACAAAGAGAGAGAGAGAGAGAGCTAAGGCGAGAATAGAGTTGCAAATGTAACTCCCAAGTCTAAGCATGCCATCTAGAATCCTAGGTGTGTGCAAAGTGTCTCCTCATAAGTAGAAAACCTAATGTTCCACATATTTGGAATAAAAAAATGAATTGTGAGAACTCAAATAAGCAAAGGACTTGTAGGGATTCCTTAGGAATATTTCTACAAGTAAAACATAGAAGGAAATTAACTTTACCAAGTAAAGATTAATGCCTAACAAATCTCAGCATCCACTAGAAACTTTTGTAAAAAGCAAGGTTTGTCTCTCTAAATGCACTCGTTTGACATACTATGATTGAAGCTTTTGTTCCAACTGGAGAGGGAAGGGTACAAGACATCACCTCTAGTTTGACCAACCACCATTCAAAAATATTATTTTCAACCATCCAAATATCAATGGTTCTAGATCGAGATGACATTCCAGGTTGGACAACCCATCAAAATTCTCCCATACTGCTGAATCTAAAACATAATAACCACCCAAGAGGACCTCTCAAAACACACATATATTAAAAGGTGCAACATTCAACACGTGTGTCAACACTTTGAAAGTTTAAATAATAGTCAAAGATGGGATCCAACATGAATTGGTATCCAATCCAGAAGAATACAAAAGAGAACTAAACTTATCCCATGCCTTCACGGTTTTGATTCACGAGATTTGAGCTTTCCTTCTTGATATTTTTTTCTAAGTCAAAGACTTGTATAGTTTGTAATTGCTTCTCTACATTCAGCCACTACTCCAATGTTTGCACTATAGTCCACAACCTTTTTTGATTCCCTATAGACATGAGAAAAACTGTAATCGCTAATTGCTTTGAGATATTCTTGATTTTTAACACCAATTTCATAAGTTTCCAATTAGTTTTGCTTTCTTTATTAACAACATTCACAGTGATTTGTGAGTCACCCTCAATATCCACCGCATGGATGGCTTTCTCTTTGCATAGACGTAAACCCCTAGCCAAAGCCTCCATTTCTACTTCATTATACTTAGCCAAGCCAATAGAACCATTTAGAATCCAAATACACTTTTCTTCACTGTCGCATATAATTAATCCAATCCCAACAAGTCCTAGATTACCTTTAGCCACACCATCAAAATTTAGCTTGTATCTACCTCATTCTGGCATATTCTAAACTACCCCTACCCTCAAACATGACTTGTTGGAGATGTTGCCTAAGAGGGGTTTCAGCATGAACCAAGGCTTTTGAATTTCTACATCCCACTCTAAAACATATTCCACTTTTCTATTATAGCTCTTGGCATTGACTATTTCACAAATTTTGTCCAAGATTTTGCTTATAATTTGTTCGATTGATAAGGCTTTATCATTAAAAATTCCTATGTTCCTTTCTTTCCAAATGTGCCACAGAGTCATTGATGGAGATACAAACCAAATAGGTCATCCAATCCTAAAGCTTAGTAGAGATTCATTTCTAACCATGACCCACCCAAGCGAAGAAAGAAGCCAATCCCAACAATGTGTAGCAAATGGGCACCAAAGCATAAGATGATTCATGGATTCCTCATTAGCCAAATATGTAGGGCATACACTCAACCCCAAGATTCCATACTTTTTAACCTATCCCTAGTCAAGATGCACCCATGCAAGGCAGTTTAGAGAAAAGCCCCTGCAGGAAGAGCAACACTTTTATGCCAACAAAGTCATGCCGACCAACCCTTCCTACCAACCTATATCCTTTGTACCATATAGCGTAATTTGGCCTCACACCAAATAATTTTGTCTTCTTCTAGTCCTAACAAAGATATTCTCCTCTAATTTAGTGCAGTAGAAAGGATTGGACCCACCCAATCTGGAATATGTAGATTTGACACATGACACCATTTGTATATGCCACTACCATCATTAGTTTCCCTAACATAATTTACCACAAATTCGCCATTATATCTTTTTGTTTCTATTATTCATTCATGATGATTAAAAAACTTGATGATGGCATCATTACCATTCCAAGAGTCTTTCTAGAATCTAGCATTCTCATCATTCCCTATTTTCCAAAGTAAGTGATCTGTGATTAAATGTCTACTCTCCCAAATAAATATCTAGACTATTGAACCTCCACAAGAATTATCCTGAGTTAAAAATATACAAGATGCATCATTGTCCAAATATTTATTCCTCATAATTCTACACCAAAGTGTAGGAAATATTGAACACTGAGAGGGGGGGGGGGGGGGGGGGCGGTGAATCAGTATTTTGCAAATTTTCTTTTTAACTAGGTCTTTTAATCGATTAACACACTTAATCAAAAGAAAGATGCAAGAACATCAACCACAAAATCATAACACCATAATTTTATACGTGGAAACCCTGTTAGGAGAAAAACCATGGTGGGGATGAACCCACAATATAAGTATACTCTACATAAGTATATAAATATTACAATTAGAGAATGCACATGTATTCGAGCACACTGCCTAGAGCTTACTGCTCAGAAGGAGGCTCACTGCCTACAAAATGATTAATAAATGATTACAAAAGAGTTTGAACTAAAGAAGAACATTTGCAAATGCCAAAGTACAATTCCAGTTAAGCACCATACATTGATTTCTTACACTTCATCTCTTTACTTCTCTGTTACACTGCTCTACTCTAATTCAAAGCACAAATTGCTATCTTGTGCACGTGAAACTGCGCATAATGAACCACACACCTTCCACACCATCAAAATGATCAATAACATAGATCTTATATATCTGCAACATGAAATCACATCATTGCTAGTCAGCTCAACAAGACTTAAAACATTTTCCAAACTTGTATGCACTGTTAGCTGAATTCAAACTCCAATGCTTATGCAAACCAAAAATAATTGTCCATACACTTCCACAAATGTCGGCTAATCATTTTGGATCATAAAACTACTCTAGCAAATCCGCACATCAATCAACTTCACTAGTCGGCTTGATATTCACTAGCAGACTAAGACCTGATACACATAAGCTTCTAACTCACGAACCAATCACCACCAAAGGATAAAACTTTGGAATAAGGTGTTCCAAACATCCATCTACCTTCCCTTGGATCTGCAAGACAAAATATACAAGAGAAATAAAATATCGATTGAAATATTATACACTATATGATACTTTATTCTAGCTTGCCAGACTTAACCAAATATTCACTCTGACTTTTGGTATGAGCAAATGAGGCACTATAGATGGGATCACTGGCTTGGTTTGCCATCAATGACAACATCTTAGTAGTTGTGCAATGTCTCTTGCCAACAATATCCTCCTTTGGCATTGATGGCAACACTTAGTAAAAAATGACTAAGTGCCAGAATCAGTACCAACATATGAACACACTACAAAACTCAAAAACTCCAAAATTCCAAACTCCCCCTAAGATGCATATACCATTTTTCAGTGCACTACTCTCCCCCTTTGAAATAAATGGAAAAGTTAGAGATCCACACACCAAAAATCCATGCAAAAACTTATGAACATACCGTATATTTACAAACAAACTCCCTAGTTTACAAGAACATAAAGATGTCTGCAAAAATGTTCTTCAATAGGTTCAAATCATTGTCCCAACCCTTCTTGAGACATTCCAACACTAAAATGTGACCACTGAACAAAAATTCCTACATCTCTACAGTTTGAAGATCTGTCGGATCATTGGTTACCATAGCAGCTTGGGCTTCCTTCAGAGCACTGATCATTGTTTCCATCTTGGGAGCTATTAAACTCTAAAGTTTACCAACTCTGCCAACAATCCTGCCCCTATCATGCAGTAAGCTCTTAATTTTGTGAAGGAAGGATATGACTTGATCTTCTTGACTAGCCACAAAGACTATTAAAGGATCAAAATAATCGAAGATACCTGCCAATATCTTCTCATTTTCCTTTATTTTCTTCTCAATCTCCTTAATAGATTTGAAACATGATAAACATGACTTGTAGATATTGCCTCCTTCAGATAAGGAATTTTGAGTGATTTTCATATAATTGTCTAACAATATTCTATCATTTGCAACCATACCCTTCAATATATTGAATCTTTTTGTATCAATTCATTTTAGGTCCTAATTTCAAGAGACTTCTCCAAAGATTCAAAATGAGTACTTATTGAATTTATTAGTATCTTCAGTAGTCCGGATGGAGAATCAAATGTGTCCTTTTGGAATGTGGGCATTATCTTCTCTAAGACGCCGAAATCAAGATCAAGCAGCTCATTGTCCTCCATGTGAGATTTCAGGATCTGTTCTCTTTCCTTAGTCTATGCAAGTGATGCCAACTTCAACTTGTGAATAGGAGATAGAGTATCCAAGTTGATTGGCCCTTGAGACAATGTCAAATCATCAAAGATCTGCTTATCCTTCTCAAGAAAATCCTTAACATCCTCAACAATGTCTCTTACCTCATAAATAGCACCAACAATCTCAACCTTCTTCTCCTCTACATCTACCTTTGACTGTACATCTTTCAAATCTTCAACTTAATATGGAGATTGAGTCTCCACAGATGGCATGGTGTCTATTGGCTAATCTAGAGGATTCTAAGTATCCTCAACCGCATCTACTCCCATTACTTCCTCTCCACCTTGTTGTAACATCTTCCTTCTCTTTATTTACATCATCCTTTTCCGGAACATAGAATTGGTTCCTTTCAAGGGTTACTTTCATAATTTTCTTAGTCTCTTTGATTACATCATCCATTTCTCCAACCATAAGCTTATTAACCCTTGTTTTGCTCCTAAAATCCCTTTTGGATTCGTTGATTATTATAGGAAATAGATTAACCAATACATATTATTTTAGCTTTTCATCTTCATCCTTGGTACTGACTCTCCTCATCTCCAAAATATCATACAAGCTTGTAGGTATCTCAAACATAATCTCAATCAAAGCCCTATTGTATGTATTCAAATATCTAATAGTGGCTTCCTCTAAACTCTTTTTCCCATCCTCATCAAATTTTTCATAACAATCAGAGAGAGACTTCAAATTACCATGCTCAGTCACAACACTAACAACCTCATCTACTGACATAACGGGTTTAACAAAAAAATTTACTTTCTTGCTCACCTTTTCCTCATCGGATGGTTTGGCTTTGGAAACTTTAGAGACTTTTGCACCCTTCAACTTCATTTCCTTTACTGCCTCATCTGATTTTGTCTCTTCATCATCAACGACTTTAATGAAAACTTTTGGGCTCTTTTCCTTCTTCCTTTTCCCTTCCTTTCCAGATGGCTTTTCCTGGGGTTTCTTAACACTAAATACCTTGGAAGAACCAGAGGACGTAGCAAAACTTCTGGTTTGTCTTGATTTGCTAGGAGATGCACCTGAAATAGTAAATCTTACCTTGGCGGGTTTCTCCTCTTCAGCTACCATGGTTTTCTTGTGAGCTTCCCTCATAGCTTCCTTGGTTATCCCAATACTCTTTGCATACTCCTCAATTTACCTCCTTACATTCTCAACTATCTCAAGCTTCTTAAATTTCTTATGCAGCATAAATAGCAGTACCGAATATCGAATTTTCCCTACTAGAGTGATAGACCTTGTATCTGATAACCATTGAATAAAATTTCACATCTAACTCAATAATATCATTGATTGTCATAGGACTTTTGTCAAACTTGGAACCAGTTGCATTGGTAACCGTTTGACTCTTCACAGATTGGAGCACAGGCAAACCACTGGATGAGATAAAACCTATTACGGTTTTGATTACATCCTTAGTGATTTTGAATGGCTTATTCAACAATAGAAATTCATTGTGAATTTGGCTCAGAACATACCAGACCCACTCATTCTCGTCAAACACTAGAAACCTAATGACTTGCATAAAGTTATTCTCCTTCAAAGCATTGAATTCGGGCCTGATCTTGAAATCCTCTCCTAATATATGATTGGAGTATGTATTTAGCAATTGGGATCCTCCCAACTCCTCAAGAAATGAATGAATGTATGCCCTAATATCCTCAACATGAAGAACCCCATACAAAATAGATGGAAATGCACCTAACAAATCATCTTCTACTGATGTGTATGGGTGTTTCTTAAAATTCGAGTGAGTCTCTTAGTAATATCAACTACCAATGGCATATCCATTCTCAGAAATTTTGATTTGCAAAGTTACGTAGATAAATACCTTTTTCCGCCAGATTAGGGTTTGCAATGAAAAACTTCTTGCAACTTTGATCTCTTGGAGATTCACTTGTAGAGTGCTCTCAACTTCTTTTTCTTAAAATGGAAAGTGACAAATGACAAAGATAAGTTACCTTTTATCATCCACACACTTAAATTTTCAGTGTAATAAATGTGATAACCTTAAACCTTCCAGATACCCTCATCCTACTCACAGCTTCAAGGATTTCTCCACGGATCTTTGATATGAGCACAAATCCTTCTAGAGATCATTCCAAAACATCTGCAATACCTCAACACATCATCTGTCAGCCTGTTAGATTCAGGCACCAACCACTAAAAGGGGGAAATAGGATCTTCTTGAAAACTCCCCCTAGGCCAGAGGCCTTAATTAAATTTTCAGAGGAATTTCCAGCACCAGATTCAGGTGCGGATCCATTCCTTGCATCAGGCTCATT
This sequence comes from Cryptomeria japonica, assembly GCF_030272615.1. Taxonomy (NCBI): domain Eukaryota; kingdom Viridiplantae; phylum Streptophyta; class Pinopsida; order Cupressales; family Cupressaceae; genus Cryptomeria; species Cryptomeria japonica. The sequence goes on from NC_081411.1 coordinate 654,233,812, forward strand.
CTTCTTCACCCATGTCTTCTTCATTTGATTCCTGATCTCATCCACTTTCGCTTTTCCTTTATCATTTTCCTACACATTCTTGTTATTGTTTACTAGACCATTTCTATTCTTGCTTCTACATAATCTTGCAATGTGACCGGATTTGTTGCAATTATAGCATACAACATTTCCCTGTCTAGGCCCGAAATTCCCTTGATTTCCTCTTGATTTGCATTGATTAGCAATGTGCCCAAATCTATTACATGCATAACATCTAACATTCCTTCTATTTGAAAAGTTATTTGACATACTTCTACATTCACTTGATTTATGCCCATACTTGTTGCAATTGAAACATTGACCGAGGAATGATGCACCATTTTTGATTCATTCTACTTCTGCATTGACTAGCTTTATGACAAAATTTATTACAAATAAAATAATTGCCATTGAACTTTTGAGCATTAGCTTGCCTTACTGGAGACCTATTATGCCTTGCATATCTACCCCCATCATTTCCTTTGGCATGAAAATGCGGGTCCCCCATTTTTCTTGTCTTTTGTTTTCTTTCTTTTTGCCTTTCTTTCTGTTTTTTCTTTGGACACCTCGAAACCTCTGAACCCGGAAGTACCGAGGTACCCCTTTTGCGTGTTTTGTCTCTGCTTTGAAACCCCAGAACCCTGGAGTCTTGAAGTGGTCTTTGTGCCTTTGTTTTTTTGTCAAGACCTCTAAAATCCAGAACCTTGAAGTCCCGAAGTCTTGTTTGCGTTGTTCTATTGAAGACTCTGGAACCCCGAAGTTTTGAAGTCTTCTTTCTTTGTTTCATGGAAGCCTCGGGACCCTGAATCCCCAGAATCCCAAGTTCTTTGTGTTTTCTTGTGTTTTTGTTTGAGTTTCAGGCTTTTGGAACCCCGAACTCCCGGACTCACTTTGTGTTTTGCCTCAGAACTTTGGAAACCCGAACTCCCAAGGCGTCTTTTAGTGTGGGCCTTGGAACCCCAGAGTTCCAAGCTTCCCTTTGTTTTGTCTGAGGATCTAGGAGCCCCAGAATCCTGAAGTCATGTTTAGTGAGGTTGTATGAACGTCGAATGAGGGGGCGGGGGTATAAATAGGGCTGAATGAATGATTTTCATTCATTTGTGCACTCCTCTGCTATGAAATTCGAGCTCTCCCTTTGCATGTTCCGCCTCCTCGCTTGTCTGTGCTTTTCACATTGCCACCTTACTAGATTGGTTGGTTCGTTTTGTTTTCTTGTATTTTTGTGTCTTTTAGGTTAGGGTAGATTAAATTTTTCATGGTTTCAATAAAATTGGCCGATCTGATCTTCTTTTTGCGAAACCTTAAGTTTCAACATTTTGAGATTTTGGAAACCCAAAATTCTGAAATGCCTAAGTTCTACCCCAATCCAGCATCTCGACACCTCAAAACCCGAGAGTTCCAAAGTTCTCCTTCGATAGAGTTTTACCCACCTCGGGATTTTAGAACTTTAGAATCCCAAAACCATTGCGCCTTGTAAGTGTGTTTTACGCATCTCAGAACTCCAGAACCACGGAGTTCCGACGGCTCTTTTCAGAGAAGTTTACCTATTTCAGGATCCCGGAAAGGTCCTGAAATCCCAAAGTTTGTTTTGAGACTACCTTACCCCACCTCAAAACCCCAGAGTTCTGAAACTGATCTTTTGAGTGTTTTACTTACCCCGGAGCCCCAGAGTTTCAAAATTTGCCTTTTGAGGTCTTTTGCCAAACTTGGAACCCTAGAACCTCGGAGTTCTGAAATTAGTTATTTTTCCCTTTTCTTCAACTTGGGACCCCGGAATCTCGAAATTAGTTGTTTTGAAGAGTTTTATGCCTCGGAACCACGGAACCCTAGAGTTTCAAAATATATAATGATTTCATAATTTGAAGTAATAGCTAATTACTGATCTTTTCTTGTAGGATAAAGCAGATTGATGGACCCATCTGCAAGCCAGAAGAGGAAAAAGGAAGAAGCCAAGCTTGACAAGAAGACAATAATAATGAGGTATCAGTATCAAGGGAAGACTCTCCCCTCAAAGCTGGAAGATGAGGTTTAGTGGGTGATCGATACTGATATCGTCCATATAAAGATTGAAGACATCAAAACCCAACTGACACCTGCGCCTCATACTCTAGAAGCCCCATACAGACGGATCAAGAGATCAGGCTTGGTAGAGGCAACTATCTTTCCTCAAGCCATGCAGTCGCCCGATCTTATCATGACAATTGCTAAATACTATCGTCAGGAGACAAGGCAATGTGTTGATGCAGATGGGAATGTAATTGTAGACCTACCCCCTAACATGATAGGGATGACTTTTGGGATACCAGTGAGGGAAGAGGTTCTGGCGACAACTGAAGAGAAGTCCACTTCCATATTTGTGAAGAATGCTTCTAATTCCAAAAGATATATTAATGAAGCATGGCTCAAGGAACCAAGAAAGACAGGGCTAAAGGATAAATAAATTGTGAGAGGCGATTTTGAGAAGCATCAAAGAGACCTTATCATCATCTTGAGCAGAGCCTTTGGAAAGCCAAATTGCAGACATTTTCACACGTGGATGTTTCATTACATGACCACAATTTTTATAGGAAAGGAATATTTTGATTGCCCACACATTATTTTAGATAACATTCATAAACAAATGATCATAGTCCTTCAAACGAATAAGTTCTTCACGACTTCTTACGTTATATGGGTGGTCGCTTGTGCTGGTAAGTTCCCAGGGCTGAAGACTGAAGGAAAATTAGGAGAAGAGCCTAGACAAAAAAGTGTATGGGAATATTACACTCAATTTCCTATCTCCCAAGCTAAGTTACATTTCAAAAGATTAAATGATGCATTTATTTATGCTATAATAATAAAACTTACAGGTGAAATAGGATACAGACTAACCCCAAAATAAATGCAAATGATCAAGGAATGGGGGTTTTGATTCTTACAAAACCAATGATCAACATATCTACGGGTTAGTGGATTCACAGGAAATCCTTTTCTTTTACCAAGACTTTGTAGCAAGAGAATAATCATTGTGAAATATGCTAGGCAATTGGTGGGACTACAAGAACTGTTGACTTTGAAACATAAAATAGGGATTACTTTACCAGTGTCTCTAGAACATTATACATGTCCTAAAATATAGGCAACCAAGGTAGCAGGACCAAAACTCTAGGATTTGAGCTTAAAAGAATTTAATTACTCAAGGGACCTGTATGACCCATATGGTAACCTAAAAAAAATGATGCCTATTTCTTACAAGGGTCACAAGCTGGCTTTAGAAGATTTTTGGGCTAATTTGCAGGACAAATTTGAGGTAAGGGAAAAGGGATATTATAGGTTGTCAGTACCACAGATAAGGAATTTTAAAATTGAAACAAATATCCCTAAGGAGTTAAGGGACGATGGTGAGCTTCTTGATCCTACATTCAAGGAGGAGGGAATTGATCAAAGACCTCTTACTCCTATCATATGGTCCAACCAAGAGGATTTGTATATTGAAATTGTTACAACAAAAGTTTTGGAAAGCATGAGACAATGGCTAAGCTTGAGGATCCAACCAAGTTCCACCAAGGAGAAGAAAAAGGGGAAAGTTGTTGATAACCCTCAGACCAAAGTCCACAAAGAATATGTAAGAAGAACAAGGTCTGATTCAAAGAAAAATACTTCCACTGACACAGAAGAGGAAGTAGTACCAATTGACAACCGGGAGCTCAAGAGACAGTTGGATGCCAAAATAAAAGTCCTAATTCTTGAAAACTACCGCAAAACATGGGATCACTACAGGGTTACAAGCAATCTTGTAGGCTTCCATCACCCCCATTGTTCCTATCACAGGTATTGTTCCAAGAGAAGGTGCATCTCAAGAGGAAGCTACTGCAACACAACCTCCTCCTACTTCTTCAACACAATGGGCTACACCTCCTCCCGTGCCAACTCGAGAATGGGTTATCATCCATAACATTGAGATAGAATCTGATGAAGATGATGAACCCATTGCAGTCGTAGCAAAGAGGGGGAAAAATGAAAAGAAATCAAAAGAGCCACAGCAAGAGCCTATCACAACCCAACCAAAGAATCAAGAGGAAGCTACAAGAGAGCCAATGATATAGGTGCAACCAATGGAAATTCATTTACAGGTTATGGGAGGAGAGGTACATGAAGAGGCCCATGATGATGAAAATGATGATAAAGATGAAAGAATGGTCTTTACTCCTCAAGACCAAGAAATATTGCCTCAACAACTAGGATTAAATGAGCAAGGGCATGAGGTTTAAATAGAAATACCATTTGAAGAAGAGGTTTCCGATAAGTTGGAAGAGATAGCAAGACAACAACAACCCGATCCAGATCAGATCCTACAAGCTAGTCTAGCTCAACAGGTTGCTCAAATCCAACAAAGGCCACCCACTCCTCCAGATCAACAGGAGAACCAAGAAGAAGAGAATGAAAAGAATGTAGAAGCCCATAGGATCACGGATGTAAAGGTTCAAGGAGGGGAACAAGAGGAATCTATGTCGCAATGGTTAAATTTTACTTTCAAGAAGAAATCAAAGGTTGTCCTCCCCGATATAACTTTGTAGGAGGCAATTACTGAATCTCCAAGGAGAGTAAAAAGAGTGAGGATGATTCATCATCTCTCAAGAATAGATTTGGGAGATGTAATTTCTGATATAGCAGCACCAATTCAGGATGTTGAAGGATCATCCCAAGCTACCCCTAGATATCAAGTGTCAAAGGTTAACCTAGGTAAACAGACTAAGTGAGGGGAGATTGATACTTTAGTTGCTTCCACTTCCACTGTCAGAACTAGGATGGAGAAAGAATATAAAACTAAGGCAGAGGTTAAGACACAATTGAGGCAATATAAGAATCCAATCATGGAGATAGATAAGCCTCTGAATTCTAGAACTGATGATGCCTTACCATCCACTTCATCACTCCCACAAGGTGATATCAAAGAAATGTATGAGACAAGAAAAGTAGCCACAAAAGTCAAGACTTGGGCGAAAGATCAATTGAATAAAGTAAAATTATTCTTGTAAAGTACAATGGAAATTGTTGAAGAAGCCCATTTTAATGAAAATGCTCTTATTTATTCTTCCACAATATGGGAACAACTACTTTTTCAGTTGTCCAAACAGCATAAGATTCTGAAGAAAATCAGAAGGTTAGGAGAAGAAGTGATTACAAAAGAGGATATATTGGGAGGAGAGACCATTGATAAATTTCAATCATGTATAGATTTTTTAGATCTGAAGAAAGAGGTAATGGAGCAAAGTTGTATCAAGATTGTTAAAGAGCATCCTCTACTCCTTGACACACTTGAACAATATGAGCAATTATTGATTAAATGGTTGGGAAGACATGGCCACAACCTCAAGCAAGATGGAGTACTGCATCAAGAGGTAGTACTCAGTAGGTCGGATTCATATATTGATGATCATTTTGTAGAGACTGCAGAGGTTAGTATAGACACAATGAATAGATATATGTATGTAACTTTTTGGTGTCAAGAAGCTGAGACAATAATGGATGAAATGGTCAACAAGGTGGAAAGTATAAAAGAGATACTTAGAGTATCAAAATTCAGGATAAGTTACATTGCTGACCCACCTAATGCTTCCATGGACTTCTTTATCAACAACTACCAGAACTATAAGAAGAAGTGAATGATGAACAAGTAGTTGTAGAGGCCCTAATGCATGATGGGGCACCGTCACCACCACCACTAGTGAGCTGTCAACTAGAGTTGTATTTAATACTTGATTTTTGAGCATTCTTTTGCATGATTTGAAGTTTTGCTGCTAGAGCGTCGTTTTGGAAGTCAACCATGAGTACCAGTTTAGTAGCACTCAATTGGAGTTAACAGGTAGCGACTTGCATGTCGACTGCAACTCCCTCCTTTTTGTAATCCTAGTTTACATGCATGATGGCTTCCTATAATGTAGGGTAAAACTCTATAAATTGTAGGATTTTGAGCCATTTTGAGGGTCCGCGAATTGATGATTCAAGGACATTTAGCTAGATTATTTAGTTTTATGCAATTTATTTCTCATGAACACTTGAAGTATTCTTGTTCATTTTACAAAGATTAATACAAAAGCAACTTGTGGATTGCTTGATCTACAATATGTGTTCTATGGGTTTTTGTTCTTTGTAGTCTGGTATCTTCTTTCATTTGAATCAACAACTTGTTATCCCAAGCTTTATTGTTTTATGAATCATATTGCGCATGTTAAAGGTGTATGAGGATAAAATAGTAGAGTGATTATATGATCATGTGATTTCCATTTCCATTTATGTGTGGGTTGTATGACTTTGCATGTTTTCTAGAACGTCCCTTTTGAATGTTGATTAAATGTTATTCATAATACCTTGTTGTGATCCATTGACTTTGTAGTACACTAAGTTATTTAGTATTGGTTTAGCTATTATCTCTTGTTACCCTGATCTATCTTTTGACATTTTTTTTGGATTGAAGTTAAAATTGGGAAAATACAAAAAAAGAAAGGATTTTGTTTGTTTTGTTTCAACCAACAGGCCCCTTGACAAGTACAATCCATCAGCCACTGAGTAACCCAACACCATCATGACCCGACTATAGAGACCTTGGAGTAATTATTCTTTCAAGACTAATTGCTAACATATTCTACCTGGTTGTTGGTGAGTGTGTCGAAACACCCATCTACAAGACCTTTTAACTTTGTACTTCTAATGTTTTGACTTAGGATTGTTTTGACCAGATCTTGAGCTTTCACCTTTCTCAAATCCAAGACCTCACTTGTTATCTTCACTCTTATGAATCTACAGTAGCACATGAAGTTTAGCTAAACTAATCTTGAACTTTTCCTTGTACTCATTTGCAATAGCAAGTTCATCCCTAAGAATGACAATTTTCCTTTCAATCTCTTTCTCATTGTTTTTGGATTGATGCAATTCAAGCTTCAGTTGGTCAATTTCACAATTAAGTCTGCAACATCCATCAGATCTATCTTTCAAGGACTGATTAAGATTCTCTTCATTCTTCTTCCTTCCCTCAATCTCCTTAGTCAACCCCATCACTATAGATTCCATCTCATACTTCAGGACAACATTGTCTTTTGCAAGCTTCTCATATTCTTATGTCTTCTCCTTCAAGGCTTCACTCAAATGATCATCATTTATGCTCTGGATTTCTTTCTATTTTAGTTGATCATAGAGTTCCTTTCTCTTTTCCCTGGATTTTTTTAGTTTCTCTTTTAATGATTGGATGAAATTCTCAGCATCCTTAAGATTTTCTTCAATTTTTGGACTTCATCTTTGGACTGATCAAGATCATAAAGTGCAACTAGAAGTTGTTGAAGACCATCAGAATCCATTGAATCACCTTCCTGGATCCTCCTTAAGCTATTAGACTTCTTTAGAGGAACCTGACTCTGATACCAATTGTAGGAAATATTCAACACTGAGAGGGGGGGGTGAATCGGTATTCTGCAATTTCTCTTTTTAACTAGTTATTTTAACCGGTTAACACACTAAATCAAAAGAAAGATGCAAGAACACAAGAAAATCAACCAGAAAATCATAACACCACAATTTTATACATGGAAACCCTGTTAGGGGAAAAACCATAGTGGGGATGAACCCACAATATAAGGATATTCTGCAGAAGTATAGAAATATTACAATTGGAGAATGCACATGTATTTAGGCACACTGCCTAGAGCTCACTACTCAAAAGGAGGCTCACTGCCTATAGAATGATTAGTAAATGATACAAAATATTTTGAACTTAAGAACAACATCTACTAATGCCAAAGTACAGTTCTGGTTAAGCATCAACACTGATTTCTTACACTTAATCTCTTACTTCACTATTACACTGCTCTGTTATGATCTGAAGCACAAATTGTTATCTTGTGTATGTGAAACTATGCATAATTGACCACACACCTTTCACACCATCAAAATGATCAATTACATCGATCTTATATATCCGCAACATGAAATCACATCATCGCTAGACGGCTCAACAAGACTTATAAATATTTTCCAAACATGTATGCACTGTTGGCTGAATTTGAATTCCAATGCTTATGCAGACCAAAAATAATTGTCCATATGCTTCCACACATGTCGGCTAATCATTTTGGATCATAAAACCAATCACAAAAACTGCTCTACCAAATCCACACATCGATCAACTTCACTAGTCAGATTGATATTCATTGGCAGACCAAGAACCGATACACATAATCTTCTAACTCACAAACCAATCACCACTAGAGGCTAAAAATATGGAATAAGGTGTTCCAGACATCCATCTACCTTCCCTTAGATCCACAAGAAAAAATATACAAGAGAAATAAACCAAATTACTATACACTGTCTAATACTTTGTTCTAGCTTGTCGAATTTAACCAAATCTTCACTTTGACTTCCTGTACGAGAAAATGAGGCACTGCGGATGGGATCATTGGCTTGGGTTGCCATCAATGACAACATCTGAGTAGCTATGCAGTGTCTCTTTCCAACACAAATCTTTTCTAAGTGTTTCGAAATCTTCCAAGTCAGTTTAGCACCTAATGCTAAATGTTGTAACTCCATTTGTCTTAAACCAACCACACCATCTTCCTTGGTAAGGCATGAAATTTCCTAATGGATCAAAGGGATCTTTCTTAAATCCTTAGCACCTTCCCACAAAAATTTCTCTAGGAATCTTTCCAAAGTAGCAATTGCGTTGTTATTCAATTTCAAGCATGACATAACATATATGGGAACAACTGAAAAAAATACTTTAATCATCTATATCCCGCCGACTTGAGACAACCATTTATTTTTCCAAGCCTTCACCTTAAACCTGCATCTGTTAATTAATCCCTCCCACATAATGGTTCAAGAAGCACCCATAAACAACAAAACTCTAAGATATTTAGATGAAAACTGAGAAATGGGACATCCAAGAATATTCACAATTCTCTTTTGTAAGACTTTCTTTATGTTAAAGAAGAACACCCTCGAATTTTTTTGTTTAAGCATTGACCCAATGTCAGGGCATAGTATATAATTTATTTTTTATTACTTCCACCTCTCTAACCTATCCATCACCAAACAAGATTGTATCATTCTCAAATTGTGAGTGCATGTCAAGCTCCAAGTCATCCTCAATAGAAATGCCTATCCATTGCTTTTTAGATCTTAATCTTCTAAGATGTTTGCTCATAGATTCAACCATAATTAAAATAGAAATGATGATAATGGATCACTTTGGTGCAATCGATTCTTTCCTTAAAAGAATCCAAACAGGGTGCCATTGACAAGCATCTCAAATCATGGTGTTTCTATGCATTCTCTCATATTTTTTATCCACTTGGACTCTAAACCAAATCTTTGTAGAATATTCATCATAAATTCCCAATTAACTTTATCATATACTTTACTTATATCTAATTTCAAAACCATGCCTTTGATTATGCTAGCCATGATGGAGTGCAATGTTTCGACAATGAGAATTATACTATCAGCAATATCATGCCCTATAGTAAAACCATTTTTCTCTTCAAAAATTAGTTTCCCCATTGATTTTTTCAATCTGTTCACAACAACTTTAGAGATGATTTTATAAATCATATTGCATAGCGATATTGGACAATAATCCTCCATAGTTTTACATTCGTTCTTCTTTGGAATAAGCATGATCATTGTATTATTTAATTCCTTAACAAGCCTACCACTACATCCGACATCATTCATTCGGACCAAGGTGTTATCAGGGTGAACTGGAAAGTAGCCACTTAGACTTCTTCGATTGTAAACAGTTCATCAACATAGAATTGTCTTCCTTTGTTATAAGATAAGGGATTGATTCCAGGAGTTGATCCCATTTTTATTTATTTGAGCATTCCCCATGATCCAGTAGCGATTGAAAGTATGGCACCGTAGTCTCCCTAATGCTCATTCTATCATGACACCAAGTTTTGTCTTTCATCTTAATCTCCTCAATTTGATTCATCGTTCGCCTTTAAAAAAATACTTGGTAAACTTTTTAATATGACCAACGACACTGGCATGACACACCCTCAGGCTCAACGTGAAACATTTTATACCCAAAGCTATGAACTGGTGAGGCCATAAATGGGGGACCTCATCCCCTCACTTCACTTTCTCAAACCCGCGAGCACAATGACCCAGTGAAGACACAAGGGTTGTGAACATAGTGGCCCAACAAGGGTTTGAACCTTGATGGTTGCTTCACCAACGAAGTGTTTTAACCATGATAATACACGTCCAAAGATAATTTATTATTCATCTTGCTTTCACAGAAGCATGAAAAATATTTTGTATTTGAATCACTAGCTTCAATCCAATTTCCTCTCACCTTATTCCTCCAGTAAATTTGTTCCCTAGTCAAAAGTTCTCACGATTTTTCTTTTAGTTCGTTTTCTCTTAGTAAATCTTCCCTAAACCTGTTGTGCTTGATGAATTTTTCATTTAGCACCTCCGAATCTGCCTCAATTGTTGCCTTTCCTTGAAAAATATTCTTGAAAACTTCCTTGTTCCAAATATGAAGCTTGTTCTTCATGTAATGTATGAAAATTGGGAATTAGAGTTTTACCAAGTAAATCCACTAAATAACCCAATTAACACAACTACATTGAAAGATGATTGAACCTAATAGATCTAGGCTCAATCCCAATAAGGAAAGGTCTAATATTTTGATTGGATTCACTGGTTGAAATTGATTATCCTCTTTCTTAGTTGACTTTGGAATGTAATTATGAAATTAAGGCAAAACCATGAATAATTGAAGTAAATTGATAAAAACAGTAAGCTACAAATGTCGCATGGAGCCACCAAATGAGATCTGGGAAAAAGAGGATGTTTAGAACCTGTTCTCAGAAGTTCAACTTGATTTTTCAAGACTAGGTAGCATAGATCTGTCCTTGTCCTCTGAATTTTCTGCCATCGAAAGCTAAACCTATTCATCGTTGTCGACACTACCAGAATTCTTGAATACAACTCTCCACCTATTTCCTGCACAAAGAAAGAGAAGGAAATATGTTGCGAAAAGGGGTTTGCCTCAGGTCAAACCCCAGTTTTGGAATTAACCATAAAATTGAATTGACAAACATAATGAAAGACTGTAATAAAATACTTTCCTTTTGAGGAAAGGCTAAAATGCTTAAATAATAATGTACACCAAGTGATGAAGTTTTGTTTGATCTTCACATAAAGGTTTGAGGGTTTCATGTAGTGTCTTCATAAAACATTGATCATGGATGCCATCTTCAATACTTGAACTTGACTTTAGTTTTGCTCCAATGCTTGATGAATGAATGATTGCTTGCTCACTTGAATTCCCCAAAGTGTAATTGAGATCATAGAAGACTGATTAGCTTAGCTTCGCTTAGGATTTCAAATGAGAGGGGTAGACCTCTTTCTATACTTGCCTGCCCAAAAAACAAATTAAATCTTTAGAATAGGTCGACATGAGATCAAATTTCTCGCTCAAGTGAAATGACCGTTGTGAGGCCCCAATGTGTCACATCGCTTATTTTCATAATTATTATTTAATAGTTAAATTAATTGTGTAATTATTTAATCATGATGCATGATTTCTTATTGCATGATTTAAATATTTTAATTAAAATATGTATTGATTTTTCCTTTATATCCTAAATATAAATTATATTAATTTAATATTATAAACAAACAAAAAATTGTTTGAAATTTTATATGAATAGAATGTATTTTTAGTTAAAGAACAAAATTTTATTATTATATTTAATGTTTTATTTTTCACTTATTCTTCTAAAAAGTCACACACACACATACATAAATATATATACATACATATACATATACATACATACACATATATATACATACATATATATAAATATATCTACATACATACATACATACATACATACATACATACATACATACATAGATATATATATATATATATATATATATATATATATATAGAGCATGCAATTAATAAATATAAATAAATTAAAACAAGAAGAATCTTTTTAAGATAAAAAGAAACTTAAAACAAAAGTTTCTATTAAAATAATATTTGGAAACTTAACTTATAAAATTCATGTTACATATTAAAAACTTTAGTAAGAAAAGGTAAGAAAGGTATCCAATATTTTTAAAGAAAAGTAGATTTTAAAATTCTTTTAGAAACTTAAAATATAAAATTCATATTATAATTGTTTTTATGAAGAAAGGTAACTATTATAAAGAAAAGTAAGAACTTTTACTTATCTAAATTTTAGAAGTTTCTAAAAAACTAAAACTCCTCCATTTCACATTAAGTATAGAGCAAATTAAAATAGGAAACTTAGATTTTCATGCCTAGAAGTTCTTGAAGTAGAGTTTTAAGACTTAGGAAATAAATATATGAATATAGGTTTTTCTAGGTGAGAAGTAAAAGATAAAAAATAGTTATAAGGATAATATATAAATCTTACATATTCGATATTGGAATTTTTTTTTTTAAAACAAAGTAATAATTTAAAATATGTAAGAAGGTACATAAAGCGAAGGAAAGTTTAGTTTTTATTCTTAATTTAGAAAGTTATATTTATTTAATGTAAGTATGTTGATACTTATTGGGAGAATGGTATTGTACAATGGGAGAGATATTTTTCTTATCAACAATAACTTTGGAGTTATGACATGAACAAAATGTGTTTAGATAAATTACTATATAGAATATCACTATCCAAGCTTGTTATGATATAACTCTTTGTGTGGACAAGGGTTAGCAGTCAAAAAGAAATATAGCATTAATTCTAAAGCTTGGGGTCTAGTTTTAATTATAGGCTTAAGTGGCTTCATTATTGCATTCATATTATTTAGGTTGTTCATTGAAAATTTAGATCTTGATTATAGCTATATTTTTTAGTGATGGTAATAAGGAATGGAATTAATTGTAGAAGTTTACTGGATTGAAAAGTACAATAATTTATAATAGATGATATCAATATTTGTATAATCTTTGTTATCTATTGATAGGAATTGGGCAATGATGAATTACTTGGTAATATTAGTGAAAAAGAATGAGACTTTTATCTTGTTTAATTATAGAGAAGGTAGACTATAGGAAAAGAAGAAGAAATATGATTGATAGAGAGATTTAGACATTGAAATAGAGTTAAGTTTGAGATGAAGATTCTTTATCCTAAAGTTTGTAAAATATTTAGTACCTCCTTAAGGAATAAAATAAGACTTATCATCTTAGCCAAATGGTAGTATCTATATGATTACCATAAGATAAGGCCATGACCTAGAGGATCATAATTGGGCTAAATATTCATGTAATTTATCTATTAGGTTTAATGACTTCAAAGAGTAAGAGAATGGATTAATGGATCATTATGCTAATCTACTTAAGCATTAATAAGATGTGAGTTATCGTCATCACCTTGTAATATATTCTTGAATAATGTTTTGTATAACTTATTTCTTATCATCTTAGCCAAATGGTAGTATCTCTATGATAACCATAAGATAAGGCCATGATGACCTAGAGGATCATAATTGGGCTAAATATTCGTGAAATTTTTTTAAAAGGTTTAATGACTTCAAAGAGAAAGAGACCATTAATGGATCATTATGCTAATCTACTTAAGCATTGATAAGATGTGAGTTATCATCATCACCTTGTAATATATTCTTGAATAATGTTTTGTATAACTTTTTAGATTAACTATGTATGAAGATGCATGCAATATTGATAGGAGATATGTGGATGCACATAGTACAACAAATTGGAATACCCATATGTTCTCCTATATACTCTTATTACCCGAGTAGGTTCTATATGCTTATGTGTGCGTAGATGCATTCTTTTGTTTTCTCTATGTATGAGGTGGAATTGGGTTATATGAATGAAATACTCATGAATGGAAAGGAACTCAATTAGATGAAATAATGTCAGATTTTAGAAAGGGTGATGCTTCTATTTATTTATGTATTCTTAATGAATCTTGTGGCTTCAAGATAGAATTGCATTAGAATTGGATGTAGATATTTCATACTACAATGAATTCCATTACTCTTGTTAGATTCACATTGTTAGTCTACCTTGTGCTGGGTTGGGTATCTTTAGTATCATGAAATATTTTGAGGAAGTGTAATTACTTCGTGGTAGGGAGGATACACGCTTCGGCAATGTTCTTGCCCTTGATGTGATTGTGGGAGACAGATGTCAGAATTATTATCTTGGTGGTCTTCACGATTCATTTCCTATGTATTCTTATAATTGACCTTGTGGTCTATCGTAAAGGAACATGCTCCCTTATGTTCAACCTTGTTGTATGTTTGTGTATTAAATCTTTATGTTGAAATATAAGTTTAAGTCTCCAATCTTGTATATCTGGACATGTGGAATATTTAATGCTTAATTTTATGAATTTTTCTATGAATTATGTGATTTATGTGTTGTCCTCGATTTCGGTGCGTCCTAAATCGTGAGGCAATCCTATGAAACTTGTTCGTTTCGTACCTCATGGACTCCGGGAGAGGTTAACCGACCTTGTCAATTAGTCATTTTTTTGTTTTGTGTTTTTCTGCTTAGTTGTTTTTGAGTTTTTAGTTTGCTTTGTTTAGAACTGACAGGTCGGGTTTTAAACCCCGACGTGTCAGTTTGCCTTAGTCAGCACATCAAACTTTAAAGTTCGATGTGCCAATTTGCCTAACTGACAGGTCGGACTTTAAAGTCCGACCTGCAATTTGGTATTGGTGACAGGTCGTACTTTAAAGTCCAACCTACTAGTGTCTTGTACTGACAAGTCGGACTTTAAAGTCTGACCTACCAACATGAGTTACATTTATTGCAACTCGTGTTTATGTTTTAGTTAGTTTTAAATGTCTTTTTAGTCGGTCTTTTTGGCATTTTAGTTGTTTTCTTCTTCCTATTGAGGTGTTTTAGCTCTGATCTTCCTCCTCCTTGCGCATGTTGGCAATTCTCTTTCAGATTTATCCACTTCATCAACATTTTTTCGCCTAGCAGACAAGG
The DNA here is from genome assembly GCF_030272615.1 of Cryptomeria japonica. Taxonomy (NCBI): domain Eukaryota; kingdom Viridiplantae; phylum Streptophyta; class Pinopsida; order Cupressales; family Cupressaceae; genus Cryptomeria; species Cryptomeria japonica. The sequence goes on from NC_081411.1 coordinate 654,248,822, forward strand.
TTTCTTTTTCTTTTATTTGAATTGTTTAGGGTTTGCTAGGGTTTTAGTTGATTGTTTTCTTTTGTTTTTTGTTGCTTTTCCAGTTAATGAAAGGTATGTCAGGTTTTAAAACCATGACATACCTCTCCCTCTTTCTTGATAACCTCTCATATCGGATTTCAAAACTGAAATGAGAGTTGCATTTTTTCTTCATTCCTTGTTTTCCTTCCATGTTAGGCTTCAAAACCTAACATGAGGACAGTCCTTCCCTGGACTTGCATGTTGAGTTTTGAAACCTGACATATTGGTTAACCAATATGTGAAAATCCTCCAACTCACATGTCGGGGTTTGAAACCTGACATGTGGGGACATAATACCCTTAACTTACATGTTGGGTTTCAAACCCTGACATGCAAGTCGGTCATGCTTTTCCTCCAACTCACATGTCGGGGTTTGAAACCCGACATGTGAGGATGAATTTTCCTCAAGTAACATGTCAGGTTTCAAACCCTAACATGCTGACTTATATCTTTGCACTTGCCACTGACAGGTTGGGATTTAAAACTTGACCTGCCAGTTTGATTTGTTCCAATGACATGTCGAGTTTTAAACCCCGACTTGTCAGTGATTTATTTTTTCTTTTATGCTAGCATGTCGGGGTTTAGAACCCAACATTCTAGTATTTTGCCTTTGCAACTGACACATCGGGTTTTAAACCCCGACCTGGCAGTTTTTTATATTTTTCCCTTTATGAGCCAGTTTTGACTAAGTTTTTTCGTCCTGTTCGATTTTGGATCTCCAGTTTGTTCTTCGTATGATTAATATTATTCTTCTAATGATGAATACTAATCATGGGCCTAAAAAACATGTTCTTTGCAACATTTTTGCAAATATCCAAGCCATTCACAAGCAAGTTGAAGGCCTCTCCCAGTCACACAAAACCATCACTTGTCAAACCTGTGTACAAAAAGATGAAGTACAAGTATGATAAGTACTTGAATATGTTCCCTAAAAGCTCGATGGACTCCAATGTGGCAGAGATCAGAGATACTAAAATCGGGCATGTGGCTATGAAGGAGTTTGAAAACAGAAGCAAGAAGGCTCCATCCTGTATGAAAAATTTGATGAATTTTGAATTGCACAAGTATGCATCTTTTCCTATTACAGCTCATGATACAAAATTTGTATTGGCTGTGGCAAAACACTTTGACCCGAACACTCGTCAAGTGAAGGATACTGACAAGAATATGGTAATGACGCTTGATAGTGTATTTTTCAATAGTCTTTTCAAGGGTCTAAAGGAAGTTGAAGTTGCTGATATAACCATGGATAGTGCAAAAGCATATTATGAGAAGCACATGGATAAATGCAATAAAACAATCAACACCATGTTTTTATCTACTCTACATGACTCAACTGTTACTAGATGGCCTAAGTACTTTAATAGAAGTGATTTTAGTGAAGAGTACAATGAAATGGTTACAATGCTTGCACGAGTTAGAGGTTTGAGAGATTCCCACTACTTCTAGGAGTGGATGTGTTATTACATGAAGGTCATAAGAAAGGGAACAACCAAGATTGATTGGGGAGAGCAAATCAGTGATGCTCTTTGTATTCAATTAAAGGATGTCAAAATGTCATTGAATTTTTATATGACTTCATATCTTGTGTATGCAGCCGGCTCAATGAGGCAGTGTCTAGGACTGTTTACCAAAGGAGATAGGAGGTGGTTACCTGTTTGGGATTAGTATGACTAGTTAACCATCAATAATCAGGGATCTCATTTCTGAAGAGTCAATGATGTTTTCTTCGCAATGTGGAGATGTTTGTTCAACAAGAATCTACACAAGGAGAGAATTTCAGAAGCAGCATATGACTTGGTGTCTTCTTTTGGTTGTGTGTTCTTACAATTTCCTACTTTTACATATATCCACATTGGATTCTTCACAGGTGAACCATTCATGTTGCCTCGATATCCTTCAGATAAGATTGTCCTCATGGAACTGTGTCGTCAATTGGTACATGTACATGCCAGACAAGATTTTGTTCATAAGCCAAGTCTCAAATGGCTTGTCTATTGGCCGATACTCAATGCTTACCATGCCCAAGGACAAGAATATGGAGAATGAAATGTTATGGGTCACAATGAGGAGGTTCAAAGCTCGAGAGAACTTTGATTTTCGCAACATGAGAGGAAAAATCAAGAGAAGTTATATGCATGTACATAGGCCTGAGGATGTTTGGGCAGATTGTAAAAGTGATGAAGATGTAAGAAGGATGGACTATAGTCATCTTACATTGGAGAAAATAGAGAATTTGGACTTGGCTAAGATTCCAAATACTATAGAAGATACAAATGATATAGTGGACCATGTCTACTATTAGCGGAAAATTGTTGATTCTCCCTTACCTTTAATTCAATGGTCAAAGAATGAAAGCAAATCAATTTCAAAGATATTTGTGCCTATTATGGCTAATACAAACCAATGGCTATTAAAAAAGGGAATCCAGATGAAATCCCTTCCTGCTAGTTCCGGTGAAGAAGATAATGATGGTCCAGTGCGGAAGACTTCAGAATTAAGAACCAAGAATAAAGAGGATGCTAAGCAAGACTCTGCCAAATTTTGCCTCAACTAAGACTTTGAGCATTTTGTTGTGAAGATTCAAATCAAGCAAATAAAGAAAGCAAGTCCATTTGATCTCAAACTTTGTGTTGTGTCAAAGATTGTTTATATAAGTTAATGTTCCTATGTTCATTGCTTATATATGTTCTTTAAATTTCTTCATATTGTTGATATTGTTTAATGTGAGTAATAGAGATTTCCAATTGTGATAAGTAGACTTTGTGCTATTTGTATATTTGGGAAATTTTTTGATGTTAAGTGATTAGTAGTAGGCTTTGTATTGCTGATATTACTTGTAGTTTTAAGGGATTGGGAAATTATACATGAAGACTGTCAGCTACAAGTTAAATTTCTTATCATTTGTAATCATTAGCTTAGACAAAATTGCATTCAAGAAAGACTTTGTGCTTCTTGATTGTGAGTTTAGTTTGTTCATTTCTTTAAGTATAAAAAGTGATAGAGAATTGTAACAAAGTGGAGGGAGAATACATAAGCTTTGAAAAGAGAGAGTTTTATGCCTGAAACATACCCACAGATTTTAGTTTCTTGTTAATTAGAGAAGAAATTTCAACGGGAACCTCCCCTTGCTGAGAGGAGAGATTAATTTCTCAACATAGTTGTGTGTGAATTATATATTTTGTCGTTGGTATGCTAGTGACAAAATATTCACCCAACATTATGTTATTTTGAAATTATGGAGGTCCTTACACAATTTTGGTCCTAATTAGGAGGACCAGGGCATGGTACACCCTGGTCTTGATTTAGGACCAGGGCATGGGCCACCCTGGTCCTGATTTAGGACTAGGGCATACCATGCCCTGGTCGTGAAAATCAGGACTCCGGAATGGGGAGGAAAATGGACAGGTGATGAAAATGTTAGTTTGAGATACGGTGCGAGTAGAATCAACACTGCAATCAGGAATTGGAAGCCAAAATGCCAAAGTGAGGCTTAGGTGAGGACAAAATTGTAAGAAAGTACAATTTACGACACCACACTTCATATATTATATCATTTTGTAAAATCATAAACTCTTTGTACCTTTAAATATATTTCTCTCTTTCCACCAATTTTTAAGACTCCCAATCAAATATTTTCCCTTCCACCACATGTTATCAAATTTGAAGTAACCATTGCCATATTTTGACTATAACTAAATTCCAATTGCACTAAGAAATGATCTAATACCAATATCTGGAGGATTGAGGAGTACTATGCAATGTACCCTTCCATCCAATGTGGACCCATCAGAAAGTGATCCAATCTTTTAGAAATGTTGGTAAAATAGATTCTTCTATTGGTCTAGGTGGATCTTCCATTTTTAGGTATGCAGTCAATAGCCTCAATGTTTTCAATAAACATTTTGAAATCTAAAATAACTCTATTGAACTTGCTCAACCCATCGCTTTTCTTCGAGAGATCTAGGATTTTGTTAAAATATACCCTCAAAACATAATTCCCACTTTTTAGATTGCTAATTATGTTCTCCAATTCTTCCCACAACGATTCTTTCTCCTTCATTCAAGCAAGGCCATAAACGTTAAATAATGGAAATTTCATATTTGTCACTCTAAATTTTATGTTGCATAGCATCCAATCTTTATTTGAATACAGTAAACATATCTTGAATTTATTTAGATTCCATAGAATACCCAAGCTACCAGCATGACCCAACGCATCTTGGAATAATCCATCCCAACCTTTTTAATACTTTAGAAACTTGACTCCATCGACACTAATTTTTGTTTCCTACATTAAGACAATGTTCCCAACTAACTTCTCCAAAAGTTTCTTTACCATGCACCATTTGTTAGGGGTCGAGAGGCCCTTGACATTCCATGTGAGTATCTGCATCAATTCTCAAGGGAGGCCTTTGCTCCCTTGGTCATTTTAAGGAAATTAGTAAAACTAATTAAACTTTTTTTCTCAGGCTTCGTCTTCCCTCTTTTGTTTTTTAATTTTCCTCCATATGCCCTTCTTAGTTTCCCCAAAATATTTGCAATAGATTGAATTATACATATGGGATGGATAATCCCTAATTCATCATCCCCTAAGAATTCACCATCTGATTCCCATTCCTCCTCGAATTGCCCTGTAGGCACATCACCATCCAACCCTTTGTTTTCCTTTGGGTCGTCAATGATAGAACCACATGACACTTGCAAATTACTAGAATTCGGATCCTTTGGACAAGATTTTGGCTTAACAATCCTCATATCATCCAATTATGATTTCTCCTTTGTTCCCAAGTTTTTTGGATGCCAAATAGATGGAGCCAAAGGGAGCGCAACCATAGTTTGAGATTTTTTGTTATTATTTTTTTTGTAATCCCCCCAAGTCTAGTTTTTTATAATTAGGGTTATTCTTAGGGATCCATTTTTTAATTTTATTTGGAGGAATGCAACAATTAGCCTCCATATGACTTCTCTTCCTACGTCTTAAGTGGAAAAACCTTTTGTCTTTGATTTCCACACTCATAATCCAAATTTGTCTATCTATAGGCAACCTTATTTTGTTGAGAATTCTTCTGATTGCTACAAGTTTGATTCGCACAAAAAATATCACCATTCACAAGATCCACATCGATATCAATTAGAATCCCTAATGACCTTCCTATCTTTTGTAAGAATGTCTTTGACCAATATTTCATTGTAAGGTTGTAAATGTGTACCCAAATCAACTTATCATATGGTTCTAGTTTGGAGGGGTCGAAATTGTGATGCCATCATTACATATAAAACATGAAATATCCCATAGCCCAGAGCCCGCCCTACAATATCCTATCTCTTTCCTCTTCATTTGAAAAGATAATGATCAAGAAGCCCTTTGGTAAGCATTTGGTGATTTCCTAGGTTTTCCAGGTGTCTTCAATCTATCTCCTTATTTTTTCCCTATCCTTCCTTGGCTCAATAAACCTACAGATGATCACCAACTCCTCCTCCAAAAATCCAAGGTCCATCTCAACATCTTCAATCAATTCAATTGTTTGAATTTCTTTCCATGTTGTTTGAAAATCCAATTCGCCACCCTCTGCTTCATTAAACTGTTTTGCATTATATTTTAGAGGTTTAGGTTTTGATGCAAATTTTGAATTTGAGGTTTTGATACCTGTCTGCATCATGCGAGATCCTTCTATATATATATATATATATATATATATATATATTTGATAGGCAATGGGCTGAAGCGGATAAGGTGTACATATCCTACCCCCTTGTGGGATTTGAACGTGTGACCTCTCTTTCAAGAGCACAAGTTCTCCGCCACTAGGCCAACTCAGGTTGTATTGTAATATATTATTTTATTTATGTACACTAATTATATTTAAATCCATTGTAAATACTAAATTAACTTTGGGAGAAAAGTAACATTACATATGTAATAATTGTTATCTTTTTTAAAAGTAAAATATTTGTTTCATTCCTAGGTGTTAAGTTGTTATACCTAGGTTGAATAGTTTTTATTTTATGAAGTAGTTGCTTTTGGAATTGATTGTGTCACTTTTTTTGCATCAATGTTTTGGATGGCACTCTGTGATCCATCATCAAGATGTAAGAGTGTCATTTTTACATCTCTTGGAACTCTCTTACATCTTGATGATGGATCATGGAGTGTGATCTGAAACGTTGATGCAAAAAAAGTGACACAATCAAATCCAAAAGCAACTACTTGATAAACTAATGGATTGTGGAAATATGATGAAATTAGTTTTTATTTATTTTTTCTCACATTGGCTTCATCCAACAAACATGAGATTTTGTAAATTTTTTGAAAGTTTGTAATTTATCCATAGTTTAGGGATACATAAGCTTTGTGACTTTTAATTTTAATTATTTCAAGTGTGTAATCAATTCTATAAGTTATATGTACAAAGATTCATGTGTTACACTTTTTATAGGACTTGTGTTTTTATTTAGGATCAATCAATATCTTACATATCAAATAAGGAGTTGTAAAGGTGATTGTGTGATGATACCTGACACCCTAGTCGGCATGAGTTACTTGGTGGTTTATTGGCACACTAACATCAATGCAAAACCGAATTAGAGAATGGTTGGGAAAGCACAATATTTGGTAAAAGGTTCTCCATAAGAGAATAATAATTAGCCAATAAAATGTAAGGCTAAAGGGAAATCACTTCCATGTTAAAAATCTTGATTAACCTTGCAAAGCCCTAAAGAAGGTGATACACAAGTATGTTGGTAAAATGGTATCTCAACCTTGCATTTACATGAGGTTACTATTTATAGTAAGTTTTCATTTAAAAATGAAATGTTGTGAAATTCTCTCAGAAGCTTCTGGTTGGTTAGATAAGAATTTCGGTAAAGTTTCATCAAAAGATCGCAGCTAGTTTTGAACATATTAAATTTTCCATTTTGGAAGGGTGCGATTAAAGGTTTAAACTTAATTTTGGGGACTTTATACCCTCCAAAATGCCCTAAAATGTGGGTTTAAATGATATATCATTTTACAATATGATAGAGCACTTCACGAGCTTTCTGGCACTTCAAACGGCTCGTCAAAAAGACACACGGTTCACAAGTTATGGCCTCCGGAAGTTTGTACTTCTGAAATAAGAAATATAATTTGCATCAGACACATAAATAAGCTCTAAAAGGGAGGGACACATGTTGATGTGTGTTTTAAAACATCATAGGGCATATATATTGGAGATAAGGTTGGTTATACTTTATTGGGTGGTTTCAGCTCATGGTTTTGTAATATCGTTTAACAGTTTCTTGTATTATATCTCCTATATATGAGGTGAGTCAGATAGAGGTTGTGTGTAAGTGTCTTATGGCTATTTAGTTACCTTTAAATCTCTGATTAGTGGTACTCCTATGAAGAGATTTGTCTGCAATTATATTGTAATCTGTTTTGAATTCTAAATAATATATTGGGCGGCTTTTGAAGTGTGGGGTTTTTCTCCCGAAAGGGTTTTCTGTGTATAAATCATTGTGTTGTGGTTTGAATGTTGTTATATCTATTTCTGTTTTCTATAACTGTTGTGATGATTTGTAAAATGTTTTGCATTACCCTCCTCTCAAGGGTAGTGTAGGAAGTTATTTTGCTACTTAACTTCCTTACAAGTGGTATCGGAGCCTAATCACCTTTGGTTTCAGTTGTGGGTTGTTGGGTTTTTTGAAATAATCTAGATTTGAGTGGGAGTTTGTGCAAAAGACACTTTTTGATCTTGTTGCAAGATTTTTTAGATGGTAAGTTCGTCAGGGAGAATAGAGGTGGAGAAATTTAATAGAACAGATTTTCAAATGTGGAAGTTGAAGATGGAAGATCTTCTAATAGATTGAGATATGTGAGATGTTGTTGATGCGAATGTCCAAAGACCCTCAGATCCTATTGCAACACCTCGGTATGGTGTTATGGATAAAAAAGCCAAGGGCCTAATCAAGTTGTGCTTGCCACACTTTGTTCTGATCAATGTCCATGAATAAAACTCTGCAAAGAATCTATGGACTAAGCTTGGTGAAATGTATCAAGCAAAATCTTTACTAAATCAAATTTTCTTAAGGAAGAAATTGTATTCCTTGAAGATGGAAGAGGGTGGACAAATTGCAGATCACTTGGAAGCATTCAATATGTTGGTGCCTCAATTGGTATTTTTTAATGTTAAGATGAACAAAGAGGAGAAATACCAGATCTTTCTTTGTTCTTTTCCTGATTCGTGGGATTCTCTTGTTATGGCTATCGGTAGTACTTCTATTGTTTTGAAATCTGAAGATGTGGTGGGTACCCTACTTAGTGAGGAGATGTGAAGGAAGGTATCCATTAGTTCAAAGGAATCCCTAACTGTTTGTGGAAGACCTAAGGAGAAAGGCAAGAAGAATGAGAAGCGTGATAAGTCCAAATCTAGAGGGAGATCAAAATCTCTTGGAAAGTCCAAATTCATTTGCTAGAATTGCGGTAAACCATGTCACATCCATAAGGACTGCAAAGAAGAAAATAAGAAGAAAAAGAAAAAATTTGATTCTGATTCTGAGTCTGATAAGGAAGATGGTGGTGCATTAATTGCAGCTTTGGCGACTCGTGTAGGTAATGATGCCTGGTTAATTGACTCAGGTGCATCTTTTCATATGACTTCCAATAGAGATTGGTTTTCTGATGAAGAATTTAATGGAGGTAAGGTGTACTTGGGTGATGATTCACATTTAGACATTGTTGGTCAAGGTAAAGTTCGAATTAGGTTTTCTGATGATAGAATAAAAAGGATTAATGGTGTGTTGCATATCCCTGGATTAAAATGAAATTTGTTATCTGTGAGCAAATTGATAGATGCAGGTGTGCAAGTAGTCTTTTCTGAAGCAGGATGTAAGATGATTAAGGGTGATATGGTAATTGCTAGAGGTGTCAGGTTCGACACTTTGTATAAGCTAGACGCATACACTGTTGAGTGTAATAGAACTTCTATAAAAAGTAAATTTGTGGATACTTCATCTGAATATTTGAGGGTTTCACCTTCAACAGATGGAAATGGTTTTTGGGTACCTAAGGGTGCTCTTTCTTTGAAATAAAGTTACCTGCAAAAAAGACTATGTTATGGCACCAAAGGATTGGCCACATTGGAGAAAAGGGTCTAAGGACCTTGAAAAATAAAAACCTTGTTGAAAGTTTGAATGATTGTAATCTTGACTTTAATTTTTGTGAGCATTGTATTTATGGAAAACAAAACCACGTTCAATTTTACTCGAGTTCTCATAAAACTTGTGGTGTTTTGGATCTTATTCATTCTGAGGTGTTTGGTCTTATAGATGTTCCTTCGATTGGAAAATCCACACATTATGTTTCATTTATTGATGATTTTAGTAGAGGGACATGGATATATTTTCTAAAGAGTAAATATGAAGTTTTCAATAGATTTAAAGAATTTAAAACAATGGTTGAGTTGCAGTCTGGAAAGAAAATTAAATGTTTGGGGACTGATAAAGGCGGTGAATTTTGCTCTAATGATTTTGATAGATTCTATACAGATTGTGGTATTAACAGACAAAAGACAACTCTGTATTCTCCACAACAGAATAAAGTTGCAGAAAGAATGAACATGACACTAATGGAGAAGGCTAGGAGTATGCTGAGTGGTGCTGGTCTAGAACAAAAGTTTTGGGCTGAAGCTATTGCCACTGCTTGCTACCTAATTAATAGGTCTCCTACATCAACTCTTGTTGATAAAACACCTATGGAAGCATGGTCAGGACACAAGCCTTCGTTGAGACATCTTAGAGTTTTTGGTTGCGAGGCATATGCACATTTTCCAAAGGAGAAGCAGACAAAGTTGGAGACACAAGGGTATTAAATGTATCTCCATCGGGTACAGTTATGGTGTGAAAGGATACAAGCTTTGGGACCCTATTGCACAAAAGGTAATTCATAGTAGAAGTGTTATTTTTAGAGAAATTAAGTATCCTTCTATTACATTGCAGCTAGAATAGACTAAAAAGGAAGAGGTGATTCAATTTCCTTCCACACTTGAAAGAGTTGAATCGAGACCTCTAGATAGGCAAAACATTGAGGAGAGCTCGTCTGGCTCTGAATCTTCAGAAGAGGAGGAAGAACCTCCAACTTAGCTTGCTCAAAGGTCTACAAGAAATAGACAACCACCTGAAAGGTATTCACCTGATGATTGGAGAGGTATTTTTTCTTTGAATACTAATGTGGATGAATCAAAAGCTATATAAGAGGCATTAGGTATGAATGATGGAAAATCTTGGAAGATTGCTATGGAAGAAGAAATTAAAGCTTTGAAAAAGAATGACACATGGGATCTTGTACCATTGCCTGAAAGAAGAAAACTTGTTGGTTGTAAATGGGTGTTCAAGAAAAATATTGGTTCATATGGAGGCATTCAGAAGTATAAAGCAAGGTTGGTTGCAAAAGGATAATCTCAAGTTGAGGGTGTTGATTATGGTGAGATATTTTCTCCTATTGTAAAAATGGCATCCATTAGATTTTTGCTTTCTATTGCCGCTGCTTATGATTTAGAGGTTGAGCAAATGGATGTGAAAACTACTTTCCTTTATGGTGATTTGGAGGAGGATATTTATATGACACAACTAGAGCACTATGTGGTGAAAGGTAAAAGTAATTTGGTCTATAAATTAAAGAAATCTTTGTATGGCCTCAAACAGAGTCCTAGGATGTGGTACCAAAAATTTGATATATATGTGTTGAGTTTGGGATTTGAACGTTCTAAAGTGGATAACTGTGTTTATTATAAATCTGATGGTGATCATTTCCTGTGTATTGCATTGTATGTTGATGATATGTTATTCATTGGTAAAGGGAAAGGTATGGTTTCAGAATTGAAGTCTCAGCTCGTTGCTAAATTTGAAATGAAAGATATTGGTGCAACAAAACACATTCTTGGGATGGAAATTAAAAGAGATAGAGTGAACAGAAATCTATGGCTAGGCCAAAGTAAGTATGTGAATTCAGTGTTACAAAGGTTCAACATGCAGGATTGTAGACCATTGTGTGTTCCTTTTACAGTTGGAACAAAATTATCTATTGTAGATTATCAAAGTGTTGTTGGAAGTTTGATGTATGCTATGGTTTGTAATAGACCAGACATTGCCCAAGCAGTGGGAGTTTTGTCCAGATATATGTCTAATCCTGGTAGAGTTCATTGGGATGCAGTCAAAAGAGTCTTCAGATATTTGAAGGGTACCTAAGAGTATTCTTTGTGTTATCATGGTAATTTAGTTGGAGACACGATTTCCCTTGATATTCATGGTTATGTCGATTCAGACTGGGCAGGTGATATTGATAGTAGAAGATTCACCAGTGCTTATGTGTTTACTTTATTTGGTGGTGCAATTAGTTGGATGAGTAAATGATAGGATGTGGTTGCTTTGTCCACTATTGAAGTGGAGTATATGGCAACTACTCATGCTTGTAAAGAGGCCCTTTGTCTTAAGAGACTATGTTCAGATATTGGAATAAAAAAAGGAGCAGTGACAGTATATTGTGACAGTAAGAGTGTGATCTGTCTAGCTAAGAACCCGACATTTCATGCCCAGACTAAGCATATTGATGTTCAGTGTCATTTTGTTAGAGATATGGTCAAAGATGGCAGGGGGATGCTGGTTAAGGTAGAAACTTTGATGAATGTTGCAAATTTTTTAATTAAGGTCGTGAGCACAGAGAAGTTCAGATGATGTTCGAAGTCTATGGGACTCATGGCCCCTAGGTATTAATTCATTGTGTTGATACTACATTTGCTCTTGCAAGGTGTTCGACAAGTGAGAGAATGTTGAGAAAATGGTGTCTCAACCTTGCATTTACATGAGGTTACTATTTATTGTAAGTTTTCATTTAAGCACAAAATGTTATGAAATTATCCCAAAATTTTCTGGTTGATTAGATAAGCATGCCGGTAAAGTTTCGTCACAAGATCACATCTAGTTTTGAAGATATTAAAGTTTCCGTTTTGGAGGGGTGCGATTAAAGGTTTAAAATTAATTTTGGGGACTTTAGACCCTCTGACATTCCCTAAAAAGTGGGCATAAATGGTGTAGTAGTTTACGAGGTGATAGAGCACTTCGCAACCTTTCAGACACTTCAAACGATTCATGAATCGAATACACGATTCGCAAGTTATGGCCTCCAGAAGTTTGTACTCCTGAAATAGGAAATATAATTTGTATCGAACACATAAATGAGTTGTAAAAGGTAGGGACACTTGTTGATGTGTGTTTTAACACGTCATAGGGCATCTAGATTGGAAATAAGGTCGGCTATACTTTATTGGGTGGTTTTAGCCCATGGTTTTGTAATACCATTTGACGATTTCTTGTATTGTATCTCTTATATATGAGGTGTTTGAGATAGAGGTTGTATAAGAGTCTGATGGCTATTGAGTTACCTCTGAATCTTTGATTAGGGGCACTCCTATGAAGATATTTCTCTACAAGTATAATGTAATCTATTTTGATTGTTGAATAATATATTGGGCAGCTTTTGGAGTGTGGGGTTTTTCTCCCGAAAGGGTTTTCCCTATGTAAATCATTGTGTTATGATTTGAATGTTGTTATGTCTATTTCTATTTTATGTAACTGTTGTGATGATCTATAAAAAAATTTGCATTACCCTCCTCTCAAGGTTAGTGTAGGAAGTTATTTTGCTACTTAACTTCCTTACAAAGTACCAATGGTAAAATCTCTTTTGCATCTTATATTGGGGTCATAATGGGTAACTTTATCGTGTAAATAGAACCACATCTCTCTCGAACAATCCATCACATTAGGATATGCCCCTAATTATCACATTCCACCATAAACATATTAAATACATCACTTAAGATTCACTTCATATCTAGCATTTTGTTAGCAAACCATCACTAAAGCCAAGACCTTTCCTCCACACTACTCAAGACATAAGAATTACTTATGCCTAAAGATTATTTTACAACATGTTGAAAAAGATCTATATGGATTGATAAGAAAGGTGAAATCCATGATTACTACAATGTGGCTTCCATCTAGGATAAATAATAGTAAGGACTCCCCCATGTCCTTGATCATGATTGGTAGTAAGAAAAAAAATATTTGGCCTAATGACTTGGCATATAGTTTTAGGCAAAAAGACAAAGATTTAGGTTTCTTGCAAATAGAGAATGTTCATGTATTCAAATCTTTCTTGAGTAAGCCACTTTTAAGAAGGGGTTCATAAGACCCTTGACATTCTATAAAAGATAATTTGTATAACATGGGGTTTTAAGAATATATCCTCTAAGTTCAACCCTTGGAAGGCAAAATATTTATTTTGTATAAAATTAATATGGTTTTAATGTATAATATTTGCAAGTTGACAATTGTTTAACATGTATTCCCCTTGTTCTAAATTGTGGGGTAGGCTATAAGAATGCCTAAACGAGGCCTTGTGAGGAAATGTGAGCTGGAGAAGAGGTTGCACACTAGAACAAATTTTTTTCAGGGAAAAAACATTTATTGCAAGTGGCATTATTGAAAACCATAGTTTGACAACCTCTCCAAAAGTTTCCACTTGATTACATGTGACTTATAGAGTTGGTTGAGCTATTATAGTTTTCTTACAATTATTATGAGGATGAGAGCCAACCCTATGGTTTCAAGTTGCAACTTTGCTAGTGGAGCCACCATTGATGTTAGGATGAGTGTCTTTGTTGGTTGTGTAATGAGAATCATTTCAATTTCTAACCACAACTCAACCATCCTCACTATTTAGTGGAGGTGATCTAGTCATGAGCTTTGAAGCTAGCAACAAATAACTTTGATCTTGTGATAAAAAAATTGACACCAAAAGCAATTATTAGGAAGGTTGATGTACAAAACTTGTTAGATGTGATGATTGCCACAATTTTGAATATTATTTGACTCTTTGTGATATTCCAAGGGAACTCTTTACATATAATCTTTCTTTTACAAACAACCAAAATAGAATTTGTTTGGTTTAGGGCAAGCATCCTACTTAAGCACAAGGCTAGCTTTATACACCTAAAAATGGTCAGAAGATAATTAATTAAATAAGCAATTATTTAATTAATCTCTCCTCCCCAATTTAATTAAATTCACTAAGCAATTTGATTAAATTTCCCCTTTCATCTACTTATTAATAAATCTAAGGATTTATTAAATAGATTCATTTCATCCCTTTAATTAATTAATTCCCTCCATCCAAAATCATTTCTTCTAAATCCCCTAATTAATTAAAACAAATCAATTATGAGTTGTTGAGATTAATTATCCTTTTCATATTATTTGAATTTTTAAATTCAAATTCTCCTAACTTCTACCACTCCTAAACCTAACCATTCCTAATTAACTTAACCCATTCTACCTACTACCATGTCCCCTTTCATCCAACATCTTCTAGAACCTTGTGACACTTGTCACTAAGTGTTCCCTTTCACCTACCTCTTCTAGAAGCCTCTTGACACTTGTCACCATAGAGATGACAGATGTTCCCTTTAATCCAACACCCTTTGCCATCCTCCTCCAATTTAACCATTGATATCTTCAGATCAATCGTGACTGTTTATTCTTGCCACCTCACCCCTAGCCTTGGAAAATCTTATAAATAGACCTCATTTTGGAGCACAAAGGGTCCCAATTTCATATCATTTTTGCATCCCATCTCATTTTCATCTTATGCATTGTTATTATAGGCATCTAGCTTATAGTTTATTAGTTTTAACAATGTTATCATGCTCAATTTTAGCTTAAATCTTAGCTTAATCATGCTGGATCAATCGTTCATGTAGCTTAATCGTGCTATTCTTGCTAAGATCATGCATTTTCATCTTTCAAATCCTCCATCTAAGTGTAGTCAAGTCACTGGAATATGCATAATCAGATCTGAGAGCATTTTTCATACTCGCATTTACTAGGAGGCAATAAGTCGATTAGCTATGGTTTTGTCTTTCTTTGATTTAAATCTTCTAACCATGCTTGTAATGATTTATTGAGTGCATTGTGTTTGCAGGTACAGGTACACTCACAGAGCACGACACTAGCTAGTCTAGAAATTACCAACAATTGATTTCATGAAGCTTCCATAGTCCATAATGATTTGATTTTGTTCTTTTGGATTTGACTGTGTAAATTTTTGCATTGCCAACGTATCAGATCAAATATCATAATCCATATTCTACTCTCTTGCTCTATCACTTCCTCTTTTGCCCTGATGATGGATCATGGTATTTGATCCGAAACGTTGGCAATGCAAAAATTTACACGGTCGAATCCAGAAGAACAAAATCAAATTACCAACAAGTCAAGCAAAAACATAGGAACTTGACCTTGAGAGCTAGCAACTTAAAAACCACCAATCTAAGAAGAAAAAGCAACCAAAGGGTCGGGAACATGCTAAGGTCATGTTTGAAAATGACATTCTCATAATTCATTGTGACAAAAAGAAACAAAAAGAAATCCTTGATCATATTTTACACAACATCCAACCTAATACCATAAACAACCTAAATAGTGGTTCCCCAATTTCAAAACATACTTTCTAAAGAAACATTGTGGACAAAATACTCGTATATCAATATAAACTAATCTAACCATATGAAATAATAAAATTATACTAAAAGGACAGTCAAAATTCTTTTCTCAATAAAATATTCTTGAATCCAAACTTCCTATGTTTCTTGATTAGAAATATCAATCTTCAATAGGTAGCTCCAAAACATGTAAAATCTGAGTACAAACTCACCCAAGTTTCTCTAACAGCCAAAACCTGTAAAATCAACATCAACAAGTGAACATGAAACCCAAAAGTCATTCCAAAACCCTAAATCCTATCGTGCTATATTTGGTGAAGTGACCAAGATTTCAAATCAATGTGTGGTGGTAGTCACCCAGCACTTAACACGGAGACAGAAAAATAAGTGTGTGGGGCACTCCTGCAAAATTGTCGAGCAATTTGTGAACCAATTTACTAACTCAACTGGTCCCTCTTTTGAGGTTGAAAGCAACCAAAAGTGCAGTGCAAATGTGAGGCAGCAATAAATGAGGCAAATACAGATGCAGACCCTTTACCCTTCTACACAATTCCTGAATCTTCTTCCATCACTGCTCTTTTGTGGGCCATTCAGGATGGCCATGATTGTGTGTACTGAGTACGACACCATTCATAACAAAGATGGAATAACATCTTCAATTCCTATGAACTTCTTCATGTGCTAAACATTTGAATTGGGAATGCTGCAGAGTTACATTCCATGAATCAATTCAAGTTTGCTTAATCAGAATAATAGGGTGAAAACAAAAAATAATGAAAATATCTCTCTATATATATTCAAAATTCGAGTTAGAATATAGAGTTATGATCTTCAAATAAAATATGGGTCGAATGGGATCACGTCTCAAAGTTAAATCTGTGGAGTTAGAACCAACAGAAACATATGAAACATATGGTTCCTAAAAAAATAGCTATCTAGAAAACAAACAATCACAAACCAAAAAATACAAGAGGAAATAAAGTGTCAAAGCATCAATTCAATAGAAATTTAAAAAACAAAAAACTATTACAATTATGTAGCAAATTTTGAAAAGAAATAAACTGCCATACCTCCACTTAGAGAAGGTAGATCATTTATAAATTTCATGTTTTGTATATTTACATACATACATATATAGTTATGATTTTCAATTTATATGGGTCGCCTCAAAGTTAAATTTTTGAAGTTGGGAACCAACATAAACATGTGGTCTTAAAAAAGAAACAAGCAATCATAACCAAAAAACAAGAGGAAACAAGTGTCAAATCATCATTTCGATGGGAATTTAGAAAACAAAAAACAATTACAATTATGTAACAAAGTTTAGGAAGTTTTGAGAAGGAAGAAGTTGTCATATCTCTATTTAGAGAAGTCCGATTATTTATAAACATACATACGCACACACACATACACACAATCAATTTTTGTTATAAATGAATGTCCAATTGTATGACATCTTAAAGGCAGATATATTGGTAGAATCAAAAATCAAAGTAGCACATAATTCTAAAAAGGAAGTAATTGTACCAATAAAGCATGACCTTTAAAAAAGTCTATACAAAATTACATAATCAAATCAAAACTATATAGTTTGTATCTGCCTTTTCAAACGAAATAAGCAAAAACTTAAATTGTGCTTTTCAATTAAAAAATCTGATCATATAGTACATTGTATTTTTACAATATTAGTATTAGAATATGACTTTAATTAATTTTTAAAAAGTAATATGTATAGTATTATAATGCTGAAAATTGCATACCTTACACTTTTCTCCTTAGTTTACTTTCACAAGTATTATTTCTTATGTAATGATAAATATACAAAGGTCATTATTTTTGCTAAAACTTGGCATATAACTTAAACCTTACACGATTCTATTTGCAGTCTCATACTGACCAACCTTGATAGTTTATTTTATTTATTCCTCACTTAGGGTCAAATCTGTCATTTGCATAAATGGCACGGGCCAATTGCAAGATTTGTGAAAATGACCTTAAAGCTTCTATTATTAAATTTGAATTTATGACCTTAACGCTTCTTACATCTACTTACATCAACACTCAAGGAGCATTGAACTAGAGTATGTCAATGTCTAGGGCATATGTTGCATGCTTAGTTGTTATCTTTGATGATTTTCAAGTCATTAACTCAATATTCTAATATTTTTAAACAAGAGGAAATGTATTTCCTACCATCAACAAACTCACAACTACACAAACAAGTTTATATGTAGAAATAGGTATAGGAATTCAATACAAATCAAAGGAAAATATTTAGTGATTCACAAAATGTCAAATATGTTCATCCAAATTAGATGTACACTTATTAGGTCAAATGTACAAGTGCACAATTGGTCTCATTGTTGCAAAAGTGACCTATAATGACAAATAATGAGTTCATAGATCTTGGGGCTTTTGTTTGGTCATTCCTTCTTTTTTTAGAGTATAAATTAGGGTTTTGAAAGAGCCTCCAACCTTTTACAAAAAGCATAATGTCCATCAAGAATCAACCACAACACCTAGCTAAAACAACATAATCATTCTTAATTTTTCACATCTTAACAAATCATGTTTAATTCCCTTAATGCTTCTAGATTAGGTTACGTACAAATTTTTTATCATCAACATTTTGAATCGCACTTCATGGATGATGAATCATGGAGTGTGATTCGAAATGTTGATGATAAAAAAATTGTATGCAATCTAGTCAAGAAGCATCAAGGGAATTATAGCATGGATTGTGGAAATATGATATCATAAATCATGTTTAGCCACTTATCATGACATGTCATGACATATCTAAGGGATTACCAGCTGAGATTGTCATTAATTCCTCTTTTGGCAATTGGGTCCAAACTTTGGATTACGAAGGTATTCCTTTCAGATGTTGTAGATGCTTTAAAACTAGCCATGCAACTGGGAATTGTGGGCTTGAGAACAAAAATCAAGTGGCTTCATGGTGGTCAGGGGCCTCGTACTAGCATTACATGGTAAAGAAATATTTGGACTCTTCTAAAGAGTCGCTGGATGCTGGGGTTTCTAGTATGGCTGGTTCAGATTCTTTATTGGCGAAAAAAGATTCTTCGGATGCCACAAAGGATGTTTCTATGATTAAAGATGCTATGATACAGGATGTTGTTGTATCTTCTACTGAAAATGGTTTGATGTCTCTTACCCCACTGGCTGCTTCACTGTGTGTTGATACAACTTTTTCCCATCTGTTGGATGCGGTCCTATCTCTGCGACGGTTGTTGCTCCCTCTATTGATCCTCTTTCTTCCAATCCAGATAGATTGGTGTTGGGCTCTTCAGATTGGTCTGTTGCGGCATCTAAAGTTGAAGAAGGATAGATTGCTATAAAGGGGAAGCATTCAAAGACATCAATGCCTTCTTTTGATATGACTCTTCATTCCCACAAGGCCAGTTGTAAATCTTGAGGGCCCTTGTAGTTGGTTGGTTGGGTTGGTTTTTCTGGCCTTGCCTTTGGTTGGGTTGCATGTTGTCTCCTCTTTGTTGAGCGGTCACGTTCTATCCCTTGTTTGATTTGTATAGGGTTTCAGGTCCCTTCAAAACCTGTTTTTCATGTAATCAAAAACATTAGTTTTATAGAAAAGTACCTTTATTTTACATAATTACTTTCTACATTTATATTAGCACATTACTCTAGGAAATTACTAATGCCAACTATTTAATCCGGGGCTATTTTGTTTAATATTTTTTATTAATTATTTTTTCCTAGGTTTTTTTTAAAGGGATTTTATCCTTTATTTCATTTTGGTACCCCTTAGGTTTTATCGTCTAATTGATTTTTATATATAAGAGTAACTATGATTTTGAGATTTTTATTCATAGGTACCCTTGATTTATCATTTATTATCTTTAGATAAGGTTCACTTATGCCAAAATCTAGTTGAAATCATAATTTACCCTTTAGACAAAGTGTTTTCCTAGAGTCCTACTATCATGTGATTAAGTTTTATTTTGATGGTGAGGAGATCCCATTTAAGGTTAATTAATGAACAATCTAATTTTGATCATGATACATGTGGAGATAAGAAAAATATTTCTCTCACTTAGTAATCACTTTGACAATAGCTTGCAAAGGATAACTATCCTTGACAATTAGTTACATAGATCTTTATATTGGAATTAATACTATGATGGCATCTTATAACTATTTACATGGTGCATCTTCCTATTTCCCCGTCAACTTTCCTTTTAAATTAATCCATCATATTCTCAAACCAAGCTAGATCCCCTCATTGTGCCTCCTTCCCCATCAACTTTCCTCTTCAATTAATCCCTCATATTCTCAACCCAATCTAAAGCCACTCATTGTGCCCCCTTTCCATGTTATAACTTCTAATGTGACCCTCACTTCTCTTGCTCCTTATCTTAGTATCATCACTACCTATCCTTTCACTTTTCTTCTACTTATCTTGTATATTTATAGTTCCATATCTTTCTCTTCACTCATGACTAGTGTCATTACATCATTTCACCTTATTGGTATTTCACCTTCCTCTTTGCCTTATATTATTATTTTTCCATTTCTACCATACTTATCCCCATTGTCATCATTCATGTAATATTGCAAGAGCTAGATGAAGTTGAGAAGAAAATAAATTGAATTCCTATAGTGAAAGATGACATTACTTATTCTCTAGCATATTTCAAATTTCTTGTATTTGAAGTTGTAACTTATCCACTACTTATTAGTTATGTGGCACCTTGTTTTAAATTGTATCATTGTAAAGGTGACCCTAATACTCATTTTCAATCCTTTAATAAGACTATACTTATAGTAACAAGATTTTTTTGGCTAATTTACTCTTTCACACTCTTAGAAACTATACTATTTAATGGATTTATCCTTTGACTCCTAGATCTATTTATTCTTTTGATCAAATAGTCATAGATTCTTTTAACTACTTCTAAGTAATTATTTGTATCAAACCATTGATTTAAAATTTAATTAAATTTTCTTAAAGATCTAATAAATGAACCAATAATTAAACCATTCGATTTTAATGTCTTTGTGCTAAAATGGAACATCCCCTCTTTGATTGTGAATTATAAAATAATATTTAAGTGTTTGTTATCTCCTATACTTGAATAGTCATTCTTGTTTCATCGACCTTTGTGTTCATGTCAATAATGTCAAAGTTGTGTTGTTTGCATCTAACGGTTTAAAATATACACCTTCATACATTCACAACACTTTACCGATCCAAAATTTAAAATTATAGTACTTTTCAAAGGGCACATGACAAAAATAAAATTTAAGCCTCAAACCACTAAAAAAATCTCAATGGTCTTTAAATTTTATCGAATATCAACTCCGCCACTCTTTCTCTTGTTCATCTATTGGATCAATCCAGAGGACTCCCTAAATGATACATTAAATTTATGTGTTCACAATTATCGCAAGGTTAATGAACATCACACATGTTTATATGACTCTCAAACATAAGGTTAAATGTCTAATATATAATAAATATATATCTATATGAAATTAATTATGGGGGCAACTATTAGGTTACTCACCTTATAAAAATTTGCACACTTATACAAATCCATTTCCTTCATGTTTCTAATCTAAAAAATGTAGATTTTCCATAGGTGCATGATACCATTGATAATTATATATACTATAAGCATATGGATAGAGTTTTTATAGATACACAACATGTTCATTTCCCCTTTCTCATACAATACTTTTTGTGGGATATGACTTTTACTAGAGGTTTTTGTCTTTCACCTCTAGTTATCTTATTTTATGAGTATATCCATCAAAACAAAAACTATAGATCATTTTATGTTTGTGGTAGTACCTATTGAATTTTAGCATTTTTATGAAAGAATGTGTATGATTGTCATTTGAAACACACTAATTATGTATTTTTCTTTTATCATTGAAGATGACTAATTTTATGCTCTTTGATAATTTGGATTGTGTAATCTTGTCTCTCTAAGTAGGGCTCAAGTAGGTTGAGGTTTTCTTTCATGTTATTGCATCTTCTAATATATATTTTATGTCACTTGAAAGATCTTTTCTTAAGAAGTTGAAATGATTCCTTCTATATTTAATTAATACCTAAAATATGTTCATAGTGATAAAAAATTCTAAGTAATGGAAGAAAAAAAATGTTCCTATAGAGACTCCTAAAGAAGCTCCCTACGAGCACAACTAATATTTTTTTAACTTATATTATATGCATTTACAATTAAGGACCCAAAAAAATAACAAAGAAAAATATGGAGTGAACAAATCCCCATTCATTGCCTCCCAAGATATCTCAAGAGAAGAAAACAATTTTTGATTCTTTCTCAACACCAAAATGAGATATACACATTTTCTCTCTTATAGTCATGATATACTTCTAGGATTTTTCATATTGTTTTAATTATTATGATTACACTTAGCATTGCTATCACATTGTTGTACCCATACTAAAATTTCAAATTATGTCAAAAACTTGTAAACTACAATTTGATCATTTTGTTTTCATGAGTTAAATTATAAGAATTAAACTAGCCTTTTCTTGTATGATATTTTATAAGTCTGTGTTTCTAGTAGTTGTTGGTGTCATTATCATTGATTCAAGTTAACACTTTTTAGAAGGATTAAGATGGTGGGTATTTTAAGCACACAAGATGAGGTGGATGTGTTAGTGAGATACAAGGAAAGGTAGTGATGTGTGAGACTTGAAAGTGAATTTTTGAGTTTTTAGAGCATTTTGTGATAAGGTTAGGTACTCAATGGATTATTGAGGTTAGGAAAAATCATACAAGTGATTTGGAGAATGTGAAAAAAAATGATTTAACAAAAAATAGATCACTTATTGACTCAAAAAATAGCTTTTTAATTAAGCAGTGAATGCCAATGTAGAAATAGAACAAAAGAATGTCTTTTTACTATGTGGCCACACTCAACATCAAATTAAATTGAAAGTACGGATTTTGATAATTAAATGAAAAGAGTGCCTAGGGTGACTTAAATTTGAAAGTGTTGGTGAAATTAGATATAAAAGAAGTGACTCTAAGAAGCTTTAGTACCCCTCTAATGACATAAATGTCAAAATGACATTATATAAACATAAAAATATTATTAAAAATAACTAATTAATTAATTATTAGGTTCCTTTTCGCACTAGCATGCTTAAGCTTACTTAGATCATGTTTTTTTTTGTTTTGTTTTGAGTCATTGGACTATGATGCATGCCATTTATCTAATTTAATCCTCACTTAGGTTTTATTTAAGTTTTTTTTCTCTTTTATGATAGGTATTTTGGTTGTAGGCGAAATTAGAAAGCTATTCAATTCAAGCATCAATTCTAATCTAGTATCAATGTTCCAAATCTATAAATAACTATTTATTTTTTTAAATATTCAACCTGAAGTATTCAAATGCTATATCTTGGAGCAAAATAAACCTCACAGTTATTTTCAAAATGCTAAAAAATCCTAAGATGGACTATCAAATCACCAAAATATGAACTAGGAAAGTTTTGGGGCATTATTTATAAGGGCAATAGGTTTGAGACATTAAGTTTCATATATTGTATGAACCCATACATTTTAATGGAATCTATAAACCTATCCACACCATAGTATATGATACAATATTAATTACAAGTCATAATTGGAGCACTCTAGTTTTTAAAAAAATCTATTGAACTTTTTAAAAATAGCAACAACCCTTTTAAAAACCAATATATATATTTATCAATTATACTATTGTGCCTCACACTCATGCCCCTCTCTGCCACTTGGAAAAGTGGGGACCTCCTCTTTGTTTTCTTAGTTCCCCTAAGGATTTTTCCCCTTATTATTTTTTTGTTTCCTTACTTGCATTTTTGCTTTTGGTATTTTTCAGGGATTGGGCATCAAGCTCGCATTGTTTCTTGCTCACCCTTTGAATGGTGCACCTTTGGACTTCAATTCTCATCATCTTCTTTTATTATTTTTACCTTTGTGCTAGACATTGGGCATCGACTCTCCAATGTTCATCTATAACAAGGTGAACTAGGACCTCCAATCCTTGACCCCAAGTGTTATTTTCCATTTTGGGGGTTGGACGTTGGGTGTCTAGTGTTCACTAGGAAATAGGTGAACACCTAACCCCCAATCCTCGTGTATTTTATTTTTGGGTACTTCCTCACCTCCAAATCCTAACCTCACCTACAATAAATATAGTAGGTGAATGCTTACATCAACAAATTGCCTATATGCAGGAGGTATTTTCAACTCACTTCCTTGCCTTTGGCAATTCGAGTTTTGAGCATTTTGAGTCCTATATTTTCCTTTCTATAATGGATGGAAAATTAGGGTTTCACAAGTTATGCTTTGTAAACTAGGAAATAATCTAACTTTCACATGCATCACATTAAAATGAGGATGAACTCAATAGATCCAACCTCGATTCTAATAAGAAGAGGGTTGAATGTTGATTGAAGTCCTATTACCTCTTGTTTGAGTTGAAAATGTAATTAAAATGATGTAAATTAAATGTTAAATCTAAGGTAAGAAAGTACATGCATGTACTAGTAACTTGGATTGATTATGCTAATCGATATTGAAATAGAAACTTCACAACATGTACATAAATAAAAGGGGAATATGACTGTGCACTTGTAGTTGAAATTCAGAGCTAAACTAATAGGACCAAGGTGTCGAATGCCTTGGTCTTTTGAGATGTGGTCTAAAAGTGTGAATCCTAATGTAGTCCAAAAGACAACTATCAAATTTGGACTTGTTTAGAGAGGACAATGGAATCCAAAACCACCATAGTCCTGGACCATGGCACACAAAAATGCCACAATCCTAGACCATGGTGCCCAAAACCACTATGGTCCAGGCACTTTCTGATGAAATTTGGCTAGATGCTCTCTTTTTGTGTCTTGGTGCTATTATGGTCTTTCCAACTCCACTAGGTACCTATAGTTGCACACAAGAGGAATGAAAGGGGGTTGTGGATAGGGGTTTGCCTTAGGTCAAACCCCAAGTTTTGAATTAACCCTAATTTAAATAAAAATTAAATTAGAAAATCTTTCCTTTTGAGGGCAAGGTTAGATCTAAAATTGAAATGCTTGAATGTGGATGCTTATACCTTTAATAGGTGATGCAATGCTCTTAGGATAAGTCATCCATGTGCTGATGCAATAATTTGCTAAATCACATAAAATCCATCACAAATTCATAATTGAAACACAATGTGAAGATGCCTTGATGTAACTTGTTGCTCCTCAAATCAAATTTTCTCTTGAGGAAGAAGAATTTCTCTTAATTTGATGATAATGATAGCATAAGATGTAATATTGAAAATTAATTGAGAGGGATGCCTTATATATTGATTTAATAATTTAAATCACCTTTGATATATTTTTGCATGGAGCGGAACTTGAATTAAAAAAGACAACCAAATTATCCTACCAAAATTAAAGGAAAAAAGTTCAGAACTAGGGCGAATCTGTACTACCTAGTCCTATCAACTTTTTTCTAAATTTCTAGGGATGCGAGATAATAGGGATCTAATTCCAAATCCAACATAGTGGCTTAAACTACAATGCATATAGGTATGCAGAATATTCTTTGAGAGTTGAAATTAGGGTAGGATTAAGGATTCAATTAGGATGAAATGATAAAGGGAACACCTAGAATTAAGGGCCCAAATAAGAGTGTGTTGATGTAATAAAGTGGAATAAAACCCATAATATTGAATTAAATATTAATTAATTACAATAAAGGTCCTATAATGCATAGAGGAAAGGGAAGAACTAAAATATATGCTAGGAGAGTGTGATTTTGGACACGCTAATAAAGGTGTACAATTTACGACACTACACTTTCAATGATGTGTCGTGTCGTAGTTATCTCTATGAACTAAAAGCTAGTGGTTGATTGTGTATGTACCCTACATTAATGGTTGGAAGTCTCGTGCTAGTTGTTTGAGGCAAGTGCATGCATCTTGTCTTTTTGTTTTCTTTGTTTTTTCCAATAGGTTTGTTTTAGGGTTTTTCCTTAGGGCCTCAACATTGTTCTCTTTGCTTTTCTTTTATTTCCTTTTACTTTGATGAAATCTCCTTTTATAATTTTCCCTCATCATTCCTCACGTGTCAAGAATAGATTGTTTGGGTTTCTTGTTTTTTACCTAACCCACCCACGATCATTGTGTTTTCCTTTGAGTTCCCTACATGGTGAGCTTAGTGTTTCCTAGGAAAACACCTTGGAATTTTGAAAAGAATCTAGCTTAGGTTATAGGATTATCAAATCAAATTCACAATCCGAATGCAAAACCAGAGACATAGAAAACCCTTTCACTAAAATTCTTAAGGGAAAAATAGAAGTTCACAAGTTTGAGGGTCAAACCTCTTGGTTCACCTCTATAGGGATATAGAATTAAGAAGAAAGGTGATAGAGGATCTTTGATCCCTGACCCCCAACCAACTTTAAGTCTTTAGAGTTCAAACTTCAAAGGCATGAGTAAACAAAGAACGACGTGATGAGAAACTAGAAAGACAAAGGCCCAACCCTAATTCATTTCAAAGGAAAGTCTTAAGTACAATGAGAATCAATGGTCAAGGGTAACCCTTACAAGTACCATAAGGTCAAGAAAAGCTTAAACCCAACCCACAACCCCTGATCCCATTATATCCTTTGGTTGGACGTCAAGGTTTAGGGGTGTGAATTCATTTTTCTACTATGGGAAACTTTACTTAGCAACCCTTATCACCAACCCCACCTTAAGCATTGCTTCATTTCCTTTTGCATGTCAAATGTCAGGGGTGTCTTTTTTCAAATTCCAAGGTATAAAATAAGAGTCATGGTTAGGACCGATCCTTGAACCCTACTTCATAGCCATTATACTTTCAAACATCAGATGTTAATGATATGTTGTTCATTTTCTTTATAGTACGAGCAATGGTCAAATATCTTGAGGACTCACTAGCCTCCTCTCCACTCAGAGCAACCTTTGCAGTCCTCATACCTTTAAGTTAACTCACTATAATTAAATAAAATCATGAAACCAACTATTGGTAACAGATAAAAAGGCTTTGACCATAAAATTTGAAATTACTAGTCATAGAGATCATTTGGTAGGCTTTGTGAGCTCTTTGTCCAGGATGCAGTCATGGGTCATAGATGATGCTCTAATGCATTAGTGTCCTATACAGATGAGGCACAAAGATTATACCAAAAAATATAGAAGTGACCAAATAGACACTTTGTTTGCTTGATGTGATAAAAATGACAATAAGAAGCTAATAACTAACTAAAATGGAATGACAAAAATGCAAGAAAGGGAAAGGGGAGCTCATAAATGTCCAGCAAATGTAGCCTCCAACAATGCTTCTCTTTCAATGAACTTGCACCTCGAAGAAGGAGGGTGAAAATATTGGGGTGTGATTTAGAGATTTTCCATAGTCAAACTATCATTTCAGTGTTTCCACCGCCATAGACAACCAAGATGGGTGAAAAGATAAAAATGATAAAAGAGATATGATGAAAGAAACAATAAAAATGATATGCTATTAGAGATAGATTAATAAAAAACACAATAAAAAGGAAGAACCCACTTCCATCCAACACCGACAAACTTGTTGGAGTTAAGAGAACCAATTTCTTGAACATGCAAAGCTACAATGGTGATGGAAGTAGTGAATGAACAAGTTTGATAATGGTAGAGGAGGTGTAGAAAACCAGTCACAAAATACGAACAATAGTTAGCCAAGAGACCGAGAATATCCAAGAAGACCAAATGAAGCCCTAAAAGGTAATAAATACAACCCTGGATAGAATCTTGACATTGCTATGTATAGAAGGAGGCATTACACTACTAATAATAGTAGGTGTAACATCTTATGACCACCTTTAGACTGCAAATTAGTGGAACAAACATGCGGCATGTGGACGTCTTTGCGACACACAAGTATCCTCGAATAAAATAGTCAACATGGTTAGGAAAGCTAAGAATAAGGGTGGCTAAGCAAGTCAAGTAGGCACATGAGGTGGAAGCCAAGAGGATATCTCCCATTCAACTTAAATAAGAGGTGTTATGTGACATAGAATTGCATGAGATGCAATTTTTTATGTTACATTTTGTCCCCACTTTATCGAGCATAGCATTAAGAGGTGCAAGCTAAAGCAGAGTGAAAGAGAAGATAAAAAATTCTAAACATATGAAGGTGAAGTAAAACCCTCTATCCATGTGGAGTTTCCATAGGGAAGAAACTTGAAACTTTGTGATATATTTCTAAGTTGTATCATCACAAACCTGTAAGCTGTAGATAGACATATTAGATGAAAAGGGGAAGTTCTGATACAAAAAATATTGATGAACATACACAAATTACAAGATAGTAATCAATGAGATAAAAGATTGTTAGATTGTTCTGGTATAGGTAGAAAGTTATGTTATGATAGATAGCCATATGACAGGGCTGTATGTGACTACTAAAAACTATATTGTAGGACAACCACATAGAGGATTAAATACTAGTTTAGATAGTGGTTTTACCCCCACAAAGGAAATGAATAAAATAAAAGATTTGAGATAAACATGAGATAAATATAATAGAAATGTTGATATGCATAAATGCAATATATGATAGGCTCCCTTAGAATGATATGTGTTACATGAAGGGAACACAAGTCATTTAAGAAGAAGAGATGTTGTGTAATGTCAACATAATGAGATGTTTCCATGGAATGCCACCTTGCAAAAGATGACACATGATACACATAATATCAAGAAAAATACAAAGAGGTAGGATGATTTGACTATTCGACATTAGAAGAACAAACAATAGTAAAATTAGGTCTTATATATATTTGCATATGAGTTACTCATCATGGTCTCAAAGTTTTCAGATTTGAAGAAATACACATAAAGATAAAGATAAAACAAAAATTTGGGTCAACATGGAAGCAGGCCTAAATGCCCCCAACACTTTGCATCATCCTTGAATGTTGAAAGTAAAGATACAATAGATAGATGAAAGATGATCAACAAAGAGAGGAAGGTCATGATAGATAATCCCCTATTTACAAGAATCTATAGAGAAACTTAGATCCTCCAAGAGAGCACAAACACATAAAAATAGACACAACCTCCTATTTCTAAGTACCTATGGAGTAATTTGGGTATTCTAAGAGAGCACATACACATAAAAATATATACAACCTCTTGTTTCAAAATACCTACAAATTAATTAGGGTCCTCCAAGAGGGCACAAACATGTAAAGACAAGCAAGGCAGAACACGAACATGTGACCTCCAATCTACAAGATAAGAAGAGTATTATCCTAACAATCCTCTACCATCAAATCATCATCATCCTAATCTTGATCATATGGGGAGGGAGAAAAAGCCCAAAGAGGGACAACGATGGAGGTGGTACTAGGATCATACCAACAATAAGAGATAAGGATTATGCAGCTTCCACATTCTCATCCAAAAGCACTTGAGAGGAAAGAGAACAATAGTGTAAAGATTGTAAAAAACATCAGGATGTCCTCTAAAGAGTCAAATAGATGAACCTCCATAGAAGAGTTAGGTGAATTGGCTCGAGGCAGCAAAATAGGAGTTGCACCACCGATCTCCAAAAGAAGGGCAGTGACAAACTTAGGAGAAGGCAGATTCTCCTCAACAACACACCTAGAAGCAGAAAAAGAAGTTGACGTAACCAATTTTTGACAATAAAACTATGGAACAGGGCCTTGCTGAAACTTGCACTTAGGCTATTGCAAAGGTGAAGGCCTCCTATCAATTATAGAAAGTTTGAGTACCCTATGAACGTTGCATGATGAATATGCAATGACAAAGCAAGAGGATTAAACAATGTTACACTGGGCACAACCTGTGTATGTAACATGTTGATTGGTTTAGAGAATATAGGTATATTTGATAGTGAGGTGATAAGTGGTGGCCCCAAGGATAGGGAAAATAATACCTATACTTTTGGGGGGTGAGGCCCATCTATAATCCTAGGGGCAGTGTGAAATGCCATGGAAGATAGAGCAAAAGTGGGTATAGATGTAGAGATAAAAATGGGAGAAATAAGAGTAGAAGTAGGTACAAACAAAGTAGGAGCAGGAGTGGATACATATGACTCACCCTTAACCTTCAAGGTGGTCTTTTTTCCCCAACCATTCCCAGTCAACAACACTTACACACACAAGTTAGTTTTAATGTACATAGGGATCAGGAAGATAGTCTTGAGAAGGCCAAGTAGTGTCTTTCTCCATAAGAGAGACCATCAGTGTTGTTGCCTACAGAGAAGAAGGCCTAACCGATGATGTAGGAGATGCTACTACAACTAGCATTATAAGATCAATTAGAGACACCCTTCCCCATTTTTCTCTAGGAGCAATCAGAGGAATATGGGGTACCCTCAAAGGTTGAGATACAAGAGTAAAATGTGAAGGATGAACATGAGGTGAATGCCCACCCTTTCCATTCTAAGTAGGATGAGGGAGAGGATCAAGATATCGAATGGAGGGAAAACCTTAGACATAAACAACGTGGGTGCCTTTCCCTTGTCTGTGTTAGGCATAGATGAAAGAACAAAAGACACCATTGGAGCTTGTGTTGTACTCGATGGATGAGGATACCTACCCTAAGGAAAAAATTTATCCTTAACCCTAGATGAAGAGGGAGTAGAGGACACAACAAATTGCAGTATATGAGCAAACAATGATGGAGGAGTTGAAACAAATGCAGGAGGAGATAAATAAATAGAAAGATAAACTGACTTAGGTCCCAACTCCTTCATCTTATAATTATAATAAGCTTTATATAAGAGATAACCATAGGGAATCATAAGCCCAATTGAATCAGGCCAAAAATGACCAAGTGAAAATCCCCCACAAGCCACCAATGACTGGTATCTAGTGTCTTGAACAACATGCATTGTACCCTTGCTAGGAAATTTAAATAATTATGTAACATCGTGGGGATTTCATCCATGAAAATCAACCAATGAATACCTAGCTTAACACAAAATAGGTCTTACTTGGGGATAACAACTAATGTGCTTGATACCACCTTGGTTCCCACAACGACCATCAAGGTAGTCAGCCCAAAGGAAGAACAAATAGCCCATCATACGTTTGAACAATAGCATGACACTCATAATATCTCGCTTGATGAAGGCCATTAATAAACAAAGCCTCTTTCATGATAACATCGACTTTGCATGAATGGTCAACCATCACATCTATAATAGTGTGTCTGTTTTTCTTTGCAAGAATGTATAAAGGAGAGGGCTCCCCATAATACGAAGCATCTAGAGGTGTGAAAGATATGTCATAAGATTTTTTCCTCTAGCTAGGTGTGAGATCAAATTCATATTAATTATATTCACATAGGGGCTATCACCCAATGTAGAATTTGATGATGCAAAGATAAAATTAGGCGAATGCAGTGGAAGAGATCAGTGTAGATCTAGAGCTGACTATTCGCCTTGTCCATAAACTTGTTAGATAAATTCTTTTGATCACCGACCTAGATGGCACCACTATTTATATGGTCCTAGACTATATGTTGTAGATGCATACAACACTTAGTGTCATGGCCAGACACACAATGATACTGGCATAATTTGGACCCATCATACTAGTGAGGGTATGGTCTATTATCAGGAAGCAATCTAATCTCAAGAAGGGTCACAATATTATCTTTTAAATTTATTTGCAATATGCTCAAACTAGAATCAAATATCTTAGTAAACTAATTCCACCGAGGCTCCTATGTAGTTCTCTTAGTTGCCTAAGGCATAATTATTGTATTCACCACAACCTTTGTTGGAAAAAATGGCATCTCAACCTTGCATTTACATGTGGTTACTATTTATAGTAAGTTTTCATTTGAGCATGAAATGGTGTGAAATTATCCCCAAAGCTTCTGGTTGGCTAGATAAGCATACCGACAAAGTTTCATCGCAAGATCACAACTACTTTTCAAGATATTACAGTTTTCATTTTGAAGGGGTGTGATGAAAGGTTTAAATTTAATTTTGAGGACTTTAGAGGCTCTAAAATGCCCTAAAAGGTGGGTATAAACATCATAGTAGTTTACGAGGTGATAGATCACTCTGCGATCTTTCTGGCACTTCAAACGGTTCATCAAGTGGACACACAGTTCACAAGTTATGGCCTCCGAAAGTTTGTACTCCTGAAATAGGAAATATAAATGCATCAGACACATAAATGAGTTGTAAAAGGGAGGGACACATGTTGATGTGTGTTTTGACATGTCATAGGGCATCTAGATAGGAGATAAGGTCAGCTCCACTTTATTGGGTGGTTTTAGCCCATAATTTTGTAATATCATTTGATAGTTTCTTGTATTGTATCTCCTATATATGAGGTGCATGAGATAGAGGTTGTGTGTAAGAGTCTTATGGCTACTGAGTTACCTCTGAATCTCTAATTAGTGGTACTCATGTGAAGAGTTTTCTCTGCAAGTATATTATAATCTATTGTTGATTGCTGAATAATATATTGGGCGGCTTTTGGAGTGTGGGGTTTTTCTCCAGAAAGGGTTTTCCCCACCTAAATCATTGTGTTGTGGTATGCATGTTGTTGTGTCTATTTATGTTAAGTTTCCATAACTATTGTAATGATTTGTAAAAAATTTTGCATTACCCTCCTCTCAAAGTTAGTGTAGGAAGTTGTTCCGCTACTTAACTTCCTTACAACCTTATTCTTTCTAGACCCTCATGAGGAAGACACATCCGCAAAGGCATCATCACAAGAGTTTGAAGTAGAATATCTTAGACAACGTTCGCTACAAATTTCTTATAAACATCCTTTGAATATCAGTATATAGTAGGGCAAAGGGGATTTTGGTTGATATAGATTGATAACTTGAAATAAAATCAGTAACCTTCTCATTTGGTCTTTGGATTACAATGAACAAGGTAAAAAATGGTGACCTTGCTATCAATGTTTACTTGGAACCTTTTGAGAAATGCATCCATGAGTTGATCAAAGGTCTGGATAGAATGATCAAGTAAGGAACTATACCATTCTAACATGGTCCCCTTAAGAGACTAGGAGAATACTTTCAATAGAATAAAATTTAGATTATGATAATCACTACATAGAGTCATGAAAGAATCGATATACAGATGTGGATCTCCATTTCCATTATATCTATCAAATTTCAATGTCTCAGCTTCCTAGGGAAGTATGGAATTTAAGATTTGCAAATCAATTGGACTGTGATAATAGTATGATGAAAGCAAAGATTGGTTAGCAATTTGGATGTAAGGTTGGTAAGATATTGTTTCAATTGGCACATGTTTTGCAAGATGGTATTCATAATAGGATTATAGGTGGAGGAGGTGGGTTATGCATAGAAATAGAGACACAAGAACTAGAACCACCCCTAGCACTAGGGCCAGTACCAACACCCACAACAATGCTAGTGGAAACAACATGAACAGTGGATGATTTGGAGTAGTGCAGTAAAAATGGATTAGTCTCATTATCATGTAGATGGTTGGAGTTTTATTGTAGTCATTTTAGATGGTATATCAAGTTGTAATATATCTTTTTTTAGAGATTTGGATATGATCTTAGTGGTTTGCAGTTGGCTAAGTGTGACTATTCCAGTGAACAGTCTATCGAAGTCCATTTAGATTTTGGTCTAGATTATAGTGCATATATTTCATCATTTCTTACAGTTGTATTATGATGTTGGTTGATGCAAATGCATGATATATTCCTATATTCAAATTCTCATTTGGTCTACAATTGGAGTTATGTCGATCTGAGTTTAAGTTTGTATAGTGATGGTGTACAACAATGTGGTGTATTCCTTTTCTTTCAAGTATTTTGGTGATGTGGTTCGATGATTTGAATTTGTTGATATCATGTGATGCTATGTTGAGAATGCACAAGTGATTTTGGTGGTCTGCATTGTAATTTGAGTAAGTTGATTTGGTGTGTCTTAATTATTTTATCATTTAGAGACAACCTATGTTGTTTTGGTCCATGCAGTAATTTGTAGAATTATAGGAGTTATTTTGGAATTATTTGGAAGGTGTGTCAACATGGTGTGATGTCTCACACATTTGATCTTGCCTTCCAAATTTCCTTGAATATTTTTTTTGGGCCAAGTATTTTGAATTTACACATTACATGTAATTAGGCCAACCTAATAGATAATTATTTTGGTTGCGAATAGTATAAAATTGATGAAATCATTTTGGAGATGGATGAGTAGTGGTGTGTGTTGTGCGAAGTGTATGTGAATTTGTGCAAACTTTTTGAAGTACAGTAGAATAGTAATAAAGGTTGTTTCAAACAATGACCTATAATCAACATATCAATGGATGTGGTTGCCTACAGTTCAATCATATTGATATGTCTCTTTCAAATATAACATATCTTTCCCTAAAGAAGTGATCTTCAGAGTCCGTGATTCTTTTTTATATCGTTCCCTGAGTTTGTGTGCCTCATTCTTGCAATCCCACATCAGGGCTAGTGAACTCCTTGGCCTTGAGCCTGAAACATTGTAACTTGTTTTTCATATAGTGAGACAATTCTCACTATAGTTTTTCCCTCATTGGTTTTTCCTCATTAAATCTTGGTGTTCATGTGTGATTGCTATTGTGGTTTTTATCTCTTTACTTTTGCACATGTGGTAAATGGTATGAATAATAATTGATTGGTTAAACTAATTAAGTTTTAATATATGTTGATTCACCCCCTCCCCCCTCTCAACATCTAGAAGTGTTCAACACTTATGTATAGAGAGATTTGACCATTGTAAAGGAGCTTCTTACTTATCACAAAACTTGTATAGGGGATTTTGAAATAGTACATTTTAACAAAGTAGTGGAAATATTTTGGAAGTAAAATCAAGATGTTTATCCATGTGTCATTGATATTTTATCGTGTGTTATGCTAATGGTGACCTTTGTTATCCCAGCACTCATTTGCAAGAGAAATAAATCACATTCTTGAAGGTACACTTTGAAAGCGTGTTTATTTCTCAATATCTTGATTTAAATGTGTTAATGCTCTCAATACATACTCATCATAAAATACTTATGCATAGCCTTTGATATTTATAATGAATCTTTCTAATTTTCAAATAAGTTCATGAAAGTTGTAATAGCATTTGTGTATCTATTATTTGGGGTTTCTTTAAATATTTTTGTTAATTTCTCTTTTTCATTTTCCTTAAGTAATTTCTAGTAAAAATTACTGCAAAAATAAAAAAAAATAAATCATACAAGGGAGTTTTTCCTCTCAAATGCAGAGAAAGTTTACATTTTCATCACAATCTTCCCAATTGGAATTTTTTCTCAATCTCTATTGGGCGAGTTCTACTAAAATTTAAAGTGACAAATCCATTTACCAATAGATTTTTCATGGATCTATTGGGGACTTCAAATGTTAAAAAGAATTTATGATAGTTGCCTTTTCATGCATCTAGTTTCCTCATTCATGGATAACTATGATTTTGTAGCATAATAACGATATTCTAGTTTTGCAACCTAATCTTAATTGGATAGAAGCCAATCTTGGCATTGAGATGCACAAGGAGAAACGAATTATATCAATAGGGAAATGAAGTCTTGGAAGATGACGAATAATTGGGTGAAGGAATCAGAAGACTTTGCCTAAGGCAAGAATTGATTTGTTGTTGAAAGGATTGTTGTTATTCCTAGATGTAATAGAAGAAAACAAGTCAAACAAGTACACTTGAGGTAATAAAACTACAATCCTTATCTAGAATAATGTTTCTCAATAAGAATTGGCTAATAAAATATGCATATGAGGAGACAAAAGTGAGGTATTCTTGACCCATATTTTGAAATTTTGTAAAAGGTTAATTTTTCCATACACTTTTCCTCTTCAAGGAGAAAACTTAAATATACTAGTACAGACCCATGTTATGTAGAAAAATTGTTCCTAAATCTCCTTCTTTCCAAGATTTAGTGTTACATGAAACCTTATTACCTCAATTTATTAATATTCAACCTTATATCACAAGTAATAATTCAAGCAACTTTGTGGGGAATATTTATAGGTCCCTTAACATTGGGAAATCAATTGCATGATTAAACTCTTGGGTCTAGAAATATTTTTACCAAGTTCAATGGTGATGGAAAAGTCACAATAGATGAACACATTAATGCTTTTTTCATTGCATTTGATGTTCTTAGG
The DNA here is from genome assembly GCF_030272615.1 of Cryptomeria japonica. Lineage (NCBI taxonomy): Eukaryota > Viridiplantae > Streptophyta > Pinopsida > Cupressales > Cupressaceae > Cryptomeria > Cryptomeria japonica. Next base: position 654,284,604 of record NC_081411.1, read on the forward strand.
GTTATGCATGAATATGTATCCATTTGATTATTTTTAGAATCTTTAATTGATGCATGAGATAAATAGTTTTATCATGTGTTAGTTGGGTCTATCAACTCATGGGTTGTTATGAAAAAAAGTTTGAACATAGTTTCAAAAGTGTTGAAGCTAAGCATGTCATTTTAACACAATTGACTCAAATGAAGAAAGAAATACATTAACCTATGTAGGAGTTTGTAGCCCATTTCAAAAAAAAATAGTTAATATTATTGAAAATGCCAAGAGGCCTATAGAGGAAAATAAAAAATACTTCATTAATGCCAAACCTCCCAATGCAAGTTTCCAATTGAGAAGAGATTGAGTAGTTGTTCTTGAAGTGGATCAAGCTATTGCAATAGAGGTTGAAGGTGACTTGTGAACTACTAGAGAAATTAATAAACAATTGTAAAAAGAGAAAGAAAAATAAATTAATCCTACGACTATAGATCCCATGGTACAAAAACTGGCTAATAATCTACTTTTACTAAAGAAGAATCTCACACAAAAATCCCCCATCTTTGTACCAAGAAATTTTTAGGAAAAATTATTTCCCATACCAATAGAATAGATAGCCCAAGTCTCATCCTCTTGCACAAAGATTATCCATTGAGCATCCATCCTCAAGTAATCACCATAGAGTTTTTATGTGTCATTTCCATTTGACAATAGATTATGACAACTCATCATGTCTATAAATGGCTAGATATTTGTTGCAATGTCGTAAATTGCACTCTATGAAATTTTACATTACATAACCCTTCACTTTCATTTTAATGAAGACAATTATGTTATATAATCTTTAATTTGCCAAACCAAAGAATCACTTGCCACCTTGCATGCATGATTCCTTGATCATTATGTCTAGATTTTTGGGACGTATGGATGTTGTGCAATCATCGAAGTGTCCACTAGCATCGCACAAGTATTTGTGACTATGTTAGTGATGGGGAGCGTCTCACAAAAGAGTTAAACCTTGTTCAATAGGTAGGTAAAGATGTTTTAGTGGGCTTCCATCCTTGTGCACACCCTACTCTTGTCCATTAACAAGTCAAACAACTATACTCTTTTGCAATGCTCCCTATCAACTTGTTTGCTTCTACTACTCACAAGCATGGTTGGGATTCACTAGAGTAAATCCAACCATCAAGTTATCCAAACCTACAATATACACTTGCAGGGGTCTTAGGGGGTGTAGAGAAGGTGTTTCAATTCCACTCATGTGGTTCTTTGATTGGTTTCTCTCCATTTTCCCATCGCTTCCTCTTTTTCCTATTTTATAGGCCTAGTAGCCCTAGAGCCCCTATTAGCCCTTCCTTTCTGGTTTTTGTTCAATTTTTTAGAAAACTTCCAAAGGACCTCCAATATTATTTGGTGATCCAAATACCCTTTTGGACAAACTTTTAGATTCACTAGGGTAGGTTGTCTTGTACGTCCATACAGGTATGGATCCCAAAAATTGCACTTTAGAGGGTTTTAAAGTTAATAGTCTTCTTCAATAGGGTCTATTGGTTTCTACACCTATCACACCTCCATATTTTCATTGTGACACTTCTAGGCTTCATTATTCCATGCCAAATTCTTAGCACATCCACATTTGTTCATCCTTGCAAGCAAAGACAAAAATGACAGTCATATCCCTAGCTGAGCTATGGTAGAGCTCACCTAGGATATTATGGCAGATGGCTTACAAGAAATCTCTAGGAATTTACAAATAATTTGTACACTATACATAGGTTCCATGACTTGAATCCTAAGGGCCATTGAATAAACACAATGGGATTTCAAGTTGGAACCATGTCTTGGGTCTTAAACCCTTGCTCAGACCGAGAGGAGTGCAGTATGAGACAATTTGCAATCAAACACTAAAACTACACAAAGAAATAATGAAATCACCTCCTGAGAAACCTAACAAAATATACTAAATCACCATGAAAGGATAGTACCAATATCAAACCATCTGGTACGAATTGCTGCTACCAAAATAACAAAATCTTAAGCAAAAATCTGGAAATTGTCTTCAAATATTATTCAAACTTTCTCTTGGATCTTTCAACCCATTTAAAATCATTGAAAAATAATTTTATATGCCTCCTTTCTCATAACCAACCCCTCATCAGTTTCCTAACCACCGATTTGATCAATTTTGCAAAGTTGCAAAAAGTTGTCAAGCAACAATGACAACTTTTGCTCCATTTTGCATTTTTACAACTTAGGAATTTCTCTTCATTATATACCTCCTAGGATCATTCCCTAACATCAAATTAACATTACCAAATTCATAATAAGGCCTTACAATGAGTTTTACATTATTTTGCAAAATAATGTCATTTTTGGCTTACAAGGGCACATTGGCCAAAATTGAGAAAACAAACAAACCTTGATAACAAACACACTTTAGATAACTCTAAAACACACTTGTGGACCTAACCATAGTCTATTATTCATTAATTGATCCCAAACATGATCAATCACTCTAAAATGTGAAAATGCATCAATAAAACTAAGTAGAACTAGGTGCTCCTACACCATACTCTCCCAATGAGAAAGAAGTCAAGTGACTCCTTTAGGCAAAAAAGAGAGGGAAATTCCAAGCTTAAGAAACCCTACTTCAGGTACCCAAGTGGCTTCAGATTCTGGATGATGCTGCCACTTGACCAAATGTTTTATATAGGCAGTATGCTTATTCTTCTCGAGAATTCTTGAGTCCAACACCTTCTTGGATTGAAACCTGGGTGTAGGTGGTAAAGGCAGGTCTGAAAGTGATTGAGAAACATCTAAGACTCTACTGCATTCCTCTAGAAGTGTGCCTTTATACTGCACCAAGTCTGCAACATTAAAAATAGGAGATAAAGCCATGTCTCTGGGTAGATCAAGTTTGTAGGCATTATGCCCATACTTAGCCAAGACCTTACAAGGTCCAATCCTCCCCAGTTGAATCTTGCTAGGGACACCTTTCTAAAGTCTTTCTTTGTTCAAATGAACCATTACTAAGTCACCAACAACAAATTGAACATCCCTCCTCTTTTCATCCACTTTGTCATTGATTCTTTGAGAGTTGTCTAGTAAAGCATTCCTAACCTGCTCATGAATCTCTGTCATGGACCGATCCATGTCAACAACATGCCTACTCCTTTTCTCCATAATCACAATGTCTCTAATCTTTAACACACCTCTTGGATGAAAGCCATAAACTACTTCAAAAGGACTTTTACCGGTTGATCTATTCACACTGTCATTATAGGAAAATTCAGTTTGATGGATTATCCGATCCCAAGCTTGTCCATACTCTTTTGTCAAACATCTGAGAAGATTTCCATGTTTTCTATTTACCACCTATGTTTGGCCATCCATTTAAGGATGGTAGGCTGAGCTAAAAGATAAGTTAGTACCCAATCTGTGCCATAAATTTTTCCACAAATGACCAATGAATTTTGCATCTCTATCTGATACTATACTGATTGGTAAGCCATGAATCCTAATGAATTCCTTGAAAAACAAATGAGAAATATGACTAGCATCTTGAGTCACCTTACATGGAATGAAACGGACCATTTTGTTAAATCTATCGACCACAACATAGATACTATCAAATCATGATTTGGTCTTGGGTAAACCAACAACAAAGTCCATACTTACACATTCCCATGGCCGGTTTGGGATAGGTAAAGGCTGATAGAGTCCAGCATTAGAAGAAGTTCCTTTTTCTTTTTGAAAAATTGTACATTGCTCCACATATTTTCTAATATCCCTTTGCATCTTTGGCCAATAATAGAATCTTTGGACAAGTTCCAAAGTCTTATTCAACCCAAAATGTCCACTTAAACAGCCATTGTACTTCTCTTGCATCAAATTTTCTCTCATGGACCCTCTAGGTACACAAAGTTGTCCTCCTTTGAACAAAACACCATCTTGTAAGGTAAAATCTGCATATTCACCATGAAAATGATTTCTAAACTCTTGAAAAACCTCGTAGATGGCAGCAAAATCTTCATCTTCTTGGTATAGTCCTTTGAAACTATCCACTCCAATGCTCTTGAGCTACACTTCTTGAACTGTTAGCAACCTTCTACTTAATGCATCAGCAACCTTATTACATTGACCTTTCTTGTGTTTAATGGTAAAAGTATAGGATTACAAATATTCTACCCATTTGATTTGTCTATGATTCAACTTTTCTTGTGAGTTGAGAAAACTAAGATCTTGGTTACTAGTATAAACTACAAATTCCTTAGGTAATAGATATTGCCTCCACTTCCTAAGTGATTTTACAAGTGCTTATAACTCCAAATCATAGGAAGAATACCTTTTCTTGGCATCATTGAGCTTTTCTTTGAAAAATGCAACCGGTCTATTGTCTTGACTTAGAACCGCTCCAACTACTATGTTGCTTGCATCACATTCTATGGTGAAGAGTTTGTCAAAGCTTGGAAGAACAAGTACCGATTGAGTAGCCACCTTTGTCTTCAAGAGATCAAATCCTATTTGTGCTTCTTTTGTCCATTGAAACTTAGTCTTTACACCTCCTTTGACTGTATCAAGAATAGGTGCACATATCTCACTGAACCCTCTGATGAACTTTCTGTAGAATTGTGCCAAACCTTGAAAAATCCTCACTTCACTTGCTGTTCTAGGTGTAGGCCAACTGATTATTACTTCCACCTTTGAAGTATCCATCTTCAAATCACCACTTAAGATTACAAACCCAAGATATACCAACTCCCGTTTCATGAACTCACATTTCTACAAACTGATAGTTAGTTGCTCATCACATAATTTATTCAATACAATATCTATATGCTTAAGATGTTCATCTTTAAACTTACTAAAAATAAAGATGTCATCTAAGTGAACAACAACAAATTTACCAATGTAATCCTTGAGTAATTCATTCATTCATGAGTCTCATGAATGTGCTAGGGGCATTTGTGAGTCCAAATGGCATAACAAGCCATTCATAAAGTCCTTTTGTGGTTTTGAATGTTGTCTTCCATTCATCTCCCTCCTTGATTCTAATTTTGTGGTAGCCACTCTTGAGGTCTATCTTGGTAAAATACTTAGCACCTCCTAAACAATCCATCAAATCTTCAATTCTTGGAATGGGAAACCAATACCTGATTGTAATCCAGTTGATGACTCTTGAATGAATGCAAAGTCTGCAAGTACCTCCTTTCTTTGGTGCCAAAATGGTGGGAATTGCACATGGGTTGATGCTCTTTCTTATCAGACCATTATCCAAAAGTTCTTAGATTTGTTTAGCTACTTCTTTATCCTGCTCCGGTGTCATTTTGTAGGCTGCTTTATTAGGCAATGAGGCTCCAGGTATGAAGTCAATTTGATGACTTATGGAACGTTGAGGAGGCAAAGTAGAAGGTGTTCCATCACTCATAATTTTCTTGAATTGGTTTAGTATTTGCTGCACTTCAACCAGGATACAAACCTTCTTGTCTTTCTTTTCCTCTTTTGGTTTCACAACAAGTGCAAACGCCACTCCTTCTCCTTCCTGAACTCCTTCTCACCAAATAGTAGCACATTGGAACCTTTAGTTCTTCTCTCTTCTTGATCTCCTAAGGACTGAATTTTATAGGTCACTCCATCTTTTTGAAAGGTATATGAATTCTTTTCTCCATGGTGTATTTCTTTTCTATCGAATTGCCAAGGCCTACCTAAGAGTAGGTGGCATGCATCCATTGGCAAGATATCACACAAGATTTTTTCCTTGTAGCCTCCTATAGTGAGCTCCACCCAAGTTTGTTCATTCACCAAAATATGCTGCCCCTTCTTCTGACACTATGTTATTAGTTGAACCTAAATCCACCACCACTCTACACACTTGACCCATGATCTTGCACTTTATCCTAAAGAAGGAGTTTCTTTGACTAGGTTCCTCCTTAACTGGTTCTTTGATCAAAATCCTTCTCATCATAATATTCTCTCCAATCTCGGAATCTAAGCTTACTTCTGGTGTCTTCACATTTGTTGCATCTTCTTGAACATAACTTACTCTCCTTTCACCTCCTTGGGATGAATAAGACTTCTCAGGACATCTATAGGTCGGGTGTCCTAGTTGTTGGTAATTGTAGCACTTCATTGTGGCAAAATAGGACCCTCTTCCTGATCCACTAGACCTTCCTCTATTAGAGTTGCTAGATCCCCTCCCTCTATAGCTGCTCTTGCTATTGGAATCCCCACTTTTCTCTACTAACTTGGATTCCCCTTGGGATCTTTGGTCTACACTTATTCCACCATAGCTACCTCTATGACCTCTACCATCTCTTCTCCTACCTCGACCTCTATTGATTTGCTCTTGTTTGTTTTTACTCTTCTCTTCCACCTTGAGTGCCAATTGATAGCACTTATGGACAATACTAGGACACAACAAACTTATCTCTTCTTGGATATTCAACTACAAACCATTCAAGTACCTGGCTACCTTGATGCTTTCATCTTCGACCACCTTGGATCTCAAACACAACTTCTGAAATTCCTCAGTGTAGTTGCTCACATCTAGTTCTCTTTGTCTCCTCTTGTGTAATTGAATTTCATAGTCTTTAGGGATATATGCTTCTCTCACCTTGGCTAGCATTCCTTTCCAAGTGGCAATTGGGTTCCTACCCTCCTTTTGCCCCTCCTCTTGGATGAACTTCTACCAAGTCAAGGCTTCTCCTCTCAATCTAGATTTGGCTACCTTCACCTTTTGTGCTTCACTAATTCCATCATATTCAAAGTGAGTCTCCAACCCTTCAATCCACTCCATGACCACTTCTGGTTCCATTTTTCCACAAAAAAGTGGCACTCCTTCTAGGGACTTCCCTCTTAAAGCTTTGATGGCTCTAAGGAAAGGTTCTTTAGGAAAAATAGGATCTAGTTCAGGTGTGGCATCCTCTTCTACCACTTCTTTACCCTTTTCTTTATTGATCTTGATAGATACCTTCTTAGTCTTGTCTTCTACTTCACCTAGTTTGTTTTCCAATTGTTGCAATCTTACCCTGAGGAGTCTTTTCTCTTCCTCCTGATCTTCTACCTTTTTGGCTAACTTTGCATTGGTCACCACCCTGAGGCTATTTTCACCTACTGACTCATTCTCTGACACCAACCAGTTTCTTCCCAAATCGTGGTTGGCCCTGATACCACTTTGATGGGGAGCGTCTAACAAAAGAGTTAAACCTTGTTCAATAGGTAGGTAAAGATGTTTTAGTGGGATTTCATCCTTGTGCACACCCTACTCTTGTCCATTAACAGGTCAAACAACTATACTCCTTTGCAGTGCTCCCTAAAAACTTGTTTGCTCCTACTACTCACAAACATGGCTAGGATTCACTAGAGTAAATCCAACAATCAAGTTATCCAAACCTCCAATATACACTTGCAGGGGTCTCAAGGGGTGTAGAGATTGTGTTTCAATTCCACTCATGTGGTTCTTTGATTGGTTTCTCTCCATTTTCCCATCGCTTCCTATTTTTCCTATTTTCTAGGCCTAGTAGCCTTAGAGCCCCTATTAGCCCTTCCTTTCCAGTTTTTGTTCAATTTTTCAGAAAACCTCCAAAGGACCTCCCAAAAGATTTGGTCATCTGAATACCCTTTTGGACAAACTTTTAGATTCACTAGGGTAGGTTGTTTGGTATGTCTGTACAAGTATGGATCCCAAAAATGGCACTTTAGAGGGTTTTAGAGTTAACAATCATCTCCAATAGGGTTTATTGGTTTCTACACCCTTTCACACCTCCATATTTTCACTAAGACACTTCAAGGCTTCATTCTTCCATGCCAAATGCTTGGCACATTAACATTTGTTCATCCTTGGAAGCAAAGACAAAAATGACAGTCATATCCCTAGCCAGGATATGGTAGAGCTCACCTAGGATATGATGGTAGATGGATTACAAGCAATCTCCAGGACTTTACAAAGAATATGTACACTATACATAGGTTCCATGAATTTAATCCCAAGGTCCATTGAACAAACACAATGGGATTTCAAGTTGGAACCATGTCTTGGGTCTTAAACCCTTGCTCAGACCGAGAGCAGTGCAGTATGAGATAATTTGCAATCAAACACTAAAATTGTACCAAGAAATAATGAAATAACCTCCCGAGAAAATAAACAACATATACTAAATCACCATGAAAGGACGGTACCTATACCAAACCATCTGGTATGGACTGCTACTACCAAAATGATAAAATCATAAGCAAAAATTTGGAAATTGTCTTCAAATATTATTCAAACTTTCTCTTGGATCTTGCAACTCATTTACAATAATTGAAAAATCATTTTATATGCCTCCTTGCTCATAAAAAACCCCTCATCCATTTCCTAACCATCGATTTGATCAATTTTGCAAAGCTGCTAAAAAAGCTACAAAAAGTTGTCAAGCAATGATGACAACTTTTGCTCCATTTTGCATTTTTGCAACTTAGGCATTTATCTTCATTATATACCTCCTAGGATGGTTCCCTAACATCAAACTAACATTACCAAATTCCTAATAAGGCCTTACAATGATTTTTTTACTATTTTGCAAAATAATGTCATTTTTGGCTTACAAGGGCATTGGCCAAAACTAAGAAAATAAACAAACCTTGATGACAAACACACTTCAAATAACTCTAAAACACACTTGTGTACCTAACCATAGTCCATTATTCATTCATTGATCCCAAACATGATCAATCGCTCCAAAATGTGAAAATGCATCAATAAAACTAAGTAGAACTAGGTGCTCCTACACCCGTTAGCCATTGGGATTTTACACTTGTTGTATTTAAATAATGTAACATCTCTAAAAACTTGCACTAATATCAAGTGTCAATGGCTTTTACTTAAACCATTTTATTTTACCTCCAAATCCACTTTTGAACATTCATTCAACATCTTTCTTGCTTCCTATCACTCTTCTTGCATTCTACAACATTCTCTTACTTTCATTTAATTCACAACACTCTATTCATGCCATTATATTTCACCATTATTTTTGTTATTAATAATTTCCATTACATTGCTATCATTTGAAGGAGGTCATTGTCACTTTCGATTTTCTCACTGCTTCATTACACTAGAAAGATGTCCAACTTTTGTGCTTGGGAGTGGTAATTATATGGGGTTATTTTATGTATTGTCTTGAAATTGTTATAATATTTTTTATCTACTTTATTTATGTCTTCTTATCTCAATCTTGTATAACGCTATTCATGGAGGTGGAAACACCAAAATGGGGGTTTGACTAAGGCAAACTCCAATACATTTGACCAACCTTTTCACTTTGGTCTTATGTGTGTAGGTACAGGTGAAGAGAGAGTTTTCAACCTTGTTGGAGCTTCAAAAGCATCTCTTAGTGATATCTCAAAAGTCTATTTTTCTATTTAATCTTACTTAGCATTTATATTTTGGTCTTTTACATTTGTGCTTTTATAGTTTTCAACACCTAGAACCTTACACCAATCATTCTATATCTTTTTGTGGTATCTCTTATTCTATTTGTATAGGACACTAGTGTGCCACATTGTCATCTTTGATTCACACGTTTGTCCTTGACAAAGAGCTCACTAAGCTACCTAAGAGATTTATTTGGTTTGTATTTTTGGTTTCTAAAGTATAAAGAATTGAGTTAATTTGTATGCTTGATTAAAACACACATTTAATTAAGTAGTAGACAAACCCAAAGGTCGTAGTTATCTGAAGGTTTTTCTGAGTGAAGTGTTGAGATTTGAATCCTCAAAGGTTTTGATTATGCTTTGTAGTGGCTCACTTTTCATACTTTAAATATGCAAATGAATCTAAGTAGCGAAAATGATAGAAGAACATATTGCTCTAGAAGATGAAGAAAATCAATAGTTTGGACAACATTTAATGAGCTTATTGACTTATGAATCTAATAATGAGGAGGAAATTTTGAATGACATATTAACAACCATTCTTGCAATGCTTTCATAAGAGACCAACACCAAAAGGAAGAAAAATATGCCAAGATTAATGTTAATACTCCTCTCAAGGGGATCCCACTTCATCAAATAAAGTTGAATAAGGTAAAAAATTCATTGATTCATCACTTACTCTTTTTTATGAAACTTTTGATTTTATTGAATATTGTAAGAAAATGAAGATATATATATCTTGATTGAAGTATCTAAAAACAAATCCTTGTTATCTGCATAAATTAATTCAATTTATAAAGGAAGATTATAAATATCTTGTCTCTACTATTCATCAAGAGTCAAGTTGGATCATGGATGATCCATAAGAATAAAATATGAATTATTTCCTCTTTGTTGTTTCCTCCATTTTAGATAAACTATATCTATTTTAGATATCTTTATGTATAGTTGGTTCCAAGCTTAGTAATTGTATAATAGATCCTAGCGCCCCTTCAAAAGCTTTAGGAATCTCATTAAATAAACCCTCCAAAACATTTATTCTATGAAATCCAAATAAGTCCTACTCGTTGGTTAGATTAAAGTTGCACAATTTGTCTCAATGAGATACAAAGAAAACAAAACTCCATACTCTAGTGGTTGATACTCCAATCAATTAGGCATGTCGTTTAGCAAGAGTTTTTTTAAAGATCTAGGTGGAGAGATTCAATTCGATATATTGCATATGTTGATACCTGTCAATGATAACAAAATATTCCTTAACCTTGAACCTAGGAAAAAGTAAACTGCCATAAATTCAAATGATACAAGATCTAAAATTTTGCATGTAGAAATTAGTCCCAACACTTAAATGCTCACTTCATATGAAAAATATATGTCTAATTTTCTCTCTCTTCATGTATTTTCTTAAGTATAGAATTTATATCTTGATGGAAGTTCTTCTTTTGGTTCTAGATTTGGGGTAGTCCTTATATCTCCTATAAGAGAAAAGTTTCATAAAGCTTATAAGTTATCTTTTGAGACTACCAATGATATTGTTAAATATGAGGCCCTCCTCCTAGGTTTTCAGTTTGCAAGAGAAAAGGGAATTAGAATGCTCAAGGTCAATTATGGTGTTGACTTTAGTAGTTTGGAACTAAAAAAAGGAGGCTCAAAATTTATCTAGGCAAAGTTTTGGATGATATAGAGAATTTTGATTTTTTCTCCATGCAAGCAGTCCTAAGGGGGCAAAATTCTAAAGAGGACTATATTGTTATCTTGGATTCACTTCTAATTCCTCATCTTGAGTTTGAAAAGGATATAGATTTAGTTGAACTGGTATTGACCGAGTGTTCCTAATAATTACCATTATTGGTAGGTGTTTGATGATGATAGGCATATTATTTCCCTCCTTGAAGGAAATGGATCTTTTTCTTGTATACCAGTTGATGGAGCTCATTATTTAGATCAAAAGCACAATGATGAGAAACAAGAAATGGACCTTGAAGTTTTGAAATTGAAAGGAACTACCATACATAAAGTTTTGATTTCTCTAAATAAATTATTAGATAAGCATGATTGTTATGTGAAGGAAACAATTGATCAATAGTCATGTAATTATTTTGATTATGAGAATGTGAATGTTGGGCTTCAAGAAATTCCCAAGATTGTTTTGATTGGGAAGTGTTCTTATTGGAAGGAAAATAAAAGGTATAAATATGCATTTGCCTAGAATTATGACGATCTTAAAGACTTTGTGATAGTGATTTAAAAAATCATATTTATCTTAAGCTAGGAGCTACTTTGTTCAAACAAAAAGAGAGAAAATTCAAACCAAAGTTAGCATGTGTTATTTTTGTAAAGGTGGATAAGAATATTATGCCGAGGATTATTTATCCAATCTATCATTCTATGTGTGTTACCAATTTAGTTCCTAATAGAAAGAAGAACAATGAAATCAGAATCTTTTTAAAATTTTCTAAACTTAATTAGGCTTCTCTTAAAAAATAATTATGTCTCTACTTATTGACCATCTTTTGTAAACAATTTTGGGTTTATAAATTATGTCTATGCTAGATGGCTTCTCAAGTTACAACCAAATTAGTGTCGCTCCATAAGACTAGCATAAGATGAAATTTACCACTCATTGGGGTACCTTCAAGCTTATAACAGGATGTATTTTGTGTTGATGAATGCAAGTGCTACTTTTCGAAGGGCCATGGACCTCTCTTTTAGAGATATAAGGAACACAATTATTCTCATTTATTTAGATTATTTAATGTTATTTTTGAGAAAAAAGAGAATATTCCTACAACATGGAGTGCATGTGGAAACATTGTCATTGTGTTGTCATTAGAAAGGTATCTCATTAACTCTAAAGAAATATGTCATTATGGTGATAGAACTTAAACTGCTAGGGCATATTGTATCCAAAGAAGGAACTTTGATTAAGTGCATTTTGTATTTCTCTCATAATGAGTATCTAGGGTTGATTCAATAATATTTTGGTATCCCATATATTTGTTGAAATTTTCCACAATCATATTGCACAAGAACCTTCTATAAGTGAAACCAAATTAGTTCAAAGAGTAAAGTCTATCATTTACAATGAGAGTTTAATTAATGTACATAGAGATCCTTGTGTATATAGGCAAGGATGAGGAGGTAGACAAGTTGGATACAACAACTAGCTAACCCTCCAAAAATGAAAAACTTGTAAGATCTCTTGACAAGTATATGTGCAAGTGTCAAGTGCATATGAACTAGGTGTCTCACTAAGTGAGGACACATGTCTGAACTAGATGGGGTGATACAAAAGCCTAAAACTCCCTAAGTGCATAGTTAAGCATTGTGAATAGAACTATCTCTAGGAATGCTAATAGATAACTAGTTTGATAAAGTTACTATTTACACCAATATCGCCCCTTAAGTGCAACTTAGGGATTAATGTATACATGATGATGAGTCTCATAAAGCAAAATAAAGGATAAAAACTAGTGGCAACAAAACTCCTCTGTTAAAGAGAAATGATACAATGTAAATGTACAAGTGAAGAATATAGGTCATAGGGATCGATCGATACCCCCAAGGACTACTTCTATGCACAAATACAATGAATGTTCTCCTGAAGAGAGAGAAATGAGAGACTATGTGGATCCCTTATGATGTGATGCTTGTAGATGATCGACACTAGATGTTGAATATGATCCACATTCATTGAAAAATACCAAAAATGTGTGCAAGAAAATTTCCCATTCTAGATATGTAGCAAGTAATATGGTTGTCTCTAATTTTTTTAGAAAATCCAAAGATTGAACGTTGAAATATTGGTTTCCAAACTTGCAGCGCTGAAAATTCGTATGCATATTTGGTTGCAAGGAATCACTCAAGCTTTCTAAGAGAATTTCTAGATTTATATACACCAACAAGTGATGAGATCACAATGCATGTCAATGGACTACATTGTTCATCTCCATAATGTGCTCAAGAAGGTGTGGAAGTGCTCAAAGACACAACTTCATGGAAATGCTCAAAGACATGAATTAAGACACTTTTTAAGAGAATAAGAAGATAAGAAAGTATGGAAGTGCTCACATGCATGACTCTCCCATTTTTTGGCACTTTACAACTTAGTACTTTTCACAATGTATCATGGTCAATTTCATAGAGAATGTCAAAAATGCACTTTCGCAAAAAATAGTGCACAATTTTGAGCTACTATTTAAAAGTTATTTGGCAATCAATTTCTCGCTAAATAGCCTATTTTTATTACATTTTGACTAAATGATTAAAAAATGCTCTAAAGTGGGATCAAACCTATACATATAACTACTCCATAGAATCAACTCAACTGATATGGTGGTACAAGAGTTAAGTGAAAGTCCAAGAATGGTGTCATGTATTATTTCTTTAGAGAATTTTAATAGCGTTGTATATTTTCATATTCAATGTATTGATGATCTGTGTGCCATATTAGCTTGCATTCCCATCACACCATTGTGGTTGAATTTGTAGTATATAATATTGTGTTTGGTGTAGCACTCAACTATTACAAAGGTGACACCTTGTTTACCAGGTTTCTGGGATGTTGTTAATTGCATGAAAAGTGCAAAAAATGTTGCAAATAGTAGTGTCAATCTTCTTTTCACCAAATGGAGGATAGATTGAATCCTTCAGAAACTTACATGAAGAGCCACCAAATACAAAATTTGTTTATTTTATCACTACTGGGTAGAGTTGTGAATAGGTTTGGAATTCGACAATCACCGTTTTCTATGATGTGAAAATTTTATGACAGTTTGGTCCTTTAAATGTCTTTCATTTGATATTTTAAGAAAAATATTTAATTTATGAATAAATTTATAGCAAATATTTTATATCAATTTTATTAATGATATATATTAAATATGGAAAAAAAAATTAATAAAGCAATAGACAACAAATTCATATGCATTAGCTCCAAAGGCTGTGAATAATGGTTTTCATGCCTAGTATAATGTTCCCTTTTTAATTTAGTTTAAGGATCAAATCCAATTTTAATATTACTCATGAGCTGAGGGGAAATTATTAAGGAAATAAATTTAATTCATATTTAATTACTAGACCTAAATTAATTATTATTTTTAAAAATTTTAAATGGGTGAAACAAATATTAAATCATTTTTATTTGGGTCTAAATTCTCAAAATGGGTTTGGGAATTCATAAAGAGGGTATAAATCTAACCCTCGAGGCATGTGACATCTCCATTATGTTAGATTCTATGACAAAGTATTATGATGGTATTTAAAAGTATTACATTAAATTCTATGGAAAATCATTGGGGGAGATGCACATTGATTTTGGAGGATCATACTTGTGATTACTTACAACATAAAGTATGACAATTGTAAGGGGTCATATGATGTACATCTTTACAAACTCAAATATTAAAGAATTAAATGAGGGGCAATGACAATGGGCCTATCTTAGATGAACTATTTACAAAAAAAGAGTTAATATTTATTGACATATTATGACATTGGAATTTATCCCCCAATTTCTATTAAGTTAGGAAGCCTCACCAATTTTATCTTTTTTGTCATTTTATCAAAAGTTAGGAAAGTATAACGTTGATTAAACCATTGCCTACATAACCTAATGAGAGGAAAGCATACATACAAGATTACAATTTTGTAAAATGTTAAGAATTAGGGCTTCGACACCTTAATTGATAAAGCCACAAATTTTGCTTCGGACCACTTTACATTAGGGAAGAGATTGAATTTGATGGATCCAGCCCTAAAAGGATTGAATATAGATCAAACTAATTCCTCTCTTGGTTGACTTGAAACTGAATTTGAATTAGTATTAAATTCCAATGCTAGATCTAGGACAAACAATGAGAAATTGACATAATATAATAGTAACAGAATGTTGCAGATGTGATGCAAAGTTGTAAACCTAGATCTTAGGATGAAAAATAGATTAGAACCTATGACAGAAAGTTCAGGCAGAATTGTTGGGACCGGGGGGAGTGGGTAGCCCTGGTCGTTAGAATATCAGTACAACCAAACTTGATGTTTTTTGCATCAAGATAATGCACAAATTCCACTATCAAAAGTTTATCAAAAATTATTGGGACCAAGGGGAGTCAATCATCCTAGTCCTCCACATTTCATGCCTTACTCTACTAGTTACCTTGCTCACAGCTCCTAAGACATTTCCTTGCACACGAAAAGAAGTAAATAGGTTTGTTGATGGAGATTTGCCTTAGGTCAAACCCCCATTTAGGAATTAACCTTGAAATTGACATGATAATTAAAATACAATTGAACTAAAGTTAAATATAAAAAATGCTTGAATTTGATACCTTGATGAAGTTTACTTGAATCCTCATCCAAGGGTTTAGGATGTCATTTAGAAAGTCTTTATAGAATGTCGATCATGGATGCTTGAACTTGACTTGACCTTCTCCTTCAATGCTTGCTCCCATAGGCTTGAATTAATTTTGTAATTGAACCTCACTTATGATTTTCTTTCTCATTTTTGTTTACCAAATGAGGAGGGTAGGCTTCCTTTTATACATAATCATACATTAAGTGTTTGAATTTTTAGAGTAGGCCAACACAAAGCCAAATTTACTACCCACAAGAGACGACCATTGTGAGGTCCTATTTTGGGTCTTTATTGGGAGGACCAAGGCGATCAAATTGGACAAAGATTTGATAATGAGTTGAAAATGCAAATTTCAAGAGGGTGTGAGAAGCATCAAAGCAGTCATTAAGCATTGAAGGCCAAAACACCAAGGTGAAGCTTAGGTGAGAACAAAATTAAATAGGGATACAATTTACTACACTACATTTAGCCCCCACTTTAGCAAGAGTAAGAACCTATGTCCATAATCATAATAAAGTACAAAGTGTTGGCCATTTGGTGGAATTGATTATGTGTTGTATTAATGTCAACACTAGTTGTTTGGATGCTTTATCGGCACCCTTTTGGTCCCGGTAGGTTGAGTAGTTTCTAGTTAACTTGGATTCGGTATGATCTGGTTGACTACGGTATAATCTAATGATGGAATTGGCTTGTTCATAATGCTTATACTCATATTTGGTCAGTTGGTTTTGGTCTGGTGATTGGATGCTATCCTTCTTTCTTAGAAGATTGGCTTTTGGTTCCGGCAAGGGTTTCACCGACAGAGCTTTTGGTGGAGATTTTTGATGAATTGCATAATTGGTATTGGTACAGCTTCTGATGGAGTTTCAGGATGTTGTTGGTGATCATGTTCAAGACTTGGCATTTGGAGATCATTGCTGAAGCGTGTGGACCTATACTTGGTCCCAGATGATCTAGGTTATGGACCGACATTAATGTAACATGTGGATAGGACCTATTGTTGTATTTTCGACATGTCTTATGTGTTGGATATTATTTATTTGGTCTAAGACCGACATGGTTTGTAATTATGTAATTGGTTTATTATTTGGTGGCCGACCTGATTGTTTATGGTCGAGGGTTTGTATAAATAGATGTAAGATCTCATTGTAGATAATCATGGTTATTGTAAGAGGTCATGGTCAATGAATGTAATGTGAGAATAATGTAATATCATTCAAGTAGAGGAGTTGGTCGATCATTGGAGATCAAATTGGGTTTGTGTAAGAGGATTTAGTCCTCCGATATTGAGCTTAATTGGAACTATACTTAGGCATAGGAGATGCTATATTTTGTAGTTCATCACTTCTTTAGATTGTAGTCTGGATTTATATGTAGTCAGTGAGGCTCCTTTTGTGATGAGCAGTGTGCTCTAGGTTGTTGGCCTTCCTGCAAGTGCAGGCCCCTTCATTGTAATTCACATACTTACTGCAGAAGTATTATTTGACTATGGGTAGGCTTCCCACTATGGTTTTTCTATTTATTGGATTTTCCACTTACAAATATTGGTGCTATGTGGATGGATCTTATTTTATGATTATTGTTTATGCTTAATTAGATTAACTGCTATTTCGGTATTATTGTTTTGGGTTCCAGTATTAAAGTTTTAAATTTCTAATGCTTCTGGTAATCTGTGACAACTGATTCACCCCCCCCCCCCCCCAGTTGTCTTCCGGTTATCTGAATTGTCTAACAATTGGCATCAGAGCTTTGGTCCTCTCTACAGAAAGCTTAACCGCTTGAGGAAGATCCTATGGTGATTAACAGTTCAAGTTCATCCAGTTCTTCTAGATCTATCTTTCAAAGGGATATATCGAGGCTTGAAGGAGCAAACTATACAGTATGGAAGATTCAGATCGAGACTCATCTAATATGTCTTGGAAAGGAGATTTGGGAGATCACATAGAATTGTGTCACACACTATAATCCAGCATCTAGCAATCCTCCTCCGGCTAACATGGACAAGGAACTTGAGAATGATTGTAGAGAAAGAGAAGCCCCGTTGTGTGCACTTTCTGATCAAAAAATCATGGTATTAACAAACTGATGCAGAGCATCATGAAAATCCATAAAACCTTCATTCAAGGGTAAACTTTAAACTTGAATCAAGAGACATATAAAAAGATAAATCACTCTTCTCAACTTCAAAACAATTTCAAAGGTTATATTAAATCCTTAAATACACTCTTCAATTAATCATAAACAACATTTTGGACCCTAAGGATTACATTTACAAGATCTTAGGATCAAAAGTTGAAAACTGCTCAAGCCTACTCAAACCAGCTAGACACCAAACTTGGCTTCAAGTTGGAATTTTGACAAAACAGTGAGCAGGGATCAAACCAAATGGTCAAGGTGGATTAAAATGCCCATACAAACATGCTCAAGGTGTGGTGACACAACAAACTGATCAATCCAATAAGGTTCCTTTGTAAAACCCCAAAATCCTTGTATACTCAAGGGGACTTATCAAAACAACTTTGCAAACTTGCAAATGACCAACAAAAAAAAATGGATATCCAAATACCCTTTATTGAGAAAGGTCTAAATCCAAAAGGAGGTGGTCTGGAAAACAAAGGAGACCTGATGCCCTTCACAAATGCAATTAGGCCTAATTAGGCTTAAGGAGATGGGTTTGTGAAGAAAGTGTATGAAATGTGATTGATCAGAAAGTTTCACCAATTGAAAAAGTTATATCCACACCTAAATTGACTAAATCCAAGAGTTTGTGCATTGTTTCAACCCCTATTTTGTTTTATCACCAATTTTGCATTTTGAAACTAGGTTGTCACATGAGGATGCCAACCTAAAAATCAAAGAAAACGCCAAAAACACCTGCCAACCTGCAAATTTCTTCCAAAATCATTGAGTACATATACAAACCTCTCATTCCACCGAGTTTTAGAATTTTTGTACGGTGGCCATGAGAGGAAATGCAAAAATAGGTCAAAACCCTAGGTCTAGGAGGGTTTCAAAACTGTTTTTAGTAAAAATGCAATAACTTTCAAACCAGAGCACTTAGAGACCTCAAATCAAAAGAAAAAGAAAGGTAAGAGGCCCCTCAATATGAATCCATAAGTTGGAACCTCTCAGTAGTCTGAAAATAATCTGTACAAGAGCAAAAACATGACTATTTGTAGGAAAACAAGGTTTTTTTATTGATTGCCAAATGAAAATTTACATCAACTCCTTCATCACCCACCTAAAAATGCTTATGAAGGCCTCCCCCATCAGTTACAACCAATTTTCTAACTAATTAGCCAATGGGGAAGGATATTTGCTTACAAACAAAAAGTTGTCAAGTGTTGTGATGACAACATTAACACTTTTTGACAAATTTTGCTCAAAAGCACTTAAAAGTGCAAACTAACTTTTTAAATCCTACCAGTGGTCATGAAGGACCAATTTATTGCCAAAAACAATAAAATAACTCAAAACTAAAGTCTTATGACACTTTGACCATAGTTGACCAAGTGGCTCATAAATTGCCAAACCGGGGACTAGCCCTCACAAATGGATAAAAAACAAGACCAATGACTCCTAGCATGAAATAAACAATCCAAGACTCCTTAGGAGTCATAAAAAGGTAGGATAATCAAGTTTTTTAAGTTGGTGCTCTTGCACCACAAACAAATCATCTGGAAAGGCTATATGGGATAAGTTGCAGACTCTAATGAAGGTGACCCTGTAGTGAAGATTGCTAAACTTCATGGTTACCAGGTGAGCTATGAAAACCTGAAGATGGAAGAAGATGAAACGATTACTGCATTCATGGAAAGAGTAAATGAGATTTTTATGGGAATTCAATGTTGTGGTGGAACTCTAAGAGAAGATGAAATTGTTTCTAAAGTCCTAAGAGCCCTACCACCGGCTTAAAAAATGAAGGCTACTCCTATTAATGAGTTGAGGACAATGGCTAATACATGTGTCAACAAAGATACTTTATTTGGGAAATTATCTACTTTTGAGCTTGAGGAATTTGGACCTTCTGGAGCTGTGAAGACTGAACCTGCTTTTCATGCATCTACATCTACAACCGGTAAGAAAGACTTGAAAGCTTTATATGCGAAAGAATTAGAAGATATGAAGAGAGAAGATGATGAGTTTGAGCAACTTGAAGCAATATTTACTAGAAGAGTACCGAAAGGACCGGTAGGAAGTAAGTATGAAGGAAAAGCACCTTTTAAATGTTTTGCATGCAATAAGATTGATCATTTTGCATCTAGATGTCCAGATATAAATTCAAGATTTAAAGAAAGAGTTAAAAGATCATTTAAGCCTAACCTTGGATATCAAAACAATTATGGATTCAAGAAAAACAGAGACAAATCATGCTACATAGTGAATGAGGAAGGCATTACTGATTCAGATGATGAACCAGAAGAAGACACTGCTAGTGGATCCGGCAATGGGAAGGAATGGGTGTTCTTGGCTATCAAGGAAGATGATCTGTCACTTGAAGAGATTGTACCTGAGGAGAAGGCACTTGCTACTAAAATTGAGTACAAGGATGAATGGGTAATTGACAATAGTTGTTCACATCATATGACTGGAGATAAAGGGAAGTTTCTCTCTTTGCAAGAATTTGACGGTGGACTAGTTAGATTTGGAGATGACAAGGCATGTATGATCAAAGGAAAAGGAACTATATCATTGGATGGTAAGAACAATGCTGACAATGTTTATTATGTTGAAGGTTTGAAGCATAATCTTTTGAGTGTAGGACAATTGGTAGATAAGGGATTTCAATTACAGTTCAAGGATGGAAAATGCAAAATCATTAACAGATCTGGCTAGGAGATTGTAATCGGTACATAGACAAAAGGTAACATATTTCATTTGAACTCCAATGAGAAGACATGTTTGATTACACAAATTGATGAGAGTTGGTTATGGCATAAAAGGTTGTGTCATGTGAATTTTGATTGCATTGTGAAGATCAGTTCAACTAAGGTTGTTAGAGATATACCTAAGATCATGAAGCCCTATAATCCGGTATCTAAAGAATGTCAAATGGGTAAACAGGTCAAAACCTCTTTTAGAAGTATACAAGATAAATCAAATGAAGTTCTTCATCTTATTCATACTGATTTGTGTGGCCCTACTAGAGTTAAAAGTTTTCATAGTGATAGATATTTCATGCTAATCATTGATGATTATTCTAGAATGATGTGGGTTACTTTTTTGAGAGAAAAATCTAAAGCATTTGAAAAGTTTAAAATCTTTAAGCCTAAAGTGGAAACTGAGACAAGATTAAAGATTAAATGTTTGAGATCAGATCATGGTGAAGAATTCACATCCGGTGAGTTTAATAACTTTTATGACAAGCATGGTATGAGAAGACAATTTTCTGCTCTCCGAACACCTCAGCGGAATGGAGTTGTGGAAAGGAAAAATAGAACTATCTTGGATGCTACTAGAACAATGATGATGGAAGCAAATCTACCTCATATCTACTGGAGAGAAGGAGTGAGTACAGCAGTTTATACATTCAACAAAGTACATATCAAAGGAGAAATTGGTAAGACACCATGAATTATGGTTTCACAATACACCTACAGTTAAGTATTTCAGAATTTTTGGTAGCAAATGTTATATCAGGAGAGATGATACTATTGGGAAATTTGATCCTAGATGTGATGAAGGCATATTTCTTGGTTATTCTAATGAAAGCAAAGCATATAGATATTATAACAAGAGATTGTAAAGAATTATGGAGAGTGCTAATGTCAAAGTAGATGAGCTATGCAAAAGTCAAATCAGAGTTTATGAGAAGGAACCGACAGTGGAAATGATTATATCTGAACCGGTAGCACATTTACCGAAATAGAGAGTTGAATCAATTACTCTGACAACATCAAAGAATTCTACAGTAACTAAAGAATACTGAAGAGGAACAAAGAGTCAGAAGACTCCTAGATATGTGAGATTGAATCATTCTGAAGATCAAATCATTGGGGATAAAAACAATGGAGTGCTGACCAGAAGGAGACAGGAAACTAATGAGGTATGTTTAATTTCACAAGTTGAACCGGTATCAGTAATTGAGGCATGTAAAGATGAATTTTGGTTAAAAGCTATGGAAGAAGAGTTAGATCAGATTGAAAAAAATAACACATGGACTTTGGTTCCCCGACCTAAAAATAAAAATGTTATTGGAACTTAATGGGTTTTTAGGAATAAATTGAATGAGGATACTCAAGTTATAAGGAACAAGGCTAGATTGGTTTGTAAAGGATATTCTCAGAAGGAAGGAATTGATTATGGAGAAACTTTTGCACTGGTAGCTAGGATTGAAGCTGTAAGATTATTTCTTGCTTATGTTGCTTATAAAAACTACAAGGTTTATCAAATGGATGTTAAATGTGCATTTTTGAATGGGGATCTTGATGAGGAAGTTTATATTGAGCAACCTAATGGTTTTTCACTATCAGATGATATTGATATCATTTGTAGGTTAAGGAAAGCTTTATATGGATTAAAACAAGCACCTAGAGCTTGGTATGCAAGGTTGGAAAGATATATTTTGAAGCTTGGTTTTACTAAGGGCAGTGCTGACAATAATTTATATTATAAAATCACTGATGATGATATAATGATTATTAAATTATTTGTTGATGATATTATTTTTGGAGGTGAATATAAGTTATGCATAGAATTTTCTAAGACTATGGAGAAAGAATTCAAGATGTCTATGATTGGTGAGATGAAATTTTTCTTAGGTTTGCAGATTACTCATAGTGACAAAGGTATTTTTATCTGTCAAACTAAATATGCTAAGGAATTGTTGAAGAAATTTGGTATCGAAGATTCTAAACCAGTAAGTGCACCTATGATTACTAGTGAGAAATTGACAAGAAAAGATGTTTCTGCACTGATAAATCCTACAAGATACAAATCTATGATTGGAGGTCTACTTTATTTGACTTGGACTAGGCCTGACATTATGAATGTTGTTTGTATTGTTTCAAGATTTCAGAGTGATCCTAGAGAAAATCATGAGATGGGGATGAAAAGGATTTTTAGATACTTGCAAGGTGCATCAAAATATGGCTTATGGTACCCTAAGGATGATAACTTTACTTTATGTGCATATAGAGATGCTGACTGGGCTAGAGATGTTGATGACCAAAAAAGTACTTTTGGTAGAGCTTTCTTTCTTGGAAAGAAGTTGGTTTCATGAATCAGCAAGAAAAAATCATATACTTCTTTATCTACTGCTAAAGATGAGTATGTTGCTACTGCTACTAACTGTACACAAGTTTTATGGATGAAGCAAATGTTGAAGGATATAAAGGTGGATTGTGAAGCACTGGTATTTATTCACTGTGATAACTCTGCTACTATTGATATATCAAAAATATGGTATTTCATTCTAAGACAAAGCACATATCTATCAAGTATAACTTTTTGAAGGAGAAGGTGGAAGCAAATGAAGTTAAATTGGTTTATGTGAATACTAAAGAACAAATTGCAGATATTTTCACTAAACCTTTATCCAAGGAAGCATTTGAGTACCTGAGAGATAGATTGGGGTTTTATGCCCCTCCGATAGAGACTTGATTGATGCAGTTTGGCATCAATCCGACATGCATTATCAGAGATACTATTCATTCTGACACTGATGTGGGACGCTACTACTCAGGGGGAGTTTTCAGCTTTGAGATTTAGAGGCTTATGTTTTTTTTTAACATTTCTATCAGATTTCTGGCATTGATGTCAAAAGGGGAGAGATATGATGTGAAAAAGTAAAAGTAATTTAGAACTTTATAGAGATATTATTCAAAGGGGGAGAGATATTTATATTGAGAGCTATATACGAGAGATTGTTGGTTGTCTTCCACAAGGGAGACTTGTTTGACATTTCTCGGTACTTAGATATTTTTCGCATCTAGTGTTGCCATCAATTCCAAAGGGGGAGATTGTTGACCATTTGGTGGAATTGATTATAGTTTGCATTGATGTCAACACTAGTTGTTTGGATGCTTTACCGGCACCCTTTTGGTCCCGACATGTTGAGTAGTTTTTGATTAACTTGGATCTGGTATAATCCAGTTGACTCCAGTATTAATCTAATGATGGAACTTGTTCATAATGCTCATACTCATATTTGGTCAATTGGTTTTGGTCCACTGATTGGATGCTATCCTACTTGCTTAGAAGATTGGTTTTTGGTTCCAGCAAGGGTTCCACCAGTAGAGCTTTTCGTGGAGATATTTGATGAATTGCATAATTGGTGTTGGTACAACTTCTGATGGAGTTTTAGGATGTTGTTGGTGATCATTTTTGAGACTTGGTGTTTGGAGATCATTGCTTAAGTGTGTGGACCTATACTTGGTCCTGGTTGATCTAGGTTATGGACCGACATTAATGTAACGTGTGGGTAGGACCTATTGTTGTATTTACGGCATGTCTTATGTGTTGGATATTATTTGTTTGGTCTAAGGCTAACATGGTTTGTAATTATGTAATTGGTTTATTGTCTGGTGGCTGACCTGATTGTTTATGGTCGAGGGTTTGTATAAATAGATGTAAGATCTCATTGTAGATAATCATGGTTATTGTAAGAGGTCATGGTAAAGGAATGCAATGTGCGAATAATGTAATATCATTCAGGCAGAGGAGTTGGTCGATCATTGGAGATCGAATTGAGTATGTGTAAGAGGATTTAGTCTTCTAATATTGAGCTTAACTAGAAATGTACTCAGACATAGGAGATGTTATCTTTTGTAGTTCATCACTTCTCCGGATTGTAGTCTGAATTTATATGTAGTCAGTGAGACTCCTTTTGTGATGAACAATGTGCTCCAGGATGTTGGCCTTCCTGCAAGTGCAAACCCCTTCATTGTAATTCACATACTTATTGCAGAAGTATTATCTAACTATGGGTAGGCTTCCCACCATGGCTTTTCCCTTTACTGGGTTTTCCACATACAAATCTTGGTGTTATATGGATGGCTTTTATTCTATGATTATTGTTTATTCTTAATTGGATTAACTATTATTCTGGTATTATTGTTTTGGGTTCTGGTATTAAAGTTTTAAATTGCTAATGCTTCTGGTAATCCATGACAACTGATTCACCCCCCCGCCCCCCCTCTCAATCGTCTTCCGGTTATCTGAACTATCTAACACAAAGTTGCATTAAAAAACTTTTATCAAGATACCAAAGAGATAAGACACACCAAGCCCCCAGGGACTCAAGATCTTAATATCAATCTAATATCAAGATAAAAGGAAAAAGACATGAAGAAAATAGAAAGAGCATGACTATACTTAGCCTAGTAAAGCTTGTGCTTACTATGAGTCATGTTAGGTTGAAAAGTTTGAAATAAGAAATGCAAAATATTACAAAGGAAAAGGCTCGGTTTGCAAAGTAACTTGAATATTATATTTAATTGATTGTAAAATGGGTATTGTAGCATGTACCAAACATGTCATGGTGTGTCATCAAAGTGTAGAAACTAAGTCTCATGGTGTGCACATGAACTATAACATTGAGTAGAGTGTATGCCTCCATGTTAAAGTGATTGTGCATGCCTTACTGAGAGCAATTGCTTTAAGGTAGCATATATACATCCAAAAGATAAACACATTGTGACAATTAGATGCCCCCAAGAAAGGACAAATCAAAGGGAAATGCTCACAAAAAATATAAGAAAAGCAACATAAGGGATCCACTAGCTAGGGTCAATATGCACTTTTGATAAATAATGTATATCAAGATTAATTGCATTGAATTAACCTCATCCCCCAAAGGTAGTAAAACTACAAGCACAATGGAAGAAGAGCACATAAGATGAAAAAACAAATGTCTTTTTGAATAAACATGGAAGAGACTAAAAAGAGATATGAATGCTTTGCATCATCCCTAAATAGACAACACAAAGACACATGTACAAACAATAGCACATGTACAACATATCATTAATGCAACATATAGAAGAATTGAGATAGAAATAGAGGAATGTCGTAACATATTCTTCCTCTTTATTATCTTACATCAATGGATTAAAAAGGTTCATCCAAAGAGAACCTAATATAACATAAATATATATCAAGCAACACATCACAGGGGAAGCACATTATGCAAAAGCAAACACACATAAGAATCTATGACATAGATGAAGCTAGTCGAGAAAATAAATTCATCTCCCAATCTTGTTGAACATTATTCAGGGATGGTGTACAAGTTACAAGAGGAGCAACAATGATCACAATAGATGGAGCTACTACAAGTTCCAAGGAAGGACCATTCTCTAATGATGTGTCACTTTTTTTGTCACTGGGAGCTAGGATTAATGCTTATAAAAAGTGTGAAGATAGTTCATGATTAATCTCAACAAGCTCATACATATCAGAAAAATCATTAGGATCGACATTGTTAGCATGAAAAAAACTATTATCATCATCCAAATCATCATCTAAATTATTCATAATAGGATCTTTAGCATGAAAATAAATTGAACCATCATCTTTCTTGATCATCTTTAACTTTGGCGATTTGAGTTTAACTTCCTCCCTAGGGTTAGGCGAAGGTTGGAAGAATGAGACTAAGCCAATATTTGTTGTCTTTGGGGAGAAAATGATTTGGGAAGCAAGTTCATGAGCCTTGGCATGATGTCTTCGTCAGTGCTCTCTTGTGAAATGATTTCTTTTAGTTTTACTAGTCAAGACTTGTGAAGGTTAAGGATCAATCAACATAGGCTTCTTTTCTTCCTTTTAAGAGGAGGAATGAAAGGAGCCTTACTAAGCTGAGAGATACAAGATTTCAGGCATTTTCCTTTATAAGATGTGGGAGGTGGGACCACAACATATATAGGAGGAATAGAAGGTGTAGGAAAAATACAAGGTCTAGAATGAGGAGGAGGAATATCCATGGGTGAAGATTCTCTAGGTTTACTTAAGGTCAATATCATATGAGTTTTCCATTTTTTATGAGAAAAATAATATCATCTCGAGGCTTTAAGGGTTCAGGTTGTTTAGGATAAAAGTAATCAAGAGTGAAATTTCCACACTGCATTGTAATTTGGTAAGGGACATGATTAATTATTATAATACTCCCATTGTGAGGGAACTTGAAAAATTTGTGTATCGTAGAAAGAATAGCTTTCATGGAAGAGAGCCAAGGATGTCCCAAATTTACACAAATTTGATATGATTTAGGAATAATAGAAAAGGTGACATCTAAGCACTTAGTACCAACCTCAATAGGAAGAGTAATAGAACCAATAATAATTGAAGAGAAACCATTATAAACCTTAACCATAGCATTAGATTTGTCAAATGTAACTTGATGCGATTGTGGAGTAAAAAGATATTATTTAGTAATTACATTCAAAATACATGTTGGATCAATGATCACCCTTTATCATTCACACCAACTATATATATATATATAGCATTCTTATAAATGAGGTCTTTAATCTTATACCTCAACCTATAACACTATTCAATACCATGGCCTACTTGACGACAGTAATGGAAAAAGGATTTATGGTCAAAAGAAGGTGCTATAGGCTTAGAGGTATCTATAGGCTTGATGAGAGGAAGTTGAAACATATTAGTATTAATAAACCTCAACATTATACTACACAAAGACTCAAGAAGAGGAGTTAATTCTTTTCTAAAGTATTTGGATAAAGTGGCCACACCCAGTGTTGTGGTTGCCACTTGAGTGTTGATGTTGTTGGAAGAGATATCATTTATCTTTATGAAACCTTTGTTGTGTGTTGAATTTTGGAAATGATTGTTGAGTACTCTCATTCCTATCAATCAAAGAAATTGAAGGAGATGATTCAAATTGTCTCACTTGAAGTTGATAATTATGAAGCATTGCACACAATTGTGTGAAAGAGGAAAATTCAAAAAATAGAAGCTTATCTCTAATATCCTTTTGTAAATAATAAATTAAAAATATTTGATCATGATCGAGCATAGGATAAGCAATTTGTGAATGCAAATGTTTATACCTACAAATAGAATAAATCACTTTTTCTCTAACTCCTTACTTACAATAAATCAAATCAATCAAATTAATTGTAGGACCAATGTTATCTTGAAATTATGGAATGAAAGAATTAGCTAATTGTTTAAAATAAGTGATGGAATAAGGAGGCAAAGAACAATATCATTGCAAAGCTTTATCTCTAAGGTTTGGGTAAATAATTTTGCCATGAGTCTTTGATCATGAGATAAATCAATACACAAGATTTGGAATGCCTTCTCATGAGTCAAGGGATAACCTTTTCCATTGTATAACTCTAGTTGAGGGGTCTCCATAATCTCAAGACTAATCGCACAGACAATATCATTAGATAGTGGGTTTGCTACATCATATGTGGGAACATTGAACTTGGATTGAGTTAAAGAAGCCAATAGTTGTTGTAAGGATGAAACACTTTGAGCTAGATTATTGATAATGGATTTGGTGGATGGATTGGAATTGGACATATTGGATTCTGATGGAGGAGTAATGTTATTGTAGGTAGTTTGAGGTTGAGAATACGGAGGAGGAACATTATGAGATGTTGGTATAGGAGATGGTTGGGAAACAAATGGAAAACTCACATGAGGTATTTAAGAGTACAAATTAATACGATTGCCCCCATGACTAACATTCATAGGATTAAAATTATATGTAGAGTTAATCACGATAGAAGTTGTATATGTAAAAACATTATGCAAGGATGTAGGCATAGCAATGAAAAGCTCAATTTGACTAGTAGGACGAGAATAACCAAGAACTTTGACACAACTTTTGATAGGCATGTAATATTGGTATCAATAATATGAGAAATGTCATGTAACACTTCCTCACCTAACTTATCACGTTGTGTTGAATATCTCGGACAATTGAGAGGGGGGGTGAATCAGTTGTAAATTAAAATATATTACTTATTCCATTGAAACAAATCTAGTATAATAATTCCTAATTACTAAACCATAAACAAATATAAGCATGAGAGAGCACACGCATGGAACATACACATGAAACACCAGATTTGATGTGGAAAACCCAAGAGGGGGAAAACCACAGAGAATGTTAGTTCTCAAGTATAAAACACTAGTTAGGGTGACTCCAGTTAAATTTATTTTTACAAAGGGTGGCTCACTGCTAGAATTCTCACTATAGGTGGGCTCACTACCCAACTAAAACCGCAAGAAAAGGGCTCACTAGCTAGAAGAAGAACAAATAAAAATAAGTAATCCACCACTGTAGCACAACTACCACTAAGTTGTAATGTTGGAAGAGACCTTTGACTCACTACCTCTGATGTCAAATAGCATCAGTGCACTACCACACTGCTCAACCACAACTACATGCAACCTCGCATAAATTTGCACCAATAGGGGATAGATTTTCTTTTTCAATCTATTTGCTTCAATAATTATTCGATACAATAATCCTTTATTTATACTAATCTCTCAAATAGAAGTCTCCCAAATCAACCAAACAATTTTACCTTAACCCAATTTGAAATAGGTCTACACTAAACATTCTCATGATGGAAAGGAATGAAAAGTGCACCACACCACAATGCACTACATTGACCAAAACAACACATTATCCATACACGACAATCACTAGAGAAAAAAACAAAACATTCAAGGTCGACTGGACCCAGAATGAACATAATCATGTCTCAAATCAAAATAACAAAGATAAAGACATGAACAACATAAATACAAGATATCATCATCAAAACCAAAAATGCGAAGAAATGTGAAGCACTACAAACATTATCAAGTATCATTATCATTGTATACACTTCTAGAGCACTAAAACATAAGAATGATGAATATGAAGAGGGGGGGGGGGGGGGTGAATTAGTATACCCAATAAACTCAACAATCTCTTAAGCAATTTAACTGCAAACCGGTGCAATAGTTTAATCAATAAAATGATTAGAACATAAACAAGACAAATAGCAAATAAAGAATTCACCCACAAAAGTGCAATCACCATAACACAAGATTTTTTGACATGGAAACCTAAATGGGAAAAACCACGGTGAGTAAAACTCACAAGTCAACTATTTGCAGAATAGTAACCAGACCAGTTAAGGTCTTACAATGTTCTTCACCAGAACAGATCCTGTTAGGAATCTATATCTATGTTAGGAGATAAGTCCTGTTAGAGGATTTCAGATTCACAACTGTGAACCACCTTGTTAGAGGATTTACAATAAGCTTGGTTGGGCCTACCTTGTTAAGGTTTTCAAAATTGTTGAAGATATTAGTAATCAACAAATGAATGGTCTATATAGTAGCACAAAATGCTTGATTAGATCCTTGAAAACTCCTTGTTAATGCATTCAAGCATTACTTCAGTCTTCTATGTTTTACACTTTCAGTCTCAGTCAAGAGATACCTTTTCTCAATCAGACCTAATCTTCTCTCAAAGACTCACACATATCAACTCCACTTCTATATCTATAAAACCCTAGACATGATGTCCTTATATAGGAACTCGATTTCATGTCGGTCCAATAAGATTAGACTACAATTTCCTAGGTACAGTGCATTTAGACACATTTGATAACATGACATAGAAACACTGCCATAGTGTCAGTGGATGATAACTTATCATGCATTACATGTATACCGGTCAACAAATATACCGATCTCTAGTTAACAAGTGAAGACTGGAAAACTAGAACATAGTGTTCAAATTAAAAGATTAACTGGCGCTTAGGGTCTTCATTCAACTTGAGATCTTCATACCGCTTGGGATCTTCGGTCATACTAAGACCGGTAAGCATTTTCTGCACAACACCGATAGTCTTCAACAAACAAAGACTATACATACAATACTGGTTAGAACAACTATTGGTTGAGAATAATTCATACATCAAATAAGTGTGTGTCCATCAATGACAATCACAACTAAACATCATTAAAATATCAACAAAGATTGACATCCCAAGGCAACATCCAACATCATACCCAAGATTCATGACTACAACTACAACATATCATAAATGTGAAGCACAAACCAATCATTGAAATAGAGAATCAGTATGCTGACATCAATGACAACTATATTGACACACCATCAACTTCATATTTTCAACAATCTACCCCTTTGTCATTGATGGCAACATTCATCAATGACAAACACAAACATAGATTCATAACTCCAAACTCTCCAATCTCTCCTCCTTTGACATCAAAGACAAAGGTGAGCAACAACTCAACATTTGTAACCATCTTCAGAACCCACACAACTCCCCCTAAGAGGAAGCCCCAATCATTAGTCCAGACTAAAATATAAACATGAAGCTATATAGACTACTACATTGCTAAATGCACTTAGTTCAAACTAGGAAGGGGTGTTACCCCCAACTTTTGTCCAAGATACTCAAAAGTACCTTTGCACAAATCCTTTGTAAAGATATCTACAACCTACTCTTTTGTAGGTACATACTCAATTTTTACTTTATTGTCCAACACCTTCTCCCTTAAGAAGTGATACCGGATAGTGATATCCTTTTTTCTAGAATGCAGTACCATATTCTTAGAGATACTTATCACACTTGTGTTGTCACACATGATTGAGATAAGTTCATCAAACATCACACCAATATCCTTCAATGTTTGTTTCATCCAAATTATATGTGTGTAGCATGATGTGGCTGCAATATTTTCATCTTCTGTAGTTGATAAAGACACAAAGTCCTTCTTTTTACTTAACCATGAAACTAACCAAGAGCCAAGGAAAAATTCTCCTCTACTGGTACTCTTTCTATCATCAACACTTCCTACCTAATATACATCAATTTAATCTTTTAGAGTAAAATATAATTCTTTGGGATACCACAATCCAAAATCTTATGTACCTTTTCGATATTTGAAAATCCTCTTTACTACAACAACATGCGACTATTTTGGATCTTGTTGAAATTTAGCTGCAAGTCCAACAACATACATGATATCCAATCTAGTAGCAGTCAGGTATATTAGTCCTCCAATCATTGATATGTACTTGCTTGCATCAATATTAGAAGATTTATCATCATTAATCAACTTGCATCTAATTGTCATAGGAGTACATACTAGTTTGGCATTCTCCAATCCAAAAAAATTCAACAACACTCTAACATACTTTGGCTGAGAAATAAAAACACCTTTACTGATTTAATTCACTTGTAACCCAATAAAAAAGTTCAACTCACCAATCATGGACATTCCAAATTCATTTTGCATTTCACCAGAAAACTTATTGCACATGCCATCATCTCCTCCAAATATTATGGCATCCACATATACAACAACAATTAGGATCTTATTTGATTCAACTTTAAAATAAAGATTGTTGTCGGCAAAACCCTTTTTGAAAACCTCAAACCAATAAATACTTGATTATCCTTTCATACCAATCTCTAAGGGCTTGCTTCAACCCATACAATGTCTTCTTCAATTTGTAGATATTATTTGTATCACCTGACAACTTAAATCCTTTTGGTTGTTCAATGTAAACTTCTTCTTTTAGTTCCCCATTCAAAAATGTTGACTTCACATCCATTTGATAAACTTTGAAATCTTTATTTTCTGCAAAAGCCAAGAACATCCTCATAGCTTCCATTCTAGAAACAAGAGCATATGTCTCTTCAAAATCAATGCCTTCAACTTGTGTGTAACCTTTGCATACCAATCTTTCCTTGTTTCTTACAACACGTCCATCTTCATCTAGCTTATTTTGAAACACCCACTTTCTTCTAATGGCATTCTTATTTGTTGGTCTAGGGACTAGTTCCCAAGTCTGATTTTTCTCAATCTAATCTAACTCCTCCTTCATAGCCTTCATCCAATTATGATCTCTACAAGCTTCTTCAACTGTCTTAGGTTCCAGTTTTAGAGAGTAAACATAGAAGAACTTGTTATTTGGCAACTTTTCTTCTTGTAATAACACCTTTGTTCTTGTCTCCTATAATTTTGTTCTCATAATGATTCTTTTATACATACCTCGGAGTTTTTGATAAAGTTTCCAGAGCAACCTAAGTTTCTTTCTACTTATCTTCTTCTATGTTGTTCTCCTCTCCTTCTCTGCTTGTGGACTAATCAAATTCATATCCTAGTTGTATACTAGAGTCTTTGGAAATGTTTTTGTCAACCTTCACATTTGTACTTTCAACAATTTTATTCAACCTCTTGTTGTAACATCAGAAAGCCTTTCTTTTTGTAGAATATCCTAGGAATATACCTTCATCTTCTTTGTTGTCAAACTTTCTAAGATTTCCTTCCTCTCTCTAAATGTACAATTTACTTCAAAATACTTTGAAGTACTTCACTGATGGAATCCTTCTATGTCATAAATCATATGATGTCTTTCCATATTTTATATGGAATATAACTCTATTGATAGCGTATAGTGCAATATGTATTTCTTCTTTCCAGTAAACTTCTGGTAGGTTTTCTTCTTTGATCATAGTTCTTGTTGCCTCCTGTATAGTCTTATTCATTTTTTCCACTACACCATTTTGTTGCGGTGTCCAAGGAGCAAACAAATGTCTCCTAACCCCATATTTCTCATAAAAAATTGTCAAGTTCATCAAAAAAAAACTCTCCTCCTTTGTCGGATCTTAAGCATTTGATTCTTCTATCAACTTCATTTTCAACTCTAGCTTTGAATATCTTAAATTTTTTTAATACCTCCGGCTTCTCTCTTAAAAATGCAACGCGTCATTCCAGAATGATCATCAATTAAGAGCATGAAATACCTCTCACCTTGTAAGTTCCTTGTTTTGGTAGGACCGCATAAGTCTATGTGCACCAAATCTAACAGTCTGGTAGAAGATTGTTTCTTTGCTCTAAATTTTCCCTTTGTCTGTTTTCCCATTTGACATTCTTTGCAAACATTGTTATTCGATTGAGTCAATCTTGGTAAGTCTCTCACAACTTGTCAAACTAATCTTCACCAAATTATTAAAGTTGATGTGACATCCTCCGGTGCTATAGACAGCTTGCATTTATCTGAGATAACAGGCAACACCCTATAACAACCTCCGATTGATACATGTTTCCTCTTGTCCTTTATCCTGCAACAATAATAGTTCTAGACCTCTTCTAGATCTCACAACCACTATCCTAAGAAAACAACATTGTAACCATTCTCGCACATTTGTCCAACAATTAAGATATTATGATGTAATATTTTCACATAGTATATATTGTCATTGTTATGATTTAATAGAACCTATTCCAACAATCTATGTAGTCTGATCATCTCCAAATCTAACAAAACCACCATCATACTTTTCAAGTCTTACAAACTTACTTTTGTCACCGGTCATATCATTTGAACATCAATTATCAATCAATCATTCATTTCTATCTCTTCTAACATGTAATGCTAAAGCAATAGTTTCTACAATCTTAGTAGTACCTTTCGGATATGTCTCTTTATTATTGCTAGGTTTAGGTCCATCCTTTTCTACCAAGAACAAAAAATCACCATCTTCATAATTTAACTCATCATTTGAAATACCAACGTCATCTTTAACATAGTAGGCTTTCTTATTGAACTCAAGTGTCATAAATTATACACCCTTAATAAGCGTTGTCCAATTTCACACTTAGGTTAGCACCCACCTTAATGCATTACATTCTGCATTGTAAAAATTCCTTTAAGCATTTAATTATTAATTTAATTAAATCTAAAGTCCCCTCTTATCACTTCATATATCATAAAATTGGGCCCTTAACCCTAAGTGTGCTCCTTTTTTATTTTATCCTTTTAATTAATTAATTAATTACTTAAGTCCTGATAAGGTCCTATTTCGACCTGCAAGGGTCGATTTCACAAATCTAAATAGCTTGAATTGTTGCACTGAGCTAGGATTGACCTTATAATCACAATACCTTGCATCCCTCAAAATTTGGAAAAAAGTCGACCAGACAGAGCGCGACACTCTGGTCCCAAATTTTGGGATCATGTTTTGGTGGTATTATAATGTTTAAATCCAGCATCATGCAAAAATATATCAATTTTAATTCAACCTTATGGTGATTTTAATTTATGATATCCCTATATAAGGCATCCTTCTCAAATCATTTTTCATAAAATCATATCATATACAAACATTGTCATCAATTCAAGAGCATATTTGACTTAAGGAGCAACAAACTAAATCAAGACATCTTCAACTTATGTTTCAATTGTGATTTCATGATGGATTTTGTGTGATTTATCAAGTTATTGCATCACCACATGGAGGACTTATCTTAAGAGCATTTCATCACCTATTGAAGGTATAATCATCTACATTCAAGCATTTCAATCCTTTGCCCTTGAAAGGCAAGATTTTCCATTATTTTTCAATACAATTTCAATTTGTATTTCAATTAGGGTTGATTCCAAACCAGGGATTTGACCTTAGGCAAACCCCTATCCACAACACAATTTCCCTTCCTTTTGTGTGTAGGTGGCAAATTTGGGAGACGTGCAAGTGAAAAAAGACAAAGGAGATCGAGACAAAGTGAACTGCCATTTGTAGGACTTCTAAAGAAACACTGGGACCAAGGCACTACAAAGGGACCAGAGTGTTGGAGGAGGACCAAGGCACTTCATCTTGGTCCTACTAGGACCAAAGCGCCCAGCACTCCAGTCCCAATAATTTTTCCTTAATTTTCAATTACAAGCTCTGATATTCTTCTTCTGCTTGGATCCTAGTTTATAGATTTGTTTGATTTCTACAATATTCTATTTTCATCATTTCATTTCAATAGATTTAGCATTCGCAATTCCAAACCTAATTCAAGTTGTTGGATATTGTTGGTCATTGTTGTTGCTAGGATATTTTGTTGGCATTGATGTCAACATATTCCTATATAATGATCCGATGATTGTTGATTAGGAGGATCTTATGATCTGGTTTTGCTGGTGTCGGTTTGTTGATCATTATTTTGCAGAGTTCGATATATCCTCTGGTATATTCCAGTGTGATCAGATCTAGTGCTGAGATTTTGGGATATTGTTTGGGATGGTCTTGTGTATCTTCATTTCAGATGGTTCATGATTTGGTGCTCCACAAGTTATCTTTCTTCATGACAATTGTCGATTGGTTGCATTCTTGATCTTTCAGATGTTGATCGATGAAGATTTGATAAGTGGTGTTGGTGTAGTTGTTCTTGATGATTCCAACATGCTTGCTAGTATTTCCCAGTCATGTCCTATTTGTTTTGGCGATCTGCATTGATCGTTGTGCAAGTTTTTGGTGGTTTCTATCAATCGGTATTGATTTTTGTGTTATGCGGTATTTTTGGTTGTGTAACGTGTTGCAGTTGATCTTGGCGTGATTTCTGGTGGATTTGTGCATTTGGGAATTTGAATTAGGACCATTTTTTGCTATATAAATCATTATATTGGTCCAGTGATCGATCTTTGTATTGTGTGATGTAATTTTGTAATTATGAGTTAAGGGTTAGGGTTTAGATGACCTTGTTATCTAGGTTGATGAATTATATATAAGTGATATGTTCATGTAGTTTGGGTGTCAATGTTGTGTCTACATTATCAGAGAGAACAAACAAGTTATTTATCCTTTGGTGTTGAGTTTGAGGAGAGATTGGTGTTGCAGAGCAAACATTTGTGCTTAACCAGAACTATAATTATGCATTTAGAGATGTTATTCTTCTAGTTCATTTCTTTTGGATTGTAGTCCGAACCATATTATAAGTCAGTGAGACTTCTCTGAGGGTTGTAGCCTTCGGGGCCATTATATTTGAGCATTGAGCTCTAGACAGTGTGTTTCAATGAATGTGCATTCCCCATTGTAATATTTTCACATACTACTACAGAGTATCATCTTATTGTGGGTAGCTTCCCACCATGGTTTTCCCCTTAACTGGGTTTTCCATATCAAAATCTTGGTGTTGTGTGTTGTGCTTTCAATTTATCTATATGTGTTATTGATGTAGTTTATTAGGTCTATTTTTGGTGGTTAACTTTGTTATTTCGGTGAAGACTGATTCAGCCCCCCCTCTCAGTCTTCCTTCTTGATTGCTGCTAATACTTGGTATCAGAGCTAGATCCTCTGATAGAAACCTAATCGCTTGAGGAGATCCGAGATGGCAGCTCAAGGTATTCTCTTTAAGAAGGACATTCTGAGGTTTGATGGAAGCAATTATACTATATGGAAGAACCAGATGGAAGTGCACTTGAAATGTCTTGGTGAATATTATTAGAAGATTAAAAAGAATGTCTATATTGTTCCTCAGAATGGACCTTCTACTCCTGATGAGATCAAGGAAGCTAAACATAATATTAGAGCGAAGGAAGCAATTCTTAGTGCTCTGACTGATTCTGAGATGACAAATGTAATGGGACTTCAGACCGCACATTAGATCTGGGAGAAGCTTGAGACCATGTATGAAGGTGACAAAAAAGTGAAGGTTCTTAAGCTGCAGAGTTTGAAAGGAAAATATGAAACATTGAAGATGGGAGACGATGAGAACATACACTCTTTTATGGCTAAGGTGAATGATCTTATCCTAGGTATCAAATGTGTCGGTGGAACCATTGAGGAAGATAAATTATTGCTAAGGTGTTGAGATCTTTGCCTCCTGCTTATAAGCATAAAGTTGTTGCTATTGATGAGATTTAGAGTGTGACTACAATGACAAAAGATGTGTTGGTTGGAAAGCTTGTTGCATTTGAGCTGAGTGAATTCAAAGAATCACATGGAAAGTCTAAGATGTCATTTAGAGAATTGACATCTATATCTAGTAAGCAGAAATATGATCCTGATGAGTGTAGAATATCTAGATATGAGAAAGAGAGAGAGAGAGAGAGAGAGAGAGAGAGAGAGAGAGAGAGAGAGAGAGAGAGAGAGAGAGAGAGATGGAAGAGAAAGAAAGAGAGCTAAATGAGCTTGAAGCATTGATTGCCTAGAGATTTCCTAAAGGTGCCTATAAGTATGATGGAGAATTGCCTTTGAAATATTTCTCTTGTAATAAGATAGGACATTTTGCTTCTATATGCCTAGAGAGAATGGCTAAGTATGAAAGGCATGATAAGTTTGATAAGCATGATAGAATGATAGATATGACAAGCATGAGAAGTATGATGAGCCTCACAAGTCTAATCGGAAGTTTAGAAATCAGAAGAGCTGTTATTATGTTGTTGATGAAAGTGTTACAGATGAAGAATCAAAAAGAGATGAAGTTGTGTTTATTGTCATTAAAGAAGATAGACCTGTACCTATTGATTCCACTTGTTGTGCTATTGAGGAGAAGGCTTTATCTACTAAATTCAAAGAGAAAGATGAATGGGTAATTGATAGTGGTTGTTCACATCATGAATGGTGAGAAAATAAATTTTTTGAGCATGGAAAGGTATGATGGTAGAATAGCTAGATTTGGAGATGACAAAGCTTGTGTAATCCATGGGAGAGGTTCTATTTCTTTTGATGGTAAGCATAACACTGATGATGTCTTGTATATTGAAGGATTGAAGCATAATCTTTTGAGTGTTGGATAGATGGTTGATAAAGGTTATGATCTACAATTCAAGGATGGTAAATGCAAGATATTAAATGCCTATGGTATAGAGATTGCATCTAGGACTAAAACTGAAGGTAACATTTTTCATTTGAATGCTGGTGAGAAAAGTTGTTTGATTTCTCAGATTGATGAGAGTTGGTTGTGGCATAGGAGAATGTGTCATGTGAATTTTGATTCAATGATTAAGATCAGTTCTATGCATGTTGTTAGAGATATGCCTAAGATTGTTAAGCATGCTAATCCGACATGTAAGGAATGTCAGTTGGGTAAGAAAACAAGGATTTCTTTCAAAAGCAAATTGTATACATCTAAAGGACTACTATATCTTATGCATATTGACCTATGTGGACCTACAAATGTTAGAAGTGTGCAGGGTGATAGATATTTTATGCTACTAATTGATGATTATTCTAGGATGGTGTGGATTGCCTTTTTGAAAGAGAAAACAAAAGCATTTAATAAATTCAAGATATTCAAATCTAAGGTGGAGACTGAGTTTGGGTTGAAGGTGAAGTGCTTGAGATCTGATAGAG
This sequence comes from Cryptomeria japonica, assembly GCF_030272615.1. Taxonomy (NCBI): domain Eukaryota; kingdom Viridiplantae; phylum Streptophyta; class Pinopsida; order Cupressales; family Cupressaceae; genus Cryptomeria; species Cryptomeria japonica. Next base: position 654,323,424 of record NC_081411.1, read on the forward strand.
GTGGATAATTATGTTCCAGTGAGTTCAATTCATTTTGTGAGAAGCATGGGATTAGAAAACAATTATCCGCTCCTAGAACCCCTCAACAAAATGGAGTTGTTGAGAGGAAGAACATAATTGTTTTTGATGTTGCAAGGACTATGTTGATTGAAGGAAATGTTTCGAATATTTACTGGAGAGAAGAAATTAGTACTCTTGTTTACACATTCAACAAAGTTCACATCAAAGGTGATACTGGTAAGATCCCTTATGAGCTATGGTTTGGTCATGTTCCTACTGTGAGATATTTCAAAGTATTTGGTAGCAAATGTTATATCAAAAGAGATGAAGATATAGAAAAGCTTGATGTTAGAAGTGATGAAGGAATTTTCTTGGGATATTCCACAAAGAGAAAGGCCTACTGGTGCTACAATAAGAGACTAAGGAAGATAGTGGAGAGTGCAAATGTGAAGGTGGATGATAACCTTGGGAAAGAGATCAGAGCATGTGGTTATGATGATGGTCAACAAGTTGTTTTAGCCCCTATTCAGACTAAAGACCCCAAGAAAAATGATCTGGTAGATACTGTGAACCCAAATGTTGTTGTTGTTGTTGGTGAAGGAGTATTGGAGCCTCACAATCAAAACAATCAGAAAACTCTGAGGTATGTAAGACCGAATCATTCTAAAAATCAAATTATTGGTGATAAGAACAAGGATGTGATGACTAGAAAAAGATTAATTGTTGAAGAAGTATGCTTGATTCCCAAAGTTGAACCTAAGGATGTTGATGAAGCTTGTAAAGATGAAAATTGGATGAGAGATATGGAAGAAGAACTAGATCAGATTGAAAATAATAATACATGGGAACTTGTGCCTAGACCTAAGGATAAGAATGTCATTGGTACTAAATGGGTATTCAGAAATAAATTGAATAAAGCCGGTGAAGTTGTCAGAAATAATGCAAGGCTAGTTTGCAAAAGATATTCATAGAAAGAAGGAATTGATTATGAGGAGACTTTTGCCCCAGTTTCCAGACTTGAAGTTGTTAGATTGTTGCTTGGTGATGTTGCTTATAAAAATTTCAAGGTATATCAGATGGATGTCAAATCTGCCTTTTTGAATGGTGATCTTGAGGAAGAAATTTACATTGAATAGCCTGATGGATTTCATTGTCGGATCATGGAGACATGGTATGTCAATTGAAGAAAGCTCTTTATGGATTGAAACAAGCCCCTAGAGCCTAGTATGCTAGACTAGATAAATACTTGTTGAAATTGGGATTTACTAAAGGTGTTGCTAATAGTAATTTGTATTTCAAGATTGAAAATGATAACATCCTAATTGTTGAAGTCTTTATTGATGATATTATCTTTGGTGGTGATGATAACTTGAGTATGAATTTTGCTAGTGATATGTTGTAGTGCCTCTCCCTAAGCCATCTAACTTTTTTATATAACCATAGATCTCTTTGATATAGCTTAGTTTATTTAATGATGATTTGATGGTAACTTATTATGTACTAACCTATTTATGATGATGATGATGATGTTATTACTTGATTGTTTGTGTGTGTCTTCTACTGTCTACGTGATAGGGACAATGTCACATCACTCATTACGAGCGGGATGTGTCATTGTGATTCTCTATCACGTGCATGTATTATATATTATATATGTTGTATTGCGGCTTTGTGGATGCAAGATTTGTAGGTACCAGACATCGACTCCACCTAGCTGTACAGGTCTTAGTGTGTCTTATCCCAATGGCGATTTCATCGGAGTTGACATGATAACCCACCCTATACTCTAGGTTTAAGTTGATTATCCTTGTTAGTTTAGAGTCTTGGCGTGAGTCGTGGTTAGTGTGTAATGCTTTCTTGGATTATTTTATGGTGGCTTGCTTTGTGTAGTTTGATTAAAAATTAATTATTTTATTAAATTTATTTATATAGTTTAATAATGTTAAATTAAAATAAAAGATTAATATAGTGTATAATAATAAATTAAACAAATAATTGGTATGATATTTAATAATAAAGTGTTAAATTAATATTAATATTATTGATTCCTTGGTTTATATTTAATTAATAGCTTGATAATACCTTGGGCTAGCAAGGATTATTTATTATTGTTTATTATTAATTGTTGATTATTATTTATTAATCATATGTGGTATTTATTTATACTCCTTGGTTATTTGATTAATTAATTGGGTCTTTTATAATTATTTGTGCCCATGATTTTATGAGTTGTTTATATTATTATTATTATTATTATTCTCTTTTTATTGTCTTGGGTTGCCTTGTAGATTCTTTCTACCTACCCTATTATTCCATTGGTTATATTTTTGGGTAAGTAAATTAAACAATATTTTATTATTCTTACCTTGGGTTTTGCAAATGGTTGGTAAGAAATATATTATTTTGTAATATTTTGATTGGCTGAGATTTTCTATAGTTTTAGTTTGATTTTTTATTTATTTGGCTTCCTAAGTATTTTGTCAGGTTAGCATTTCTTGGGTTTTCTCTTGCAAGTTTAGATTTTTCGTTGAAGATTTTGAGATTGGAAATTTCTTGGCTTGCTTGGATTGTGGATTGCGCTTCTTCAAATTTTCTTTTCCATTACTTCTATCTTCCAAGTTTGAGAAATCCTCTTCCTAAGAATTTTATTTAAGAAAGATTGTCTACATCGTGTCTTCAGGAAAGATTGTCTTCAGGGTTGTTTGGGAGATAAATATTTATTTAATATAGTTTCGGGATAAAGAATGTTTCATAGAATTAATATAATATATGGTTTATAATATAGTTTGGGGAAAACATATTTGTCTAAATATTTTGATTGTCGTGAATGTTTGGCTTTGCTTGTTGTGTTTGTGCATTTTGTGTCCTTGGTCGTGATTCTTGTTGAGTTTGTAGGCTAGTCTTTGGATTCTACAAGCCATTTGGTTTCTTAGTTGGCTGGATTTTTATATCTGGTTTTCTTGTGAGTTTTCATGGCTGGAAGTTGTTTTGAGTAATTATTTATGAGTTGAATCTTGCCTCTATGAGTTTATTTTGAGTGTGGAATTTATGTTCCTTAGTTTTGTATCAAATTTGCGCCCCTTTTGGTTGTATTTTTGGGACTTAAACTTAAGAATCTGATTTTATTTATCCAAGTCACAAATTTTACCTTCCGTTCTCTAAGTTTTTTTGGTCTCAGGTACAAATGTGCTAAAATAGAGAACGTATGCGCTACTTCATATGTGCCAAACATTTTAACATATGTGCTAGACATTTTAACATATGCGCTAATTTGTCAAACGTATGCGCTACTCTATATGACGTATGCGCTAAATGATAGAACATATGCGTTATTCTGTCAATTGTGTTAGTTTGTCAGTTTTAGTTCATCTCCCAGATTCTTGTTCTTATTTTTTAGAATCCAAAGGTTGTTTTCTGATACCTAAGATGTTATAGGTCTATTTCATTGATTGATTATTGGTTGTTTTGATTATTTATCTTGTTCATGTGATTATCTTGTAGCTAGGCTAATTTGTGGTATTCATTTCTGATGATTGCATTATTGTTGGATTGGTTGGATACCTTGGTAAGCCAGGTCTTGTATTGTTGAGAACCCATACTTTTGTGGTAGTATTTTGTGTTGTTTGCCTAAGGTATAGGTGCATGCAAGGGGAAGAGCGGGCTTCATAGTGAGTGACTAGGATCGTGTGGAGTGGGTTGTTAGGTCCATTTGGGGTCTAGATCTCTAGGTATCTCAGTAGAAGTTTTCCAATGTGAACAAGTGATAACTTAATTAATAATACTCGGGTTTGGGTAGAATAGTTCATCTTAATAAGATAATAAAATTATGTTGGCCCCTTTGCCTTGCCCTGTGGTTGTGGACTGGGATATAACTAGGAAGGCCTTGGTAAAACCCAGGTAAGCTAATCTCTTTCACTCCATGAAATTGAGATGGCTCTACATGTGCTTTGGGACATTCAGGACTAGTGCCCAGGTACCCACAAGTTGCATGTGATGACACTCTTGCTCCCTACATGTAGGTCCTAGCGCCTTGAGTACTACTTGGTTGTGTTGCCTCTAAAGGGTTCTGTGCTTGGAGGATTTGTGTTGGTGGTTTTCTTTGGGTTATCTTATGTTGTTATGCATCCTTGTTGTGTTGTTTTTTCCTTTGGTTATTAGGTGTCAGCCTATTATTGTGAGGATCCGGTTATTACTAAGAGGAGGGGGGGAATCAGTAATAACAATAAACTGAAATCTTTTATCAATCTGAAAACAATTCTCGTAAACAGTTCATAACCAATATTGGTAACTACTCACTCAATCACTTAAAGAAGATTTACCAAACTACTCATTCATGTGTTCATCAACATGTAAGCAATGTAAAGATATCAAACATACACATAAACAAAAAAACCACCATATGAACACAAAGATTTTTTACGTGGAAACCCAAATGGGAAAAACCATGGTGGGAATTGGTACCCACAAAATTTTCACTCTTTCAGAATGCACCCTGTTAAAGGCCTAGCCCAGTTAGGAGCTTTACAATAATGCCTGGTTAAGAGAAGATCTTGTTAGGAGTCACCCGATGAAGGGATTTTAACCTCAGCTTTGTTAGGAGCTCTACCCTATTAGGATTAACCTTGCTAAAGAATTTAAACCCAAATTAATGAGCCACCTAGTGAAGGGATTTACAATATCAGGCATGTTAGAACCTACCCAGTTAAGGGATTTTAATACCATTACAACTATTAGGAAACAACAGGTAAATGATTTGATCAATGCACTCTCTACTTGCTATTATAGTTCCATTTCAGCTCCAATCTACTTCACACATGCAGACATCTCAATTTGGTTCGACTCACTCTCCTTCTCTTATCACCAACACAAAATCTCTTCTCAAACTTGACCTAAATACATTTTTCAATTAGGTCAGTTACATAACCCTAACAACATTCAAAATACATTGAATTTACATCATAGATCATATCAAATCATTACAAATCATTTATAGATCATCATACAGATCATTACAAAAAAATTTAAGACGATTACAGTCATTGAATGATCATAACACATCACCGCACATCGATCTGATAAGTTGTCAAACCCTTTAACACATTATGTTAAGCACTTCATTGTTTCCTAATAAATTCACTCCTTGATCATACTCAAACAACATCTTATCCATTCACACAGATTCTGACACATCACCACTAAGATAAGATCATGAAAAGATCCACTGCCAAACCATAAAACATCATCGGTTAAAGATCTTGATACCGGTTCTCAAACCCTATGCTGAATAAACAATAGTCAATTACAAACGTGACTTCCGGTTCTCCAAACATGATGCGGTTCCAATCATAGACTCATTATAATGTCATAAGCATACATTCCAAACCGCAAAATCTAACTCAGCATGGATCTCTACCGCAATCATCTCCTTCATTGTTCATGCTTATAGGTTCACTGTCAAATTAGCAGTTTTGTTGTCCAACACAATTCATTACCGGTTAGGCTATACTTAGATAACTTAGATGATATATCAAACATAAACAAACATGGTTTCCATCAATGACAACACAAATAACTAATCATAGACCATCATATCACAATTATATCATCACCAATAATCCATCAATATATCATCAACATCCTTTACCGGTACATCATCATCTCCATCATTTATGCCAACATGCCAACATTCTTCCCCTTTGGCATTGATGGCAACACTAAAAGAATACAACACCAAAATAATGAACTGATGACAAATACCAAGAACTCATCATGTCATGTTGTACTGATATGTGCTTCACTTGATCCTCTCCTCCTTTGCATTACTTCTCCTTATCATTTTTCTTCTCCCCCTTTGATAGCAATGCCAAAGGTGGAAAGGCATACTTTGTCTTCATTTTTGTTGCTTCATCTCTATTTCTCCCCCTGAGGAGTAGCCCACTTCTCATCAATCCACAATGAACGATAATCAATGAGTCCACTGGATTGATGCTTCTGCATCTTCTTAGTTGACCTTGGCTAGGGGTATAACCCCTAACTTACCTTTGAGATATTCAAAGGTTACGTTAGGTAATGGCTTAGTGAATATATATGTCAATTGCTCCTTACTTGACACATGCTCCAATCTCACTTTCTTTTCCTGCACCCTTTCTCTCAGAAAGTGATACTTCAATTCAATATGTTTAGTCCTAGCATGCATTACTGGGTTCTTAGAAATGTTTATAGCACTAGTGTTATCACAATGTATGATCACTAGTTCTATCATATCCTGCTTGAATCCTTCCAAGACATGTCTCATCCATATAGCTTGTGTACAATTCATGGATTTAGCTACATACTCTGCTTCTGTTGTAGACTAAGAAATGCGATTTTGTTTCTTATTGCTTTTGGTTGTGCTTTTTCAGTCATCTACATTACCTTCCCAATTTGCATCAGTGAATACCTGCAAAAAAAAAATCCTCTATATAGATACCATAATCCATAGTCAACTGTCCCTCTAAGATATTTGAATACTCTCTTCACTGCTCTCATATGTGTCTCCTTAGGGCTCTTCTGAAATCTTGCTACAAAAAACAACTACATGGCAATATCCGGTCTACTATGAAAAACATAATGAAGTTTTCCAATCATAGATCTGTATTCCTTCTCATCCAATGAGGGTGAATCTTCTTCTTTTGACAATCTGCAGCTTGTAATCATAGGTGTTCCAACCGGTTTACAGACTTCCATTCCAAAGGTCTTTAACACTTCCTTCACATACTTGGACTGGCTGATAAAAATTCTACCTTCTAGCTGTTGGACCTGCAAACCAATGAAATTTTTTATCTCACCTATCAGAGACATCTCAAACTTTTTCTTCATCTCATCTCCAAAAGTTATACACATATCATCATTTTCTCTAAATACGATGTCATCAACAAATACTTCTACAATCAAAATCTTGTCTCCTTCAGTCTTCAAATAAATATTGTTGTCCCCACTGGTTCTCTTAAATCCTATCATTATCACATGTGCATGAAGTATTTCAAACCATGCCCTTGGTGCTTGCTTTAATCCATATAATGCTTTATGTTGTTTCTATACCATATCCTTATGTTCTGGCAATGCAAACCCATCCAGTTGTTCAATATACACCTTTTCTTAAAGAATACCATTCAGAAATGTTGACTTTACATCCATTTGGTAAACTTTGAAGCCTTTAAATGCTGTAAATGCAAGTAGCATCCTTACTCCTTCAAGCCTAGCAACTGGTGCAAAAGTCTCTCAATAATCTTCACCTTCTTCTTTTGCATACCCTTTGCAAAGTAGTCTTGCCTTGTTTGTAACAACTTCACCATCTTCATTCAGCTTGTTTCTAAATATCCACTTTGTACCAATCAAATTTTTATCATCGGGTCTAGGAACAAGTGACCAAGTTTTGTTTTTCTCAATTTGATCAAGCTCTTCATTCATTGCCTTTAACCAATCATCATCCTTAAGAGCTTCTCTCACTGTCTTTGGTTCAATTGTAGAGATCAGACAAGCACTTTCTCTGATTTTTCTCCTTGTTTGCACTCCAGCATTCTTGTCACCTATTATCTGGTCTTCATAATGATTTAACCTTACATACCTAGGTATAACTTGTTCCTGTGCAATAACCTCTTCTTGTTCTTCATCTTTTTCATCTTCTACCAGTTGAGCATCTCTATCTACACTGTTCTGTTCAACATCTTTCTGCACTTCCGGTTCAATAATCACAAGTTTTTGTTCATCATCTGCTACATCAGATTTGTTGGTATCATCTGGTTTATCAGAGAACTCGTCAACTTTTACATTCACACTCTTCACAATCTTCTTTGTGCTTTTGTTAAAACACTTGAAAGCTTTGCTCTTAGTAGAGTAGCCAAGAAATGTTCCTTCATCACTTTTAGGATCAAATTTACCAATATAATTTATAAAACACCTGCTTCTAAAAACTTTGAAATAACTAACATTAGGAGTTTTCCAATATCCTAACTCATAGGGTGTCTTGTCATTACCTTTCTTCACCAGTACCCGGTTCAATGTGTATATTGCAGTGTTGACGGCTTCTCTCCAAAACATCTTAGGTGCATCTCCATGTATCAACATAGTCCTTGTTGCTTCAACAATGGTCTGGTTTCTCCTTTCTGTAATTTCATTTTGTTGTGGTGTCATTGGAGGAGATAACTATCTCTTTATTCCATTTTCATCACAATATCTTACAAACTCATCTAATGTAAACTCTCCACCCCAATCAGATCTCAAGCACTTAAGATTCTTATCAGTTTCCTTAGGCACTTAAGATTCTTACCGGTTTCCTTTTCTACTAAGGATTTGAATGCCTTGAACTTGTTGAAAGCTTTTGACTTTTCTTTCAGAAAAGTAACCCACATCATTCTAGAAAAATCATCAATAAATAACATGAATACTTGTCACCATAAAAACATCTAGTCCTCATAGGACCACATAAGTCAATGTGCACCAAATCTAGAATATTCTTAGAAGAAAAAGATTTACTCTTAAAAGAAGATGTATTCATCTTACCCAACTGACATTCTTTACACATGACATTGTCTGGTTTAACAACTTGTGGCATACCTCTAACCAATTTTGACTTGCTGACCTTAACCACGTTATCAAAGTTCACATGACAAAACCTTCTATGCCATAACCAACTATCTTCAACCTTAGAAACCTAACAAATGTTTACACTAGCATTCAGATGGAATAAGTTACCTCTAGATTGTTTACTAGTAGCAATTAATTCTCCTTTGCATCCTAAGATCCTGCACATTCCATTCTTAAACTCAAGATGATAATCATTATCATTCAACTAACCAACACTCAACAAGTTATGTTTCAAACCTTCAACCCAGTATACATCATCAGCATTACTTTTACCATTCAAAGAGATAGAACCTTTACCTTTTACCATATAAAGTGAATTGTTCCCAAATCTTACTACACCACCATCAAATTTTTCAAAAGAAATAAACTTTTTCTTATCACCAGTCATGTGGTGTGAGCAACCACTGTCAATAATCTATTCATTACTATTGTTAATGTTGGATACTAAAGCCTTCTTATCAAACAGATCTTCCTTAACAACAACAAAAACAATCGCATCATTGTCTTCATCCTCAAATTCCTCATCAGTACCACTACAACATAACATTGTTTCTTTCCTTTTCCCTTATATTTTCTAAACTTTTCCTTTTGATCACTATTAGGATAGTTCGTAGCTATATGTCCTATCTTGTTACAAGACAAACACTTAAAAGATATCTTGGCTTTGTACTTACTAGTGCCTCTAGGAAGTCTTTTTGCTAATAGAGCTTCAAATTCCATCAGATTATCTTCATCATCCACATCAAGTTTTCTACTGCAATGATGACTTGACCTACTTTCCTGACTGTTGGCCCACTTGTGGTCCACCCAATTGAAAATTTTTAAGTCGGGCCCCTCTAGTTGTGTATCATGTCTCCATAGGTTTTTTTCTCTTTAAAGTTCTGTGTTAAATTCTAGTTAGGTGAAAAAGAACGTCTTTAAAATTCTCTTAACCATTCAACCCTCTTGAACCAGTTCAATCAGGTTCATTCAATTCAATCAAGGTCAAAAGTTCAATTGGGTTCAAAATGGTTCAAAGTAGTTCAACAGGTTCCAAAAGTTCAAGCAGTTCTTGAGCAGTTCCCTAAGTGTAAGAGTTCGGAGCACAAGGTTTACCATATACCACCAGCACCATTAGTTGTAAATATTATCAAGAAACTTGAGTTTCAATGGGAAAGATACTTTTATTTGGATGAATAGAAAGACACTCAATTGCAAATTAAACCACCCCACTTAATATCAACAAAGAGAACAACTATGGCTCACATAGATGTTTAACATTTTATCATGCCTTCTTCTTCATAGCTGTCACATTTTTCAACTATGGGATGTGGTGATATTATAATGAATTCAGATTGGGTCCGTATTGTTATGTTGCTGATCATACCAATAGTTTTTTTTTTCTAGATTGCTTGTACAGATCAATGAAATCATGGAGTTGCCAAGACACACATAGCTCTTGCACTGCAAACTATATCCAGTCATTTTTTTTTATGTTTAAGAGATGCAATCAATGGACAAATTTGGTCAACCAACAAAAGTCTGCAAGAAGAATATTGATTCACCATTTATTCATGCAGCAATTGATTATTTTTCCCAGAGGATTGTGCAAGAGTTGGCATGAAGAATGTTTATAATTTTCAATGCAACCTGTAATTACAAATTTTTTGAGATAGCAAAATCAGTCTCTGTGCAGGGGCATATCTCTCACTTAAATAATTGGATCATGCTGGATTTTGGATATGTTTTATGAAACCTATTTTAGTAAGTTCTCACCAAAGGAATTGTGGAAATTCAATCTGGTCTACAAGATACACTTAACAGAATACAAGTCTAGAACAAAGAACATTTTCTGATTATTTTTGTGACAGAACAACCGCCATGTCTCAGGGAGCATATATTTTCATTCCACCATTGGATTTCTCCCATTTTTGGATATGTTGTGCACGGGCAAGTTGCGCATGGTTACACTAGAGAGATTAGACAAATTATGTCTTCTTCAAAAGATATGGTTGACTGAGTGCGAGTCTGTCCAAGGTGACCAACAACAACCGAGTTTCTTGTCTTCAAATATTAACAAGGCACAACTTATATTTGCAATGATGGGGCCCATAATTAATTCATAAAACTTATATATTTTAAGTTATAATATTTTCAGATTAAAACATTATGATAAAGATTACATTGAATTCAAGAAAGTGTTTAAATAATACACATCGAATATGAAAGAGATGAAAGAGTGAAGACAGTAATTATATCCAATTGTCAGCATATGATATGTCAAGATTCAGTTTTTGGAAGCGAAAGTGTCTCACCAAGAGAAAAAGAAGGATAAATATGCAAAAGAAAGGGTAAAAGGGGGGTTAGAAGAGTAGACTAGGAGTTTTTTTGTTTTTTTTAGAAAATTCTGTTTTGTCTAAAGGAAGTGATCAGTTTTTTCAGAATTTGAAATTGGAAGGAATTTATGTGTGTATCTTTGTGTCTTTGTTGCATGGAAATACATATAAAGATCATAACCATTTTGAGATTTTAAATCTTTGAGTTTGAATCCATGGAGTAATGTTTCTTTGCAAATATTAATCCAGTCAAATTATCTATCATCATTTTTCTAATTATGAATACTATTATTTATCTGGGGCTTCTTTCTGTGTTGTTTAGAAAGATACTTAGTTGAAAAGAGACTTTGCTTCTCTTGTTTATTTTTATGAAGTGCTGAAATCAGTGTTATTGAACTTTACTTTGATTACTTTTGATTTTCGTGGCAAAGCATTTTGTAGAAAGTTATTCTGAAATATTTACATATTACCTGGCCTCTCATCTGAGAATGAAGTAGGCAGCCTTACGTGCTTTTAGGTTAAAAGCATATTAGTTTATTTAGTTAGACTATTCCCTGAATAACTAATGGAGGGAGCTATACCTATCTAAAATTTAGAGGGAAGTGATGCATGTCACACTTACCCAACTACGTAGTTGAACTTTTTTTTTCAAAGAGGGTAATAGAGTTTTGAATCAATTCAAAAAAGAGAAAAACAAATATGTTCACTAACAGATTTTTGGCGACTCTGCTGGGGATTTGAAATCGAAGATTAGTGCTTTTATTTCTCCAAACTTTCAAATATCTCTATGTATAAAGAGATTGGCGACTCTGTGTTTCAATTTAAAAATATTTGGTAAGAGAATTCCAGTATGTAATGGATTTGGTTGTAGCTCAACCATGGGGGGCTCAAATTGGACCTTTTGCTTTGCCACAATATTCATCCCTACCTAAACAATCAGGCGAATATCTTCCGAAGTTTTCTGGAGATAGAACTCAAGACCCAAATGATCATATTAAAGCAGTTATTGTTGCATGTGGGATTCTCAGAGTACAAGAAGAGGATGTGTTTGTCAAGCTATTTGTTGAAAGCCTTGTCAAAGATGCTGCTGAATGGTTTCAAAATTTGAAAGAGGGATGCATTACTGGCTGGAATGATTTAAAGGTAAAATTTCTTGGAAGATTTCAGCTTGTGGTTGACACTTACAATTTGTTGTTGAATTTCTTTCAAATTCAGATGAAAAAGGATGAATGAATGACAGATTTTGTTGATAGGTTTAATAGGTGTGTTCGTAAGATTCCTCAAGCTTGCCACCCGAATAAAAGTAATCAGCTATGTGTTTTTATTGCTGCATTACAAACTGAGATTAAATTCTTGTTGATACATAAGAAATTGCAAAACTTAGAAGATGCACAAAAAGAGGCTATTAAGGTTGATGATGATATGTTTTTTAGCGGAATAAAGTGCATTAATGAGTGTAGAGTGGAGATGCCACAATCAGAAATTTGTTTTCATAATTAGAATTTGAAACCCATAGAAAAGCTTCAGCAAATGAAACTCATATTAAAGCCGGCAAAACCAACATCACCCATCTCATATCACCAGAATCTAACAGTCTTTAATAATGAAGATTTCGGGGCATGTCTTATGGCTGAAAATAGCTCTCATAGTATTGTAGGCATCTATCATTTGCATGTTGAGGAGGATGATTCTTTTGAAGCTGGAAATGATCACAGTTCAAAATCAGAAAATTTAATATCATGTGTAAATGCATCTCCCGTTGAGCGAAAGTTTGATAATGAAAAAATTGATGAAAGACTGTTGGAAGATATTTCTTTTTATGAATTTGATTCTTTTACATTTGAAGCTTCTAATGTGATTCCTACTAGTGTTCTTGATCAAGCAGACATGAAAGATCAACATGGACAAGAAATGTGTATTGGTGATAAAGCAGGGAATATTTCTCATCTTAATGAGCAGACATAATTTGATTCTTTTCAATTTGATTGCATGCAAGATAATGATGAATTTTTGTAGCCCAAATCATTGGAGACTCATGAAGGTATTGAAGCACAAACTAAGGAGAACTTATTTTCCCCCGTTACAACATCATACACTCAAACTGAAATGGAGGTATTTAAGTTTGATTATAAAGATGAACTATTTGTTAGTCCTCCCATGATGGAATCCTTTTGCTTTGAAGATAGTGTTTTTAATACATCCTTTCAGAGTGAATATTCAAAGGACTCAAATTTAGTTTCAAATAATAATTTTGTAAATCACCCTCATCATCTTGGAGAGAACTGTCATAGCAAAGGTTTATTGTATTTCTCCAAGACTTCTATGGAATACATGATTGTTTTTAATATAAATCAGCCTATTCAACGTGATGCTAAAACATTATTGCTAGAAGTCTATAAAGTGGAGTGTCTCCTTAGACCTAATGTGTTATTAAGAAAGCTTACACAATATATTATTATTGGGTCTTCTATCACAGTGGCTGCAGGCTATCTAATGGGAATGATTCTCTTCACATTTCAGCCACTTTTCCGAACCGGAGGGTACTTCTCTCAACCAGTAAATGGTTTCACTTGAGCAACCACATGCTTCTCTTAAGATATGGGTAGTTTTCCCTATTCCTCGTAAATAATTTTTTCCATGTTGTAGCTTTAGGTGTTTTGGTGTTGGTGTGTGTTTTCCGTGCTCCCTTTTGCCACTTGCAAGTAGCTCCTTGTGCTCTATTTCCCCTTGACTCTATTGCTCAATGGTGCTAGGCACTATTCTCAACCAGAGATTCTGAAAGTTCTCTGCATTTTGTATAAAAAAAGCAGCCCCCAGATAGAGCCAGTTGTTGACCCACTTGTGGTCCACACATTTGAAAATTTTTAAGTCGGGCCCCTCTAGTTGTGTATCATGTCTCCTTAGACTTTTTCCCTTAAAAGTTCTGTGTTAAATTCCAATTAACTGAAAAAAGAACGTCTTTAAAATTCTCTGAACCATTGAACCCCCTTGAACTAGTTCAATCAGGTTCATTCAGTTCAATCAAGTTCAAAAGTTCAGTCGGGTTCAAAATGGTTCAAAGTACTTCAACAAGTTCCAAAAGTTCAAGCAATTCTCGAGTAGTTCCCTAAGTGTAAGAGTTCAGAGAACAAGGTTTACCATATACCACCAACACTGTTAGTTGTAAAGATTATCAAGAAACTCGAGTTCGAATGAGAAAGAGACTTTTATTTGGATGAATAGCAAGACACTCAATTCCAAATTAAGCCACACCACTTAATATCAAGAAAGAGAACAACTATGGTTTGCACAGATGTTTAACATTTTATCATGCCTTCTTTTTCATAGCTGTCACATTTTTCAACTATGGGATGTGGTGATATTATAATGAATTCAAATTGGGCTTGTATTGTTATGTTGTTGATCATACCAATAGTTTTTTTTTCCAGTTTGCTTGTACAAATCAATGAAATCATGGAGTTGCCAAGACACACATAGCTCTTGCACTACAAACAATATCAAGTCATTTTTTTTTATGTTTAAGAGATGCAATCAGTGGACAAATTTGGTCAACCAACAAAAGTCTAGAAGAGGAATATTGATTCGCCATTTATTCATGCAGCAATTGATTATTTTTCCCAGAGGATTGTGCAAGAGTTAGCATGAAGAATGTTTATAATTTTCAATGCAACCTATAATTAAAAATTTTCTGACATAGCAAAATCAGTCTTTGTGCAGGGGGCATATCTCTCACTTCAATAATTGGATCATGCTAGATTTCGGATATGTTTTATGAAACCTATTTTAATAATTTTGCACCAAAGGAATTGTGGAAATTCAATCTGGTCTGCAAGATACACTTAACAGAAAACAAGTCTAGAACAAAGAACATTTTTTGATTATTTTTGTGACAGAACAACTGTCATGTCTCGAGAAGCATATCTTTTTGTTCCACCATTGGATTTTTCTCATTTTTGGATATGTTCTACACAGGCAAGTTGTGCACGGTTCCACTAGAGAGATTAGCCAAATTATGTCTTCTTCAAAAGATATGGTTGACTGAGTGCGAGTCTGTCCAAGGTGACCAACAACAACCGAGTTTCTTGTCTTCAAATATTAACAAGGCACAACTTATACTTGCAATGATGGGGCCCATAATTAATTCATAAAACTTATATATTTTAAGTAATAATGTTTTCAGATTAAAACATTATGATAAAGATTACGTTGAATTCAAGAAAGTGTTTAAATAATACACATCAAATATGAAAGAGATGAAAGAGTGAAGACAGTTATTATATCTAGTTGTCAGCATATGATATGCCAAGATTCAGTTTTTGGAAGCGAAAGTGTCTCACCAAGAGAAAAAGAAGGATAAATATGCAAAAGAAAGGGTAAAAGGGGGGTTAGAACAGTAGACTGGGAGTTAGTTTGTTTTTTTAGAAAATTTTGTTTTGTCTAAAGGAAGTGATCAGTTTTTCCAGAATTTGATATCAGAAGGAATTTATGTGTGTGTCTTTGTGTCTTTGTTGAATGGAATATACATATAAAGATCATATGCATTTTGAGGTTTTAAATCTTTGAGTTTGAATCCATGGAGTAATGTTTCTTTGCAAATATTAATCTAGTCAAATTGTTTGTGATCATTTTTCTGATGGTGAATACTATTATTTATCTGGGGCTTCTTTCTATGTTGTTTAGAAAGATATTTAGTTGAAAAGAGACTTTGCTTCTCTTGTTTATTTTTATGAAGTGTTGAAATCAATGTTATTGAACTTTCCTTTGATTACTTCTGATTTTTGTGACGAAGCATCTTGTAGAAAGTTATTCTGAAATATTTACATATTACCTGGCCTCTCATCTAAGAATGAAGTAGGCAGCCTTCCGTGCTTTCAGGTTAAAAGCATATCAGTTTATTTAGTTAGACTATTCCCTGAATAACTAATGGAGGGAGTTGTACCTATCTAAAATTCAAAGGAAAGTGATGCATGTTTCACTTACCCAACTGTGTAGTTGAACTTTTATTTTTCAAAGAGGGTAACAAAGCTTCGAATCAATTCAAAAAAGAGAAAAACAAATCTGTTCACTAACATATTTTTGGCAACTCTACTGGGGATTTGAAATCAAAGATTAGTGCTTTTATTTCTCCAGACTTTGAAATATCTCTGTGTGTAAAGAGATTGGCGACTCTGTGTTTCAATTTAAAAATATTTGGTAAAAGAATTCCATTATATAATGGCTTTGGTTGCAACTCAGCCATGGGGGGCTCAAATTGGACCTTTTGCTTTGCCATAATAATCCACCCTACCTAAACGATCAAGCGAATATCTTCTGAAGTTTTATGGAGATAGAACTCAGGACCCAGATGATCATATTAAAGAAGTTATTGTTGCATGTGGGATTCTTGGAGTACAAGAAGAGGATGTGTTTGTTAGGCTATTTGTTGAAAGCCTTGTCAAAGATGTTGTTGAATGGTTTTGAAATTTGAAAGAGGGATGCATTACTGGCTGGAATGATTTAAAGGTAAAATTTCTTGGAATATTTCATCCTGTGGTTGACACTTATAAATTGTTGTTGAATTTCTTTCAAATTCAAATGAAAAAGGATGAATCAATGAAAGATTTTGTTGACAGGTTTAATAGGTGTGTTCATAAGATTCCTCAAGCTTGCCAACCGAATGAAAGTAATCAGCTATGTGTTTTTATTGCTGCATTACAAACTGAGATTAAATTCTTGTGGATACGTAAGAAATTGCAAAACTTGGAAGATGCAAAAAAAGAGGCTATTAAGGTTGATGATGATATGTTTTTGAGCGGAATGAAGTGCATTAATGAAAGCAGTGTGGAGATGCCACAATCAGAAATTTGTTTTCATAATCAGAATTCGAAACCCATAGAAAAGCTTCAGCAAAGGAAACTCCTATTGAAGGCAGCAAAACCAACATCACCCATCTCATATCACCAGAATCTAATAGTCTTTAATGATGAAGATTTCAGTGCATGTCTTATGGCTGAAAATAGCTCTCATAGTATTGTAGGCATCTATCATTTGCATTTTGAGGAGGATGATTATTTTGAAGCTGGAAATGATCACAATTCAAAATCAGAAAATTCCATATCATGTGTAAATGCATCTCCCATTGAGCGAAAGTTTGATAATGAAAAAATTGATGAAAGACTGTTGGAAGATATTTCTTTTTCTGAATTTGATTCTTTTACATTTGAAGCTTCTAATGTGATTCCTACTAGTGTTCTTGATCAAGCAGACATGAAAGATCAACATGGACAAGAAATGTGTATTGGTGATAAAGCAAAGAATATTTCTCATCTTAATGAGCAAACAGAATTTGAATCTTTTCAATTTGATTGCATGCAAGATAATGATGAATTTTTTGCAGCCCAAATAATTGGAGACTCATGAAGGTATTGAAGCACAAACTAAGGAGAACTTATTTTCCCCCATTACAACATCATACACTCAAACTGAAATGGATGTATTTAAGTTTGATTATAAAGTGAATATTCAGAGGACTCAAATTCAATTTCAAATAACAATTTTGCAAATCATCCTCATCATCTTGGAGAGAACTGTCATGGCAAAGGTTTATTGTATTTCTCCAAGACTCCTATCGAATAAATGAGTGTTTTTAATACAAATCAGCCTATTCAATGTGATGCTAACACATTATAGCCAGAAGTCTATAAAGCAGAGTGTCTCCTTAGAACTAATGTGTTATTAAGAAAGATTTCACAACATATTATTATTGGGTCTTCTATCACAATGGTTGCAGGCTATCTAATGGGAATGATGCTCTTCACATTTCAGCCACTTTTCCGAACCGGTGGGTACTTCTCTCAACCGGTAAATGGTTTCACTTGAGCAACTACGTGCTTCTCTTAAGATATGGGTGGTTTGCCCTATTCCTTGTAAATAATTTTTTCCCTATTGTAGATTTAGGTGTTTTGGTGTTGGTGTGAGTTTTCCGTGCTCCCTTCAGCCACCTGCAAGTAGCTCCTTGTGCTCTATTTCCCCATAACTATGTTGCCCAATGGTGCTAGGCATTGTTCTCAACGAGAGATTCTGAAAGTTCTCTGCATTTTGTATAAAAAAAGCAGCCCCTAGACAGAGCCAATTGTTGACCCACTTGTGGTCCACCCAATTGAAAATTTTTAAGTCGGGCACATCTAGTTGTGTATCATGTCTCCATAGAATTTTTCCCTTTAAAGTTCTATGTTAAATTCCAGTTAAGTGAAAAAGAATGTCTTTAAAATTCTCTTAACCATTGAACCCCCTTGAACGAGTTCAATCAGGTTCATTCAGTTCAATCAATTTCAAAAGTTCGATCGGGTTCAAAATGGTTCAAAGTAGTTCAACAGGTTCCAAAACTTCAAGCAGTTCTCGAGCAGTTCCCTAAGTGTAAGAGTTCGGAGCACAAGGTTTACCATATACCACCAGCACCGTTAGTTGTAAATATTATCAAGAAACTCAAGTTTGAACGTGAAAGAGACTTTTATTTGGATGAATAGCAAGACACTCATTTGCAAATTAAGCCACCCCACTTAATATCAACAAAGAGAACAACTATGGCTCGCACAAATGTTTAACATTTTATCATGCCTTCTTCTTCATAGCTATCACATTTTCCAACAATGCGATGTGGTGATATTATAATGAATTCAGATTGGGCCCGTATTGTTATGTTGTTGATCATACCAATAGTTTTTTTCCCAGTTTGCTTGTACAGATCAATGAAATCATGGAGTTGCCAAGACACACATAGCTCTTGCACTACAAACAATATCAAGTCATTTTTGTTATGTTTAAGAGATGCAATCAGTGGACAAATTTGGTCAACCAACAAAATTTTGGAAGAGGAATAATCATTCACCATTTATGCAGGCAGCAATTGATTATTTTTCCTAGAGGATTGTGCAAGAGTCAACATGAAGAATGTTTATAATTTTCAATGCAACCTGTAATTACAAAATTTTTGAGATAGCAAAATCAGTCTTTGTGTAGGGGGCATATCTCTCACTTCAATAATTGGATAATGTTGGATTTTAGATATTTTTTATGAAACCTATTTTAATAAGTTCTCACGAAAGAAATTGTGGAAATTCAATCTGGTCTACAAGATACACTTAACAGAATACAAGTCTAGAACAAAGAATATAATCTGATTATTTTTTGATATGTTGTGCATAGGCAAGTTGGGCACGGTTCCACCTGAGAGATTAGTCAAATTATGTCTTCTTCAAAAGATATGGTTGACTGAGTGTGAGTCTATCCAAGGTGACCAACAACAACCGAGTTTGTTGTCTTCAAAAATTAACAAGGCACAACTTATATTTACAATGATGGGGCCCATAATTAATTCATAAAACTTATATATTTTAAGTTATAATGTTTTCATATTAAAACATTATGATAAAGATTACATTGAATTCAAGAAAGTGTTTAAATAATACACATCAAATATGAAAGAGATGAAAGAGTGAAGAGAATTATTATATCCAGTTGTCAGCATATGATATGCCAGGATTCAGTTTTTTGAACCGAAAGTGTCTCACCAAGAGAAAAAGAAGGATAAATATGCAAAAGAAAGGGTAAAAGGGCGGTTAGAACAGTAGACTGGTAGTTTTTTTGTTTTTTTTAGAAAATTTTGTTTTGTCTAAAGGAAGTGATCAGTTTTTCCCAAAATTTGAAATGGAAAGGAATTTATGTGTGTATCTTTGTGTCTTTGTTGCATGGAATATACATATAAAGATCATATGCATTTTGAGGTTTTAAATCTTTGAGTTTGAATCCATGGTGTAATGTTTCTTTGCAAATATTAATCGAGTCAAATTGTCTGTGATCATTTTTCTGATGGTGAATACTATTATTTATCTGGGGCATCTTTCTATGTTGTTTAGAAAGATATTTAGTTGAAAAGAGACTTTGCTTCTCTTGTTTATTTTTATGAAGTGCTGAAATCAGTGTTATTGAACTTTCCTTTGATTACTTCTGATTTTCGTGGTGAAGCATCTTGTAGAAAGTTATTCTGAAATATTTACATATTACCTGGTCTCTCATCTAAGAATGAAGTAGGTAGCCTTACGTGCTTTCAGGTTAAAATCATATCAGTTTATTTAGTTTGACTATTCCTTGAATAATTAATGGAGGGAGTTGTACCTATCTAAAATTCAGGGGGAAGTGATGCATGTCACACTTACCCAGCTGTCTAGATGAACTTTTGTTTTTCAAAGAGAGTAACAGAGCTTTGAATCAATTCAAAAAAGAGAAAAACAAATCTGTTCACTAACAATGACTATGGCAAACATCTTTCCCTTTTCTCACCAGTACACTAGATAAAAATTCTTTGAAAGCAGATTATGTCTTAGGTACACTGTTATCAAAACTATTTAACTCAAAAGTAGTGAGCTTACCAATCAAAGAGTCAACAATAACCTTATCATTATTGACTAACCTCAACTCTTGAATAGCAGACACTCTAATGGCTTAGGCAAGCAATAGGGTTCTAAGCATTTTACTCACCATAGTGTCTTCATCTATAGTACCACCAGCACTTTTAATTCCCCCGATAACTTCTTTTATCTTTTGTCCACACTGAGTGATATTTTCTCCTTCCATCATTCTCATATCATCAAACTCTCCTCTAAGGCTTTCTTCTTTAGCCTTTTGCACATGCTTATCACCACCATAGATTAATTCTAACTTCTCCCAAACTTCAAAAGCAGTTTCTAAACCATGGACATAAATATATTCAATATCGGAAAGTGTACTTACAATGCCTTCCAATGCTTGAATGCTTTCCTGTTGCTCCTTAAGTTGATCTGTTATGAGAGGACTGGTAGGAGGTACATACTTAGTAATAGCATGCTTCCATAACTGAGCACCCATAACTTTGATGTAAATCTTTATTCTACCACTCCATATTTTGTAGTTGTCCTTAGTGAATTTGGGAGCCTCCTTCTTCATCATCTTCTCGGATCTTTACCTCAAGCGGTTCTGCTTTTGCACAAAGAGGACCTAATGCTCTGATACCAATTGTTAGTGTGGGGATCTGGTTATTACTGAGAGGGGGGGTGAATCGATAATAACAATAAACTGAAATCTTTTATCAATCTAAAAATACTTCTCATAAACAGTTCATAACAAGTATCGGTAACTACTCAATCAATCACTTAAAGCAGATTTACCAAACTTCTCATTCATGTGTTCATCAACATGTAAGCAATGTAAAGATATCAAATCCACACATAAACAAATCAACCACATTATGAACACAAACATTTTTCACATGGAAACCCAAATGGGAAAAACCACAGTGGGAATTGGTACCCACAAAATTTACACTCTTTCGGAATGCACCTTGTTAAAGGCCTAGCCCCGTTAGGATCTTTACAATAATGCTCGATTAAGAGCAGACCCTATTAGGAGTCACCCGGTGAAGGGATTTTAACCTTAGCTCTGTTAGGAGCTCTACCCTGTTAGGATTAACCTTGCTAAAGGATTTCAAACCAAATTAATGAGCCACCTGGTGAAGGGATTTACAATATCAGGCATGTTAGGACCTACTCGGTTAAGGGATTTTAATACTACTGCATTTGTTAGGAAACAACAGGTAAATGATTTGATCAATGCACTCTCTACTTGATAGTACAGATCCATTTCAGCTCCAATCTACTTCACACATGCAGACATCTCAATCTGGTTCGACACACTCTCCTTCTCTAATCACCGACACAAAATCTCTTCTCAAACTCGACCTAGATACACTTTTCAACTAAGTCAGTTACATAACCCTAAAAACATTCAAAATATATTGAATTTACATCATAGATCATATCGAATCATTACGAATCATTTATAGATAATCATACAAATCATTACAACAAATTTCAAGACAATTACAGTCAGTGAATGATCATAACACATCATTGCACATTGATCTGATAAGTTGTCAAACCCTTTAAAAAATTCTGCTAAGCACTTCATTGTTTCCAAAGAAATTCACTCCTTGATCATGCTCAAACAACATCTTATCCATTCACATGGATTTTGACAAGTCGCCACTAAGATAAGATAATGAAAAGATCCACCGCCAAACCATAAAACATCACCGGTTAAAGATCTTGATACTGGTTCTCAACCCCTACACTGAATAAACAACAGTCAATTACAAACATGACTTCTGATTCTCGAAACATGATATGGTTCCAATCATAGACTCATTATAATGTCATAAGCATACATTCCAAACCACAACATCTAACTCAACATGGATCTCTACCACAATCATCTCCTTCATTGTTCATGCTTACTGGTTCACTGTCAACTTAGTTGTTTTGTTGTCCAACTCAATTCATTACCGGTTAGGCTATACTTAGATAATTTAGATGATATACCAAACATAAACAAACATGGTTGCAATCAATGACAACACAAATAACTAATCATAGAGCATCATATCATAATTATATCATCACCAATTGTCCATCAATATATCATCACCAACAATCCATCAATATACCATCAACATCCTTTACCAGTACATCATCATCTCCATCAGTTATGCCCACATGCCAACACAACCTAGATCTATAGTATGCATGGGATCTTGTGTCATCTCCTAGCATGGGGGGTGGTTCCTTTCGTTCCACATGGTTGGGTGGTTTGAATGTAATGTCTCACCAAGAACCCTAAAGGAAAACAACACAACTAGGCAACTAAAGGGTGAAATAAATTTTTTTTAAAGACTAAGTGCACTAACTATAACCATTGCACGTTTAATAACACAACGGAAGTCTAACATATGATTTCCTAAGGGTTACCAATGAAGATTAATTTGTAGATTACATTAACACCACAGTTAATCCAATTTTCCATTTACTTAGATAAATTAAATGCTTAAGTTCAAAACTACACATACATCTAAATCTTCATAATGAAAGAAATCAAAGTATTCCAATGCATTTATTTATCCATATTTCATTTATACATAAGATCAAAGCAACTGAATCAACATACATTCCACTAACATAATATTACAATATCCATAACTACATGGCTTCCAATGATGCCACAGATTACGAAGTTACACTATCAAGGTTACATAAAAGTATGATACAATGACCACAGGGTCTCAACTGAACAATGATCTCGAACAAGAGCTGGTACATGAACCACGAACCAAGAACACCAGCGAAGCCTTTCCTCGCCTGAAGATACAATCCAAAACATCTGATGGGAAGTTTCACTACCACCCGACCATGTGATCCCAAAATGGAACCACCCCACCGTGCTAGGAGATAGTAGAAAAGCCTCAAGCAAGAAAAGTAAGACAAGTACGAAAGGACTACAAGACTCGGCAAACATCCATGTAACTCAACTCACAAAACACTAGTGACTCTAAGGAGAGAGTGTCATCGCATGTCTTAGGGTGGATACCATGGTACAACCTCCATAGGTCCCGGCCCCCATCCTAGGTTTCTCCTAGTAACCTCTCCCGAGCCTCCAGTTCCAACTAAGTCTCATGCAGACCCTACCAATCCTTTCGTGAAGACAAGGTGGTAAGTTTTCCATTCCAGGCCTTCTCGTAACATTATGAGCCCTGTAAAAGCACTCACCTATGCATGAGGTACATTATCTAAATTAATATTTATTCTACCCACCCCCTAATCAATTATTAGGTTATCACTTTTTAACTGACTTCCGATGGGTTATCCTGTCATCCACTTCGGGCACGACCCCCACTCGAAAGCCACTCTCTCTCATAGGACACTAATAGGAAAATTCTCTCTCTACGAGAACTCTATGGTGAAACAAACAACCATAAACAATCCCAACAAAGCACAGGTGAAGGATACACAATCACTAACCCAAGATTGACCATTTGGACAAAACACACAATGGTTCATATCAACAAGGTTAAACAACAACACCTGACCAAGGAGAAATAACATAGAACATAATGACAACTCACCCAGAATTGCAATGAAATTAAGCTTGACTGCAACCACCATTTACACAAGATCCTAATACAGGCAATCTTTTCTTAAAACAGCCAAAAGCATAAATTACTTGAAAATAAAGATTTTCCAGAAAATAAGGAAATACAACTATATTAATACAAATAAATCCATCTTGTCATTTGTCCAATAAAGTAAAATAGAAATAATTCTCCTAATGTATTTTCAAAATTAACAATTCTAAAAATTATAAGCTTTTCTGAAACATTCAAACTATAAACTGATTTTACAACTATATATATATATAATATACTTATAATTATATTACAAATATATATATCAACTCCTCACCGGTATTTTAATAACAGTTAAAATATTATAATAACCACCATAAAGAAAACACATCTAATATATATATATATATATATATATATATATATATATATATATATATATATATATATATCACATAATACAACACATAAATTATTCTGTTTACCCAACCCTTGGGCTCGAAACCCGAAATAGTATGTCACAGCACGCATAGGGTAAAAAAATAAACAAAAAACGTTAACACGTTGGTCCTGGCATGGTAACCCATGCTACCGCAGGTAGCACCAGTAGGTGGCAGGTACTACTATCCAGTAGCACTGCTACTATCGGTAGTATTGTGTACTACCACCGGTAGCGGATGCTACCATAGGTAGCCGCTGCCCAAAGTTAAATATTATTATTATATTTTTTTTTTTTATTAATTTTTATATTTTTTTTAAAACATGAAAATAATTTCCAAATCTACAAAAACCATTTAACAAAATTTACATAGAATTAAATTTTTCCTATTCAATAAAATTCATTCCCAAAATTTTATTTCAATTACATTTTTTTTTAAGATTAGTTAATCCAATAAATTTATTTCTAAAGAAATCACAGAGATTTATTTAAAGGACTATCATAACAAATCAAACCAGAGAGAATAATTTTTTCATAATAATTTTCCCAATGTTCTCAAAATTAAATTACTCCCACACACTAGAAAATTAACATCAGGCAAGAATTTTAATTCAAAACCTGAATTAACCAGAAGAGGGTTTTGACTGACAAATAATTCACAAACACATCATTCAGAGAAAAATAGAAATATTTTCTAAAAACCCACAATCAAAGAAGTCATCCAAATTGGTATAGCTTTCCTGGAAGAAATCTATAGAAGAGCCCTAATCTTTTTAATAAGCTTCCAATAAATTTCTTCACCTAAGTTCCTGACCTGTTTCCTGTGTGTCCTAAAATAATGACCTATTCCTCTTTTTAAACTAAAATTCTAGGTTGAATAACTTTTTCTCAAAAACCTAAATTAAGAATAAAACAATTTTGTTTTCTTTTCCAATTTTCTAACAAAGGGATAAGTTAACATGCAATAATTAAAAAATCATTTTTCTTTCTTTTCTTTTCTCATGCAAATTAATTAATTTTCTAAATAAAGAAATTAAAGCAATACTTTAATTCTAATTAATTCTTTTATTCATTCATTTATTTATTCTTTTATTTATTTATAATTCTAGGAAATAATAAATACAATTAATTTAACTTACTTTTCCACAAAATTTTTAATAAAAATATATTTCTAATATCATGCAGCTTGCAACTTAATTTAATAATTTCTTTTAATTAACTAAGTTTATAATCTCAATGCATAAACAATTCAACTATGAGATAATACCATAAATTTAATTAATTAATTAAAACCACTAAACACGCAACTGAGCAAATCAAAGCAAAGACTCATAAGAATATCAAAATGACCAAAATACGAAGGCCGAACAAACTGATAGGACAACCAACTGACGACACTCACACGAGTGTAACTGAATAAAATAGGGTCAACTACTATCTCCTCCACTTCCATCAAAAAATATAAGGCACACTCAGACCTGTGAAGCCAGGTGGAAACGATACCCCGTACCTACCCGGTACTTGTACCTGCAATATCCTGCATCACTGAACCACACATGCATATATACAATATAGAAAGCACGGCATGCACACCGATGAAGGAGAATCACGACGTTCCCTATCTCACCGAAATGAGTGAAGGAAAATCATCCCCTTGCATCCAATACACTCACAGACACACCACATATAATTCCACATTGCATAAATAAAGTAAAATGTTAGTATATAACAATAATCCATAAAATGCCATAAATCACAAGTACTGAAATACTGCAAATAAATTATGCATCTCATATACATATAAAGCATGAAATAATGTCATAAAAGTCTGAATAACACATCATGGTAATGTATCCACTAAAAATAAACAATAATAAAATATGAGTCTAATGAGTTCAAACGAGTAGGGGTACTACATTGATGCCTTCTTCCATTCGGATGTTCTTCATTGGATACTATGTGTGGATGTGGATATCTTGTCTTCAGCTTTGGATGGATTCTTGTAACAAATTGATGTAAATGATTATATGGCATTATATGTAATGATTCATGATGTAATTGTAATGTAAATAGATGATGTCCCTTATGGTGAAGGATATTGTATTCATATATGTTGTAATAGTAGGAAAGGAGAAAAGATTATGTAACTTGTGATAATGGTTCATTAATGGAAATTGATTCATGGATTCTTATTTGGTCTTATGTAATGTTGGATATAGGTTAGATTATCTTGTGACTAGGTCATGATGATAGAAACGTATAAGTAATTTGGGAGTAGGAACATTTGGTATTGGTGTTTTAAAATGAAGTTAAAAAGGATTGGTTAAAGATGCTTAGTAGATGGATATAATCATGATATAGAGTAGCGAATGATTATGTATGCATAGTAAGAATGAATCATGTTTGGAATTAGTGTCCATTAGACTATGGTGGTATTTGCATTATTATGCTTATGATATTAGGTTGTGTTATTGCTTATGGTTAGTTTAGGTGATGGCGTTAAGATGCCCTAGAGGATGTTTGATATGTTGTGTTTATTTCTGCTTGGGATATGTTCTTATGTGAAATTGATCATAATGGTTATATGTTATATTGTTAATGAATGGTTATTGTATTTGAGTAGTTAATGATAATGGTTGCATTAGTTAATGTTTTAAAAAAAATTATCTCTATTTGCTTGTCAATAATGTATTTTCTCTAGGGTATTTTGGTGGGCATTACATATGCAGAATGAATTTGAGATGTCTATGATTTGTGAGATGAAATTTTTCTTAGGTTTGTAGATTGCACAAACTAGAAAAGGTATATTTATATCTCAAAGTAAGTATGTGAAGGAATTGTTGAAGAATTTTGGATTAGATGACTCCAAATCGGTTGAAACTCCTATGGTGACTGGCTGTAAATTGTCTAAAAATGATGAATCTCCTAAAGCTAATTAGAGTTTGTACAGATCTATGGTTGGTGGACTGTCATATCTTACACAGACTAGGACAGACATTATGCATGATGTGTTTATGGCTGCTAGATATCAAGTTGGTCTGAAAGAGATTCATGTTACTGATGTTAAGAGCATATTCAGATACTTGAAGGGAACTATGGATTAGAGTTTGTGGTATCTGAGGAATGATGATTTTATGATGTGTGCCTACACTGATGTTGATTGGGCTAGTGATGTTGATGACCAGAAGAGCACTACTGTTGGAGCATTCTTTTTGGCTAAGAAGTTGGTTTCATGGGATAGCAAGAAACAAGATTTAGTATCCTTATTTATTGCTAAAGCTGAGTACATTGCTACTGGTAGTAATCGCACTCAGGTACTTTAGATGAAGCAAATGTTGAAAGATATCAAAGTTATTTATGATGAGCCTGCTATTATTTACTGTGATAATTCCAATGCCATAAACATGTCAAATAATTTGGTACAACATTCAAAGACTAAACATGTGTCAATCAAATATCATTACTTGAGAGAGCAAGTCAGTGAAGAGAAGCTGAAGCTCGAGTATGTATCTACAAAGGAACAAATTGTTGATATTTTCACTAAGCCTTTGCTTGTAGTTACATTTTTCTATTTGAGAGACAAGTTAGGGATATCCACCCCTCCTGATGAGAGCTAGATGCATTGAGTTACATCAATCCAGTGGATTTCATAGCTTTATATTTTTATCTGGATTGGTGTATTGGTGTTGCTCCTCTGCTAGAGTAGTCTATATTTTGGGGAGAGAGATTCATGTTTCTATTTTTGGGAGAGAATTTGGTTTTCTATTTTGAGAACTTTGGCATTGTTGTCAAAGGGGGAGAGAGATCATGTGAAAAACTGCTTTATCTGTCATGATCTTAGAGGGAGTTTGTTGGAGTTTATTGGTGATATCTTCTTTCTTTTGCATTGATTATTTTTCACATCCATATGTTACCATCAATGCCAAAGGGGGAGATTGTTGGATATTTTTGGGCATTGCTACTGCTAGGATATGTTGTTGTCATTAATGTCAACATATTCTTGTGTATTGATCCAGTGATTGCTAATTGGAAAGATCTTATGATCCGGTTTTGTTGATCATTGTTTTGTAGAGTTCGGTATATCCTCCAGCGCATTCTGATGTTATCAAATCTAGTGCTCAGATTTTGGGATATTGTTTGGCATGGTCTTGTGTATCTTTATTTCAAATGGTTCATGATTTGTTGCTTCGCAAGTTATCTTTCTTCATGATATTTTCCGATTGGTTATGTTCTTGAGCTTTCAGATGTTGATCGATGAAGATTTGATAAGTGGTGTTGGTGTAGTTGTTCCTAATGATTCCAACATGCATGTTGGTGTTTCCTAATCATGTTCTATTTTTTTTGGTGATCCACATTGATCGTTGTGCGAGTTTTTGGTGGTTTCTATCAACTTGTATTGATTTTTGTGTTATGCGGTATTTTTGGTGGTGTAGCGTGTTGCAGTTGATCTTGGTATGATTTCTGGTGGATTTGTGTGTTTGGGAATTTAAATTAGGACCATTTTATGCTATGTAAATTATTATATTGGTCTGGTGGTCAATCTTTGTATCGTGTGATGTAATTTTGTAATTATGAGTTGAGGGTTAGGGTTTAGCCGACCTTGTTATCTAGGTTGATGATTTGGATATATAGGTGATATATTCATGTAGTTTGGGTGTTGATTTTGTGTCTGCATTATCAAAGAGAGGTGTATGTATGAACAAGTGATTTATCCTTCAGTGTTGAGTTTGACGAGAGATTGGTGTTGCAGAGCAGACATATGTGCTTAACTGGAACTGTAATCAAACATTTGGAGATGTTATTCTTTTAGGTCATTTCTTCTGGATTGTAGTCCGAGTCATATTGTAAGTCAGTGAGACTTCCCTAAGGGTTGTAGCCTTTCGAGCCATTATATTTGAGTAGTGAGCTATAGGTAGTGTGCCTAAATGCTTGTGCATTCCCCATTGTAATATTTTCACATACTACTTCAGAGTATCATCTTACTGTGGGTAGGTTTCCACCGTGGTTTTTCCCTTAACCGGGTTTTCCACGTCAAAATCTTGGTGTTGTGTGTTGTGCTTTCAATTTGCCTATCTACCTTATTGTTGCAGTTTATTAAATCTGTTTCTAGTGGTTAAGTTTTTTATTTCTGTGAAGACTGATTCACCCCCCCCCCCTCTCAGTCTTTCTTCTTGATTGTTGCTAATACAAGTTACACAATTTTAACTCAAACAAAAGGGTAAATAGGACCTCAATTATAATTCAACCCTCTTATTAGTATAATTGAGGTTGGATCTATTTTGGGTTCATCCTCCTTTTAATGTATTGGCTAATTTGGCTAATTGGTGGTCTTATCCTACTTGGTGATACCTTAGTTCCAAATTACCCTATTACATGAACTTTCCTTTGTTTTCTTTAAATTTTGTTTCTTTACTCTCTCCAAACATCTAGATGCATAATGACCAATATTTCCACACTTGAAACATTTAATCTTGAGGTAACATACCTTTATACTTGATAGTTCCTCTCTTCAACTTTCTTACTGTAATGTTGGGAAAAGGGTGAACAATGGAGAGAACAAGAGGAAATCTTTTCTTCCCTCCGAGGAGAGATAAAAGTTTCACTTTGGATTTCCCTTCAAAAACTTTTCACGCATTACATTAGAAGAGGGGGAAAAATACACTAGATTCTACCTCCAGAGAAGGAGATTGAATTCTGAGTGATATAAGAATGGTTAGTTAATCCCCTCTTCTGGAATGAGATTTAAATTGATTAAATTGTATACTTATGACCAAGTGAAAAAATGACAAAGATATGATTATAACTCAAAATAGAAGCATAGGATGAAGTTGTGAACCTGGATCTGGCAATAATATGTCGAGACGAAGCTGCCCTGCAAATTTGAGAAAAAGTTGTCTGGACCATGGCAAAAGTGTACTCGGTCCTCTGAAAAATCTACGAAATGAAAAAGTGTTTTTCCGCCTCTGCAAATGGAGTCCAAATCCAAAAGTATAGTTGTGCACCTACAACCTACACATAGAAAAGAGAGGAAAATGGGTTAGGATTGGGGGTTTGCCTTCAGGTCAAATCCCAGTTTTGGAATTAACCAAATGATTAAAGAAAGTACTTGCAAGTAAATGTAAATGAAAGATTGAAAAGTAAATCACCTCAAGGGAGGTTTTGATAGAAATGTTGATAGAATTTCTTGTGTGGAATTGAATGTTGGAATGAATCTCCTCTTTAATGGTTGAATTCTTGACTTGAATGCAACACCTAGCCTTGAAAGGAGACTTGATAATGTTCAATGTTGGAAAGGAATGCTTGACTATTCTTGAATGCATGATTTCATGTATCTGTGTTCTATCGCTTATTGAACTCATGCCAATGGGGGAGGCGAATGCAACTTATATACTTGTCAATTAGGGATAACTAGTCGATTTTTCATCGTAGGCCGACACTGGGGGAGTTTTCCCACTCAATGCAAACCTCCAATGCAAAATTGGAAAGGGTCCTACCCTAAAATGGGTCATGCACAAGGGTGCCACACCCCTATCCTACCCTTTTTTCTAGGACAAGATGCAGTTCAGGCAATAAGGAGGGCAAGAAAGATGCAGTTTTCAGGTGTTGAGCAAGTCTTTGATCTCCGATCAAGCCTAGGGATTCTGTTCACATGCGTGAGGACCCTAATGTGGTTGGAAATTGCAAGGGTCACAATTTTATGACATTGCACTTACAAATTTTGCTTCCATTTCATCTAGGCTCTCATCATCTGAATCTTCATCCATAGCTTTTGTGGCTATAAAGGCTATCTCAATTCTTGCTTTACCTTTGTCAAACTTCCTCATCTCGAATGAAGTCAAGGTGCCATATAATTGTTCCTTGGTGAACTTGGATGGATCATAGGTTTGTTCAATAGCTAAAATATTGTCATTGTAACACTCAAGTAAAGTCCTCATAATCTTTTCTATCACATCCTTATCATCCAACATGCCACCAAGATCTTGATCGCATTCACTACACTGTCAATCTTCTAAAAATAACTTGTTATGTCTTCACCTTCTTTCATCCTTAAGATCTCATATCCTCCTTTTGCAATCTGCATCTTAGCTAATTTAACTCTATCATTTCCTTCATAGATGTTTTTAAATCTTTCCCAATCTTCATAAGTAGTATCTAATGTAACAACCTTCACCAATTTAGTTTTAGATAGGGAACTAAAGATAACATACCTTGCTCATTCATTTTTTTCATAGGCTTCAATCTCATCTAGGGTAGCAGGTCCATTTGTCGACTTTATATACTTAGTCTCCATACCTTTCCAAGTCTTGTAACTCGGAGAAATCAAATATCCTCTCATTTTCACTCTCTAGAAACGATAGTCAAATTCTTCAAAAGTAGGAATAGTTAATTTATGTGCCATCGGATCTCCTCGAGCAATTAGTATCACTTTCTAGAACCGAATCTCTAATATCAATTGTTGAATATCCTACACAACTGAGAGGAGGGCTGAATTGGTTGTCAATTAAAATATATTACTTATTCCACAAAAACATATCCGATAAATTAATTCCTAATTACTAGACCATAAATAGATATAAGCATGAGAGAGCACACACACAAAACATACACGTGAAACACCATATTTAACATGGAAAACCCAAGAGGGGAAAAAATAAAAATAATTCTATTTCTCAAGTATAAAACACCTATTAGGGTGACACCAGTTAAGGTTCTTTTTGCAAAGGTTGGCTCACTACTTGAATTCTCACTACAGATGGGCTCACTACCTAGAAGGAGAAGAAAGAAAAAGAAGTAATCTACCACTGTAGCACAACTACCACTAAGATGCAATGTCGAAAGAGACCTTTGGCTCACTACCTCTGGTGTCAAAAATCATTAGTGCACTACCACACTACTCAACCACAACTACACACAACCTTGTACAAATTCACACCAATAGGAAATAAATTTTCTTTTCAATCTACTTGCTTCTATAATTATTCATTACAATCATCCTTTATTTATACTAATCCCTGAAATAGAAGTCAGCCAAATCATTTTATCTAAACCTAATTTGAAATAGTTCTACACTAATCATTCTCATGGTATAAAGGAATGAGAAGTGGACCACACCACAATGCACTACATCGACCAAGACAACATGATATCCATACGTCACAATCACCAGATTAAAAAATAAAACATTCAAGGTCGACTGAATCCTAAATAAACATATCCACAACCACAACTCCAAAGCACATCACCATGTCCTGAATTAAAATAACAAAGATAAAGACATGAATAACATAAATCCAATATATCATCATAAAAACTAGAAATACAAAGAAATGTGAAGCACTGCAAACACTATCAAATATCATCATTATTGTATAAACTTTTGGAGCACAAATTTCATAACACCAAATCACAAGAATGACATCCCAAGGCAACATCCAACAACATACCAAATATTCATGACTATAACTCCAACATATCAGAAATGAGGAGCACAAACCAATCACTGAAATAGAGAATCAGTATGTTGACATCAATGACAACCATATTGACACACCATCAACTTCACATTTGCAACATTGAACCATTCTATTCAACCCTTCAATCAAGGAGATTTCCTCACTATTCAAGTACTATTGGCCCATCCATTGTTTAATATTATCAAATTACATGTCAAGATTCCACAATTAACAACTAGTAACCCTAGTTAGTGAGTCATATCATTCACATAAACTTCTCATCAATTCACATACAATTCACTTTTCCACAATCCACAATTCCTCCATCCACACTCCTTAAATATGAGATACAACATTGAAAACCTAATTGAGGGTTAGCCAAAAATAGAATAAGCAACATTACACAAAATAAGCCACCCAAACCAAAAATACTCAAAATAATCCACTCCAAGAGAAAGAGGGAACCAAAACATATTATTAAACATCCTTCCGAGATTAATCCAATGATTCACACACATTAATACATTCTCCAAATTCGTTACCAAACATAATGTGTAGATATAGAAATCAATCAGCCACAAAACATCTTTCAATGCAAAATACTCCATGTGGATCTCCACACGCCATGGTGAGACCCATAACAACATCTCAATACAACTTCCAACTCATATTCGGACCAAAAGAATATGATAAAATTAAGATCACTTAATCAGTCATGCTGAGTCGTAATATAACTGAATATCCTAAACATAAATCAATAATCTCTCTTGCATAACAAAGAAACCATCTAAGAAAAATACTAAGAATACTACACATGAAATGAAACAATGTCCACTAAATCGCAACGCAATCTACAACATATCTTAAGGGCACCAAATACTCCTTGGACCATTTTTATAGACACACTTCCTGTTAGAGATCAAAGATAACTATCCAAAACAAAATGCCACAACCAACACCAAAAGTATTGAACTCAATTTTCAACACAAAGCACAACTACAACAGCCAAAAGCATATCTAGACCAACATCTATTGAAATAAATCGGTTTAACATCAATGACAACCATACAAGCTCATACCTCCAACAATATCCCTCTTTGTCACTCATGGAAATACTTGATCACAATACTTGAACAATTTGAATAAATTTGGAAAATGTCACAACAACTCTCTCCCCTATACAACTCTCAACTCTCTCCTCCTTTGACAACAATGACAAAGGGTTCTACATAACATACTAACCAACACACACCACTCTTCCCCCTGAGATTATCAACAACATCAATCCAGGAGATCAAGGATAAGCATTGAATCTCTCCTTGGAAAAATGCTCCACCGAAATGCATCTAGTTAGAAAAAGGAGAGGCAATAAGCCCCAGTTTATCCCTAAGATACTCAAAAGTATCCTTCACCAACGCCTTAGTAAAAATGTATGCTGTCTGCTCTTTTGTAGAAACATATTCCAATCTAACTTCTTTCTCTGTAACCTTCTCTCTTAAGAAATGATAACGGATTGAGATATGTTTTATTTTTGAATGCATAATTGGATTCTTTGGAATGTTTATAGCATTGCTATTATCACACATAATAGGAATATCTTCATTATATATCATCTTGGTAACCTTAAGAGTCTGATTCATCCACATAACTTGAGTACAACAATATATTACTACAATGTATTTCACTTTTGCAGTAGATAATGACA
Organism: Cryptomeria japonica; assembly: GCF_030272615.1. Classification (NCBI taxonomy): domain Eukaryota; kingdom Viridiplantae; phylum Streptophyta; class Pinopsida; order Cupressales; family Cupressaceae; genus Cryptomeria; species Cryptomeria japonica. The sequence goes on from NC_081411.1 coordinate 654,357,928, forward strand.
CTAATTCTTGCTTCTTACTTATCCATGAAACTAATCCAAAAAGAACGCACCACCACTAGTACTTTTCCTATCATCAATTATTTTTGCCCATTCAACATCTATATATTTTTTCAACATTAAATCTCCTTCCTTTTTGTACCATAGACCAAAATCCTAAGTTCCTTTCAGATACCTAGAAATTCTCTTCACCGCTTCATCATGAGTCTACTTCGAACTAGCCTAAAATATCACAACTAAATATACAACCTACATAATATCTGGTCTAGAGGTAGTAAGATATAATAGTCCTCCAATCATATATTTTTACTTCTTCTTATCAACATCTGGAGATGTATCATCTTTGTCTAATTTGCAACGAATAGCTAAAGGGGTAGTAACAGGTTTAGAATTCTCCATATCAAACTTCTTTAACATTTCTTTGACATATTTATCTTGAGAAATAAATATTCCATCATCCAATTGAATAACTTGAAAACCAAGGAAGAATGATATTTCTCCAAACATAGACATTTCAAATTCCTTGTGCATCTCTTCTACAAATTATTTACACAAACCATCACTTCCTCCAAAGATAATATCATCAACATAAAAAACAACAATCAACAACTTATTCCCTTCTACCTTAAAATAAATGTTGTTGTCTATAATACCTTCCCTAAAGTTTTGTTTTAACAAATATCTATTCAATCTATTATACCATGCTCTAGGTGCTTGTTTGAGTATATACAATGCCTTCTTTAACCTACAAACCACATCTTGATCCTCTAACAATATAAATCTTACTGGCTACTTAATGTACACTTCTTCTTCCAGTTCTCCATTTAGAAATGTTGAGTTAACATTCATTTGATATACCTTGGAATTCTTGTAAGAAGAAAAATAAAGAAACTATCTAATAGCTTCCATCCTAGCTATTGGAGTAAAATTTTCCTCAAAGTCAATACCTTCTACTTGAGAATAGCCTTTACATACCAATCTCTCCTTGTTCCTAGTGACATGTCCTTGTTCATTCAGTTTGTTTTGGAAGACCCACTTAGTTCCTATCACATTTTTGTCCATTGGTCTAGGCACTAGCTCCAATGTCTAATTTTTTTTTATCCAATTCAATTATTCTTCCATTTATTTTACCCAACCTTCTTCTTTTCTTGCCTCTTAATATGATTTAGGTTTAATAAGTAAAATAAATAGAGATTTTCTTTCTCATCTACCTCTGTAACACTTCTTCTTGTTTGAACTCATCTATTTTTTTCTCCAATTATCTAATCTTCTGAATGATTCATCTACACATATTCTAGGGTCTTGATTGCTTGCTCTAGTTCTTCTTTATCTTCTTCAATTCGATCTGTATCTTCCACATTGTTATCTTCCAGATTTGTCTTTTCTTTTGCAGTAACTAGAATAATCTCAAATTTAGTCTCTTGAATGGGTTCAGGGGAAGTTTGATCCAATGCCTCACATACTTTCACATTTGTACTTTCCACTATCTTTTACAATCTCTTAATGTAACATCAATAGGATTTTCTATGCATAGCATATCCCAAGAATATTCCTACATATACTTTGGTATCAAACTTTCCAAGATCATTTTTATGTCTTTCAATATAGCACTTACTCCCAAAGATTCTGAAATACTTTACAATAGGAGGTCTTCCATTACAAAGCTCATATGGTGTCTTAGTATGATTTAGTCTTATTTGTACTCTTTCTCCATAAAGTTTGCTTGTCCTTGTAGGTCCAGAAAAATTTGTATGTATCATCTGCAACGGATATGAAGTATAATACTCCTTGTTATTGAAATTTCTCTTTGTCTACTTCCCTAACTGACATTCCTTACACACAGTATCTGTAGCCTTGATAATCCTTGCTAAATATTTCATTAATTTAGTATTATTTATCTTCATCATGTTGTCAAAGTTAACATGTCTCATCCTTTTATGTCATAATTACATTCATTTTTTTGAGTCAAAAAACATTTATTTCCACTTTTGTCCTTTGTGTAATAAACATTTCCACTTGTCTTAATGACTTTTTCTCCCACCTTTTTAGTATTTCCTTTTCTGATTATGCATCCAATATTGGTGAGCACAACTTCATAACCTCAATTGCACATATGGCTAACACTCAACAAACTATGTCACAAACCTTCTACATAATAAACGTTATTAGTTTTATGCTTACCATCAATCAAGATACTTCCTATTCCAAAAATCAGTGCAATTTCTACTCTTACAAACTTTATTGATCCACCATCATATTTCTTGAGATTAAGGAACTTGTCTTTATCTCCTGTTAGGTGATTTGAACATCTAGAGTCAATGATCCAAGATCTTGGTTCTACCTTAGTATGGAATGTTGTCTTCTCTTCCGGTCTTTTCAACCTATCCTGATTCTTTTCTTCTATAGCCAAGAATAAATATTCTTAATTTGAGTCCTCACCATCTTCCTCTTTAGATGAATGTGTCTCCATAGAACAAAAGCTCTTTCCCCCTCTCTATCATTTGTCCTTTTCTAAAACCATGTCTTCTATATCTTCTTTTTTTTGTCGTCATTAGATTTTATGTAGTCTTCTTTATGTATACATTTAGAAGCATAATGATCAATTCTTCCATAATTAAAACATTTTAAGGGTAACTTACCTTTGTAATTTCTAGTTCCTCTCTTTATTCTTCTTACAAAGTTCGCTTCAATCTCATCCAGGTTCTCACTTTTTTTCTAATTCATCTCCTGATATTCTTCAAACATTAAATGTAGCTTCTTTCCAATTGGATTTTTATATCTTCCATCTCTCCAATTTCATAAGTAAACAATGTTTCGATAAGGTTATCAATCGAATAGCTATTTAGGTCATGACATTTTTTTATGGCACACTTCTTTAATTTATAGGGTTTGGTTAATGTAAACAAAAAATTTATGATAATATCACTTTATTCTAAAATTCCACCAACAACTCAGATAGCCTCCGTAGTATCACTCACTTTATGTATGTTGTTCTCAACACTTTCATCATCAGCTATTTTGAAACCTTCAAATTTTTGCTTCAAATTCAAAATTCTAGCTTGTTGAGTCTTTGGATCACCTTCATATGTATAACAGAACTTGTTGTAGACTTCCTTAGCTTCTTTCAATCCTTTACCCTTACCAAATACTTCATCACTTGGAAAACTGATAAGAATTGTTCTATCTTTTTCATTTGTCTCCTGAGCCTTAATTTCATTCACAGTTGAAGGTCCATTCTAAGGTCATTTACAACTAGTTTGAATAACCTGCTACATTCCATTATGCAATGTCTTTAAGTAAGATTTTGTTCTTTCCTGTCAATAAGAAAATTTTGTTCCATCAAACATATGTATTTTTACATGAAGTTATTGCCCCATTTTCAGATCTAACTCAAGCAATTAAGCTTTCTAAAGGGGAACCAACACTGTGATACCAATTGTTGAACACACAACAAGACTGAGAGGGGGGTGAATCAATCTAGAACTTCAAAATTGATTAATTATAAACAACATCATCTTACTTAGCAATAACACATGAGCATCAACCATCAACACATGAACACTAGATTTACATGGAAAAACCAAACAATAAAACACCATAGTCAAAATCTAACTAACAGTATAAACAAAAATGATTACAAAGTTTTAGGCTTACTAACAAGGAGAAATAGCACCTGAAAGACTTTCAAGGATAAGGCACACTTCCTTAGGGAAAGATACAAGGACTTGCACAAGTGAGGCTTACTACTTCAAGGCGAGATACACACTATTCCTGAAGGACTCACTGTCAAACAACAACAAAGGAAATAACTGAATTGAAACTAAGAAGGATTCTCCTAAACATGAAATTGTCCGTAAACAACTAGATCAAGTGACCAACATCATGGAAAACCTCTTCGATAACTTCTGTTGTCACAACATATTGTCTCACTAAATATATCACCTACAAAGCTCTTCTTAATTTGAATTTTTCACATTCACAATCTCAAATCTGCTTGCATACCATTTTCATACACTTCTCATCAACTCACACACAATTCACTTTTTCACACTCCACTACTCATCCATCCACTCTTCTTAAATATGAGATACAACATTAAAACCTAATTGAGGGTTGGCCAAAAATAGAATAAGAAACATTATGAAAAATAAGCCACCTAGACCAAAAATACTTCATTATCCCTAACTAGGAATCACTTAAGCATAATTACCCTCTATTAGTAATGGATCTTGAAAGTTTTGCAAACAACAACTGGTTCTCAAATATTGTCCATGTTGGACAATTTTTTTTCATACAACCAAGTGAACGTTAGTGAGGAAGATCAACATAAGATTGCTTTCACAGCCCCATGGGGAATTCTTGCTTATCCTAGGATGCCCTTCCAGATGATCAATGCAAGCACTACTTTTCAGAGGGCTATGGACCTATTTTTTCAAGATATTATTGGTAAGTCTATTGTTGTGTGTTTGGATGATCTGACTATTTTCTCCAAGAAGCGCCAAGATCAGTTTTATCATTTACAACAAGTTATGGACAGGTTTTGACAACATGGAATTTCCCTTAATCCAAAAAAGTTAATTTATGGGATTACCAAAGGTAATATTCTTGGATATATTATGTCCAAAGAACATATCAAGATTGATCCAGAATAGGTCAAGTCAATACAAAGTCTTTCACTTCCTTCAAGTAAGATAGTTGTGCACTCTTTCTTTGGAAAGGTAAATTTCCTATGGAGGTTTGTTCCTAATTTCATAAAGAAGACTCATCATATCATTGATATGATGAAAGGAAGAGCTATTTTTCATTGGTGTGTTGAAGGTAAGTTAGATTTCAATGAAATCAAGAAAGCAATTGTACATGCACCTATTCCAGTCTGTCTAAATTATACCAAGGATTTCATAATATATAGTTATGCCTTAAAGCATACTATGTCAGCAATTCTGGTACTAGAGAATGAAAAAGGGTTTCAATCCCCAATAGATTTCATGAGTTATCCATTGAAATATCATGAATTGAAGTATCCCAAGAAGAGAATAATTCTTTTGTTGTGGTCAAAGCAGTAAAATATTTTAGGTTTATAATCTTAAACTTACATGTCATTACTCTTGTTCCTGATACTACAGTTAAATCAATTTTAAATCAACAAGATTTTGGTACCAAGATGGGTAACTCGATTCCTAAGATCCATAAATGACTTGGATATCAAACCTACAAATTGGTTTGAGGAAAGGATTTATTTCATCTTATGGATAACGATAAACCGAATGAAGAGATAGAGGAAGATTTAGTGTCTTTTCCTAAAGTTTTATTTGTCAGCACAATAGAAAAATGGTACTCCAATATTGCCTATTTTCTTACTTATGGTGAATGTCCAACACATTTATCATATTAGGAAAAAAGGAATATAAAAATCAAGGTGGAAAAATTTGTTCTTTGGAACAATGCTTTATATAAGAAGAGTTTAGATGGAACATTCTTGTGTTGTCTTCACAAGGCACAATAGGTATGGTTACTAGAATCTTTTCATAACTTAGCCTATGGTGGTCATTTTTCTGCTCCAATAATAGTTCACAAGATCTTCAAGGAAAATTACTATTGGCCCATGCTTTTCCAAGATGTGTATAATAGGTATACAAATGTGATTTATGTCAGTAATTTGTTGGTAAGTACAAGATAACAGCTCTATCTTTGAAGCCAGTGGTGATTGAGGAACCTTTTCAGTAGTAGGGTCTTGATTTCATTGGCATCATTAGTCCATCCTCAAGTGCAGGGCACACATATGTCCTCATAGCAATGGATTACTCTACCAAATGGTTAGAGGTTGTTTGAGTAAAGCATGCTACTTCAAAAGGGGTTTGTTGGCTCTTGAAGGAAAACATCATTACCATATTTGGTGTTCCTCACAAAATAATAACCGATAATGTGACTATATTCTGGTAACTCAATTTTGTTTTGAATTTTGTATTACCCTTTCTCACTCTTCTGATTATTACCCACAAGGTAAAGGTCAGGTGGAATCTAGTAATAAGAATCTGGTCACTATCATCTACAAGTTGGTTGATGAGAATCAGAGGTTGTGGCACAAGGAATTGCATGATACATAGGGTAGACAAAATTACACCCAAGAGGGCTATCGACATGTCACCATTTTAGTTACTCTATGGTTTGAATGTTGAAAAAGGCCATTGAAGATGAAACTTTTGAGATTGTTGTAGATAAGCATATCATGTACCTTTCTCAACTAGAAAGGTAACACCCATAGGTGATGGATTGCATTGCAGATCACCTGCGGAAAGTTAAATATCTCTTTCATAAGAAGGCAAAGCAAAAAAAATTCAAAGTATGAGATCTTATTTTGTTATCGAACAAGCGAAGGGAACCAAAAGGAATGTAGGGCAAGTTTGAATCAATATGGTGAGGTCCTTTCACAATTCAGCAAGTCATCTGTGAAAACAGTTTCCTATTGGCCTGTTAAGATGGCACTCCTTTTTCAATGCCTCATAGTGGACAACATTTGAAGCATTTCACTCAATAAAGTTTCAAGTAATATTTTAAATGCATGTAAAATTTTCGTGTCTTGGGTCTTATCTATTTTGGTCTTTATTTCTTTTGCATCTTTTGGTCACATGGCTCTATGCCCAATGGATGGATGAAGGCAAATAGAGCTCTGGGATTATACTACATTTTATTATTTCTACGAATAATCAAAAGTAGTTCCCCATTCAAAGCCGGTTGTTATTCCCATTTTCAGCTATGGCACAAACATTGATAACCCCTACAAATTTTGTCTGAATTTGTAGCCCATGAGTTCTAAACATGAAAATCGAGGCAAATTTTCACTATCCTTCATATACTTTTGGCATTCGTGAAAATTTATTGATTTGAGTCTATTTATAAAATTGATTAAGTTCCCTTTGTAACTCTTAGTTTTTATTTTTAGGTGCATTTTTTAGGTTTAACCCCAATTTTGGACATATTTTCATTTCTAAGGTGCAATTTGTTGGTATTTTGGTATGGTTTTGTCATTGATGTCAACACCTACTAAAACACTAGCACTTTGGAGATCCAACAGCATTCACCGGCAAGCAAGTAACTATTGCACAGTTACTGGTATATGGTTCACCGGCAGGATATAATGATCACCAGCACTTGGAATGATATGGAAGACACTTGGTAATATCTAAGACATCGTGTGGACATCTTGTATTAATGAATTAATCATTGGTATACTCATATTTGCATATTTGCTTTACCAACAAATAGGTCCAGGGTTATCCAGGGTTACACCGGCAAGTTTATCTTTTCAAATCAGCATGGCATGCTATGGAGATGATTAATTATTGTTGTAAATGCATTAAGCCGACATGTTCAATCGGTTATTGCATCGAATATTATATTGTTTGTAAAATATTTTTATTGTAATATCTTGTAGGGCCGACCTACTAAAATTGGTCTTAGGTTATGGTATAAATGTAAGATCTTATTTGTAAGATCAAATGTGGAATGTGAAAAAGAATTGTGTGAAGGTGTATGCAAGATTAAGCAGTGCAATACACACAGACATCATTTGAAGGTGAAGTTAGGTTTTTGTGAAAGCATATCAGCATTACACTAGTACTGAATCTCGCATATGAAGATGCTATTTTGAGCAATACATTCTTATTGGATTTAACCATCCAACTGTAGTCAGTGTGACTCCCATTTTGTGATTGAGCAATGAGCTCTAAGTGCTTGGCCTTTCTGCATGTGCAGACCCCATTTGTGTACACTTACTATCTACAGTAGTATCATCTGATTGTGGGTAAGGTTTCCCACCATGGTTTTTCCCCTTACAGGGTTTCCACGTACAAATATTGGTGTTATGTGTTGTGGATGACTTTGTGTTTATGTTTCATGCACTAATCTTTACCGGTATAGCAATTAATTGTTAAAACTGTCTATCAGCATACTTAACTAGTTTACCGGTATTAAGCATTAAGTTGGTTAAGTTGTTTTTGGTTTGAATTTAGTTGACAATTGATTCCCCCCCCCCTCTCAGTTGTCTCTGAAACCTAACAATTGGTATCAGAGCTTAGTCCTCTTTTGCAGAAGTTTAACAGCTTGAGGAGATCCAATGTCTACTAACTATTTCAGGAAGGACAGTCCTAAACTTGATGGAACCAACTATGGCATATGGAGGATCAGAATGGAGACACATCTGAATTGCATTGGAAAGGACATCTGGGATGTTACAAAGAATGTCTATACTGTTGCTATACCTGGTCAGCCCAATCTAGCTAACTTGACTAAAGATGAAGAAAATGATTGCAAACCAAGAGAAACGCTTTTGAGCGTATTATCAAATCAACAAATCATGGGACTATCAGATAGGTCTACTGCTAAAGTTATTTGGGATCATTTGCAAACACTGAATGAAGGAGATTCTACAATAAAAATTGCAAAACTTGAAAGCTTCTGAGTCAGTTATGAACATCTGAAAATGGAAGAAGATGAAAGGACTTCTACTTTTATGGAAAGAGTAAATGAAATTGTTTTGGGTATTAAATGTTGTGGAGGAACCTTAAGTGAGGATGAAATTGTTTCAAAAGTTTTAAGAGGATTGCCACTGGCATATAAAATGAAGGTTACTGCTATAAATGAGTTGAGAACAATGCCTAATACATCAGTAACTAGGGATACATTGATTGGAAAACTTTCAGCATTTGAAATTGAAGAATTTGGTCTTTAAAGCATCAACATCATCTGCTCCATCATTTGACAAATCTGATTGGAAAGCCTTTTATGCAAGAGAACTTGAAAAAATTGAAGCACTATTTGCAAGGAAAATGCCTAAAGGTCTAGTTGGAAGTAAGTATGAAGGTAAAGCACCCTTTAAATGTTTTAACTGCAATAAGATTGGTCATATGGCTTCAAGATGCCCTGATAGACATGCTAGACTAAGAGAAGAAACTAGAAGAACATACAAGCCTAATCCTGAATATCAGAGATACAGATTTAAGAAGAATAAAGACAAATCTGGTTACATTGTTGATGAAGGTGTGACTGATGATTCTGATGAGGATCCAACAGACAATGGATGGTTTTTTGTTGCTATAACAGAAGATCAACCGATACCTACTACTCAACCGGTAGAACAAGCCCTAGCAGCTAAAGTTGAAGTAAAGGATGAATGGATCATTGACTCAGGATTCTCACATCATATGACAGGAGACAAAGGTAAATTCTTGAACTTTCAAGAATACAATGGAGGCTTAGTGAGATTTGGAGATGAAAAAGCCTGTTCAATCAAAGGTAAGGGTACAATATCTCTTTACGATAAGCATAACACTGACAATTTCTACTATGTTGAAGGATTAAAGTATAATATTTTAAGTGTTGGTCAATTAGTTAAGAAAGGATTTCAGTTACAATTTAAGAATGGAAAGTGCAAAATCATGAATAGAATTGGTTTGGAAATTGCAATCGGTAATCAGTCTAGAGGTAATATCTTTCATTTGAATAACAGTGAAAAGACATGTTTGATTGCACATATGCATGAAAGTTGGTTATGGCATAAGAGACTCTGTCATGTAAACTTTGATTGTATGGTAAAGATCAGTACTACTAAGGCAGTTAGAGATTTACCTAAAATTGTCAAACCTCATAATACAATATGTAAGGAATGTCAATTTGCAAAACAAGTTAGAGCTAGTTTCAAAAGTATTCCAAAAAAATCCAATAATGCTCTTGATTTGATTCACACTAATTTATGTGGTCCAGCTAGAACTAAAATCTTACAAGGTGATAGATATTTCATGCTAATCATTGATGACTATTCTAGAATGTGTTGGGTTACTTTTCTCAAAAAAAAATCAGAAGCACTTGGAAAGTTCAAACTATTCAAAGCAATGGTTGAAAATGAAACCGGTAAGAAAATCAAATGTTTAAGATCAGATCAAGGAGGAGAATTCACATCTAAGGAATTTAATACATTCTGTGAAGTGAATGGAATCAGAAGACAGCTATCAGCACCTCGGACACCACAGCAGAATGGAGTTGTTGAAAGGAAAAATAGAACTATCTTGGATGCAACAAGAAGTATGTTATCAGAAGAAAACCTACCACATGTGTATTGGAGAGAAGCAGTCAGCACAGCGGTCTATACATTCAACAAAGTTCACATCAAAGTTGAAACCGGTAAGACCCCTCATGAACTATGGTTTGGTAATACTCCTACTCTTAAGTATTTCAGAATTTTTAGAAGTAAATGTTATATCAGAAGAGATGAGTATATTGGAAAATTTGATCCTAGAAGTGATGAAGGAATATTTCTTGGTTATTCATCTAAGAGAAAAGCATATAGATGTTTTAACAAGAGATTGCAGAAAATTGTTGAGAGTACAAATGTAAAGATTGATGAACAATTCAGAGGAACTTCAAGGTATATAGACTCTGAACCGGCAACAGAAAGTTTGACAAATGAACCTACACTGAATCCACTGGTACAGAATGAAGATCCAGCTACCCCAGTACCATCTAAGGATTCCACAGTAATTGAAGAACAACAGCAAACAAAGACACCCCGGTATGTAAGATTGAATCATTCTGAAGATCAGATAATTGGAAACAAATTTAAAGGAGTTATGACAAGAGGAAGATTGGCAAATGAAGATGTATGTCTAATTTCTCAAATTGAACCATCACTGTTAATGAGACATGTGAAGATAAATTTTGGATTAAAGCTATGGAAGAAGAATTAGAACAAATTGAGAAAAATAACACTTGGACATTAGTTCCCCAGCCTAAAGATAAAAATATAATTGGAACCAAATGGGTTTTTAGAAACAAACTTAATGAAGATGGTAAGGTTGTCAGAAATAAAGCAAGACTAGTGTGTAAGGGATGTTCTCAGAAGGAAGGAATTGATTACAATGAAACCTTTGCACCAGTAGCTAGAATTGAGGCAGTCAAATTATTTTTGGCTTTTGCAGCACACAAGAACTACAAAGTTTATCAAATGGATATTAAATGTGCATTTTTTAATGGAGATCTTGAAGAGGAAGTCTATATTGAACAACCTGATGGATTTTCTTTGATAGATGACAATGATATGGTATGCAGGTTAAGAAAAGCTCTGTATGGATTAAAACAAGCTCCAAGAGCTTGGTATGAAAGATTGGATAAGTATCTTTTAAAGATTGGTTTTACTAAAGGAAATGCAGACAACAATTTATATTACAAAATAACTAATGATGACATCTTGATTATAGAAGTATTTGTTGATGATATAATCTTTGGAGGAGAAGATGGATTATGTAAGGAATTTTCTATTAAAATGTAGCAAGAATTTGAAATGTCTATAATTGGAGAAATAAAATTCTTTCTAGGATTGCAGATTTCATAGACTGATAAAGGTATATTCTTGAGTCAATCCAAATACTTGAAAGAGTTACTAAAGAAATTTGGGATGGAGAACTCTAAACCGGTAAGCACCCCTATGACTACAAATGACAAATTGTCTCAAAGGGATGGATCTACACCTATTAATCCAACTAGATACAAATCTATGATAGGAGGTTTACTGTACTTCACACAAACCAGACTTGATATTATGAATGCAATATGTATTGTTTCAAGATTTCAAAGAAATCCTAGAGAAAATCATGAATCAGCAGTAAAAAGGATTTTCCGGTACTTACAAGGCACTATAAATCTTGGATTATGGTATCCTAGAGATGAAAACTTTGAATTATGTGCATACATGGATGCAAAGTCGGCAGGAGATGTGGATGATAGAAAAAGCACCACCGGCGGAGCATTCTTTCTTGGAAACAGATTAGTTTCTTGGTTGAGTAAGAAACAAAGTTGTACATCTTTATCAACAGCAGAATCAGAATATGTTGCAGCAGCAACTAACTGTACACAGGTACTATGGCTTAAGCAAATGTTGAAAGACATTAAGGTAAAATGCAAGGAACCTATTACTATATATTGTGATAACACTGCAGCAATTGATATATCTAAGAATCCAGAACTACATTCTAAAACCAGACATGTTTCTATCAAACTGAATTTTCTAAGGGAAAAAATTGAAGAAAAGGAGATAAAACTAGTTTATGTGTATACTAAAGAACAGCTTGCAAACATTTTTATAAAACCTCTGCCTAAGGAGACTTTTGAATATCTTAGAGATCAGCTTGAAGTCATACCACCACTGGTAGAGACTTAGGAAGTTGATGATTGTCATCAACCGGCAGAATTAACAGACAAATCTTTTATTTTGGTCTTTGATGAGGAAGCTACTTCTCAGGGGGAGTAGTTGGTATATTGAATTGATTGGTATTTTGTATATGAACTTAAGTTTTGTTGTAACTTTGGCATTTGATGTCAAAGGGAGAGAGATAGCTATGGAAAAACACATTATCTTTTGAGGAGAGATTGGTATTGAAAAACTTTGGATAGCACATGTTGCTCCCAAGGGGGGAGATTGTTGTTTGGGAGAGACTATTACTCTCTGTATGTATTTTGATTTCTGGTTATGATCTTTTTGGAGATTGTTGGTTTTTGGTATTTGGCATTTTTGTTTTGGCACTTTGATGGTTTTTCCATCTTGTTTTGCCATCAATGCCAAAGGGGGAGATTGGTTGTATTTTGGTATGGTTTTGTCATTGATGTCAACACCTACTAAAACACTGGCACTTTGGAGATCCAGCAGCATTCACCGACAAGCAAGTAACTATTGCACAGTTACTAGTATATGGTTCACCGACAGGATATAATGATCACCGACACTTGGAATGATATGGAAGACACTTGGTAATATTGAAGACATCATGTGGATATCTTGTATTAATGAATTAATCATTGGTATACTCATATTTGCATACTTGCTTTTACCGGCAAATAGGTCCAAGGTTATCCAGGGTTACACTGGCAGGTTTCTCTTTCCAGATCAGCATGGCACGCTATGGAGATGATTAATTATTGTTGTAAATGCATTAAGCCGACATGTTCAATCGATTATTGCATCGGATATTATATTGTTTGTAAAAAAAAATTATTGTAATATCTTGTAGGGTTGACCTACTAAAATTGGTCTTAGGTTATGGTATAAATGTAAGATCTTATTTGTAAGATCAAATGTGGAATGCAAAAAAGAATTGTGTGAAGGTATATGCGAGATTAAGCAATACAATACACGCAGACATCATTTGAAGGTGAAGTTAGGTTTTTGTGAAAGCATATCAGCATTACACCGGTACTGAATCCAGCATATGAAGATGCTATTTTGAGCAGTACATTCTTATTGGATTTAACCATCCAAGTGTAGTCAGTGTGACTCCCATTTTATGATTGAGTAGTGAGCTCTAGGCCCTTGGCCTTTCTGCATGTGCAAACCCCATTTGTGTACACTTACTATCTACAGTAGTATCATCTGATTGTGGATAAGGATTCCCACTGTGGTTTTGCCCCTTACAGAGTTTCCACATACAAATATTGGTGTTATGTGTTGTGGATGACTTTGTGTTTATGTTTCATGCACTAATCTTTACCGGTATAGCAATTAATTGTTAAAACTATCTACCGGCATACTTAACTGGTTTACCAGTATTAAGAATTAAGTTGGTTAAGTTGTTTTTGGTTTGAATTTAGTTGATAATTGATTCACCCCCCCCCCCCCCCCTCTCAGTTGTCTCCGGGACCTAACACAATTCGGGCATGTAATCCTAAAATGCACCTCTTTATGTTTGAGTTTGGCATGAAAGGCATTAAAGTTTAAGTGATTGTAAGTAAATCAGTTTCTTTTTTGTTTTTAATCTCTTTCTTCCTTTCTATTTTCATCATTTTCATGTTGTTCTTCTTATGTTCTTGTCAATCATCTTCTTCATTGTCTCATTTGTTGTGTTTGGAGAATACTTATTCATTGTTTAAATTTTTTGTGTTTTGATCTAGGTAAGTCTCTCTTGTTTTTCATTTATATTTCTCATTAGTTATTTTCATGTCCTAGCTCAATTAGGGTTTTGGTTATTTTTATGTCTTGTAATAATACACATTTCATTTTTTACCAAAGTGATGTTTTTTGGGCTTACAAACCCCAATGGTATCATTTTAATTGTGTTCCATACCAAATGGTGACGTTCGAGTTCATAAGCCGGAACAACACTATCATTGTTTTGCAAATCATGTGCTTATAATGCAGTTCAAGATTATGAGCCTGAACTACATGATGAACATGTAGCTCGGGCTCATAATTCCCAACTACATGACCACTGTATATTTTACTTTGATCTTCCAAAACATGATGTAGTTTGGGGCCATGGCTTCGAACAACACTACCAAACTAAACACTACCAAGTGGTGACATTCAAAGTGATGACCCTGAACTACATCACTACATAAACATTTTCATAGCACATTGCAACAATGTTGTTTTAAGTTACAACTTTGAACCACACCAGTCATGAACATTTGCAAATGTGGTTCAGAGTTATATCCCCAAACCACAAAACCACACCAAATGTAGTCTAAGGTGCAATCAAAGCTTACAACCTCGAACTGCATCATGCCTTCTCACTTGTAAAAAGTGTAGTTCGAGTTTGTAAACCCAAACTCCACCATGTATGTTTTTTGCAGTCTTGAGTGTAAATTGGGTTTACAAACCCAAATTACACCTTTATACATTGTGATCCCCAAAAAAAGAACTTAAGTGTAAATTGGTATTAAAAACCTGATTTATGCTTTTTTCCTAAAGTAAATTTAGGGTTTCTAAACCCGATTTTGGCATTAATAATCTTAGATCCAAGTCATCTATTTCAAATGAAGAATGTTTCTCATAAAGTTTATTTTAAATATGTAATGGTGATTTTCTTCTAAATCTATAAGGCTCGTTCTACCCAATGTTACAGTTCCACTTCCTTAAACAGATGACCGAGCCATCTCCTAGCAAGAGAACCATGAAGTTCAAAAAGCAAGATCTGCATCCTATTTTTCCACCTTTTTTAGTATCATCTAACATTGATAATATTAGAGATACTGAAATAGGTCATGTGGACTTGGAATAATTTCTCAAAAGGGTCAAAGAGTTGCCTCAATACTATAAGATCGAATCCTCCATTAATAGTGGTATTCATGTAGTTTCAAATTTTCCTATATCAACACAAAATCTAGAGTTTGTGCTTGTAGTGGCCATCGATATTAATCCTAAGAGTAGAAGTGTCAAAGGTATAGATGGTATAAATATTATAAGGTTGGATGAATATTTCTTCAACACTATTAAAATTTTTGAACATTGATAGGTATGCTAGAAGTGACAAATACTCAGACAAGTGTCAAAGAAATATAAATGATAATTAATTGAAGACTCCAAGGCCCAAAATTGATAGATGGCCTAGGACCTTCTATTGTAGTAACTTCATTGAGGAAGTCAATGATTTAGTTACTCTTCTCAGGAAAGTAAAGGGTCTTCATGTCTCTGACACATACCATGAATGGATGTATCAATACATTCATGTCATCAGCCAAAAGAAAGAAAAACATGCTAGGGAAAACAAATAAGTGATGCACTATGTGATAATCTCACCAAGGTACCTAGTACTTGAAGTTTTATATGAGTTCATACTTGTTCTATGTTACAGCTTCAATGAGGCACTTTCTAGGTTTGTCCACAAAGGGAGATAGAACATAGGTTCCAGTTTATGAATACTACTCTCAACTTGTTCTAAGGAATATCTTGCATCATTTCAGGAGAGTCGATGATGCTTTCTTCTATCAATACATATGTATGCTTGAAAAAGACCTTCAAAAGAAGAGAGTATCAAATGAAGCCTGGGATGTGGTCAACAAGTATGGATGTATATTCCTATAGTTTCCTACTTTCACCTACCTTGGGGTAGGATGTTTTGATGACCAACCCTTCATGCTTCCAAGATATCCTTCTGATAAAATCATTTTCATGGATTTAGCTCAACAGATGGTCACAATTCATGAATGGAAATTAGGTTCTCATAAGCCTAGTTTCAAATTCACCTTGAACATTGGGAAGTATTCTATTTATCTATCTACAAAGCCAAGGTAATGGATGAAGTAATGAAAAGAGTCACAATGAAGTTCTTTGAAGCGATAAAAGATTTTAATTATAGGGGAATAAAGAATAAGTTGAAAAAGAGCTACACTCATGTGCATAGCATAGAAGATATATGGATAGATTGGAGAACTAAAGGTGATATTAGAAGACTTGACTTCTATCATCTTACTCTGGACCAAATTGGAAATCTTAATCTTGCAGATATCCTTGAAGGAATGAAGGATGGTGGAAATATTTTGGATGCAACGTATGTGGATAAAATGATTGTAAAGACACCATCGCCACTCAATAAATGGTCTCAGAAGGAAGTGACTTCCATAAGGGATAGATTCTGGAACATCCTCGTAATAACCAACATTTGGTTGTCACCAAAAGGGATTCAATTAAATTCGTTCAATGTTGGGTTAGAGGATGATACGGTTGGGCCTATTGGTAAGAGGTTGGAGCTTTGAAGTAAAAATAGGCAAGACTACAACTCCACAAAAGGCTACAAAATACAAATTTGTTATGCGAAAAAGTAAAGGAAAAGATCAAGGTGGGTCTTCTACTCAAGTTGCTCAACATGAAAAATAATCAAAAGAAGGAGAATTAGGAGATGAACCTATTGATGAAGAACAATCTAAGGAAGAACTACTAGATGAGGAACACGAAGAAGAATAGGATGAGGAAAGATTCCTAGGAACTCCTGAAGCTTCTCACCATGAGGATACACAAGGATTTATTCCTTAGGTAATAAATCTTGTTCCAGCTACTGTAGCTCCATAGGTTTCTACTTCTGAGTCTGCACCTTTTGTTTCTACCATTTCATATACTTTGTTAACAACTAGTGTGGTTGTCCATACTATTCCATCTTCTACCACTACTAAGTCATCCCTACATACTCCATAGGACAAGATTGAAAATGTGTTTTCTTGTTTCCCAAACTTGTCTGAAGTATCTACTACCATGCTTGATAACATTGATAAGTTCATGTCAGAGATGACTCCTAATCCAAATGCTTTTGCAACACCTATTGTTGTGACTTCCACTCCACCTATTATAACCACTGCAATACAAGGATAGGAAACTCCATCTTAGACATTGGTTGTAGTGGCTTCCCACCTTTGTTTCTTTCAAACACTCCAAACAGGAAGAAACACACCATCTCCCCAACTGACTTCAACTTCAACTACTTGGCCCCAGTAAAGCCTAAGACTATAAAGAAGGCTAAGACTCTTTCTCAAGTCAAGGTGGACAAGTCCAAGAACAAGTAGGTTAAGATCATTGTACCTCCTCTAGACATAGACGTTGATAAAATCCGAACCACGGATTATGTCATCAATAAAATTGAGCTAGGTAAAAAAACTCAAAAGGGAACTATAGAAGATGCTTGGTCAGATTTTGATACAATTGTGGCCAAATATAATGAAGAGAAAATCAATAAAGACAAACTTAAGGCACAAGTGGAACAACTCACCACAGTGTTGACAAAGATAACAAAATCTTCATAAATAAATTGAGCCAGTAACTTCATTAGTTGATGAACAAGTGATAAAGCAAGCAGAATGGGTCACTTCAAGGAGTAGGACAGTTGGTGCATGGATGGATAGGATGCCAAGTCATGGAACACATCTCCTGAGCTTTACAGTCACACTAATTAGTAATTTGGAAAGTGTGAAGTTCAAAGTGGACAAAACACTAGATCTTCTTTCACAAGAATTGGAAATACAAGAGAAGAACCGTTTATCATTTTGAGACTTTGTGCTTATTTTATGAAGCATATTTTCAAGTGAATAAAGGAGAATTTTTACCTTCAAACTTTGTGTTGAAGCATTATTTTATATGAATGCAGTGTTCTTATGTCAATGAAATTATATGACCTTAAATTTACTTCAAATAAATAGTTATTGTTGCAAGTTTGAAAAGAGATTTAAATTTGATATCTACAAGTCTTTGAGCTACAATATCAAGTTTAAATATTAGAATTCAGAATCAAGAGATAGCAAATTATAATAAGTCTTTGAGCTACAAGTTTTCTCTCTCGTATATTTTAGGTTGTATTATATTTGAAAGTTTTTGTACTTCAATATAATACTATCTATGTTATATAGAATTAGATAGGAAATTGTGGAAGTATTTGTGCTACACAAGTTTTTAAATTATATAAATTGCACTGGTACATTGTTAGGTTGTTCTTTAGCTCAATTTAACTCTTTATAGGTTATTATTGCTCATGCTAGTGTCTTCAAAGTTACAAGTATTTAGAGAAGTAAAACACTTTATTATGAAGAAAAAAAAAGGAAACATTCATTTTGAAAAAAGAGAATTCAATGATTTTAATGCCCTTGGATATAATAGATAGTTGATTTTAAAGTAGTTATTATTTCTCTCAATGGGAAGGCAATAAGAATCCAACCACCCATTTGTAATGAGAGATTTAATCTCATACACTATAGCTGAAACTCATAGTTTGTAAAGCTTTCCAATTCACAAAATTTTCAGCCAACAGTTTTTGGTGACTTTGTTGGGGACACGAGCACACAACCAAGCGCTCAACGCTTTGGTTGAAGTATATTTTGGCCTTCCCATTAGTTTCTTTTATTGATAATTAATATTACTCTAGCGAAAAGGAGTTACTCATGAGGAAGGAGAAATAAAGGTATTATTGATCCTACATTTGAACTTTTTAAAAGCATAACTTTGATTTTCTTCCTGCTAGGTCGCAATCTCTTATCCAGCATACTAGAAGTTTTCCACCTATTACTTTAAGGTCTCCTATACCCAGTGAATCCTCTAGTATTATCAGGCCTTTAATCTTACCTCAAATTGAAAGGTTTTTCATTCCACCCTTCCATCCGATAATCATATTTGCTCCAGGTTCTCGAGGTGTCCAAGGTCCTTGGGGGAAAAGCTTTGGCCCCCTCAATTTAACCCTACCCCTACATCCACTTCTGGAAGGTTCACAGAAGAATATTTTGAAATTTTATGATGATGGAAAGCAACATCCAAATGAGCATATCAGTACATTTTATATTGCATGTGATACTCTCAGTGTGGAATGTGATGACGTTTAGTGAGGCTCTTTGTTCAAATATTACAAGGTATTGCAGCAAACTGGTTCTACCATTTGGCACCGCAAACTATCAGCAATTAGGATACCTTGAAGAACCAATTTGAAGTGAGATTTTATCTAGAAAAGTATGCACGTGATCTTTTGGCTCAACTCACTCAGATGAGAAAAGAACTGCATGAACCTATGTGAGATTTCATTGCCAAGTTCAACAAGCTGAAAAACTATATCCTGGCTATTTCTCAACCAACTCCAAAAAATCTCAAGTGTTTCTTTGTCAACACTTAGTTTTCAGAGGTGAATTTCTAGTTAAGAAGAGCACCTACAAGAGACTTGGCGCATGCATAGACTCTGGTAGTTAAAGTGAAAGATGACCTAATTCTTGTTGGAAAAATCTAGAAAGATCCTAACAAGTCTCAATGTTCAAATTCACTTTTAGAACCATCTTCATCAGGTACCATAGACCCAATGGTATAAAAGTTGGCTAATGAGTTACTTGCTTTGAAAAAACAAAAATTCTCAAGGTATTTTCTCTGCACCATACATGGATATTCCAAGGAGGACATATCCAAATCCTACTACCGATTATGATGCTAAGAATCAAGCCAAGTTACCTCCTCCATCGGAGAGACTTTCTCTTGAGGCTCCTCCACAAAATTCAGCAATGGGATATTTTGAAACTAAGAAAAGTGAAACTCCTTATTCTGAGTTTCATATTGAAGATATCGTTGCACTTTATCAAGAAGAATAAGATATAGTTGCTGACTCTACTAACTAGTACATGCATTATGAGGACCATGCAAATCTAAGGAAGTTCATGGAAAATCTTTTGCAGTGCTTACTCATTCTCAAAGTTAGCTAGATCATTCTAAAGATGATGCAGTGAAAGTAAAGGATGGTGTTCAGTCCCTTATCTCCATTGCAAAAAGAGGCACACCATTTCCCATTCTCCCAAAGAACACTACAACAAATAAACAAGTAATCATGATCCTCCTATTATTCCTTCTAATGTACAAGTGCTCCAAATCCCAAACCTCAAACTCATATTTTAGTACCCTCTTCATCTAGCTCCTATCAAGCCTTTGACATAATTTATTATGCTAGGAGGATTAAAATTCAAACATCTGAGGTGGAATATTTACAAGCCAACCCAAATAAATTTGATAGGTTGGTTAAGTTTGTTAAAGATAAGGCTACTCGTCCCATTTCAAGTTCTTTCTAGAGTATACTTGTCACCTCTAAGCCCAAGAATCTACCTAATAACTTGATCACCAGCCCTTCATCTATCCTAGGAAAGATAGAGCCTTTCTATATTTCTTTGTTGATAAATAATTTTAAATTAAGTAATTGTGTAATAGATTTTGGTGCCTCGAATAATGTTATGCCACTTAAGGTGGCTAAATCCCTAGGATTGAATTTGACCAAAACCTTTGGTAATTATTATTATATGGGAAAAAACAAGTGCCTCTTGTGGGGAATTTATTGATGTTGCACAATTTGCATTTGCATCTTTTCTAGACAAGAAGATCAATATGACAGTCTTGGTCATGAATGTTCTACAATCTTATGGAATGTTATTGGGACGTAAATTTTGTAAAGATGTAGCAGGGGAACATAATATGGATATGTCTCAAGCCAAGATTCTTGTTAATGGATTTATGCAGAAGCTTCTTCCTGAAAGGGAAACTAAGTATACAGTTGTAAAGTAAGATGACCCTCATGTTCAAATCCTCTTCAAATCCACTGGAATGGGAAATTACTATCTACATATTGATGAGGTCTCAAAATATTCTTAGGATTGGTTAGAAGTTTCTGAGACATCCAAAGGCTATAATTCTTCAAGCATCTCTGATAGTGAAAAGTTTATAAATGTTGAAGAAGAAGTTGTTTCATCTGACAGTGATAGTAGTGGTGGTCCGAATTCAAAATTTAATAAATATTTTGTGTTGGTTGATCAAGTTCAATATTCTACAGATGATCAAGCCCAAAGTTATTTAGATGGTAATACAAATAATTCTAATGATGTTTGGACCCTAGAGTTTGATGGCATTTGTACTTCTATTGGATCTACGGAAGGCATTGTTCTCATTTCTCCCCAAGGAGAAATCTTCCCTTACTCTTTCAAATTGCAATTTTCTAATAGTAACAAGACAACTAAATATGAATTCTTATTGTTAGGAATATAAGTTTCACATAAAAGAGGCATAAATAATCTCCATGCACAGCGTGATGTTGAGTTAGTGGTGTATCAGGTAAGAAAAATATATCAGACTAGAAATGATAGACTCAAGCATTATCAAAATCTAGTGTGGGATTGCATCGAAGCTTTCGATGCATTCAACATTTGAGTAGTTCCTAGAGAATTTAAATTTTTTGGGCTAACTTTCTTGCAACATTTACCACTCTCTTGATTCCTCACAAGGATTTTTACCAAGATAAGTATACTATTGAATTGGTTTGTAGGCCAAGTGTTCCTGATAATTGGGATCATTGAAAAAATTTAAATGGTGATAAACAAATCATTAATTTTCTTGAAACTAAGGATGACTTCAACAATTTGTAAATTGAAGGTAGAAATGTTTCTTCTTCAGAATCAATGTCTGACAAAGATTCTAAATCTGGTGAGGACTTTATTAAGTTGAAAGGGAACAAGATTCCAAAGGATTTAGTTTCATTGGAGAAATATTTTGATAATCATGATAGTTTTATCAAATGACAACAGTAGTTAGGACCTAATTCAACCATGAAGGTTGAGAAATACAATCTTGGAACAGAGGCTAATCCAAAGTTTGTAAATATTGGTAATTGTTGTAGTCTAGAAGAAAAGGATAAGTTTGTTCAACTTTTGCATCGGTATATTGGTATATTGGCTTATTGTTATGACGATTTTAAGTCCTTCCATTCCAAAGAAGTGCAACATGTTATACCTCTTAAGATCAGTGTTGTTCCATTTAGACAAAAGTGGCGGCAATATAATCTAAAAATTTTAGGTACAATCTAGCCTGAAACTCAAAAAATTCTCAATGCATGGACTATTTTTCCTATTTACCATTCAACGTGGATAGCAACGATTGTTCTAGTGCATAAGTAAAATGGTGAGATTTGTATTTGTGTGTATTTCAAAAAATTGAAATAGGCATCACTTAAGGATAATTACCCCCTACCAGTAATGGATCAAGTTTTGCAAATAGTGACTGGTTCTTAGATACTATCCATGTTGGACAGTTTTTCTAGATACAACCAAGTGGAAGTTATTGAGGAAGATCAACATAAGACTAATTTCACTACTCCATGGGGCACTTTCACTTATCACAAGATGGCCTTCAAGTTTTCAATGCAAGTGCTACTTTCCAGAGGGCTATGGACCTAACTTTTCAAGATATTCTTGGTAGTTATATTGTTAAGTTTTTGGATGATCTAAACATTTTCTCTAAGCATCGCTAATATCATTTTTATCATTTATAATAAAATCTAGAAAGGTGTCAACAACATGGACTTTCCCTTAATCCCCAAAAGTAAATTTTTGGGGTTATCAAAAGTAAGCTTATTGCACATATTGTGTCCAAAGAATGTATCAAGATTCATTCGGAATAGGTCAAGTAAATACAAAGTCTTTCACTTCCTCCAAGTAAGATGGTTGTGCACTCTTTCTTTGTAAAGGTAAATTTCCTACAGAGGTTTATTTCTGATTTCACATAGAAGACTCATTATATCATTAATATGATGAAAGGAAGAGTGGTTTTCCATTGGAGTGCTAAAGGTATGGTAGATCTCAATAAAATCAAGGAGGTAATTGCACATGCACCTATTCTAGTTTTCCCATATTATACTAAAAATTCCATAATGTATAGTTATGCTTAAGAGCATACTATGTCTACAATTCTGGTATAGAAGAATGCATAAGGGTTTGAATCCCAAATAGCTTTCATGAGTTGTCCATTGAAATCTCATGAATTGAAGTATTCCAAAGCTAAGAAGAATGATTTTTCTATGGTCAAAGCAAAAACACATTTCAAATTTTATATCTTAAACTCACATGGCATTGCTCTTGTTCCTGATACTATAGTTAAATCAATTTTAACTCATCAAGATTTTGGTACCAAAAAGGATAATTGAATTTCTAAGATCCAGGAATATGACATGGATATCAAACCTACAAAATTGGTTTGAGGAAATGATTTATGTTAGCTTATGGCTAAGGATAAACTGAATGAATAGACAGAGGAAGATTCAAAGTCTTTTTCTAAAGTTTTATTTGTTAGCACAACAAGCAAATGGTACTCCAATATTGTCTATTTTCTTACTTATGGTGAATGTCTACCACGTTTATCATATAAGTAAAAAAGGAAAATAAAACTCAAGGCTGCA
Source organism: Cryptomeria japonica (assembly GCF_030272615.1). NCBI lineage: Eukaryota > Viridiplantae > Streptophyta > Pinopsida > Cupressales > Cupressaceae > Cryptomeria > Cryptomeria japonica. Next base: position 654,381,405 of record NC_081411.1, read on the forward strand.
AAATTTCTTCTTTAGAACAATGGTCTATATAAGAAGAGTATAGATGGAACATTCTTGTGTTGGGTTGATAAGGCACAACAAGTACGGTTACTAAAATCATTTCATAACCTAGCCTGTGGTGGTCATTTTTCTGCTTCGATAACAACTCACAAGATCTTAAGGGAAAAGTACTATTGGCCCACATTTTTCCAAGACGCCTATAATTGAGTATGCAAATGGGATCTATGTCAGCAATTTTTTGGTAAGCAAAATATAATAGCTCTATCTCTGAAGTCAATGGTGATTGAGGACCCTTTTCAGTGGGGTCTTGATTTCATTCATGTCATTAATCCATCATCAAGTGTGGGGCACACCTATGTCCTTGTAGAAACATATTATTTTATCAAATGGGTAGAGGTTGTTTCAATAAGGCATAATACTTCAAAAGTGGTTTGTCAATTCTTGAAGGAAAGCATTATTACTAGATTTGGTGTTCCTCACATGATAGTAATTGATAATGCGACTGTGTCTTCCTCGTATGAGGTAACTCAATTTGTTATGAATTTGGCATTACCCTTGCTCACTCTTTTCATTATTACCCACAAGATAATTGTTTGGTGGAATCTAGTAATAAGAATACGGTCACTATCATCTGCAAGCTAGTTGATGAGAACCAAAGGTCATGGCACAAAGCATTGTATGATGCATCATGGACAAATGGAATTACACGCAAGAGGGATATTGGAATGTCACCATTTTAATTTCTATATGGTTTGAAAGTTGAGATCTAAATTACTTTGGAGTTGCATGCTCTAAAGTTTACAAAGGCCATTGAAGATGAAAATTTTGAGAGTGATGCAGATAAGCATATCATGTACCTTTCTCAACTAGAAGAGCAACATGCACGAATGGTGGATCACATTGCAGATGAATAGAAAAAATTTAGATCTCTATTTTACAAGAGGGAAAAGCAAAGAAATTTCAAAGTAAGAGATCTTGAGCTATTATGGGACAAGCGAAGGGAACCAAAAGGAATGCATGGCAAGTTTGATTCACTATTGGCATATGATGATGGCACTCTTTTTTTGCTGCCTCACAATGGACAACATTTGAAGCATTTCACTCAATGAAGTTTCAAGTGATAGTGTAAATACATGTACAGTTTTCATGTCTTGGGTCTTTTCTATTTTGGTCTTTATTTCTTTTGTCTCTTTTGGTCGCCTAAATCTATGCCCAATGGATGGATGAGGCACTTAGAGCTTTGGGATTCTACTACCTTTGATTGTTTCTAAGAATAATAAAAAGCATTTCCCTAGTCAGAGCCAGTTCTTATCCCCATTTTCAATTATGACGCATACATGGGATAACCCCTACAAATTTTGTCCAAATTTGTAACCCATGTGCTCTGAACATGGAAATTGAGGCAAATTTCCACTATCCTTTGTCTTCATTTTGTCTTCATGAAAATTTCTTGATTTAATTCAATTCATAAAATTGACTAAGTTCCCTTTGTAACTCTTAGTTTTTATTTTTAGGTGCATTTTCGAGGTTTAACCCCAATTTTGCACCTGTTTTCATTTCTAAGGTGCAATTCGGGTTTGTAATCCTAAAATAAAATACACCTCTTTGTGTTTGATTTTGGCATGAAAGGCATTAAATGCTAAGTGATTTTAAGTAAATGAGTATCTTTTTTATTTTGAATCTCTTTCTTCCTTTCAATTTTTCATCATTTTTCGTGCTCTTCTTCTTGTGTTCCTATCGATCATCTTCTTCATTGTCTCTTTCACTGTGTTTGGAGATTATTTATGCATTGTTTGGAATTTTATCTTTTTGATCTGGGTAAATTTGTCTTGTTTTATATTTACATTTCTCATTGGTTATCTTCGTGCCCTAGCCCGATTAGGGTTTTCGTTATTTTTATGTCCTGTAATTATGCATGTTTCATTTTTTGCTAGAGTGATGTTATTCAGGCTTATGAACTCGAACGACATCACCATTTTTTTATTCAATAACAAATGATGTCTTTTGGGTTAATAACCCTAAACAACACTATCATTATTTTGTATATCATGTGTTTATCATGCAGTTTAAGATTATGAACCCGAACTACATGATGAACATCTAGTTTGGGCTCATAATTCTGAAGTACATGATCATTGTGTATTTTACTTTGACCTCCCAAAACACAGTGTAGTTTAGAGCCATGGCTCCCAATGACACTACCAAGTGGTGTTGTTCAGATTCATGACCCCGAACCACACCACTGTATAAACATTTTCATAGCACATTGCAATGGTGTTGTTCAAAGTTACAACTTTGAACCATACTAGTCATGAACTTTAACAAAGTGTTGTTCGGAGTTGTAACCCTAAACCACAAAACCACACCAAATGCATAATAAGGTACAGTTTAGATTTACAACCCTGAACTGCATCATGCCTTCCCACTTGTAAAAAATGTAGTTTGGGTTTGTAAATCCAAACTACACCATGTATGTTTTTTGCAATCTCGGGTGTAAATCAAGTTTACAAACCCGAATTGTACACCTTTATACATTGTAATTCCAAAAAAGATTTAAGAGAACATAAAGATTATAAACACAATTTACACTTGTTTTTCCAAAAGTATATTATGGGTTTCTAAACCCGATTTTGGCATTAATGATCTTCTCTAAGTCATTTGTTTTAAATGAAGAATGTTTCTCATAGAGTTTATTTTTAAAATGTAATGGTGATTTTCTTCTAACTCTTGAACGCTCAATCTACCTAGTGTTGTAGTTTCAATTTCTTAAATAGATGATGGAGCCATCTCCTACCAACAGAACCATGAAGTTCAAAAAGAAAGATTCAGAGCAGACAATTGTGCTTAACTAGAACTGTCATCGGGCATTTGTAGATGCCATCATTGCAGTTCATTCCTTCCAGATTGTAGTCTGAATCATATTGTAATTCAATGAGACTTCCCTTAGGATTTTAGCCTACTGGGCATATATCTTTTGAGCAGTGAGTTCTAGGCAGTATGGTTGAATGCATGTGCATTCCCCATTGTTATATTTTCACATACTACTACAGAGTATCATCTTATTGTGGGTAGGTTCCCACCATGGTTGTTCCCTTAACCGGGTTTTCCATGTCAAAATCTTGGTGTTTTGTGTTGTGCAATTAATTTTCTTATATGTTATTTTGTAGTCTATCAGTTTATGTTTTAGAATTTAATTTGTTGAGATCCAGTGAAGACTGATTCACCCCCCCCCCCTCTTTGTCTTCCTTCTTATTTGTTGCTAACAATTGGTATCAGAGATAGATCCTCTGGTAGAAACTTAATCTCTTGAGGAGATCCAGGATGGCAGCTCAAGGTATTCTTTTCAAGAAGGACAGATCGAGGTTTGATGGAAGCAACTATATAGTATAGAAGAGACAGATGCAAGTGCATTTGAAATGTCTTGGAGAATATTATTGGAAGGTTACTAAGAATGCCTATATTGTTCCTCAGAATGGAACATCCAATCCTGATAAGGTTAAGGAAGTTGAATATAACATCAAAGCAAAGGAAGCATTACATAGTGCCCTAACTGATTCTGAAATGATAAATGTTATGGAACTTCAAACCACACATGAGATCTGGGTGAAGCTTGAAATCCTGTATGAAGGTGATAATCAAGTGAAAGTTCCTAACTTGCAATGTTTAAAAGAAAAGTATGAGGCATTGAAGATAGGAGATGATGAGAACATACATTCATATATGGCTAAGGTGAATGAGCTTGTCCTTGGTATTAGATCTGTCGGTGGTAAGATTGAAGAAGATGAGATTGTTGCTAAGGTGTTTAGATCTTTGCCTCCTACTTATAAACATAAGGTTTCCTCTATTGATGAGATATGGAGTGTAACTACAGTAACAAGAGATGTGTTGGTTGGAAAACTTGTTGCATTTTAGCTAAGCCAATTTGGAGAATCACATGGAAAGTCTGAGACAACCTTCAAAGCATCAGCATCTGTGTCCGATAAGAATAAATGTGATCCTGATGAGTGTAGGATATCCAGATGTGAAAGAGAAAGAACAGAGATAGCAGAGAAAGAAAGAGAGCTTGATAAGCTTGAAGAACAGATTACCCGAAGATTTCCTAAAGGTGCTGATAAGTATGATGGAAAATTGCCCTTGAAATGTTTTTCTTGTAATAAGATAGGATATTTTGCTTCTAGATGTTCGAAGACAATGGATAAGTATGACAAACATGATAAGTTTGATAATCATGATAGGAATGATAGATATGAGAAGTATGATAAGCCTTATAAGTCTAACTAGAAGTTTAGGAACCAAAAGAACTATTATTATGTCGCAGATGAAGGTGTTACAGATGATGAATCAGAAGGAGATAAAGTTGTGTTTATCGTCATTAAAGAGGATACACATGTGCCTATTGATTCCACTAGTTGTTATGTTGAGGAGAAATCTTTGGTTGCAAAGGTAGAAGAAAAGGGTGAATGGGTGATTGACAGTGGTTGTTCACATCATATGACCGGTGACAAAAGCAAATTTGTAAGCATGGAAAGGTATGATGGTGGAATAGTTAGACTTGGAGATGAAAAAGTTTGTGTAATCCATGGGAGAGGTTTTATTTCTATTGATGGTAAGAAAAACACTGATGATGTCTTGTATGTTGAGGTTTGAAGCACAATCTTTTGAGTGTTGGACTGATTATTGATAAGGTTTATGATCTACAATTCTGTTACTGCGTCATTTATTCTTCATGGCGAGAATGGGTTATCTTTTCCTTTTTTTTTTATATTGGAGTCCTAGTTCATGCCATATTGCCTCAGTTCAAGTCCTTAATGCATCCTCAAATCCTTTTTCTAGTCGTTTAAGTCAGTTTCAGACAATTCATTGAACTCCTTGAACACATCAAACTGTTATGAACTGGGTTCAACAGGTTCATTTAGGTTCAATAGGTTCCAAGGTGTTCAGGAAAAAAAATTTCGTACTAATGTTTCCTCTAAGTTTTTGCAACGGCTCTTTAATAAAGTTTTTCTTGTTCGGTGATATAACATTTGTGTTGACCTTGTTGAACTAAGTCCAAAGGGTTCAAATATGTTCAACATGTTCAGCACAGCAAGTGGTCAATGATTTGACGTGGCGTACATCTTGAACTACTTTAACACTCAAGAAGTTGGTTCAAGATGTTCATACGGGTTCAATGTTGGTGGGCCCCATGGTTTCTAATGTTTTGAGAAGTGCATTTATTGCTAAATACGGAGAGGCAGAACCATATTGTAAAGTGATGTCATTCTTTGGCTTTTTTGAAATAAGTGAACATTTCGGGAACTGGCAGTTTCTTAAAGTACGCCGCCATGCATTCAATGCATGCGTGTGGGGGTCTAATCTACCAATTTGCCGCGTTCAGAATGAATTTGTAGAATCATTGCATTTAATGTGTCTGTATCATTACCTTTCTCAATAAGGTATGAAAATCATTTGTGTTCTGCATTTGCTACTTGCTACTGGATTTTTGTTTATGTTATCCCTAGATAGAAGTCTTTCTTGCTGCTAGCCGTCGTCCGATTATACGACTGTGAAGGTGAGTCTTTCCTTATTTTCTCCAGTGTTTTCCCTTGCATTTTCTCTCATACAAAAGGTTTCACTGCAATCAAATTTAGGTTTCTTGTTTTGAAATCATGAAGTCCACCCTGCACTTGTTTGGAAACGTCTTTAGCTTGGTGTCCACATAAGCCATAGTTAGTGATACTGACTTGAAGGGTGAGAACCCTGAAGATTTGAAAGAAAGGGTGTTCAAGGGTGTTGATAAGTCTTTTTGTATAGAAATTTTGAGTAGTGGACTTTTAGAAGCCGCAGCCTTTCCTCCAGCAATTCCTTGTCCAGAGTTGGTTCGGGAGTGTATTGCCAGATATGACCCTGTATCTGAAACTATTAAAAGGGATAATGGTGAAACCCTTCTTGTCATTAACCATGAGGTGATTGCTTTAGTGTTCAAGATACCAGATTACCAGTTTTCTAATTTCTCCCCTGCCCAATCAATTAGTGAGTTTAATGCAGATAGAGCTGGACATAGGAATAATGTGGCGAAGTTCTGGTTGAAGGTCCCTCAGAGAGGTGGTTCTAGACTACCTAAAAATCCTAACAAGAACCACATGTTGCCACATATCCACAATGTGATGCTTCTGTTGCATCGAGCTAGAGGTTCTGCCGAAGCTTATAGCTTTGATGATTGGATATATTGCTATGTGCAATTAGTTCTGGAAGGAAAACAATATTTGGATTGGGCAGAGTTAATTGTTGATTCAATGAGAGAGCAGTTGAGTCTAGCCAACCAATTTCAACAAAACTTCTTCATGTCCTCATATCTTTTGTATTGTCTAGCTTGTGTTAAAGAGTTAACAGGTATACCCAAGCAGCCCACTGAGGAAGATGTTCCAATGTATGAGTTTTATCCAATGTTGCAAAAAGACAATGCCCTACAAGATTTCAGAAGGGTACACAATGCATTCCTGGGTGATCTGTGTCATGAACTGAAGGGTACAAAGGCCAAATGGATTTCAAATGATGCACAGACCTTGATTAAGAAGTTCAGAAGTTTTTACATCCAGTTCCCACGCTTTTGCTATATATGAGTAGGAGGCTTTGAAGAGGAACCCTTCAAGCTTCCGCACTTCTATTTTGATTGTTTTGTCCTAGCAGAAGTATGCAGACAACTGACTTCCATGGTCAAGAAGGCACAACCTAAAGACAAGTGGGAAGGTCATTTTCCAATACAATTGGGAGTGTTATCTTGTAATTCAATGTCTGATGCACTAAGTATAGGAGCAGACCTTAGAAATTTTAATTTCTCTCTGTATGTTGAAAGAAAAGGGTTTGACAATAAAGGATTTTCTCAGGGCCTTGGCTTAATGCCTTATCTTCCCACACCACAATTAGAAGATTTCTGGGATGACTATTCAGTGAATCATTTATTCTTAGAAGAAGGTAACAGAGTTAAAAATTAATCATTTAAAAACAAAGAGCAAATCTATTCACTAACATATTTTTGGCGACTCTGCTGGGGAGAGAAATAGAGAGGAAACCAATTTTTCAGTAGACTGGTATGCCATAGACATAACAAAAGTGAACTCAAATTGGCAAAATTGCTTTGAGTTTAGGAAGACTGTTGAGATTGAGTCTTGTTTGAAATAGTTTAGTTTTCCTACGAGTAATCACCCTGGATTCTCGTCCATATACCAGAGCACAAAGAAGGGAAGGACTAGTTGATAACAGTTTTGAAGAATTGCAAAATCTGTCATTTGCCCCAAGTTTTACTCCTAGAAGGAAGGCCAAAAGTAGACCTTCATCTCCTGTCAGAGTTACCCCTATATCTTCTTCTTCCCCTTGGCAAGCACTAACACTTACTGGAATTCAAGCCCCTCCTCTTGTAACCATTCATCCAGTGTTTATTATGGCTCAACCCTGGGGTGCGGCTGTTAGACCTCTTTCTCTCGCAGCCCATAATCCATTACCAAAAGGGGCAAAGGATGTTTTACCCAAATATAAAGGTGACGGGAAAGTTTTAGTTGAAGAGCATTTGAATTCTTTTAATGTAGCAACTGGAATCCTAGCAGTTCAATATGAGGATGTAGTCGTTAGGCTTTTTGTCCAAACTCTCACCGAAGGGGTAGCAGAATGGTTTAGCCAACTACAAGCAAGATCCATAACTGACTGGCAAACGATAAAAACTGCTTTTGAAAAAAGATTCCAAAGCGCTGATGATGAACACACGTTACTAGCTCAACTCACACAAATGAAGAAGGAAATTCATGAGCCGATGAGGGATAATGTAGCAAGATATAATAAGATTATTCACAAAATTCCTCAAGCCAAGAGACCAACTGCAGATAATCAGTGATGTTTCTTCGTAAATTCTATGCCACTTGACGTAGGATTTCACCTCAGAAGAAGTAGGCCAGCAGACTTACACACTGCACAAAATGAGGCTATACAACTTGAAGATGATCTGATAACAGCTAGCAAATGGAGGAAAGATGTACAAATTTCTCAGGGACAATCTCAGGCTTCTACGTCATCTACTGATGAGGTTGTTCAACGGCTTGTCAATGATGTGATTGCTTTAAAGAGGTAGATACCTAAGCCTGTAAACTCTTATCCACAACCTTATCAGGATATAAGCAGGAGAACTTCAAATCAATATAACTATGGATGACCATTGCAACTTCCTGCAGCTCCACAAAGATTACAGATAGAGGCACCTCCTGACAAAGGTGTCATGTGTTCTTTCCATCTCACCACTGATCATGATGGTGTTTTGTGTCCTGATATGATAAGACACGTTCAGATGCAAAACACAAAGGATGAATTAGGAGAGTTCACCGAAGCAGAAAGAATTCAAGAGGTACCTAGCGACTCTGGAACATTCTACCTCGAATATGAGTCAGACTTAGAAAAAGGTAGTAACATTTTGGTGACTCTTGAAGGTTCTTCATGTGCGATTCTAACAAGGAATCAACGAACCTCCCAGCCTTCTTTATTTGTGAACCCTTTTGGAAGCAATTTCAAAGGCAAAGATCTCCCAGGTAATAGTTTTTCAAAGGTTCCTAAGGTTAAGATTTTGCAAAGGAACCATGAAACTCATAAGAGCTCTTCCTTCTTCCTCCTTTGATATCATCAAATTCTGTAAGGCGTCTACCATTCAACTTCCTACCACTGAGTATTTAAAGCTTAATCCAAAAGAGTTTGATAAACTGGTCAAATACGTTAAAGGAGATTCCTTTTCGGAGTCTCAAGTTCATGGATGTATGGAAAATAGTGATTTAGTTGCTGCAGGGGCATCTTCATCTATCCCCTGCTCATTAGCTAATCTGGCAGATCCCTGTGCTTTTCATGATACAAAGTCTGGGCATGAGGTTGAGATTCTGAAACCTGAACCTTTGTATATTTCCCTTCTCCTAAATGGCCAAAAGTTAAGTAATTGCATAATTGACTCAGGGGCTTCAAACAATATAATGCCTTCTCCTGTGGCTAAATCTCTAGGTTTGACCCTCACTAAAATGTTTGGGAGATGCTTTTCAATGGATGGAAAATAGGTTCCTCTTATTGGTTAGGTAAAGGACGTCCAGGCAGTGCTGGCAGCATGCCTAAATAAAAGAGTAAGATTAACTATCTGGTTGCTGATATTCCGGCGAGTTACGGAATGCTTCTGAGTAGGATGTTTTGCAAATATCTTGGAGGCGAAATCAAAATGGACTGGTCTGAAGCCGTTATTCCCCTTGGAAATCAGAAAATTAAGCTTGAACTTGAGCCTAAAAATAAGTATACTGTTTTTCCCTCAGATAACCCCAAAGCCCAGATTCTGTTTCAAGAGTGTGAGTTTGGAAACTATCTTGTTCTTGCACCTGGTGAAAAGAAAACGGACGAGGCAGCTGATGAAACTGACGGGTTATGGCAGATGGAGTTTGATGGAAGCTGTGCTAACTCTGGTTCAGGCGCAGGGGTGGTTTTGTTGTCACCAACTGGTAATATTTTTCTGTTTTCTTTCAAGTTGGATTTTAATAACACTAATAATACTGCTGAATATGAGGCACTATTATTGGGATTAAGTGAGGCTAAATGTAAAGGAATTAAGTTGCTCAAAGTCAAAGGTGATGTAGAGTTAATCGTTAGGCAGGTGAGGAATGTCTATATGGTTAAGAATGACAGGTTGAGGCATTACAGGAATAGAGTTTGGGATGATTTAGAATTCTTTGATGCCTTCTCGATTGAAGCAATTCTGAGGGAATAAAATAGTAGAGCAAATTCATTGGCCGTGTTAGCCTCACTTTTATTACCACATCCAGATTTTAAAGATAACTCATATAGGATGTAAATGATTTATAGGCCCAATGTTCCTGATAATGTAGATCATTGGCAGGTTTTTGATGCGGATGCATAGATCAAAGATTTCCTAGAATGTGCTCAATCATTTTCTCAGTCATATTTTGAAGGCTCTGAGAATGTTTGCAAAGAGTTCAGTCCAAACCCAGAGGTAGATCCTACAAATAGCTTTATTCAGCTCAAAGGTAACAAAATTCCAAAGGGGTTAGTTGCACTGGAGAGATTTTTCACCAGAGATGATGCATTCATAGGTAACAAAGTTCCCAAGGATGACGGGAAAGGAAATTGTGAGAAAATAAATTTGGGAGATAAAGCTAATCCAAAAGAAGTGACAATCGGCAGGTGTTGTTCTATGGAGGAAAAGAGAGCACTTGGTACACTGCTTAAGGAATACATTGATGTTTTTGCTTGGTCTTATGATGACCTGAAGGAGTTTAGAAATAGACATTTCCAACATCAGATTCCACTGAAGCCAGGCATCTCTCCTTTTAGGCAAAAATTGAGGAACTTTAATCCCATCATGGTGGATGCAATTTCTAAGGAAGTTGAGAAAATGCTTAAGGCCCGAATCATATATCCAATCCACCATTCCACCTGGGTAGCAAACATTGTGCCCGTAAGAAAGAAAAATGGGGAAATTCGTATCTATGTTGATTTTCAAAATTTGAATCAAGCAAGCTTGAAGGACAACTACGCCTTACCAAATATGGATCACATTTTACAGACAGTGTCCGGGTCAGAGATGATGTCGATGTTGGATGGTTTTTCTAGTTACAACCAGATTAATATAGCAGAACATGAGTAGCACAAGATAGCGTTCATCACTCCATGGGGAACATTCATATACAACTGCATGCCTTTTGGTTTAATAAATGTCGGAGCCACTTTTCAAAGGGCTATGGATTCCTCTTTCAAGGATTTCTAAGACAAAATAATTGTAGTTTATCTGGATGACCTCACGGTGTTTTCAGAAAAAAGGACAGATCATTTTCGGGATTTGAGTGCAGTACTGCAGCGTTGCCGTGAGCACGGGATTTCTTTGAATCCTAAGAAATCAGTTTTTTGTGTCACGGAGGGCAAATTGTTAGGACATATTGTCTCAAAGGAGGGAGTCAAGATTGATCCCAAGAGGGTTAATGCAATTCAACGTCTCAGTTTACCCTCTAGCCGGACTGGAGTAAGATCATTCTTTGGTCAAGTGAATTTCTTAAGAAGATTTGTTCCAGAGTTTGCTGAGACCACAAAACACATTGTTGGCTTGCTAAGTGAGCAACATCCTTTCAAGTGGACTGAAGAGGCCAAAAATGCTTTTGAGAAAATTAAAGGATCAGTTGCAAATGCACCCACTCTTGTTAATCCAAATTTCACGAAGGACTTCATTTTGTATTGTTATGTATCAGACCATACTATGTCTGGGATTCTATTGCAGTTGGATGAAAATGGGGCTGAAATGCCCATAGCGTTCATGAGTACTCCACTCAAGAAGCACGAGCTCACATATTCACCTATGGAGAAGCATGCATATGCTATTGTAAAAGCCGTGAAATAGTTTCGATACTATATCCAGCATTCTCACTCTGTAGTTTTTGTTCCAGATTTAGCCGTAAAGAGCATTTTCACTCGGTAGGAGGTTGGACTAAATAAGAGAGCAACGTGGGTGATGAAAATCCAGGAGTATGACTTAGATATTTGCCCTACGAAGATAATTAAAGGACAGGGCTTATGCAGGTTGATGGCGAAAAATGAGGTGAAAATTGAAGCAGAGTTACCATTAACTCTTTTTGTCGGATTGCAGGATGCTTGGTTCTCTGATGTGGCCTATTATTTAACTTATGGTAGCTACCCAAACCATCTATCGGCTAAAGAACAAAGGAATTTAAAATTAAAAGCTGCAAAGTATGTAATTTCGCAGGATGTTTTATACAAAAAGGGTTTAGACGGAACATATCTAAGGTGTGTAGATAAACCTCAACAGCAAAAGCTCCTGGAAGCTTATCATGGAGAGGTTTGTGGTGGACACTTCTCATCATCTGTTACTGCTTTCAAAATTCTGAGAAATTGTTTTTATTGGCCCGATATGTTTCGAGATGCCTATATTCATGTGAAAGAATGTGAAAAATGTCAATTGTTTTCTAGAAAGCCACATTTAGCAGCACTGCCTCTAAGGCCTGTAATGATAAATGAACCTTTCACGCAGTGGGGCATTCATTTCATAGGCCCAATAAACCCTCATTCCAGTGCGGATCACATGTATATTTTGACAGCTACTGACTACTTTACTAAATGGGTAGAGGCTATTCCCACCAAAAAGGCAAATTCAGAGATTGTGTGTAATTTTCTCAAGGATTACATCCTAGTTCATTTTCGGGTACCCCAGAAAATCATGACAGATAATGCATCATATTTCTCCTCTGAGGAGTTGACTTTATTTTATTATAATCATCAGATTTCCCTCTCACAATCTTCTAATTATTTTCCACAGGGCAATGGTTTGGCTGAATTTAGCAATAAGAATTTGATAGCCATCATGAAGAAGCTTGTTGATGAGAGTGCTTGGAATTGGCATAAGAAGATATATGAGGCTTTAAGGGCAGATAAAACCACACCAAAGAGGGCCATTGGAATGGCACCTTTTGAACTTGTATATGGAGTAGAAGCAAAACTTTCTTTACTGTTGGAGTTATCAGCAACCAAGCTGCAAACAATAGTGGAAGATGCCTTCTTACAAAATGCTTTGGAGAAGAGAATCATGTATCTAACAAAGTTAGAAGAAGAGAGAGAATTGCTAGTGGATAGGATTTCAAAACATCAAAGCCAAGTAAAGAGGATTTTTGACATGCGAGCTCGACCAAGAGGTTTCCTAGTAGGAGATGAGGTACTGCTATGGGACAAAAGGAGAGAGTCCAAAGGTGCTCACAGCAAGTTTGATTCATTGTGGAAAGGCCCTTTCAAAATTTGTGAAGCAATAGGACAAAATGCATTTAGACTCAGCTATGTCGATGGAACGATCATGCCTTATACCTACAATGGGCAAGATCTCAACCTCTATAAATTGTAAGTCCTATGTTTGAGTCACTTGTACATAGTACTCTAGGTGTTTTTGGTTGTGCCCTTAGTCCTTTCCCCTTTGTTTTATGTTCTGTGAAACCAGAGTCTGTGAGTTCTTTGCATTTTCCTTTGAAAAATACAATCCCCAGTCAGAGCCAATGTTACCCGCGTCATTTATTCTTCATGGTGAGAATGGGTCGTCTTTTCCTTTTTTTTATGTTGGAGTCCTAGTTCATGCCATATTACCTCGGTTCAAGTCCTTAATGCGTCCTCAAATCCTTTTTCTAGTCGTTTAAGTTAGTTTCAGACAATTCATTGAACTCGTTGAACATGTTGAACCGTTCTGAACTGGGTTCAATAGGTTCATTTAGGTTCAATAGGTTCCAAGGTGTTCAGGAAAAAGTTTTTCGTACTAACGTTTTCTCTAAGTTTTTGCAGTGGCTCTTTAATAAAGTTTTTCCTGTTCGGTGATATAACATTTGTGTTGAACTTGTTGAACTGAGTTCAAAGGGTTCAAATATGTTCAACGTGTTCAACACAGCAAGTGGTCAATGATTTGACGTGGTGTACATCTTGAACTACTTGAACACTCAAGAAGTTGGTTCAAGATGTTCATACGGGTTCAATGTTGGTGGGCCCCGTGGTTTCTATTGTTTTGAGAAGTGCATTTATTGCTAAATACGGAGAGGCAGAACCATATTGTAAAGTGATGTCATTCTTTGGCTTTTTCAAAATAAGTGAACGTTTCGGGAACTGGCAGTTTCTTAAAGTATGCCGCCATGCATTCAATGCATGCGTGCGGGGGTCTAATCTACCAATTTGCCGCATTCGGAATGAATTTGCGAAATCATTGCATTTAATGTGTCTGTATCATTACCTTTCTCAATAAGGTATGAAAATCATTTGTGTTCTGCATTTGCTACTTGCTGCTGGATTTTTGTTTATGTTATCCCTTGATAGGAGTCTTTCTTGCTGCTAGTCGTCGTCCGATTATACGACTGTGAAGGTGAGTCTTTCCTTATTTTCTCCAGTGTTTTCCCTTGCATTTTCTCTCATATAGAAGGTTTCACTACAATCAAATTTAGGTTTCTTGTTTTGAAATCATGAAGTCCGCCCTGCACTTGTTTGGAAACGTCTTTAGCTTGGCATCCATAGAAGCCATAGTTAGTGATACTGACCTGAAGGGTGAGAACCTTGAAGATTTGAAAGAAAGGGTGTTCAAGGGTGTTGATAAGTCTTTTTGTATAGAGATTTTGAGTAGTGGACTTTTAGATGCCGCAACCTTTCCTCCAGCAATTCCTTGTCCAGAGTTGGTTCGGGAGTGTATTGCCAGATATGACCCTGTATCTGAAACTATTAAAAGGGATAATGGCGAAACCCTTCTTGCCATTAACCGTGAGATGATTGCTTCAGTGTTCAAGATACCGGATTACCAGTTTTCTAATTTCTCCCCTGCCCAATCAATTAGTGAGTTCAATGCAGATAGACCTGGACACAGGAATAATGTGGTGAAGTTCTGGTTGAAGGTCCCTCAGAGAGGTGGTTCTAGACTACCTAAAAATCCTAACAAGAACCACATGTTGCCACATATCCACGATGTGATGCTTCTGTTGCATCGAGCTAGAGGTTCTGCCGAAGCTTATAGCTTTGATGATTAGATATATTGCTATGTGCAATTAGTTCTGGAAGGAAAACAATATTTGGATTGGGCAGAGTTAATTGCTGATTCAATGAGAGAGCAGTTGAGTCTAGCCAAGCAGTTTCAACAAAACTTCTTCATGTTCTCGTATCTTTTGTATTGTTTGGCCTGTGTTTAAGAGTTAACGAGTATACCCAAGCAGCCCACTGAGGAAGATGTTCCGGTGTATGAGTTTTATCCAATGCTGCAAAAAGACAATGCCCTACAAGATTTTAGAAGGGTACGCAATGCATTCCTGGGTGGTCAGTGTCATGAACTGAAGGGTACTAAGGCCAAACGGATTTCAGATGATGCACAAACCTTGATTAAGAAGTTCGGAAGTTTTTACATCCAATTCCCATGCTTTTGCTATATACGAGTAGGTGGATTTGAAGAGGAACCCTTCAAGCTTCCGCACTTCTATTCTGATTGTTTTTCCCTAGCAGAAGTATGCAGACAACTGACTTCCGTGGTCAACAAGGCACAGCCTAAAGACAAGTGGGAAGGTCATTTTCCAATACAATTGGGAGTGTTATCTTGTAATTCAATGTCTGATGCACTAAGTATAGGAGCAGACCTTAGAAATTTTAATTTCTCTCTGTATGGTGAAAGAAAAGGGTTTGACAATAAAGGATTTTCTCGGGGCCTTGGCTTAATGCCTTATCTTCCCACACCATAGTTAGAAGATTTCTGGGAACACTGTTCAGTGAATCATTTGTTCTTAGAAGAAGGTAACAGAGTTAAAAATTAATCATTTAAAAACAAAGAGCAAATCTGTTCACTAACAAATTCAAAGATGGTAAATGCAAGATCTTGAATGCCTCTGGTATACAGATTGCATCTGGAACTAAGATTGAAGGTAACTTTTTTCATTTGAATGTTGGTCATGATAAAAGTTGTTTGATTGCTAAGATAGATGAGATTTGGTTGTCACATAGAAGAATGTGTCATGTAAACTTTGATTCATTGATCAAGATCAGTTCTACACAAGTTTTTAGGGATCTACCTAAGATTGTTAAACTCGTTAATCTTGTGTGTAAGGAATGTCAGTTAGATAAGCAAACAAGGATTATTTCAAGAGAAAACGGTATACATCAAATGGATTGTTAGATCGTGTACATACTAATTTGTGTGGACCTACAAATGTTAGAAGTGTACATGGTGATAGATATTGTATGTTGTCAATTGATGATTATTCTAGAATGATGTGGGTTATCTTTTTGAAAGAAAAATCAGAAGCATTTAAGAAATTCAAGATATTCAAAGCTAAAGTTGAAACTGAGTCCGGATTGAAGCTGAAGTATCCGAGATCTAACAGAGGTGGAGAATTTTGTTCCGGTGAGTTCAATTCCTTCTGTGAGATGCATGGAATTAGAAGACAGTTATCTGCTCCTATGACCCCACATCAGAATGGGATTGTTGAAAGGAAGAACCATATTGATTGAAGTAAATGTTCTGAAGGTCTACTAGAGAGAAGCTATTAGCACTACAGTCTATACATTCAATAGAGTTCATATTAAAGTGATACCAGTAAGACCCCTTATGAGCTTCAGTTTGGTCATGTTCCTACTATGAAATATTTCAAATTTTATAGTAGCAAATGCTATATCAAGAGAGATGAGGATATTGGAAAGTTTGATGCTAGAAGTGATGAAGGTATCTTTTTGGGATATTATACAAATAGTAAAGCCTACCAATGCTATAATAAGAGACTGAGAAATATAGTTGAGAGTGTGCAAATGTGAAGGTGGATGAAAACCTTGGGAAGGAGATCAGAGCTTATGATGAAGGTCAACATGTTGTTTTAACCCCTATTCATCCTAAAGAGCCTAAGAAAAATGATCTGGTACAGACTATTAATCCAGATGTTGTTGTTGTTGGTGATGATGTGCAGGAACCTAAAGATCAAAACAATAAGAAGACTCTAAGTTATGTAAGACTAAATCATTCTGAGAATCAGATTATTGGTGATAAGAATAAAGGTGCGATGACTAGAAGAAGGTTAGCTGCAGAAGAAATATGTTTGATATCTAAAGTTGAACGTTAAAATGTTGTTGGAGCCTGTAAAGATGATACCTGGATTAGAGCCATGGAAGAATAGTTAGATCAGATTGAAAAGAACAATACTTAGGAACTTGTGCCTAGACCTAAAGATAAAACATTTATTGGTACTAAATGGGTTTTTAGGAACAATCTGAATGAAGTCGGTGAAGTAGTTAGAAATAAAGCCAAACTAATCTGCAAAGGATATTCATAGAAAGAAGCGATTGATTATGAAGAAACTTTTTCTCCAATTACCAGAATTGAAGTTGTTAGATTGTTGCTTGCTTATGTTGCTTACAAAGATTTTAAGGTATATCAGATGGATGTCAAATCTGTATTTTTGAATGGTGATGTAGAAGAAGAAGTTTACATCGAATAGCCTAATGGATTTTCATTTTCAATTGATGGAGACATGGTATGTAAGTTAAAGAAAGCACTTTATGGATTAAAACAAGCTCCTAGAGCCTAGTATGCTAGATTAGACAAATACTTGCTAAAATTGGGATTTATCAAAGGTGTTGATGATAGTAATCTATACTTTAAGATTGAAAATGATAACATTTTGATTGTTGAAGTCTTTGTTGATGACATTATCTTTGGTGGTGATGATGACATGAGTATGAAGTTTGTCGGTGATATGCAAAAAGAATTTGAGATGTCTATGATTGGTGAGATGAAATTTTTCTTAGGTTTGCAGATTGCACAGACAAGAAAAGGTATCTTTATATCTCAAACTCAGTATGTGAAGGAATTGCTGGAGAAGTTTGGATTAGATGATTCTAAACCAGTTGGAACTCCTATGGTGACTAGTTGTAAATTGTCAAAAATGATGAATCTCCTAAAGCTAATCAAAGTTTGTATAGATCTATGGTTGGTGGACTATTATATCTTACTCAAACTAGGCCTGACATTATGCATGTTGTTTGTATGGCTTCTAGATATCAAGCTGATCTGAAGGAGATCCATGTCACTATTGTTAAAATAATATTCAAATATCTAAAAGGAACTAAGGATTATGGTTTATGGTATCCAAAGAATGATGATGCAGATTGGGCTGGTCATATTGATGACTAGAAGAGTACTACCGGTGGAGCATTATTTTTAGGTAAGAAGTTGGTTTCATGGGCTAGCAAGAAACAAGATTCAGTATCTTTATCTACTGTTGAAGTTGAGTACATTCCTACTACTAGTAATTGCACTCAGATAATTTGGATGAAGAAAATGTTGAAAGATGTCAATTATTTATGATGAGCCTATTGTTATAGACTTTGATAATTCCAATGCTATAAACATGTCTAAGAATTTGGTGCAACATTCAAAGAATAAGCATATATCAATCAAATATAATTACTTGAGAGAGAAAGTCGATGAACAAAAGGTGAAGTTGGAATATATATCTACAAAGGAACAAATTATTGATATTTTCACTAAGTCTTTGCCTGCAGATACATTTATCTATTTGAGAGACAAGTTAGGGGTATCCACCCCTCCTTATGAGAATCAGATGCATAGAGTTGCATCGATCTAGTGGAATTCAGAGCCTTACTCTTTTATCTGGATTGATGAGTTGGTGTTGCTCCTCTGCTGGAGTAGTTTGTATTTTGGGAGAGAGATTTCTGAGATTTCTGGTTATGTTTTTTAGGGGGAGAGAGTTTGATTTTTTGTTTTGGATATCTTTTTCATTTTTGTCAAAGGGGGAGAGAGATCATGTGAAAAACTCCTTTATTTAGCTCGATCTTAGGGGGAGTTTGCTAGTGATATCTTCTTTCTTTGCATTGACTATTTTTCACATTCATATGTTGCCATCAATGCCAAAGGCGGAGATTGTTGAATTATTGGGGAGATCATTGGATTTGGTTGTTCATTATTTCTTCTAGGATATGTTGTTGTCATTGATGTCAACATATTCTTGTGAGTTATTCTGGTGAGTTTGGGAATAGTTTTTTATCCGGTTTTGTAGTTTGGTTTTCCTAATCACTGTTTTGCAAAATCTAGTATTTCCTCCCGTATATTCCGGTGTGATCAGATCTTGTGCTGATACTTTGGATTATTTTTTTAGATGATCTTGTGTATCTTCACTTCAGATGGTCCATGATTTGGTGCTCCGCAAGTTATCTATCTTTGTGACAGTTGTTAATTGGTTGTGTTCTTGAGCTTTAAGACATTGACCGATGAAGATTTGAAAAGAGGTGTTGGTGAAACTGTTCCAGATGATTCTAACATGCTTGTTGGTGTTTCCTAGTTGTGTCATATTTTTTTTGGTGATCTGCATTGATCCTTGTGCAATTTTTGGGTTGTTTCCATGAACCGATGATGATTTTCATGTTATGAAGTTTTTTTGATGGTGTAGCATGTTGCGATTGGTCTTGGTAGGATTTCTGGTGGATGTAATCGTTTGGGAATTTGAATTAGGTCCATGTTATGTAATTTAAATCATAATATTGGTCTGATGGTTGAACTTTGTATCGTGCAATGTAATTTTTGTAATTGTGAGTTGAGGGTTGAGGGTTTAGCCAACCTTGCTATCAAGGTTGATGATTTGTATATATAGGTGAGATGCTTATGTAATTTAGGTGTTGGTATTGTGTTTGCATTATTAGAGAGACATGAATGTGTAAACAAGGATATATCATTCAGCAAAGTGTTGAAGTAAGATTGGTATAGAGCATACAACTGTGCTTAACCAGAACTGACATCAGACATTTGTAGATGCTACCATTGCAGTTCATTCCTTCTGGATTGTAGTCTGAATCATCCTGTAAGTTAGTGAGACTTCATTGAGGGTTGTATCCTTTCAAGCATATATCTTTTGAGCAGTGAGCTCTAGGCAATGTACCTGAATGCATGTGCATTCCCCATTGTAATATTTTCACATACTACTACAAAGTATCATCTTACTGTGGGTAGACTCCCACCATGGTTTTTCCCTTAACCAGTTTTTCCACGTCAAAATCTTGGTGGTGCATTGTGCTATTAATTTACTTATCTGTTATTGTTGCATTCTATCAGTTTATGTTTTATAATTTAATTTGTTGAGATCTGATGAAGACTTATTCACCCCCCCCCCCCCCCCACTCTTAGTCTTCCTTCTTAATTGCTGCAAACAAACATAGACATACAAACAACTCAAACCTATTATGAGAAACACTTGAACAAGTGTCGAAGAAATATGAATGATAATCGGCTGAAGACTATAAGGCCCACCAATGCTAGATGGTTCAAGACCTTCTATTGTAGTGACTTCATTGAGGAAGTTAATGATTTGGTTACCCTTCTCAACAAAGTAAATGGTCTTTCTAACTCTAACACATACCATGGATGGATGTATCAATACATTCATTTCATCGAGTAGAATAAAGAAAAAATATATTGGGCCAAACAAATAACTAATGCATTATGTGATCAGCTCACCAAGGTACTTACTACTTTGAAGTTTTATATGTCATCATACTTGGTGTATGTTACAGCTTCAATAAGGCACTTTCTAGTTTTGTCCACAAAGGGATATAGAAGGCAGGTTCAAGTTCATGGATACTATTCTCAGCTTGTTCTAAAGAATATCTTGCATCATTTCAAGAGAGTCAATGATGCTTTCTTATGTCATTACATGTGTATGCTTGACAAAGACCTTCAAAAGAAGAAAGTATCAGATGAAGCTTGGGATGTGGTCAACTAGTATGGATGTATGTTACTATAGTTAATTACTTTCACCTACCTCGGGGTAGGATTTATTTATGATCAATCTTTCATGCTTCCAAAATATCCTTCTGACAAAATCATTCTCATGGAGTTAGCTTGACAGATGGTCGCAGTTCATAAATGGCAATCAAGTTCTTATAAGCCTAGTTTCCAATTCACTTTGAGCATTGGGAGGTATTTTATTTCTTCTATCTACAAAGCCAAGGAAATGTATGAAGAAATAAGAAGAGTCGCAATGAAGTTCTTCAAAGCCAAAAAATGATTTTTATTATAGGGGAACGAGGAATGAGTTGAAAAAGAGCTACACTCATGTGTATTGCATAAAGGAAAACTGGATAGATTGCAAAATTGAAGAAGATATCAGAAGACCTGACTTCTATTGTCTTACTCTGGGGTAAATTGAAAATGTTAATCTTGTAGATATACCTGAAGGAAGGAAGGATGATGGAAATATTTTTAATGAAACGTATGTGGATAAAAATATTGCAGAGACACCATTGCCACTCATTTAGTGGTCTCAAAAGGAAGTGACTTCCATAAGGGCCAGATTCCAGAACATCCTCACAAACACCAATGTTTTTTGTCATCAAAAGGGATTAAATTGAAGTCATTCAATATTGTGTTAGGGGATTATACAATTAGCCTATTGGCAAGAGGTTGGACCTTAGAACTAAAAATAAGCAAGATTCTACAACTCCATAGAAGGCTACAAAATACAAATTTACTATGGGAAAAGTAAAGGCAAAGATCAAGGTGAGTCTTCTACTCAAGCTGCTAAGTAGGAAAAAGAATCAAAAGAATGAGAATTAGAAGATGAACCTATTGATGACGATTGTGAAGAACTCCTTAGGTAACAAAACTTCTCAACATGAGGATGCACAAGGATCTATTCCTCGAGTAACAAATATTGTTCCAACAACTATACCATCATAGGTTTCTACTTTTGAGTCTATATGTTTTGGTTTTACCATTTCATATACACTAGTAACAACTAGTGTGGTTGTCCATACTATTCCATATTCTACCACCAGTGAATCAGCCCTAGATACTCCACAAGACAATATTGAAAATGTATTCTCTTCCTTCCCAAACATGTTTGAAGTATCTAATACCATGCTTGATGACTTTGATAAGTTCATTTTAGAGGCAACTTATAATCCAGATGCTTATGTGACACTTGTTATTTTGACTTCCACTTAACCTATTGTAACCATTGTCATACAAGGACAAGAAAATCCATCTCAGACATTGGTTGCAGGGGCTGGAGATGGTTCTTCCCTACCACCTTGGTTTTTTTCAAAAACTCCAAAGAGGAAGAAACAAGTCATCTCCCCAAATGACTTCTACTTCGGCCAGTTGGTCCCAGTAAAGCCTAAGAGTACAAAGAATACTAAGACTCTTTCTTGAGTCAAGGTGGACAAGTCTAAGAACAAGTGTGTTGAGATCGTTGTGCCTCCTTCAGACAAAGACATTGATAAAATCCATCTCATAGATTATGTCATCAACAAAATTGACCTGGTAAAACAAACTCATGAAGGTGATGAATACTAAGAGGGGGGGGGTGAATTAGTATGCCCAAAAACTTAACCAAACTCTTAAGCAATTTTACTACAGACCGGTATAGTAGTTTAAACAACAAATCAGTTAAAACACAGATAAGCCAAATAGAAAGTAAAGATTCACCCACAAAAGCACAATCACCATAACATAAGATATTTTGACGTGGAAACCCAAATGGGAAAAACCATGGTGAGTAAAACCCACAAGTCAACTATCTGCAGAATAGTAACCAGACTGGTTAAGGTCAGACCAGTTAAGGCCTTACAATGTTCTTCACCAGAACAAATCCTGTTAGGAATCCAGATCTTTGTTAGGAGATAAGTCTTGTTAAATACTACCATGTTAAAGGATTTCAGATCCACAACTGTGAACCACCTTGTTAGAGGATTTACAATAGGCTCGACTGGGCCTATCTGGTTAAGGGTTTTAGACTTGTAGAAGAGATTAGTAATCAACAAGTAAATGATCTAGAAAGTAGCACAAAATTCTTGATTAGATCCTTGACTGCTCCATGTTAATGCATTGCAACATTACTTTAGTCTTCTATCCTTTGCATGTTCAATCTTTATCGTACGATGCTTCTATAACAACTTCACACTTCAGCATACATACACACATTAAAACCCTAGACATGATGTCCTTAAATAGGAAGTTGATTTCGTGTCGGTCTAATGAGATTGGATTACAATTCCCTAGGTTCAAATCATCTAGACACATTTGGTAACATGGCATAGAAACACTGTCAAAGTGTCGGTGGATGACAACTCATCTCACTTTACAAGTTTACCAGTTGAATCACTACATCAGTGTTAGTGGATGATAACTCATCACACTTTACAAGTTTACCGGTTTAACACAGCATGTCGATTACCGATTAACAAACAAAGACTGGAAAACTAGAACATAGTGTTGAGATCAAAAAGATTAATTGCCGCTAGGGTTCCTCGTTCCACTTGAGGTATTCATACCACTTGAGGTCTTTGGTCATGATTTGATTGGTAAGCTTCTTTTGCAAAACATAGATAGTCTTCTACAAACAGACTATACATATAATGGCATATAATACCAGTGTGAACAATACAACAAATATTACCAGTGGAGAATAACTCATACTTAAAATAAGTGTGTGTCCATCAATGACAATCACAACTAAACATGCCAACAACCACCTCAACTAAGTACAAACATTATCAAAATGCCAACAATCTCCCCCTTTGGCATTGATGGCAACACATAGGAAAATTTTGACATCTAAGTGCTTCCAAAACAAAAAACAGATGTCATAATCAAAATTACGCCCCCTAAGCATATACACTACTCCCTTTGCCAAAAGTATAAGCATGTGCAAATTCAATGCTACTCCCCATAGAATTTTCATGACAGAATACTACTCCCCCTTTGCCAAAAATGACAAAGTAAAACATGCCTCAGAATTTGACCAAAAACATATTACATAATCATGAAAACAAAGTATATGTCTATGACAATAAAGAATAAAACTTCTCAAAAATAAGTTTAAAGTCTTTCAAAAATTCTTTCATGTTGATAGACCAGGTATCTAGGAGTGAGGCCGAAATTTCACTCTGTGTCTTCATCTGAAAGGATAGCTCCTCCATGGCATCCATAGTACTCATCTCCTAAGTAACAATAATTGCTTCCATATTCAGAAATCACTTCTGAAGAATCTACAACTTTAGTAGCAACAACATCTGTAACTCCTATAGATCATGATTCCGCTTATAGATCTTGGAGTCAATCCTAGCTATCTATTGACTGAAAGTCTTAACTGTCTACCCATACACCATGAAGGAATCATAGGGAACTTTGAAAGTCTCCACATACTTCTTCAGTTCTGAATGGAGTTGACCTTTCTTTTTTAGAGAATGATCACAAAATAGGTGAGGTTGGTAGATTTTGCTCAAGAGTATGTTGCCTTCACCCATAGCTAAACTTATATCATCTTTCTGATTAATCAGTTTTTCTCTGTCTTCATCCATTTGCTTTATTAATGCAACTTTCAGAGCTTTTTCATGCTTCTTCTCTGCAGAAACCTGGACAACATCTTCTAAAGATTGCACTTGATCACCTACTATAGTGCAGAGGAGTTTTAGCTGGGCTATTGAAGGATCGGTACTGGGAAGAGTGGAATCAGGGACTAAGCTCGAGAGAGTATCAACAACAAATTGGATAACATCATTTTCTTTCTTCTTCCTCAATTCCTCCAATCTTTCTTGAGCCAGTTGAATGCTTTGGAGTAGCTCATTTTCATCTTCTGACCCGGTGAAAGAGGCAAGAGTCAAATCACAGCGACCGATGGATTCAACCTTCTTTGTCTGAACTTGATCTCTGGTAGTTGTGGGAGTCTGACCTCCTTCATTTTCCTTGAGCTCTTCTTGTCTCTTTTTCTCCTTCTCTTGTTTCTCCTCCTCCTTCTCCTTCTCCAGTTTCTCCTTCTCCTCTTTCTATTGTTTCTCCTTCTCCTCTTTCTGTTGTTTCTCCTTCTCCTCTTTCTCTTGTTTCTCCTTCTCTCCTTTCGCCTTTTCTTGTTTTTCCTTCTCCTCTCTCTCTGCCTTCTCCTTCTCCATTTTTTCTTTTTCAAGTTTTTTCTTTTCCGCTTTCTCTTTCTTCGCTTTCTCTTTCTCCATTTTCTCTTACTTAGCTTTCTCTTTCTCTATTTTCTCTTCCTCCACTTTCTCTTTTTCCAATGTCTCTTTCTGAGCTTTCTCTTTGTCAACTTTCTCTTTTACCACTTTCTCAGTTTTTTCCTTTTCCACTCTCTCCTCTTCACCTTTCTCATCCTCTGTAGTAGTGCCCTCAACATCTACTGCATCAACATCAATGGGGTTATTTTGTTCTATTATTCTTTCACCTTGATTGTTGAAGACTTCATCTAGTTTAGATGTAGATAGGTCAGGCTCTTTCTCAGTCTATCTATTTGCTTTGGATACCTTCTGCATCTCGACAACTGCTTTAGCCTACAGATGGGTAACTTTTTCCACCTCAGAGACTACCTCCAAGTAACTGAAGTCTTCTTTTTCACATGAAAAAGATGCCTTTGTACCGATTAAGAAGCTCAAATAATTCTAAATTAGAAGCATTGGGAAAATATTGGGCAAAAATTTCTTCCCTCATTGCTTGTTCTTTTTCAATGACAATGCGCCATTTGGTATCCAAAGAATCATATAAATAATTAGAAACAATAGACTTAATATCGGTTGGTGATCGATCATTATCACACAAATATTTAATGACCTCTAGCTCTACCTCTTCCTTTTCAATGTCATTAAATTCATGAAAATAATCCTTTAGGTCATCAAGAATCTTCCTTCTGATATTCTTAATTGTCCTTTGGTAGTGTGACATAGGCTTATAAGAAGGGACCTGTATATTTACCGATGCAGAGGTTGCAGGAACATTACTGGTTGTCTTTGTCTTCTTACGTGGTAGCCTTGTCTTCTTCATTTCTACCTCTAGTTCAGTGTCTTCTGAATCCGGCGTGTTAATCTTGGTTTTTCTCTTCCTTTCAAATACCTTTAGCAGAATGGCCTCCGGTTTCTTTTTGGTTGGTGACTTCTTGGTCACTCTAGGACTGGCAATAGATGCAACCGATGTCGATGTTGCTGGCACAGCTTTCCTCTTCTTCTGCTTCGGTACTTCAATAGGTTTGATCCTCTCTAAGTAAGTACTGGTCCTCTTCTTCTTTGGATCAAGTGGTGAAGCAAGGAGGGTAGAGGCATACCCTGTGAGTATATCATTTACCACTTCATAGCCCATAGGCTCAACTTCCTATTCCCTAGGCTCAACCGCTTCCATTATGCAATGATCCACTTTGATTGTGAAACAGATAGTATCTGCATACTTTTTAACTAGATCACCTAATATTCTTGTTCTCTCGTTCATCTTCAATTTGAACTCATCAAAATACTTGTTTAGAGTCTTCAGATAAGTAGATCCTACTACTTGTAGACTCTCCTTGATTTTTCTTGTGATCGGTAGGTCACTTGACCATTGAACATCACTGACACCTAGAAAATACCCTTGAAAATAGAAAAACAAACCGACAAGCAGTTGACCAAATTTGAACTTCAGAGACTTGTCCTCTTTAATTGACTTCAGATTCTCCATGAGTTGTTTTTGCATATAGGTACACAAGTCGTATTGTGCATTCTCCTTGATTATCTGATAAGTGGCATGCACCGCAACTGTAAGAACAGAGTTCATTCTGCTAGCATAGAATACTCTATACCCGATTACCATGCATGCATACTTCACCAAATCATCTATAATGGTATTAACAGTCATTGCCCTCTTGTCACTCACAGAACCAATGAGCTCATGTTTTCTAAAGGAGCGCAGGAAACAATACAAGGAATAGGAATTGAAGACAAAATGCTCTGACCGAGACTAAGTTGACACATAACAGCAGGAAATCACTTCATATAGGAAGAAATTATGTTTTAGTTCTTTACTTTTTGGCATTGTTGTCAAAGGGGGAGAAGATTGAAGAAAAGGGGAGAAGACTATTGTATGGGGGAGAAGTCTGATGACAGGGGGAGAGAATTTCAGCATTTCAGCAATCTGAATCTGAATCAATTAGGTCAAATCAATTGTCAATGCCAAAGGGGGAGATTGTTGGCATTATAACAGACAAAGGGAGATTGTTGGCATTCCAATTACAATGAGAGATTATTGGCATTTCAATTAGGATATTGAGAAGGTTGTTGATGATTATGGATATAACTACTAAAGGATGTTTACTATCTTAATATTATTATTTTGTCATTGATGTCAAGAAATTGATTTTCTAATTCAGTATGATGTTGCCATATCTTAAGAAGTATGATTTGGTGAGTATAAAGATGTCGGTAAAAGACACAGAAAGAATGTGATGAATAAGGGGAGAAATAAGTTATTCAATGGGCAACTATTACCGAGTTAGATAATGATGAGATCATGATGTTTAGATTGTTTTGATATTCTACATATGTTGTTGATTGTAAGGTTAATACTATACTATGTTACCGAGCAAAGAACCTAGTCGGTAAACCCTAAGGTTATCACTATCGGTTAATGAAGGCGGTATGTCTACCGAGTAAAGTTTAGTATTTACCGAGTAATAACAGAATGCATTGAATGAATAAAAGCATTATTTAATGAAGGAAGCTGATGAGCTGGTTATGATTAAATGATTAGTATGTCGTGCATGAAGTTTGTTAAAGAAGCTATGGCAAAGGAAAATTGGCAGGAAGATCTACAGCTCAGATTGAACCGCAATACCCTAACACAAGTTCCAAGAAATGTATGCAAGTTCCAAGGCAGGGTAAAACATTTTCATATCGAAGGATACATTGAACCTGGTCAACTTTGAAGATCTGATGGCTATGATTGATCATGGGATATGTGATCAAGGAGATTAAGCGGTTGGCAAATTGTTTATAAATAAGGAATTGTTGATAAACAATGTATGCGCGCAAGTGTATGCACAGGGATGCTACATAGTGATTACCGAGCACAGAAGCTGGAAGACTTGTTTGAATAACAGAGTATAGAGCCCAGCAAATGGACAAGATAAGTTCTATGACTAGATTATATTGAGCAAATAAGAATCTACTTTAGCATTTTAGATGTGAAGTTGCAGATAGATTTTTATTACTGTTATTTTGTAAAGTGATAGAAAATCTCTTAACCGAGTGGACTCAACAGTCTTATTTGTAAAACCCTCTAGCAAGGTGAAATTTTGATTGAGTGTTTGAAATTCTTTAACAAGGTCACTTCTAACAAGGTGAAGATCCTAACAGATCTTAGGGAAATCCCTTAACTGGGTCACATCTAGCAATGTGTTTGTAATCTTTAATAGGATTTGCTTTTAATCGAGCATACTCTAGAAGAGTATATTTCTTAGTGGGTCAGAAATCCCACAATGGTTTTTCCCTATTTGGGTTTCCAAGTTAAATCTGGTGTTATGAGTGTTATGATGTTTATATGCTTATGAGTTTGCATGTTTAGTAGTTTTGGTTATATTACTAAAGTATATGTTACCAAGGTTGAATCTGTTGTTTTTATGGAAGATTAAGTTTGTATGATTCACACCCCCCCCCCCCTCTCATCTTATTAGCTTAGCATCTTTACTAAACATTAAGTATCAGAACTATCAATTGGTATTAGAGCTTTGGACTCCGGAAGAAAAAGTTTAAAGGTACTTGAGGCAAAGATCCAAAGATGTACAAGAGGGATGCACCGAAGCTGAACAAGTCAAGTTTCTCTACATGGCAGAAAAGGATGAAGTTGCACCTATCAGGAGTTGGAGAATATGTTGTATATTACATGGAGATTGATTTCATTACACCAAGCACCTATCCATTGACAATGGAAGAGATAAAGGCAAAGCAAGAACATATCCAAGCAATGATTGAAATAACATCTGCATTGATCGACTCAGAGTTTAATGATCTAGAAGGTTGCAATGATGCAAAGGCAATGTGGGACAAGCTCATATCTGTGTATGGTGGAGACAAAAATGTTCAAAGAGGGCAACTTGAATCTATGAGGATGAATGAAGGTGAGAACATAACCCAATACAATACAAGACTAAAAGAGATTGTCAATCAAATCAAAGGAGCAGGTGGAACTATTGAAGAAAAGGATATAACAAGTAAGTTGTTAAGAACCCTTCTACCAGCTTATGCAATCTGAGTCTCTGCAATCAATGAATTAAGGTATGTACCCAATATGCCAGTTTCTTTAGATGCTACTATTGGTAAGCTACATGCATTTGAGTTAAGTAACTTTGATAACAGTGGGTCATCGGTAAATAAAGTTGAGTCTGCATTTAGTTCTTTTCATATTGGTGATTACAATGATAGAATGAGAAAGTAGACTGAAGGGGATCACAGTGGAGCAAGTGAGAGATTTTGCAAGAAAATGGAAAAAGTGCACAAACTATATCAGGAAATCAGAAAGCAAGAAGAGTTTGAAGCACTATTAGCCAGAAGGTTACCGAGAGACAAAGGTAAGTATAAAGGAAAAGTACCTTTGAAATGTTTCAATTGTGATAAGATAGGACATATGGTTTCTAACTGTCCTGACAAAGATTCTACTGAAAAGAGAGATTACCGAGATGATAGATAGAAAGATAAGCATTATAGAGGATACCGAGACTTCAGATGAAGAGATAGAAAGTCATGCTTAATAGCCGATGAGGAATCCAATGATGATAAATCAGATGAAACTGATACAGAGGAAGTAGTTTATGTGGCTATGAAAGATTGATCAGATGAAGAAAGGTATGAAGAAAAAGCCCTAATATCTCACATAAATACTAATTATTCTTGGATCATAGATAGTGGACGCTCACATCACATGACAGGTGATAAACACAAGTTTGTTATATTAGAAGATTATGATGGAGGCTATGTAAGATTTGGTAATGATGCACCATGTCTGGTAAAAGGTAAAGGATCTATAACACTTCTTGACAATGCAAAATGCAATGATGTTTATTGGGTTGAAGGTTTGAAATACAATTTGTTGAGTGTAGCACAGCTAAACAACATAGATTACTGAATAGAATTTCAGAAAGGAATTGTCAAAGTTCATGACAAGAATGGAAAGTTAGCTTCTACTGGGACACAAACAAAAGGTAACACATTTCACCTTGACTCAACTCAGAATAAGTGTCTATATGCAAAGATAGATGATACCTAGTTATGGCATAAAAGGTTTTATCATGAAAATTTTGATAATCTGATCAAAATAAGCAAGAAGCACTGAGTAAGAGGTCTGCCGAGTCTTGAAAAACCTAAGAATGCTATGTGTCGAGGATGCCAGATAGGTAAAATGACAAGATCAAGCTTTACAAGTAAGTCCTACACTTCTAAGGGAATTTTAGATCTTGTGCACATTGATCTTTGTGGTCCTATGAAAGTTCAAAGTTATTATGGTGATAAATATTTCATATTATTTGTGGATGATTACTCAAGGATGATGTCAGTTATGTTTTTAAAAGAAAAATCAAAAGTTTTTCAAATGTTTAAATGGTACAAGGCAAGAGTTGAAAATGAAACAGGAAGACAACTGAAATGTCTTAGATCAGACAGAGGAGGAGAGTTCACATCTGATGAGTTCAACTTATTCTACAATGATCATGGTATAAAAACACAAGTCTCTGCACCGAGAACTCCACAACAAAATGGGATAGCTGAGAGAAGAAACAAATCTATTGTGGATTGTGCCAGAACCCTGATGATTGAAAAGAAAGTGCCACAAACATTTTGGAGAGAAGCAATAAGCACAGCAGTTTACACCCTGAACCGAGTACAACTAAAGAAAGGAACTTTGAAGACACCATATGAGATCTGGTATGACAAGAAACCTAATGTAAGTTATTTTAAAATCTTTGGAAGTAGATGCTATGTTCACAAAGATGATAGAAATGGCAAGTTTGATCAGAAAAGTGAAGAAGGAACATTTCTTGGTTATTCTTCTAGAAGTAAAGCATTTAAATGTTTGATCAAATCATCTAACAAAATAGTAGAAAGTGCAAATGTGAAAATTGATGAATTTGCAGAAAGAAATGATGAAGGAAACTCCAAAGAACCAGAAGATTATGAAGGATTTGTCTATGTTCAATCGACAAGTCTTACCGAGAGAACTATTGAAGAAAATGAAGAGAATATCCAGTTACCGAGTGATGAAGAAGATCATACAGAGCCTATCGTGCCTATATTAGCCAAGTATGTCAGAAGACATCATGCATCAAGTCAGATTATAGGAGATAAGAATGATCCAGTGATGACAAGGAACAAACTGAGACAGAACACATGTCTGATATCTGAATTTGAACTGAGAATAGTGAAAGAGGCATTTAACAGTGAAGATTGGATAAATGCTATGACAGAAGAGATTGATCAAATCAAGAATAATGACACATGGACACTGGTCCCAAGACCGAAGGACAAAAATGTAATCGGTACAAAGTGGATTTTCATAAACAAGCTGAATGAAAAAGGTGAGGTCATTCGAAATAAAGCAAGATTAGTTTGCAAAGGTTATGCCCAAGAAGAAGGAATTGATTATGGTGAGACTTTTGCACCTATGGCAAGACTTGAAGGAGTAAGAATATTGTTGGCATATGCTGCTTACAAGAATTTCAAGGTATATCAAATGGATGTCAAATCTGCATTTCTGAACGGTATATTAGAAGAAGAAGTTTTTATTGAACAACCTAAAGGATTTGTTGAAGACAAGAATAAAGATCAGGTATGTAAATTGAACAAAGCTTTATGTGGTCTGAAACAAGCACCTAGAGCATGGTATGAAAGATTGCACTCCTATTTAATCAAGATTTGTTTTATAAGAACAAGTGAAAATAGTAACATGTACATGAAGAATGATGAAAATGGAATACTGATCTCAGCCATATTTGTTGATGATATTATCTTTTGTGGAAATGACTCTTTATGCAAGAACTTTGGAAATGAAATGAGCAAATAATTTGAGATGTCATTAATCGGTGAGATAAAGTATTTTATAGGTTTACAAATACTGCAAATGAAAGATGAGATTTTCATTACTCAATCGAAGTACATAAAGGAAATCTTAAAGAAATTTGGAATGGAGGATTCAAAACCAGTAAGTACTCCTATGACTACCAACTATAAATTATCAAAGAATGATGAATCTGCATCTGTTGATGAGACACTTTACCGATCCATGATTGGAAAGCTACAATATGTTGTTCATAGTAGGCCAGATATAGCACATGTAGTAGGTATAGTTGCAAGATTCTCTACAGATCCCAAGGAAACACACATGACAGCAATCAAGAGAATTTTCAGATACTTGAAAGGCACTGAGGATTATGGCTTAGTATATTGGAAAGGAAATGTTTTTGATTTAAAAGTTTATACTGATGCTGATTGGGTAGGCAACATTGATGACAAAAAAAGAACAAGTGGAGGAGCTTTCTTTTTAGGAAAAAGACTAGTGAGTTGGCTTAGCAAGAAACAAGGATACATTGAACCTGGTCAAGTTTGAAGATCTGATGGCTATGATTGATCATGGGATATGTGATCAAGGAGATTAAGCGGTTGGCAAATTGTTTATAAATAAGGAACTGTTGATAAACAATGTATGCGAGCAAGTGTATGCACAGGGATGCTACAAAGTGATTACCAAGCACAGAAGTTTGAAGACCTGTTTGAATAACAGAATATAGAGCCCAGCAGATGGACAAGATAAGTCCTATGACTAGATTGTATTAAGTAAATAATAATCTGCTTTAGCACTTTAGATGTGAAGTTGCAGATAGATTTTTATTACTATTATTTTTTAAAGTGATAGAAAATCTCTTAATCGAGTGGACTTAACAGTCTTATTTGTAAAACCCTCTAGCAAGGTGAGATTCTGATTGAGTGTTTGAAATCCTTTAACAAGGTCACTTCTAACAAGGTGAAGATCCTAACAGATCTAAAGGAAATCCCTTAACCGGGTCACATCTAGCAATGTGTTTGTAATCTTTAACAGGATTTGCTTTTAACCGAGCATACTCTAGAAGAGTATATTTCTTAGTGGGTCCGAAATCCCACAGTGGTTTTTCCCTATTTGGGTTTCCACGTTAAATCTGGTGTTATGAGTGTTACGATGTTTATATGCTTATGAGTTTGCATGTTTAGCAGTTTTGGTTATATTACTAAAGTATATGTTACCGAGGTTGAATTTGTTGTTTTTATGGAAGATTAAGTTTGTATGATTCACACCCCCCTCTCATCTTATTAGCTTGGCATCTGTACTAAACATTAAGTATCAGAACTATCAATGCATACTTCACCAAATCATCTCTAATGGTATTAACAGTCATTGAGCTCTTCCACTTTGGTTTTTGTGACCTTGTGAAGAACAGGGATTTCTCCAACATTGAAGAAATCAGTCACAGCATAGATTGCCTCAGGTGTGATATCATGAGTTCATTCAAGTGACATTTTGTCACCATGAACCCCACTGAGAATGATTCTTATGTGATCATCTATGAATTCTTCAAGAAAATACACTACATTGTGAAATTTCTTCTTCTCGATACTTAGAGTGACAAGAGGGCAATAACTGTTAAATCTGGTGCTATGAGTGTTATGATGTTTTTTCCCTATGTTGGTTTCCACGTTAAATCTGGTGTTATGAGTATTATGATGTTTATATGCTTATGAGTTTGCATGTTTAGCAATTTTGGTTATATTACTGAAGTATATGTTACCGAGGTTGAATCTGTTGTTTTTATGGAAGATTAGGTTTGTATGATTCACCCCCCCCCCCCTCTCATCTTATTAGCTTGGCATCTGTACTAAACATTAAGTATCAAAACTATCAATGCATACTTCACCAAATCATCTCTAATGGTATTAACAGTCATTGTCCTCTTGGCATCTGTGATGAGCTCTTCCACTTTGGTTTTTGTGACCTTGAGAAGAACAGGGATTTCTCCAACATTGAAGAAACCGGTCACGACATAGATTGCCTCAGGTGTGATATCATGAGTTCGTTCAAGAGACATTTTGTCACCATGAACCCTGCTGAGAATGATTCTTATGTGATCATCTGTGAATTCTTCAAGAAAATACACTACATTGTGAAATTTCTTCTTCTCGATCATACTATATTTGAATTTAAATTTACTTGAAATAAATAGCTATTTACATGAAATAGCTATAAAAAATATGAAATTGAATTTACTTGAAATAGATTGCCTCATGAGTGATATCATGAGTTCGTTCAAGAGACATTTTGTCACCATGAACCTTGCTAAGAATGATTCTTATGTGATCATCTGTGAATTCTTCAAGGAAATTTACTTGAAATAGATTGCCTCAGGTGTGATATCATGAGTTCGTTCAAGAGACATTTTGTCACCATGAACCCCGCTGAGAATGATTCTTATGTGATCATCTGTGAATTCTTCAAGAAAATACACTACATTGTGAAATTTCTTCTACTCGATCATACTATATTTGAATTTAAATTTACTTGAAATAAATAGCTATTTACTTGAAATAAATAGCTATTTACTTGAAATAGCTATAAAAAATATGAACTTGAATTGAAATAGCAAGGTGACATTCTGATTGAGTGTTTGAAATCCTTTAACAAGGTCACTTATAACAAGGTGAAGATCCTAACAGATCTGAGGGAAATCCCTTAACCGGGTCACATCTAGCAATGTGTTTGTAATCTTTAATATGATTTGCTTTTAACCGAGCATACTCTAGAAGAGTATATTTCTTAGAGGGTCCAAAATCTCACAGTGGTTTTTCCCTATTTGGGTTTCCACTTTAAATTTGGTGTTATGAGTGTTATGATGTTTATATGCTTATGAGTTTGCATATTTAGCAGTTTTGGTTATATTACTAAAGTATATGTTACCGAGGTTGAATCTGTTGTTTTTATGGAAGATTAAGTTTGTATGATTCACCCCCCCCCCCTCTCATCTTATTAGCTTGGCATCTGTACTAAACATTAAGTATCAGAACTATCGATGCATACTTCACCAAATCATCTCTAATGGTATTAACAATCATTGAGCTCTTCCACTTTGGTTTTTGTGACCTTGCCAAGAACAGGGATTTCTCCAACATTGAAGAAACTGGTCACGGCATAGATTGCCTCAGGTGTGATATCATGAGTTCGTTCAAGAGACATTTTGTCACCATGAACCCTGTTGAGAATGATTCTTATGTGATCATCTGTGAATTCTTCAAGAAAATACACTACATTGTGAAATTTCTTCTTCTCGATCATACTATATTTGAATTTAAATTTACTTGAAATAAATAGCTATTTACTTGAAATAGCTATAAAAAATATGAACTTGAATTTACTTGAAATAGATTGCCTCAGCTGTGATATCATGAGTTTGTTCAAGAGACATTTTGTCACCATGAACCCTGCTGAGAATGATTCTTATGCGATCATCTGTGAATTCTTCAAGAAAATTTACTTGAAATAGATTGCCTCAGGTGTGATATCATGAGTTCGTTCAAGAGACATTTTGTCACCATGAACCCTGCTGAGAATGATTCTTATGTGATCATCTGTGAATTCTTCAAGAAAATACACTACATTGTGAAATTTCTTCTTCTCGATCATACTATATTTGAATTTAAATTTACTTGAAATAAATAGCTATTTACTTGAAATAAATAGCTATTTACTTGAAATAAATAGCTATTTACTTGAAATAGCTATAAAAAATATGAACTTGAATTGAAATAGCAAGGTGACATTCTGATTGAGTGTTTGAAATCCTTTAACAAGGTCACTTCTAACAAGGTGAAGATCCTAATAGATCTGAGTGAAATCCCTTAACCGGGTCACATCTAGCAATGTATTTGTAATCTTTAACAAGATTTTCTTTTAACCGAGCATACTCTAGAAGAGTATATTTCTTAGTGGGTCTGAAATCCCATACTGGTTTTTCCCTATTTGGGTTTCCATGTTAAATCTGGTGTTATGAGTGTTATGATGTTTATATGCTTTTGAGTTTGCATGTTTAGCAGTTTTGGTTATATTACTGAAGTATATGTTACCGAGGTTGAATCTGTTGTTTTTATGGAAGATTAAGTTTGTATGATTCACACCCCCCTCTCATCTTATTAGCTTGGCATCTGTACTAAACATTAAGTATCAGAACTATCAATGCATACTTCACCAAATCATCTCTAATGGTATTAACAGTCATTGAGCTCTTCCACTTTGGTTTTTGTGACCTTGTGAAGAACAGGGATTTCTCCAACATTGAAGAAATCGGTCACAGCATATATTGCCTCAGGTGTGATATCATGAGTTCATTCAAGTGACATTTTGTCACCATGAACCCTGCTGAGAATGATTCTTATGTGATCATCTATGAATTCTTCAAGAAAATACACTACATTGTAAAATTTCTTCTTCTCGATCATACTATATTTGAATTTAAATTTACTTGAAATAAATAGCTATTTACTTGAAATAGCTATAAAAAATATGCCCTCTTGTCAATGAAATTATATGAACTTGAATTTACTTGAAATAAATAGCTATTGTTGGGAGTTTTAAAGAGATTTGAATTTGATATTTGTGAGTCTTTGACCTACAATGTCAAGTTTAGTAATTAGAAGTCAAAGTCAAGAGATAGAAAAATCTAATGTCTTTGAGGTACAAGTTTTCTCTCTCATATATTTTAGGTGGTATTATATCTGAAAGTATTTGTGCTTCAATATAATATTATCTTTGTTATCTAGAATTACATAGGAAATTGTGGAAGTCTTTATGCTACACAAGTTCTTAATTTATATAAATTGCACTGGTACATTGTTACATTATTCTTTAGCTCAACTTAACTCTTTATCGATTATTATTTCTCATGCCAGTGTCTTCAAAGTTCCAAGTATTTAGAGAAATAAAACCATTTATTTTAAAGAAAGAGAATAAGGAAACATTCATTTTGAAAAAAGAGAATTGAGTGATTGTAACACTCTTAGATAGATGAGTTTAGATTAGATATTAGTTCCCTAAGTGCAAAGGTGATAAGAAGATAACCTCCCCTTTGTGAGTAGACATTTAATCGCACACACTATGGCTAAAACTCACATTTTGTAAACCTTTCTAGTTTACAAAAATTTCGACCAACATACTCAAAAAATTCCGCTCTAGGAGAAAAAGGGAACCAAAACATTTTACAATACATCCTTCTAAGATTAATCCAATGATTGGCACGGGCTAATACATTCTCCAAAGTCATTACCAAATGTAACGTGTAGATATAGCAATCAGTTGGTCATAGAATATCTTCCAATGCAAAATGCTCCATGCGGATCTCCACACACCATGGTGAGACCCATAACAACATCCCAATACAAATTCCAACTCATATCTAGACCAAAAGAATATGATCTAATTAAGATAACTTAATCGAACAAACTAAGTCATAACATAACTAGATATCCTGAACATAAATGAACAAAGCTCTCTTGCAGAACAAAGAAACCATCTAAGAAACATACTGAGTATACGACACATGTCATGAAATAGCATCCACTAAACTACAACATAATTTGTAACATATCCAAAGGGCACAAAAGGCTTCATAGACCATTTTGACAGACCCACTTCCTACCAGAGAGAAAAGATAACCATCCAAAATAAAATACCAACACCAAAAGTACTAAACTCAATTTGCAACACAAAGTACGACTACAACAACAAAAAACATATCCAGACCAACATCCATCCAGATAACTAGGTTGACATCAATGACAACCATACAAGCTCATGCTTCCAACAGGAAGTACCAATAGTCACATGGAATAGGTTATTTAACTTGAGCTCCATATCCTTGCTATTTAAACTTTGGGAAGCCATAAGTCTATAACTTCTTCTCACTAGAATATTGGATGTAGAACTAAGGCTAACAAAACTCATGCATAAAGAAGGAAATATTGAATGCAAAGATTTGAAATTTAAAAAAATGATAATGAAAACTATATGTGTGATTAAACATTGCAACTTTTTTGTAAAATGATTGATTAACCAATGAATTAAATGATGTGAATTATGAATTTGAACATAAGATGCTTCTAAAAATGAAATTGATATGCAATAAAAATTGAATCTAAGCATAAAAAAATTAAAAATTATGTATAGATCGATTTTAACACAATATCTAGGGTTTTATCAATTTGCCCTTTAAATTGATTTGATTCAAGTGGAAGAATAAAAGGTAAATTGAATTAAACTCCTAAAAATGATATCTAAACATAAACAATAATAAATAAGCATGATTTATGATGGATTCACCAAAATGTACTATGTTGAAAATTAGGGCTTCAACACCTTAACTGATAGAGCCACTAATTTTGCATGGGACCACCTTACCCTATGGAGGAGATTGAATTTTATGGATCCGACCCTAAAAGGACTAAATATAGATTAGACATATTCATCCCTTGGTTTAGTTGAAACTGAATTTGAATTAGGATTAAATTGCAATGCTAGATCTAAGACAAACAATGAGAAATTGACATAAAATAATAGTATCAAAATGTTGCAAATGTCATGCAGAGCTATAAATCTACATCTAAGGATGGAAAATAGATTAGAACATGTGACAAAAAGTTTGGGCATAGTTGTCAAGAGTGGGGGGAGCAGGTTGCCTTGGTCCTTCGAATATTAAGGGCAGACAAACTTAATTTTTTTTGGATCAAGATGATGCAAATACCTACTATTAGAAGGTCATTAAAAATTCCTAGGACCAAGGGGAATAGATCATCCTAGTCCTCCACTTTTTGCACCTTCAAAAGATGAGTTTTCAATTATCATCGTCTACTCTATCAAATTCCTCACACGTAGCTCTTGAAACAATTCCTTGCACATAGAAATAGGAAATAGGTTTGTTGATGGAGCTTTCCCATAGGTCAAACTCTGATTTAGGAATTCACCTTGAAATTAAAAAGACAATTCAAATGGAATTGAACTGAAGTAAAATGCTTTCCTTTTTAGGGAAAGACTACATCTAATCTAAAAATGCTTGAACTTGGTACCTTGATGAAATTTCCTTGAATCCTCATGCAAGGTTTGAGGATGTCATGTAGAATGTTTTCATAGAATGTTGATCATGGATGCTTGAATTTTACTTGACCTTAACCTTAAATTATTGATGCATACTTGAGTACTTTCTCACATAGCCTTGAATTGATTTTGTAATTAAAAGTTCACTTATGATTTTCTTTCTCATTTCTAGTTACCAAATGAGGGGGGGAGACTACCTTTTATACCTAATCATGCATAAAGTGTTTGAATTTTCAAAATAGGCCAACACGGAGCCAAATTTCTCACCCACAAGAGATGACCATTATGGGGTCCTATTTTGGGCCCTGATTGGGAGAACCAGGGGTGTCCTAGTCCTATCAATCACTACTCAAAATTGGACATAGACTATATAATGAGTTGAAAATGTAGATTTCAAAAGGGTGTGAGCAATCGTTGAGCACTAAAGGTTGGAACACCAACACCAAGGTGAGACCTAGGTGAGGATGAAATTCTATACGAATACAATTTACGATACTACAAAAATAAAAATAATACAAAAAAAAATGCATACCACAATATTACATAAGATATACCTAGGAAAATCCCTCAAGGTGAAAAATCCAACCTCCAAAAACACCCATACTCAACGCATTATTCAATAATAGAAATATCATAATACACTTATCGAGTATCCATTAATATTTTTGAAACATTAAACTTCTCCAACACATCTTCCATGTATCCAAGAATGTAACCACACATGCCATGCCATGCTTCATGTATGCACTAAACAAGAGAGCTTGATATAAATGACAACTAAGCCAAATAACCAACTAGCCTATCTCATACACTAAGCATGTGCTTTATTTTATAAATTCAAGATAGCACAAAACAACCAAGTGGTAAGGTAAAACCATGTACCTTAAAAATTTGAAGTGCTCAAAACCATTGACCCCAATAATTACTTTTTGGTACTAAGTTTTTCTGATATTAATTTTTTATCTATATGCAACCCAAACATTAAATATCTAACCTTGGTGACATATACAACCTTACAAGTGGACCTAAATAAACATTTAATGTAGATAAACACATCTCTTAAATATGCACCACAAATAAATATTTTTTTAAATAATTAAAATAATACTTTCTTGTGCAAGATGTACAACACCCTTTCATTAACATTTACCCACTTGTATATATTTCATAAGGGTCCATTGATGAAATATAACATCATAGCCATCCATGAAACTACATGAATCTCTAGTATTCTCTTGCAACATAAAGATACCTACAATAATATTCAATGTGACCACCATCTCAAGGGGTTACTTTTTAAAATTAGATGCCTCTGACCTTGTGGGTATAATAAATGTTAGGGTCATGTAAATTTATCTTGTTCCATCACACATCTTTGACAATGTCATCCCTATCATCTTGTTCAGTTCTTCGCTTGCTCCATTGGCTTGGGGATGGTATGGTGAAATTTGATTGTGTATGATCATGAAAATATGAAGT
Organism: Cryptomeria japonica; assembly: GCF_030272615.1. Taxonomy (NCBI): domain Eukaryota; kingdom Viridiplantae; phylum Streptophyta; class Pinopsida; order Cupressales; family Cupressaceae; genus Cryptomeria; species Cryptomeria japonica. Next base: position 654,421,354 of record NC_081411.1, read on the forward strand.
AGCTCCTTTATCATATTGTTAATGAAATGCTTACCTTGATTACTAGCAATACTTAAGGGACAACCATACCTTGTGATGTTGCTTTCATATAGGAATATGGTGGTAGTATTTGCATGTAATCCCTGGTCACTTTTATTTTTAACCACTTTGTTAAGTATTCTACTCTAGTGATAATGAATCTAGCCTTGGGATGCCTTGTTGGTGGATCAATTGGTCCAATAAAATCTATTGCCCACTTCTCAAATGGATTTTGTGATAATACCAGCCTTAATGGAATTTAATCTTATTGATGTAGATTGTAGTCACACTTCAACCAGATTGAATTCTTAACAACAAAACCTATCTTTATTGAAAAATCAAAAGGAAAATTGATTCCAAGGCTCAGAATGGTTAGGTCATAACCTACCAATTTCACTTTGGGTTTGTTGTTTAATACTACTTTCACAAAGGGCACTGATGTATGTCTTTTGGATGAATAGTAGTAACAAACTTAAATACAAGGTTGAATTTTAAATGTGTATCTTGTAATGATTTCTAAACTTGAACAACCTTTTTCTTTTTAGAAGATATTGCCAAAGAATTGGGCAAAGGGAAGAATTTACTTCTCAATAATAGACTTTAAAGTATGTAAATCTTAAAAATATGGAATGAAAAGAAAACAAATCTACACTTCACCAAAAATAATTCACAGTTCCATGCAAATTCATAACAACCATTAATAAGTGAAATAGCATAACACACCAGAAAATTGCCTACACGAAGCTATGTATTCACACATTAATAGATGTACATTGTTTGATTTTCTTAATAAAATAGCCTTGAATCTTTTAAAATTCTACAGTTTGCAAAGAAAATACAAACTTGAATTGTGTTATTGAAATGAAACCAAGAAAATTGAATTGAAAAAAGTAGATAACTTTTGTTAGCTTGACAAATTTCTTAATTTTTTATTTATCCAAAATGAAAGTTGGTTTGCCTTTTATAGACACTAGTCTTTAATCAAAATAGATACAACAAATTCCTTGCCAACTGGAAAACATAAGAATCTAGATATAACAAAGAAAAGTTGACCAAGTCAATGGGTTTTCTATGAGTCTTTCTTTATAAAACTTTTATGATGTTCTTTATCGTTTGTGGATTGCAATCATTTGCATTCTTTTAATACTTTTCTTGCTTAGTGTCATGATATCATTGTGAACCTATGGGCTCTTAATCCCACTGCTAAAGTACAAATTTGTCAAGGCAAAATATGGCCTTTAACATTTCATCCCTTTCAAAATTATCCACTAAGGACCAATTGATCATCTAGGATTTATACAAATACTCTATCTTATTAATTTTTCTCTTTGCTCAGTAACATTCTTGTATTCCCTAGTTGTGTACTCCATTTGGGTCAAATCACTTATGAAGTAAGAACTCGCCCTTTTTATTGGGTCGACTATCCAGTCATTCCAACATTTCTCAAATTCTTTCACTATTCCCTCGTAACTTTTGTGCATAACATCTTCAACTAAGCCTTCCAAGAGGATTTCAATTATCATTTTATCTTGCTCCCTTGCCTCACTTAGAGTCTCGAGCATCCTTTTCATTTTTTATACACTTGTGCAACCGACTCATCTGTCATTCGTCTTGTATTTTCTATACACTAATTTTAGGAACTTGATCTTTAGATATATTCTATTATTTAGTAAGGAACTTGTTGTCAGCTTCTCCATTTTTGTAACTTTCCACAATTCAACTTCAACTCACTCCACCATTTTTTTTCACTTTTGTTGTAACTTGCTTACTCAATCCAATAATTTTGCTAACAACAAATACATGGTTACTACCTTTTGCAATGTACCCCTCGCCTTGGTTAAAACATCTTGTATCCACTCATCTAGCATTGTATCCTTGTTCTTTAGAATTTTTATGGTGTCCACCTCTTCTTTGGACATCAATACTAGATGTGGTGGTATTTCTTGTGATGTTTGTCCATGCTGAACAATTACCTTAATAAATTGTGTCAATTGATCAATATGATTCCTTTGTTCCTAAAACTTCTTCTGATCTTTGTGGAGCCTATCCTCAATTATTTCTAGCCCTTCCTTGGTCATTCTAGAGCCATCAAACCTAGAAGTTTTTTTCCAATTTTATGGTAGTAACTTGATAATATTTCACTATAATTCTTCGTGGGTCTTTATCTGTTATTGGTTTTGCAACATGAAATTCTTGAAGTCCCTCCACATTAAGACGAGTTGTGAATTTATCCTTGAACTTTCATCCTTTCTTTACCACCTGAGGGGTTCTTGATAATTTATTGAAGTCTAAGGGAACCTACTCCACCTTAGTCTTGGGTTGCATTTGATTTTGCAGCCACTCTAGTACTTGCTTCGAATTTTTCTTCTCTATTTGTTGTTATTCGACATCTCTTTTTTAATTATCCTCTTTTGACTCTTCACTTTATCTTTCCACAATGACTCAACCACATTCGCTAATATCTAATCAAGATTGCAGACTTCTTTTGCATCTTTTCTTATTTTCACCAATTCAAAAACATACTCTTATCCTCCAAGAATTTGGTTAGGTCTTATTGCTCTTATCACTAATTGTTCTATCCCTAAGGCTTCTTCCATTATACTTCTCTCACTATTTCCACCTCCTTTTGTGGGAAATCATCCTAATTTAATCTATCTTTTCTACCTCTAAGTGATATTCGCTCCACCTTCATTGGGCTTTGGCCAAGAGTACCCAAGACTTCTTCATCATTATGTTCAAGTTGCTCCATAGATTTATTTTGAGCATTTTCCTCCTACCATTCTTCAATATTAGCATTATTTCTCTCATCCCCTTGTTACTCAACTATTGTTGGTGAAGATGGGGACTCTCTTCCTCTTGGTCCTACATTCACTTTAGTGTTCATGTCAATCTCTATGTCTCCATACCCTAATGATTCTCTTTCTTGAATGTCTGTGAAACATCCTCACTCAACATCTATGATTTCATCTAGCGATGGTCTTGACTTCCTTTCTATATGATGTACTAGCTCTCCCACATCTTAATATATTTGTGAGGTTTTTCCTTTGTCTAGATGTTCTACTTCTACTTTTTCTTATGCTATGTATTTTGAAATTACCAGATTCATCTCTTGGTACAATTTGAGCATGTTTGGGTCATTATTTCCTTTATCAAGTGGAAGCATTCCCATTATTCCACTCATGGCATTGGTTAAAGAGGAAGGAAAATCAAACAAACTTTTTGTGGGCTATGATATCAGTATTACCCTCATCACTTGTGTAGCTTGTATGTTCATTGATTGAATAATAAGCTATCCAAAAGTGGATGATTCACTAATATAAGTTTGACTAGCTTGATCTTGTGGATCTGATAGTTTTCTTCTAGTCATTTGATTCAATTCTAGGTTAGTTGAAACAACTTTGACCCCAGCCATATTATTTTTTGGGGTCTTCCATCATAGATGTAGAGTCTGCAACCTTAGCCATTCCTATGCTTCTCTTACAAATTAGAAAGTTGTCTCCCTATCTCCGATTTCTCCTCTCTTCCTCTTTTTTGAAGTGGTAACTTTATGTCCTTTCTTCTTTAGATTAGCTTTATATTCTTCCACCCACCTTTGGCTAGCCCTTGATATAGGCTCATTTTGTATATTGAGAGATACTATCTCAGGTTAGTTCCAATATGGCTCTTAAATTAGATGTTCTTCAACATTGCCTAATATGTAATTTGGATGTATTACTTTTTTATCATCTTCATTTATTTGGAGTGGGATATAAAAACCAAGAGTTTGCATTTAGCTTAGAGTCCATATTTGATATTGCCTTTTCCTTACTTCCTTATCATTATTTCAATCTATCCAATAATCTTCCATATTAGGTACGTGTGCTATCTTCTTCAAAATAAATCTATTCATCTTACCCAATGGATCAAAGGATGGTCTTTGAAAATCAAAATATTGTAGATGTCTAGCTAAAAGGTCATCACATGCCTTACTTGCACATGCAACAAAATTACATATGAATCCTCTCATTCTCAAAGAGAGTATGAACACTAGCTTCCAATGTGAGCCGTGATAAGCCTCATGTAAGTCTAGAATATGTCTACAAAACTCCATTAAGCATTCCCAACTTGAAGGATATCTAGGTCACTAAAAAGGCTTTCGTTTAAATCCCTATACTTGCATGTATGACTAGGTAGGAAATTGTATATGCCAACCTCCATATATTTTAATCACATCTTAAAACTCTTGGGTGAATATTTCTCCTAGTATTCCTTCTAGTTCTCTAGTCACTAGCATTATAAGAAAGTCATTTACCTTCTTGCAACTAAGATAAGATTGTTCTAGGGTGAGATGAGGATAATACGAGTATACTAGTTCTTGCCCTAGTTTGTTTCTTAGGACTCCTATCATACTCAAACATTGAATACTAGCCTTAGTAGCACAAGAATACACCACGTATAATGTCATACATAAATTAGTTGTAGATTTTGTTTCATATATGTGGATAGAGTCACTAATGAATTGTGCCCAATCAAAGAAACCATTTCTTTCTCTAATAACCTATACAAAGGAGTACATCAATCCCTCAAACTGGTCGCTAACCTTTAATCCTGCTACCTAAATGAAATATGTGATACCTCTATATATTTCTAGATTAAAATCATCTCTAACCAAGAGCTTAGGTAGTTTGGATGGTAGTTGACCTTTCTTCCATTTCTTTCATTCTTCTTTGATCATCTTTTCACATAAGTTTTTTGACTTAGTGAAGTCTTCTGACGACTTTTCTATGCTCATTATTATAGTTGTCCTTGGTCTATCAATCTCAAAAAAATTTGCAATGCCTTCTGGGGTCAAATCTGCGTAGACCTTTCCAACTTTGACTGCTACCCTATGTTTTGAGTCATAGTCCCACATACATTGTTGTACCAATTTGTGAGCTTCAGTTGCTACTAAAAACCTTGTATCTTTGAATAATCAACTTCTCCCTAAATTCTTTATTTCTTCGATAGAAATTGGTTCATTGGCCCTTTCTTTGATTTTCTCTATCTTGTAGTATCCTAGATGTGTGTCTAGCATGAATCATTCCCCTAAAACCACTTGGGACAACTACCACTCGAATTCCTTCTTATAATCTTATTTTATTGAACCCATGTGCGTTTCTTTTGATGTTCTTGTTATGTTTTACTGAATCAACACTTTTCTAAAGTCCAAAATCTCCTTTACCCATTATCTTTATACAATGCATTATCAAAGATTCTTACCAGTCAGACGTCTAATAAAAAGACTTTGAAGTTAGGGTATGCTATACATACCTACTAAAATTAAAGAAGCACCTTCTGATTGCAATGAAATCACTGTCAAATGTGATGGTTCTTGCCTCATATTGTAGAGGAGGGGATTTGTCACCTCCAATATGATGAATCTCAGAGGAAAAATCGATTAACCGCTACCTCACTTAAAATAGCGCTAAGGGTGAGCCAGGAGATAACAAAACAAATACTCATGCTAAAAGAGAAATAATTAAATGATTTAAAGTACATAAATAATTAAATACAAAAAATAGGATTAACATAATGATACAAAACTCAAATTATATTATACCATAGAGTCATGAAGGCCTCAGGTTTTAGATGCCACCATGGCACGTTGTCCTCTACATGACTAGAAAACACATAATCGTCCCGAAGATCAATAGTGACTTATCTCTATTGCACAAAACTTGTTCATCACCTAAACACACAGAGACAAGGGAAAATGTTGGGGCTGTATATGGGCTTGCCTTAGTCAGACCCCTGTTTCAATGTTTCCACCTCCACAGACAACCAGATAGATAGATTCAATAAAAGATAAAATGATAAAATACAAATAGAAACTATACTCTACTTAATGGAAGAAAACCCTATTGCAAATAAATAAATGTGATGTATTGATAAATTAAATGCACCTAGATAATAGATACACTTAGAGATATGATAAAGAAATTGCATGCAATGATAAAAAGATAAATAAATGATAAAGAGAAGACAAGGTGTTTATCCAAACCCCTCTCTTTGAGATATGAGCGTGATGAAGCTCGAGACATGTACTTTGTAGTCACAAGATAGTTGCAAGGATGCTATAGATAGAGATAGCTTGATAATGTCCTTAGAGCATTCAAGAGATCCCAAAGAATAGAGCCAAGAATTCAAAAGAGAAATCCTAGAGAAGAATCAAGAGTGTAGAACCCTTCCAAATGAGCAAAGAAGATTTTTTTAAACTCGAAAGAGGCACAGAGAGTTTTTATAGTCGAAAGCAAGCCAAAAGACATACGTCGGCAAGTGTCTGACTCACTACAAGATTCAAGATTTTGTGGGTTTATTGGGACGTCTCCGCGCTGCGCAGATGTTTGTGCGTCATCCTTTAGTCTTGCCAAATATAAGCCCAAATGGGGTTTTAGGTCAAACAAAGACACTTTGTCTTCGAGGATCATGATGTCAAAATAAGGATTTTGATCATGAGTTTGTCATTAATGCATCGGGCACCATGAATAAGTGTCATAAATGCACTAGGCACAATTTAGGACACTACATTTTGCCCCCACTTTAGTGGATTGATCGACTCAAGGGATCAGGCGCACTAAAGTAGCTTCAGAAAGATAAATTCATTAAGCCCATGCAGTGCAATGAATGCAATAAGTGCAATAAATACTTAGCCCAAAAAGGATATTATAGAGGTCGTAGAGGTTGAGTCGATGATCACGAACGATGCCCCCAATTCTCCATGAGAAACCACAATATTCAATGCATGATGAATTCCATACTGCATAATTTGAAAGTTTGTCAACACCAAAAAAAGAGGAAACTACTTCGCCAAGAAGAATGCTTAAGGAGTGTTAATTCGGATAGAAAAGAAAAATTAGATAAAGGCAAGTATATGCCCCCTCATGTTTTTCCCCCAACAAGGTGGGGAAAATAGGAAGGAAAACGAGCCAAAATTGTCCCAAAATGGTCAAGAAAAAATTTAGGGAAAAATTAGGCTATATACTCGAAAGTGGGCCCCGAGAAGGGTCATTTTCACTATTCATCATGGTTATTTGTGTTGGGATTTGAATAGAGTCTGAGAAAAAATGCCACGCAAATAAGAGCACAGTGCAGGTAGGATCTAGGAGCTTCAGACCGCAGTAGAGAAAGGCGATGAGCCCGAGTAGGTACGCCTTGAATTGCACTCCTATGTGTCATTTAATGTATTTTTTTAGCATTTTTAATTTTAGTTTCACGCACATGTCCAGGGGGCGCGTCAAGGTCTAGGCACCGCACGTTCATCCTAGACGTGCATTGTCATCTAGATACTGTGTTGTGGTCTACCCTAGACGTTGGTGTCCATAAGACACACTGGCATCTCAAGGACACACTAGCGTCTAAATCAGATTATCAATGGAGACTAATGAACAATTTTATCTTTGTGCAGACATTGCCTGAGATGCAGGAGCATACATCGGGTCATCTGCTTCCAACATTGTAGCATCAAGCGGAGGAGTTGTCGGTCATAGACAAACAACACCTTAGGAGAGTAGGACTATGGTGGATGTTTCATCTTCCAGAGTTATAGTTTCTTGCCCTAATGTTGTGAGCCCTCATCGAGAGGTGGGACACAGATACTATGTCATTATATCTTCCCACAATAGAGATGACAGTGACTTTGATCGACGTCTATTGCATCCTTCGACTACCCATCCGAGGGGAGAGAGTTTCGCTCGCCATATTATTGGCAGCATAGATTAGCAGGTAGTAGGAGTGGGCCCTTAGTCAGATGCTTGATGTGATTGGACATGTATATTTATGAGCCTTGGGCCAGGGCCGAGTTTCAATTCCCCTGGTATGATGTAGCATGATAGCGATCATGGCACGATGGGTACTCACAGACAACCATAGATTAGAGTTGTCTATCGGGTTTGTTCCCTTGATCCAAGAGATGGAGAAGCATGGGATAGTGTACACATGGGGGAAGAGCATGCTCGCCCATCTCTACTATGAGTTGTCCTATTACGTGCACCATGAGTATCAAAGCCTCACAGCGTGCACTCTATTACAAGTTTGGGTGCCCGAGCATAAAACATGCACGCGACCAATTGGATTCCCAATGTCAATGTTGTTAGATATGTCAAGGGCACATGGTTATCCATTATGATGTGGTGAGCGGTGGACCAGGGACCTTATGTACTAGAGGGTCACCCTGGATCAACTTGAGATTAAGGATGTCATCTAGCAACCATTCTGGGATATGGGGGTCTAGACCACAGGTCGCACGCAGCTTCCATGGATGTAGCGCGATCGGTTCCTACGTGGGCGCCAGGACTACATCATCATGTCATACTACTTGTGGTGGTGCATGCAGTAGTTTGGGCAGGTGCAAACCATCCCACCCATCACACCTACATATGTATGTTTTTCTAGGAGCACGGTACAACCCTAGGACATACCTCACCCCACCCTTAGAGACGTTCAGGATAGCTCTGAGGGCAGTGACAATGACAACATCACTCCATAGATATACATTGACAATGTCAAAATCACCCCAGACTTTGTGGGCTAGTGGGGCAGGGTAGGGCCTACTCCAATCTTCTCGCCAGATGCAGCAGGAGGAGATGCTAGAGCTTTAGGAGGGGATAGTGACGACCATCCCTCCTCGAGCGATGAGGGTGAGAGGTCGACATAGAGATAGTGGATGGGGATCCCGAGACCAAAGAAATAAGTGCCTACATTGAGGGGGCTCCCACCATCACCTATTGAACCACCATCAACACCACCAGCGCGGGGACTAGCACCAGAAACCACTGCAGGGGTATCCACTAGCAGGGTGCCTCCGTGAGATCCAAATTAGCAGAGGGGCGATCCTAGCATCTAGGGGCGATCCTAGCATGTACTGTGATTTCAATTTGTGTATTTTAATATTTTTCATATATTTTTTCACATATGTATATACATGTAGAGATTTTGATACCATGGATACTGATAGAGAAATTTTTTTTGTTTGCAGAGGGAATTTCCAAGTGGTTGAGCTTCATCCATCAGGCACTCACAGAGATTGTCACTGTTGTGCAGACCCAGGGCCTAGCGTTGGATGCCTATCGACCCCTCCAGACAACAGGGAGACATGCTCACCTAATCGAGCCTATAGCATGGCTAAAGATAGCATATGAGGAGGGCCAAGTGGAGCTAGTGTAGGGAGTGGCACAACTAGCCATCATGATGGGGTAGAGAGATCGGGCTCTACTGGAGATTCACTCTTCCCTTGGAGAGAGAGACTAGATTGTGATGTGAGATGAGAGTGTTGAGAGGGTAGGTGACACTCTATAAATCTAGGTCAATGACCTCCTTCGATAGGTGGATGTCGCCCAACAAGGCGCAACTGTTCACCTTGACCACCCTTGAGTGCACCAGCTAATGTCGTACTTGGAGGCAACGCGCCAGAGAGAGGTTGTGGTATGAGAGGATCTCATGATGCAATAGGAGACTATGGCAGAGTTGTGGGGAGAGCTAAGGGACTTGCGTTCATGGAGCATGACTATTGTGAGATCACATTCCACCTCAGTGAGATAGCCCTCACACCAAGACCAAGATCCTTTGGCACCTGCGACTTCAAGGACCCATCCACTATAGGGGTCATAAGACATTTTTGTAGAGATTCATCCATGGTTTTGATTCATTAGATGTATAGCATTATTTTGATATATATACAGATATATTTATGTATTTCAAAGACATGTATGCTAGCATCACATATTTTTGTAGTAATGCGATAAATGTATATTGACATTGACATTATACATACACATATATATGAGATTCATCTTGCTGATCTTATCTTGTGTTATTATGGATGGATGTACTTTTTTATCTTATATGCTCATTATATACATGCTCATGTGGTGGATGGTTTATATTAGATGTATATCATGATTTAATTTACATACTGTTGTATATATGCATGAATAAATTCCATGATGATCATTATATAAATGTTTTTAAGATATATATAGAACATGTATACACACATGCGCACACACATGGTAGACATGAATACGCACAGTCACTTCATAACACAGAAACGAGAAAATGACATGTTGATGAAGATATATATATCACGGTGTGACCACTATAGAGACTTGAATATCACACATATGATATATATACATCTTATCTTCTATACATAATATCGACACAGGTTTGTAGCATTGACAGGTTCTTTGAGAGGCATACCATCCATATAGGATAAACCATAGGCACTCGAACCATAAAAAAACATGACAATGTAAGGACCCAACCAATTCAGGCTAAATTTTCCTCATTGATCAGGTGGTGCATTGGCATTTCTCTGATCCTCACAAAGAGCCAGGTCACCAATCTTGAAGGCCCGAGATAGCACACTCTGGTTATATTGCTTAGATAAATACTTTTGATAAGCTTGAAGATGTTGAACGGCCTTTAAATGGCATTCATCTAAAAACTTAGGTTGATTGAGACAAAGAGTACGATAAGAATCATCATCGATAACTCCTTTCAGGGAGATACGCAATGATGGAATCTCCAACTCAAGGGGCATGATAGCGTTGGTTCCATACACAAGGTTATAATGCATTGTGTTGGTAGTCGTATGAACGCTCGTGGGATATGTTCATAATGCATATACTAACTAAATATGCTATTCTTTGCCATGTTTGGTAACAGTCTTACGTAAGATCTGTTCAGTAGTCTTGTTAGATGCTTCTTCTTGACCGTTAGATTGAGGATAATAAGGTGTGGATAAATGATGTTGAATGTGAAACTTCTCGAGGAGTTGCTTAACCTCTTTGTTCTTAAATGGTGTACCATTATTAGAAACAAGGGTAGCAGGTAAACTAAAACAAGAAATGATGTTATCCATGATGAAGCCACAAATCATGCCAGCAATGGGGGATCTCAATGGTAAAGCCTCGACCGACTTCATGAAATAATCTGTAGCAGTGATGATAAAGATATGACCCTTAGATGAAGCAAAAGATATCTTGACAATGATATCCAAACCTCATGTTTGAACAGGCCATGGAGAATCTTGAGTTTGGAGCTCTTGTGTGAGGGCCCAAATCAAGCTATTGTATTCTTGACATTGGGGGCACTTCTTGACAAAGGCAAAGGAATCTTATTCCATCGTTTTCCCATAATACCCCATGTGAATCAATTTGTGTGTCAAAGATTTGCCCCCAAAGTACCCACCTCTAGAGCTTGAATGGGCCTCTTGGAGGGCATGGGGTATCTCTGCTTTTGTCAAGCAATGCAAAAGAAGGCCATTATATGATCTTCAATAAAGAACATTAGCTAAAAGAATATAGCAAGTGGCTAGCTTCCAAATTTGCATACACAAGCTCTTTTTGGCATCATCAGGAAAGCTTTTGGTTTTGAGGTAATTATAGATGTGTGTAAACCATTCTCAGGAATTGATATGAGCACACATAAACTATCAAATTGGGTTTAATTAGTCACAGCCAGAGAGCAGAGGACTTGTACTATGAAATGATATTCATCCTGACCAAATTCTGGGCCTATAAGGGAAGCAACGCTTTCCATTGCATCTTCATAACGGTTTTCTCTCCATGAAATATTGTCGATTGTGTAAGTAGTGAAATATTTTAGTATGGTTGTGACCAAATCCTTATACTAAGATAACTTCAGCTGCTTAACACGATAAGTACTTGCAACCTAATTTATGATAAGCTCAGACTCCCCATGGATGTAGATGTTTTTCACACCCATGGCAATCACAACACGTAACCCCGTGATTAGCGTTTCGTACTCAGCGATGTTGTTAGTGTAATGAAATTATAAATGGAATGAGAGAGGGACTAGTTTTCCTTCAGGTGAGACCAAGACCACACCTGCTCCTGAAATAGTCTGACATCTCGATTCATCAAAATACATGTCCCATACATATTCATGATCAATGACTAATTCATCTTCATTAGGAAAAAGGTCTAAGGTAGGAGAAGATTTTTCAGATGTGGCATCGGCCAACTGATCAGCGATGACCTGCCCTTTAATTCATTTCAGAGTTATGAACTTGAGGTCAAATTTAGAAAGAAACATCGCCCACTTAGCCAACCTTCTTGAAAGATTGGAGTTTAAAAAGAGATGCTTAACGATAACATTCTTAGCTATAACTCGTGTTTCTGCATGGAGGATGTAATGCCTTAACTTCTACGTCACAAAGATGAGAGCCAGACATTATTTTTCCATAACAGAATATTGAATCTCATATTCTATCAAACTGTGACTAATGTATTAGACTACTCTTTCTTGGCCTTCATCATCATGTTGGGCTAACAAGGCTACTAGAGTGTGAGACAAGGAAGAGATGTAAAGAAAGAAAGGTCTATCAGACATAGCCATCATTAGAATGGGAGGATTAGCCAAATAATTCTTAATAGAATTGAAAGCTTCTTGGCACTCCTCATTCCATTTGAAATGAATGTCTTTCTTCAACAATCGCGTGAAAGGAAGGCTACGATCAGCCAATTGTGCCACAAACCTGCGAATGGCTTGAATCTTATCTTGCAAACTACAAAACTCGGAGATGTTTCTAGTAGAGGCATGTTTACAATTGCATCAATTTTATCAGTGTCTATTTCAATCCCTTAGAGAGAGACAATAAATCCCAAAAGTTTCTCGGCGTCCACACTGAAAACACATTTAAGAGGATTTAGTCTCATCTTGTATAATCAAAGCCTTTCGAAGACCAATAGAAGATTTTTAATATGCATTTGACAAGTGATAGACTTTACCAAGATATCATCGACATAATCTTTCAATATCTTATGGATGAAATCATGGAATATCAAGGTCATAGATCGTTGATAGGTTTCTCTTTCATTTTTCAACCCAAAAAACGTGATACCCAAGGAGTTGTGAAAGCATTTTTATACTGATCTCCGAATTAATACGAATTTGGTTGTACCCCAAGAAACTGTCCATGAAAAAGAGAAAATCATAACCTATAATTAAATATACAATCATGTTGATGTTCGGGAGTGGAAATTTATCCTTGAGGGAAGCTTTATTCACATCCCAGAAGATAATGCAAATGTGGATTCGACCATCAAGTTTGCTAACAGGAACAATGTTCAAGATCCAAGGAAAATAGTCGATAGGGTGGATAAAACCAGATTTCAAAATCTTTTCTATCTTTTCCTTGACTAATAAGGCCACCATAGGATTCATCTTTCGAATCTTTTGTTTCACCAGTTTAGCATCGGGACTAAGTACAATATTATGTACCACAATCGACTCATCAATACCTGGCATTTCCTCATAAGACCAAGAAAATATGTCAGGGAATTGATGTAGAAGATCAAAATATTCCTTAAACTCCTTAGAAGATAAACACATCCCAAATTTGATGGCTTTGTTAGGAGTTTTATCACTCATAATGAAATCAGTAGTTTCACCACTAAGAAGTGCACTATGGTCTTTCGGATGAGACATAGGTATGTGCTCCCCATTATAAGAGGAGGGTTTCCCCTATTCAATGGATTCCCCAAAATACGCTTTGATTTTCAAGCAAGAAGGGAGTTGACATTTATGGTGATAAGAGGGAAAATTATCATAAGTGCCTAGAAAATCCTTCAAGGACCCTTTTGAAGGAAAAAGGTCCAAGTGAATTTCATTAAGCGACATAGTGTTATCAATAAGTTATGGATGAACAAGCTTAAGAGGAAGAGGGTCGGCTGAAATCATGTTAACAGTTAACCATGGTTTCGTCTTTCAACACGTAGGGCGATATCCTAATCCAGTGTTGCGGTGACGAGGTTTGGCTTCCAAAGAAATTTGAATGCCTTGTTCATTAGGTCCACAACCTTTCCCGTCATAGCCAAGTTGTGATACAAGCTTGTATCCAAGACCATAAATGTCTTTCAATTCCTTAAATGAAGGAGGTTTTGTGTAGAAAAGGTGATCAAAATTATAAGAAACACTTGGCTTTATGGACGCATAGTCATCTTTTATGGCCGAGGTGAACGAGATCTTAGGAAACTTCAAATGGATGGGATAACCTTGTATTCACCAACATGAGATTCAGTAAAATGTAAGGAACCCCAATAATCGCCCAAGCATGCATTTGTCTTTGATGAAGAAGGTTATTTAACTGAAAAAGTCTTAATAGAAGTAGACTCAAGCGTTTGTACCTTGGGGAGATCTACCTTCAAGTAGTCTTCTTTTAGAGAATCCTTTTCCCTAGGTGATTTATCCTTCACAACATATTGCTTTCTAGGGACCTCCTCCTTTTGTCCTTCCTTTTTAGGGGACAAAACATAGGTAAAAGTCCTCACCGAAGAAGATAGAGTAGGTACATATTTTTGAAAGGAAGGTGCAACCAAGGCTTGACCCATTGTTGCTATTTGACACAGACACATAGCCTCAGGGTCATCCTTGACTATGACAACTTGGTTGTTAGATACAAACTTCATAGATCCATGAAGTGTAGATGATACAACTCCCAAAGCATGAAGCCATGGTCTGCCCAAAAGGAGGTTATAAGATAGAGGACCTAGCATCACATGCACAAGGGTTGGGATAGTAATAGGCCCAACCTTCAAGGACAATATGATGGTCCCCATAGCAGTTTTACCATTGCTGTCAAATCCTCTAATAAACAACGAGGAGGTTGCCAAAGAGTTTGGGTCCACCTTGATTTTTGGCAACAAATCCAGGCCACAAACATTAAGTGAAAAGCCTATATCAACAAGTGTTCATCTTATACCAACACCATTCACATGAACAATTATCATTAAAGGATCTGCCAAATTTCTCACTTCTAGAGATGGAAGTTCATGGGGATATAAGGTAATATTCAGCAAATCTACATGAATATGATCCATCAATGCATTCACATCTGCTAGTCTTGCAGAAGAAGGCAACAAGATATTTTGTGAGGCTTCATGTAGCATGCCTTGATACACCGGAGCAATTTGGAGAAAATCCCATAGTGAGATCCTAGAGGGAGTAACCTTAAGTTTCTCGATAAGATCATAATCACAAGTTCTCTTATTTGTTGACGAAGGTGCTTTAGGAAGATTAGGTTGAGAAGGTGGTAAATAGATTTGTGGTTGATCAAGAGTTTGTTTATTCCTCCAAGTATTATAAGTATGAGCAATGGTATTGTAAGATGATTGTTTGGATTGCATAATCCTAGTATATAAGTCAGAAGCTCCTCCTTTGAAAGGTTTCCCATTAATGGTTTTGACTTTCTTTGGAGAAGAACTTGTTGTAGTTACATGAATATAAGGTCTCTTAGGTCTTTGAGGAGCCACAAAGACAATAATAACATTCATGGACTTTTCATCTTTGAACAAAGATGTTGTAGAGGATGACTCTTCTTTTACATCTCTATTGGAAAGAGGTGATTCTAAGAAATCATGTAAAAATTTGTCCAACATATCGAAGTCATCCTTAGAGAATGCTTTGTCAAAAGAATCAAACTCTAAGAGAAAAAGATCTGACATTAGGCATTCACGTCGGGTTCACCAAAATATAGAGGAGGGGATTTGTCACCTCTAAGATGATGAATCTCAGAGGACAAATCGATCCGCCGCTACCTCACTTAAATTGGCGTTAAGGGTGAGCTAGGGGATAACAAAACAAATACTTATGTTAAAAGAGAAATAATTAAATAATTTAAAGTATAGAAATAATGAAATACAAAAATCCGGATTAACAGAATGATACAAAAGTCAAAGTAGATTATACCATAGAGTCAGGAAGGTGTAATGCCAACCAAATTACCCTAGAGAAACTAAGCATCTAACATGCTAAAAAGAGATAATAATTTATCTTTTTTAACAGCTAGTGCTACACATCATATCATCTATACAATGAATTAACATTCATTATCATTTAAGCATAAATAACATAAACCATTCACATAAGTTCATTAACCAAATACGCAAGCGGAATAAATATTACAATATTTTCAACTATCTCTCTAGGGTACCTTAACGGCATTACCTATTCATTACCATAATGACATTTTCTCATATGATCAGTGCATCTATTGTTAATCAATCTTAAATCTAATGCATCATATTCATTTCCTTACAAGGGATATGCAACTTACAAGATGCCATCCTAGCAATTTTAGGTCATGACCATTGGCAAACAGAGCCATCTGTTATTTCTCAGACAGTAATAGCGGGTGATGAAGTTTCTATGAAGGTGAACATCATTTCTCCTCCCCCTCGGCTCTCCTTTGACCAAGTCAATGAAATCCATTGTTCACTAATTGAAGACCTGATATCTGCCTTCGATGCACTCAATGTTGGTGATGGACTTTTGTCGAGATTGCAAAGATTGGAGAAGTAATCCTTGATGCTCATACTAGTTTTAAGGACCAACTAGTCAATGTTGGTGATGGTTTCTTAGAGTTCGTAGCTTATGGAGGTGTAATTTTGTCGATTTATATAGGATTGGGGCCTATCGGTTTAGCCTATTAAGCCTTTGCAGATCCGATAAGGGAGTTATTTTGCATTTCAGTTCTATATTACCAGTATTGGGGGCTCTATCATGAATTGATAAATAAGTTTGCATGTCGGTATTTAAGTTATGGTATAACACAACCGGTTACATCAACATTCTAGTATTAAAAGCTCCAGTATAACATAACCAGTTTTTGTTGGCTTTTTCCTCTATGGTTTGCTATTCCCATCTACTAATTGGCAATGTCAGTGTTCTGGTTTTTCACACCTTCACCGGTAGCAAGTGTTAATCTCTTTGGTAACTAGTAACAAATTTGGTGGTGAAGATATGTAGTAAATCTGCAATGTTGTACCGGTAATGGAGCCTCTTATGAACCGATGAAAAGGGCAGCATATCGGTATTATAGTTCTGGAATAACTCAACCAGTTGAGTTCCTTTTTCTGCACTTGACCTGTATACACATATGCTCACTGGTAACTAGTTGTGGCAGATCTGCAGTGCTCAGGCATCCTCAATTATATTTATCAAGATCAATGATAACCAGATGTGGGGGCCATTTTTAAGAGTTCTCTTGGTTTATCTTGTTCCACTAGTCTCAATTGTGGCCTCTAGGAGGTTTGTAGGGGTTCTCTCTTATAGCTTTGTCTTCTCTTTCTCCATTGTATCTGAGCAAGGATATAGGGTTTTCTTCCTAGTTCTTTCCCTATTGAGCTCTTGAATCAGTTATCTTATTTATATATATATTTCAGTGGCTTTCCACTTTCGCCAAAAAAAAGTTAAAAACTTACAAGATTATTTACTCAATATCATATGCATACTAATCTACCATTTAGCTAACATGACATATTTACTTCTTTCAATGCAAAACTAATCCCCTTTCTTAAGTTTATTTTATGATCCAAATCCAAATGTGTTTTAACCCTTAACCATTTCCTAAATACATGATCATTACCCATTTACAATGGTAATTGCAATGCAAATGCATAGAAATGTGTATTCTTACTTACCTTTATCCATACTACATATGCATCTAAACTTATAACATGATCATTACTTTCATCCTGAATCCTAAATGCATTAATGCAAGTATCTTAATTCTTTTCTTTAACCTTATATCCTATGCGTACTTCCTAACTTCCAATACAATCACATGAAAGACATCTTATCTACATGATATTCATTTATCAACCACAATTCCTACATCTTATTCATTCTATTTTCTTAAGGTCTTTTCACATATGAATCTACTTCTAGATAATAACCATGGAATATAACTCATACAAAGATAGCATGAATCCATTCTATTTGAAGTATAATTCCATTACAACATCTAAGTACATGAAAATCAATTACATTCATTATACAAGAACATCATCATACATCTCATAATCTCATTATCACACTCCATGTCATATTCCTAAGTTACCAACTACAATACAATTACAATTACATAAATGATACATCATGAGAATTGCTCGTTCCTAATACATGATTCATCTACTATTACAAGGCAATACATTACATGATTCCAAGACATCCACTAAATAAATCTACTACATGAAACATCCATAAGTTGCTGCAATGAGAAGAATCCACATCCACGCATGAAGAATCCAAGAGAACATCCCAATGGTTGAAAAGTACCAACCACCTGGCCATGTGGAACCAAAGGAAACACCCCCCATTCTAGGAGATGACACAAGGTCCGAACACACACTCTAAACCTAAGTTGACACTCAACAACCAAAGAGACAACACACATACAAGGACTCTCAAGCATGAACCTATCACAAACAATCACAAGACGAATCTCCCAGAGGATTACAACTCAACAAGTCATAAATGCAAATCAACAAGGCATATTAACAAACAACAAAGGTGATGAGCCAAAATAATGGCTCCATTTTGTCAAATCTTGTCATAAAACACTTTCTTTGATAATATGTTTGGGTAATGTATGGGTCATAGGACTTTCCTTGTTAATGTCTTTTTCTAGTATTTTTGAACTTGATTTATCCTAGATCTAAGGTTGTTGTCTAATGATCTTTATATAGTTAATCTATGCAAATTATCTACATTAATATGGTTTAATTTATGCTATGTTAACATCAATGGATACACATGTTTTTGTGCACATTAACGCCATGATGCAGGGTCAGATAAGATGAAAAGATGACTAAGCTTGTAGTTTAAAGACACATCAATATACGACTGGATGCAGACCCAGTCAACATAGAGAAGCATTGTAGAGGCTAATAACCAATTAATTTCTTCCTCAGCGGAGCGATCTGTGGAGCATTCATGATTTTTCTTGATGGAACATAAATCTAGGAAGGAGGTTACGCTATATTTTCTTAGCAGTAAGATAGTTGTTGTTGTTCTGCATTTATGTGCAGACTTCTTCTTCTAGTGTAATAAATCTTGTTCACGTATTCCTCTGGGAGGTGGGTTGATCAGTTAGGAGTTTTTTATAAGCTTTCTTATAAATAAAGGTAAGCGAGAACAACCATGGAGTTAGTAGTATTTAGTTTTCATACTTATGTTTGTGCAGTCAATCTCAAGTAAATAAAAATAATGGTATTCTGAGTTTATCAGTTGTTATCTGAGTTCTGGATATACTCATTCAAAAGGGGCCACTTGGTGAGTAGTTCATGTGTGTTAATCAGTTAATTTCCGTTTTGTTATTATTGTTGCTTTGGTATTCGACTTTTCCTACAACCACTAGAAACAGTTCTTGTGTCTATTCTTAGAGCCAAAGCAGGCAAAGTAGTTCCTGTATGTCATCCAGAACGTTGTCATTAGCAGTATTTGCTTAAGTTATTTCCAATTATGAGTTTTAATAAAGTATTAAGTCATCATGTTCCTGCAGATTTATTTCAGAGAATTTCCTTTTCTAGTAGTAGAGTAAAATGGTTGCAATTTGAGCTTAAGTGAACATACAATGCCGACCCATTTCAAATTTACATCCCTGGTCGATAAAGTAAATAAATATTTGCTACATGAAATATAGCTACTCAGTAAGGGTCTTTAATCTCTGAGCTGAGTCTTTAGAACCTAGTTGTTATTCCAATTGCAAGGGCCAACATTTTTGGCGTCATTGTCAGGGATGGTGCCAAACTAAGAACATGTTGTAGTCGTTAGTTTTAAATCTTCCATTTTGTTTTAGATTGATTTTTAAGCATTCATTTATAAAATCTGCATGCATAGAAGAAAAAGAGATGCATTAGGAATATTTCTTCCCTCGCATCTTGCTCTTCAAATAAACACAAATCAAGCCCAAGATATAAATCATTTTGTTGAAGCTTTTGTGCGACCTAGAAATCAAGGTGTTTTTAATTTTTCAAAAGGAGACCTTGATTTCTTGAACGAACCCCCTAAACAAAATATTTTACCTTTGGTTTTTTATCAAGAACCAATGGCAGGTAATTCTCCAGGAGGCGGAGGAGGGCCTCCACCTCCGCTTGTGAACCCAACATTTGAATTCCCCATTCCAGACCTGCGTGATAATGCAAATTTGAAGAATATACTAGCCTCCTCCCTTCCAAAGTTCTATGGCTTGGTCACAGAAGATCTAGATACCTTTCTATTTGAATTTGATATTCTTTGCAGAAGTTACGATTATACCACAAATGCCCATAAACTCAAGCTATTTCATGCTACTCTGAAAGAAGCTTCTCTTAGATGGTTTATGAGTTTAGGTAGAGATGTAATAACTACCTGGGATGAAATGAAGGAAAAGTTCTTGGAAAAGTATAAAGATTACTGCAGAGGAATTGATCGACATGGTGATGATATCTTTCAGATGACACAAAAAGAAGATGAAAGTCTAGAAGATTATCTTGAGAGGTTTCTTTTTAGTGTCAAGAAATCTAAGCATAATACCTTGAGTGAAGAATTCTTGAAATTGGTTTTTCTAAGGGGAATCAATGAGTATTGTGTTAAATAATTAGACCTCATGGGAGGAGGAGACATTAATCAAACTCAATGGGATGATATCAGGAAGATCTATCAAAACTACTCTAGGGCTTCTGCCAAGAAAGGTAAATATTATAGGCCTGGATCTTCAGTAGCAAAAACATCTACAACCATTTCAAGAATAGAGATAACTCATCTGCTAAAGGATTTTAAGGAGGATATTATTAATAACATGGCTACTTAGTTAAATACACTTCAAGCAAAGAATAAGCATGAAGAAGCAGAGGTAATGATTTCTGAATTTTGTCCTCATTGTAGGCAAAGGAAGAAGGACTGCAAATGTAAGCTCCTTGCCAAAATTGATAGTTAGTCGACTCCTCCAAATTTCAAGCCAATTTATGGAGATGATGAACAACTCTTATATATTGCACAATGAAGGCCATGGCCCCCAAGATAAGGTATGCCACAAGATCCATTGCCTTTTTCTAGTTCTTATGGGAATGCACAAAACAATCAATAGTAACCTCCATATTCCAAAAATTTTGGGAATTATACTCCTTAGTCTTGGAATAACTCCCAAAATCCTTGGCCCAATTATCAAAGCCCTTCCTTTCAGTGGAAGCAACCACAAGGGAATTGGTCATAAACTCAAGGTAACTAGCAGTAGTCATCTAAATGGAGGGGAGGTCAGCAATGGTCAAACCAATCCTCTAGTTTCCTGCAACCACCACAATAGTCCCAACAATCAGCTTTAATGCCACTAGTTTCTAATAGTACTCCACCCAAGTCAACTCAACTGCCAACACATCATGTGCCAAATCCTAGTAATAAACTTCAGCAATAGCAACAAGTTTATTCAGCTGATCCTAATCAATATCCTACATACTCTCTAGTATAAGTGATATTCAGTTACGGTCAGGAACAACCTTACCTGCCCCATCTCCTCCATTTATAACTAAATTACCATCTGAGGATATTGCACAAGATACTACACATGACTAGCCTACAAATCCTAAATAGATACCTCAATCTAAAACTTCAAACACTATCAGAACACCACCACTTCCACAAAGATTGCGGGTAGAAGAGACTAGGCAGCAGGATGACATAGCTTTTGATCTTATTGATCAATTAAAATATATATGTGTAAAGATTCCATTGTTCCAAGCTATTAAGGATATTCCCATATATGGTAAAGCTATTAAAGAGGCATGTTTAAAGAAACCTAGATGGAAGAAAAAGGACCCACAAATAGTCCATGTAATGGGAGAACTAGTAGATATTATGTTAGGAAGAGTTATAGTCCCTAAGTATTCTGACCCAGGCAGTCCTGTTGTGAAATTAGTCATCAATGGAACTCAAATTGGGAATGCACTGATAGATTTAGGAGCAGATATAAATGTTATGATCAAGGATGTCATGCAGGAACTCAACATTACTAGTCTTCAGTCTACTCCAACGGTCCTGCAGCTTGTAGATAGCTCCATTGTTCGTCCTGATGGGATAGTTCAGGATGTTGTTGCCACACTAGATTCTTGGGAATATCCAACTAATTTTATGGTACTCTCTCCTAAGGAAACATTGGGGGGATATCCAATCATTTTGGGAAGACCTTGGCTTGCTATAGTTGATGCATATATAGGGTGTAGATCAGAGGATATGACCATTTCAGATGGTACCAAAACTAAAACACTTGCACTTTATTCACCTACATAACCGCAACTTGATCAAGAGAAAGTAGTATGGCTGGATATAGGAGAAGAAACAGAGGAACTTAATTATGTTCAGAAGCTTATGATGTTAGTCAGGGAACCATTCATGGAACTCCAGGAAGAAGATAAGGTACTCTCTAATATCATAGAAAATCGTTATGGTACAAGTCAATAGTTACATGGTTTGCCAACATGTCCTTTGTATACTCTCCTTCCATCTACCAGTTCTTTGGATTCTCCTGCAACCACAGAAATATTTCATACCTTGCTACCGTAGGAAATCCAAACCCCTTGTTTACCTAAAGTATCTCAAAATGAGTCAACTACTCAAGTAGAGGTTGCTTCAGGAAAATATTTGAATATCAATAGTTAGCTTACAACAGACCAAAGATTGTCCTTGACAAAACTACTCAAGACCCATAAACAGGCCTTTGCATGATATTATCATGATATAAAGGGACTAGATCCTAAATTGTGTACTCATTGGATTTATCTCAGAGAATATTGTAAGCCAGTTAGAAAACCTCAGCGAAGGATTAATCCTGCATTAAGGAAAATAGTCAAGGAAGAATTACAAAAATTACTTAATGCAGGGTTCATTTACCCTATTTTGGATAGTTTATGGGTATCTCCTCTGGTTATAGTCCCTAAAAAAGGAGATAAAAGGAGAGTTTGTGTGGACTATAGGGATCTCAACACTACTACTAAGAAATATCATTTCCCACTTACTTTCATTGATCAAGTATTGGATTCTTAAGCAAGAAAACAATACTTTTCATTTTTGGATGGGTTTAGTGGTTACAATCAAATTAGAATCACTCTAGAAGGCTAGGAAAAGACAACCTTCACCTTCCCTTGGGGAATGTATGCCTATTCAGTTCTTCCAATTGGTCTATTCAATGCTCCTGCAACCTTTCAGAGAGTTGTCCTCAGTATGTTCTCAGATATTTCTCATGATTGCATGGAAATCTATATGGACGATTTCAATGCTTATCGGGTTACTTTTGAGGAAGCATTGGAAAATCTTGGCAAAGTGTTGCAGCAGTGTGAAGATCATAATTTGTCCCTAAATAGTGAAAAATGCTTCATGATGATGCAAGAAGGGAAAGTATTGGGAAATCGTATTTCTCAAGTGGGTATTCAAGTTGACCCTGCCAAAATTGAGGTAATAATTAACCTCCCTACCAGTACAAAATAAAAGGATGTGAGAAGTTTATTCGGGCATGCAAGGTACTATAGAAGATTTATAAAGGACTTTAGTAAGATGGCAGGACCTCTACACTCTCTCTTGACAAAAGATTTTGAGTTTGAATGTGTAATGGTGAAAAAAGGTGAATGATGGAGAGATCAAGAGGAAAGTTTTTCTTGCCTATGAGGAGAGATGAAAGTTTCACTGCGGATTTCCCTTCAAACACTTTATCCACATTACATTTAAAAGAGGGGTAAATTCACTAGATCCAATCTCTTAGGGAAGATATTGAATACTAAATGAATTGATAATGGGATACAAATGACAAGCTAACCCCTCTTTTAGAATGGAAAATGATTGAATCATGTGTTGTAGAACTAAGTGTAAAAGTAGCAAAGAACTGATTATAACTCAAGATAGAAGCATGAGATGAATTTGTGCACCTGGATCTAGCTATAATATGTCGAGATGAAGCTTCCCTGCGAATTTGAGGAAACGTTGTCGGGACTGTGCTGAAAGTGTCCACGGTCCTTTGAAAAATCCGCAGAATGAAAAGGGTTTTTTTGCCTCTGTAAATGGAGTCTGAATCTACAAACATGGCTACACACCTACAACCTACACATAGAAAAGAGAGGAAAAGAGGTTAGGATTGGGGGTTTTCCTTCAGGTCAACCCCCAATTTTGGAATTAACCAAATGATGAAAGAAAGTACTTGCAAGTAAATGTAAATGAAAGACTGAAATGTAATTCACCTCAAGGGAGTTTGTAGGTAGAATGTATTTAGATTTGCTTGTATTGAATTGAATGTTGATATGGATCTCCTCTTCAATGGTTGAATCCTTGACTTGAATGCAACACCTAGCCTTGAAGGAAGACTTGAGAATGCTCAATGCTAGAAAGGAATTCTTGAATGCTCTTGAATGCTTGAATACGTGATCTCATGTATTCCCACTTATTCAACTTCTTACTTATGCAAATGGGAAGGACAAATGCGACATGTATACTTGTCAATTAGGGTTAATTGACTGATTTTTTGACATAGGCCGACACAGGAAAAAACATTTCTGCTTTATGCAAAGTCCAATGCAAGGATAGGATAGAGGGGGCCCCAAAATAGGGCAAGGAAAAGGGCGCCACGCCCCTATCCTAGGGGGGACTGATTTTTCATCATAGGCCGACATAGGAAAAAAAAATTCTTCTTTATGCAAAGTCCAATGCAAGGATAGGACGGAGGGGGGCCCAAAATAGGGCAAGGAAAAGGGCGCCACGCCCTTGTCCTAGCGGGGACAGGGGCATCACGCCCATGTCCTTCCCTTGTCTCAGGTCAAGAAGCAGGTTCAGCCAATGCGAAGGGAAGAACAAGTGCGGTTTCTGGGGGTTGAGAAAGTCTCGGGTCTCCGATCAGGCTTGGGGATTCAAATTGCCAACATGAAGACCCTAATGTGGTCGCAAATTGCAAGGGTCGCAATTTTATGACACTAAAAAATGGACACCAACATGTGAAGAGGCATTTTCCAAACTCAAGGGATCTCTAACTCAAGCTCATGTGCTCAAAGGACCTGATTGGTCTCTCCCTTTTCACATTCACACAAATGCATCAGATCTTGCAATTGGAGTAGTCTTGAGACAAAACAAGGAGTTTTAGAGAATGCAATTTACTATATCAGGAAAAATCTGTAGGGACCTAGATTAAATTATATTGTCACAAAAAAGGAATTTTTACACCCTTTGAGATGGTGTATGGGAAATTAGCTATGATGCCTATGGAATT
Organism: Cryptomeria japonica; assembly: GCF_030272615.1. NCBI lineage: Eukaryota > Viridiplantae > Streptophyta > Pinopsida > Cupressales > Cupressaceae > Cryptomeria > Cryptomeria japonica. Next base: position 654,446,414 of record NC_081411.1, read on the forward strand.
TGAACATAAAACACTTAGAACAGCCATAGCCTTGGATATGACTCTCTCTATAGCTCAACAGGATAGGATCTTGCAGCTTAATGCCTTAGATGAAATCAGAAACTCCACCTTGCAGTACACAAAAACAATTCAGAATCAATGCATGAAATGGCATAATAAATATATCAAAGACAAAGCATTCAAACCAGGAGATTGGGCCCTTCTGTATGACTTTGAGTATAAAGGATAATTTGGGCAAACTGCAGATGCACTAGTTAGGGCCTTATGAGGTGATTGAAACATTTCCAAATGGTGTAGTACGACTGGCCACCATTGAACCTGTAAAACTTGAATTGTTGGTAAATGGTCATCGTTTGTGCCTCTATCATAAGTAGTTTTCCAGAGAGGAGTTCCTGTAGCAATTCACTATTCCAGAAGGTGTCAGGATTCCTGCAACAAAAGAAGGCAGCCTTGCCATCCCACCTTCTTCCTAATTTTCTTTTTTTGCTGCAGGATCATAATAAATACTTATGTATCTTATGGATGTACCCTTCTTCGCAATAAATATTCCATCTCCGTACTCGCCAATCACTCTTCCATATCATTTCATGTCATTCATTTCTCCACTTCTCTTATCGTATATAGCAAATTGACTTCATGCATGATGAATTTCCCCAACTGTTGTCATTATGGCACGATAACAGGTATGCTTGTGTATATTTATTTTTTGTTGCATACATTTATTAAACCATATTTTGTATCATAGTGATATTTGCATAGTATTCTTTTTAGTCATTCTCTGCATGTGTGGACACCTATTACACCTTAAGTTGGGGGGGAAAATATGATGGTGAATTATTCTCATGGATAATTCTTGTGTCATTTCAAATAAAGTTTAAATTTAAAATTATTTCTCTTTGATGTGACATTATGTACTTTGTTCTTATTGCTATACCTTCCACCCCCACCGTTTCTCTTCGCTTCCCTTTCGTTATTTTGAAATTGTGGCTTATTTATTTGCAAGCAGAGCATATTTTCTTATGAGAATTTGTAGAGTTTGGACTTGGGTATATTTTTCCAAGTGGTGAGTTGTGAGCGCCAGTGTTGCAATGGGTGGTCTGCTAGTTCGCCATGAACCTACAGTGCATGATGTCATCCTGCAAGATCCGGTTTGTGAACCTGATTTCCGAAATTGTGGCTTGCTAGATTATTTTCTGAAGCTAACTGAGTTCAGTGAGGATATTGCAAGAGAATTCACCCGTACATTTTCTGATGGGGAAGCTCAGGTAAAAAGGTTGAGAGTTATTGCTATAGAAGAGCGGATTGCAGAGGTAGCAGGGTTGCCAATAGACAAGGGAAAGTAACCTGAAACAAAGGACGCACGAAGCGTGAGGGCAAAACTTACATGACCAGTTGACCCACCTTTGGTAACAGATAAGTAGGGGACCAGACGAGAATCCTTCTCCCCAAATGGAGAGTAATAGTGTTATATATCATGAAATATTTGAATTGTGAAGGGAGATTCTCATGCATACATTCTCACCATTTTAAGCTCTCAAGTCATCTATGCCATGGGAGGAGAATGAATGTTCCTAGTGTATTGTATAATATTCTTTCCATCAGTGCAACAGAGACACAAAAAGGTAGGCCTCACTCTATTACTCATCATTGTTTGATCAAATTATTGGTTGAAAGGTCTTTGAGAGATGTTTCCCAGATGACCTGGAATGAATTTATAAAAGTTAGAAGGTTTAGGGTAAATAATATGGGTCCAACAGAACAACCCCCATCTCAAGAAGGAGAAAATTTAGAAGAATCTCCTCCTACCCTTGAACTCTCATCCCCCAGGATGTCACCAGTTGAGGATGTTCCTGCAATAGAGGAACCTTTGTTGGAAGAAACCTTGTCAGAAGCAACAGAAATCTCGATAGGGGTTCCATCACAAACCCCAATAAGAACTAAGGCTATTGCACGAAAGGAGAAAGGTAAAGAGAAACAAGTTGACACAGAGAAGAAGAAGAAGGAGAAAGGAAAAAGTGTGCATTCCACCCCTCCTATCACAAAGAAAAGAAAAATTGCAAAAGAAGATTCTCCTCCAGCCACTGAAGGAAGTTGCGGAAACACCTGAAGAGTTGGATACAGAAAACCATCTTGTAGCCATCGAAGAAATGCCTTTGAGAAGAAGTGGCAGGCTCTATAGAAAACCTAAAAAATAAAAAATAGTTAGAGCAGTAGAGTGCCAACATTCTTGTTGATTCCTCAGAGCAAGAACTAAGCAGTCCTTACCAGGACGTTATTTCTCCAACCTCTCCTGTGGAGTCATAGGAGGCTCAGGAACCTGAGGAACCTAGTAAAGAAGGAGATAAAGAGGAAGAAAGCCTTCATGAACATCCACAGGAAGGTATGGGCTTGATAACTTGGCCTCCATTGCATGGCAGATTGTTGAAGTAGAAGGTAGAGCTGGGAAGTCAAAACCTAGAGCACTAGTTCACATACCACCCTCTTTTCTTACCAGTCATGCTCCTACTCTTGCCTTCTATAGAGAATGGGAGTTAGAAAAAGTAGAGATGCAGAAACTTATTGATGAACATAAGAAAGTGATTGAATAAAAAGATGAGGAAATTATTGAGCTCAAAAATAAGGTGGATACGGTAGTCACTATGATACCACAACTAATGCAGTGCAGGGCGCCACCTCGAGTCTACTCCCTATATTTGAAAGAGTAGCATATTTGTTTTTAGTTAATGAGAATTGTTAGAGATCTAAGTCCTTCTTTGGAAACACCATAGGAGTTTTACCATGTTTATGAAACGTCTCCTAGAACTATCAAAAATTTGCTTTGTGAGTTTTATTTACATAATTATGTTGTCCCTAATGATGCTGACTAGAATCCTCTTCTCTACATTGAAGGTATTCAACTCAGAGCTCTCATGTCATGGATTCAAAACAAAATTACTAAGGGAGAACAATTTAGGATATATAGGAAGGATGGACTTGATCTCCCACTTCCATTGAGAGCTAAATCAAGGGATTCGAGATGACTTTATTATGATTGGCAGAAAATTCTGTATAGACTAGACTATGGGAATAATATTCTACCCCTGAGAGAAGAGATATTCAGAGAATATGAGAAGATGGCTACGGTTGAGGGATAGGTAGCAATTGGACATTTATGACAACGCTGGAATAGTCTACCTAATGAATTGAAATAGTCTGAGCTGCATCCATTGCCAAATTATCATGCAACACTATGACGGGCACCCAAATATATACATTTGGGTAGAAAAAAAGGAAAACATTGGTTTCCCCTTAGCTCTCAACCACCCATTCTTCTATGGCTACTAATGGGATGTAGGGATAATGACCCACCTTATAATGAAGCAGTAGCAAAGCACACTAGGTGGACACGGTTGGAAAAGATGCAAGGGTTTTATTGGAGCTTGGCAACAGGAGGATCTAGATAGGTTACCTCCGATAATTTCAAAATTAATGCTAGGATTAGAAACTTTCTTATTGTTGAAGGACCAACAAGAAGCTAGGTTGGAGGGTAATGATGAGCCAAAATAATGGCTCCATTTTGTCAAATCTTGTCATAAAACTCTTGCTTTGATAATATGTTTGGGTAATGTATGGATCATAGGACTTTCCTTGTTAATATCTTTTTCTAGTATTTCTAGACCTGATTTATCCTAGACCTGATTTATCCTAGACCTAAGGTTGTTGTCTAATGATCTTTATACAGTTAATCTATAAAAATTATCTAAATTAATATGGTTTAATTTATGCTATGTCATCAATGGATACACATGTTTTTGTGCACATTAACGCCATGATGCAAGGTCAGATAAGATGAAAAGATGACTAAGCTTGCAGTTTAAAGACACATCAATATACCGCTAGATGCAGACCCAGTCAAAGTGGAGCAGCATTGAAGAAGGTCATAACCAATTAATAGCTTCCTCAGTGGAGTGATCTGTGGAGCATTGATGATTGTTCCTGATAGAACATAAATTCAGGAAGGAGGTTATGCTATATTTTCTCAGCAGCGGGACAATTGTTGTTGTTCCACATTTATGTGTTGACTTCTTCTTCTAATGTAATAAATCTTGTTCACCTATTTCTCTGGGATGTGGGTTGATCAGTTAGGAGTTTGTTATAAGTTTTCCTATAAATAAAGGTAAGGGAGAATGACCATAGAGTTAGTAGTATTCAGTTTTCAAACTTAAGTATGTGGAGTCAATCTCAAGTAAATAAAAATAATGGTATTCTGATTTTATCAGTTGTTATCTGAGTTCTAGATATAATCATTCAAGGGGACCCACTTGGTGAGTAGTTCATGTGTGTTCTTCAGTTAATTTTTTGTTTTGTTATAGTTGTTGTTTTGGTATTCGACTGTTCCTGCAACCACTGGAAACAAATCATGTATCTATTCCTGCAGCCAAAGCAGGTAGAGTAGTTCCTGTCTGTCGTCCACAACGTTGTCATTAGCAGTATTTGCTTAAGTTATTTCCTATTGTGAATTTTAGTAAAGTATTAAGTCATCATGTTTTTGCATATTTGTTTCAGAGAATTTCCTTTTCCAGTAGTAGAGTAAAATTACTGCAATTTGAGCTTAAGTGCACATACAGTGCCGACCCATTTCAAGTTTGCATCCCTGGTTGATAAATTAAATGAACGTTTGCTATAGGAAAGGTAGCTGCTCAGTAAGGATGTTTAATCTCTAAGCTGAGTCTTTAGAACCTAGTTGTTATTCTAATTACAAGGACCAACAAAGGTGACACATGTAGGAGTGGAGTGTCATCACATGACATCCTCAACATAACAAATACTATAACATAAGGCACAAGCCTAATGGACATGTGGAGCCATCTCAACCTATGAGAGATCAAGGGAGATTGACTTGCCATCGCAATGGCCTTCCCATGCCTATCCTAATACATCCTCCCTAGGATCAAGTCATGGGGCTCACAACTATTCATTATCTTGATTAGTGAATTATTTACCCATCCTATTAATTTATTATTACATCATGATAAACCTACAATGTGCCCTGGCAGTCTAGACTTCATGTATCCTTACAAGGAACCTCATGTAGGCCTATCTCTCATGACCCCGGTCATCACAAGGAATCCCACTCCCCCTAACATTGCCCAAACAATAAATCACAAAAGGCTCTAAACCATAATGAAAATCTAAAAACATAAACATCATATGCAGCCAAATACATCCATACATATTCCTTACAATATACACATGGCTACGACAAGAACAAGTATAACAAAATGAGCCTCTTGGCCAACAAATACAAAGGCCATAACAAAGTCATCAAATCTGCTATCAACATAAAGATAAAATCACAACAAGGCCAAGTCACTTCCTAGTTCAAGAACAATAAAGACATCTATCTCTCTAACATGGCACATCAACATGGACGAGAATATCGAAACATCCATATCAACAACAAGGAAGGTAAATATGCATTAAAAACCATTGAAATACATCAAATCAGATTAGATATCAATCTAGAAATCACCTACAGACCTCCATTAAGTGTCTGGTATAAAATCAGATCGAAAAAGCAAGACAGAATGAGCAAAATTGACTGAAACATCAAAACAAGGCAGAACAACGCATTTGTGGCACAAAATAGCGCATATACTATTTTCTGTAGCGCTTTTGTTAAACTTTTCAGTGCATTTATTAAGTCAAACAACGCACATACAAATTTAGACAATGCATTCACTCAGGAATCGTGCATATACACACACTGGTAGCACATTCACTACACAGTACAACGTATTTACACTAACAGATAGCGCTTTTGCAACAAGAAATTGCACATTTACACTTTTAGCAAATTTACCCAAATACAGACTTGGAAATGTAAAATTTGCGACTAAGTTTAAAAATCAAAAACTAAACCAAATGACACGAATAAGGGTTCAATAGAGATGCCCAGACAAGACCAATTTACTAGCATAAACATTATGTGAAAATACAAATCACAATGGAAGATATTATAGAACATATATTCACAAGACCAACACGAAAGCAACTCCAGATTCCATAGAAAACTTGATACAAACAAAAATAACAAATGCCAGCTCCTCCACACTTCAAAAGAGAGTCTCAAACACAATCTCAACCAAACAAAAGACCTATCTCGAGGAAATTTGCACAGAGAAGAAGAACCACAGAGCTGTGAATGACAAATACAGAAAATCCCATAACAATATTTTCAACCGGAAATAATATCAACCCATATAATATAAACTTTATCCCCAAATATTTATTTTCCAAACTATACAGACTATAGATTATAAATTTATTTAACCCATCTCTCGGAAGACAATATGCAAACACGAAGCATACAGAAAAACCATTAAATACCAAAGTACAAAAGGAAATAGAACTCCAACCTGCAAGTTGTGTTATGGAATGAAGTTGAAGAAGAGCTTCCAATCTAAATCCAAGATCTAAACCACAAAGCTCCAGCAATTCCCAATCAAAAACTAAGTGCCAAAAGAAAACTTGCAAAGAAATTTTTCATAGAAGAAGCAACCCGAAAACCATCTTGGCAATCAAAATAAAAAGCCATTCAAAAATGCTAAAACCCTAGCCTCCACATGAACCAATCAAAATATTCTTTTTTGGAATATATTTTACCAACCCACCATATAATATAATTTTATTCTCCCATTTCAAATTCATTCAATGAGAGTATAGGGTAGGTAGGAATATAAAACATGTTTATTTAAAATCAAGTGGGGAATATTATTATTATTATTATTATTATTTACCCCAAGGTACTTATACTCCCCAAAAAAAAAGCTAAACTATATAAATAAACCATAAGCCACAAATAAATAATCCAAATGGGAAATTAATAAATAAATAACTCAAAGCTCATAAAATGATTAAAAGGCCAAATAAAATATTAAACATTAAATAAATAAATAAAAATATAGGCAATAAATAAACATAATCAAATAAATAAATAAATATCAAATAAATGGTCAACCTCCCAAGGATTAAACAATAAATATTAAATAAACCTTACCCAATATAAATAAATATTAATTAAATAATTAACTACTCAAAAGCCAATAATCCAAGCAATTGAATTAAACATTAATGCCTACAAATCACACATAAATGCATCAAATAAATCAACAATAGGCTGGCATACTCACAAAGCCACAACTCACTAACTGACATGGCAATTACGCCAAGGCCGACGACTCACAGTGAACAACTTAGACCTAGAGTATGTGAGGGGAACTCATGTCATCTCCAGCACACATGCCATTGGGATTTAAAGACACACTCAAACCTATGGAGCCAGGTGAAGTCGGTGCCTGGTACTTGCAAATCTTGCAACCACAAGGCAACGATACAACATATGCATATACATCATAATAAAAAAGTGATAGGGAATTGCGACGGCACATCCCGCTCGCAATGAGTGATGTGACATCTTCCCTCTCATGAAGACAGACATACAATAATCAAACACATCTTATAACATCTCATCATATATCATCATAAAATAAGGTTAGTGAAATCATAATCATCATCAAAACCATGATCAATCTAATCTATCAATAATCTATCAACATAGTAGTGCATATAGAATCTATCAAGCACATATATCCATCAAATCAATAATGATAGTGTCATCATCCATATAAATCATCAAAATAACATTTGTCTAAATAATGTCTAGCATCATAATGAGTACTGAAAAACCAATATAGTCATAATCCAAAACATCATAAATAGTCTAGATAAGTCTATCAAGCATGAAATAAAAGTCAAGTCTAGTCAAATCAAGTCAAGTCAAGGGTGGACACTACAAAAGGCCTTGGGTTTTGGATGCCAACGTGGTGCATGGACGCCAGCGTGACACGTTGTCATCTGCATGACCTAGAAAACACAGAATCATCCCAAAGATCAACAATGACTTCTCTCCACTGCGTAGAACCTATTCATTACCTACACACAAAGAGATGGGGGAAAATGTTGGGGTTGTATAGGGGATTGCCTCAGTCAAAACCCCATTTTGGTGTTTTCATCTCCACAGGTAGCCAGATAGATAGATTTGATAAAATGCAAACAGAAACTATACTCTGCTTAATGGAAGCAAACCCCTATTGCAAATAGATAAAAGTGATGTATTGATAAACTAAATGCACCTAGATAATAGATACACTTATAGATATGATAAAATATTGCATGCAATGATAAAAAGAGATAAATGAATGATAAAGAGAAGACAAGGCATGTAGCCAAACCCCTCTTTTTGAGATACGAGCATGATGAAGCTTGAGAGGTGTGCTTTGTAGTTGCAAGGACTCTATAGATAGAGATAGCTTGATAATGTTCTTAGAGAATTCAAGAGAGCCCAAAGAATAGAGCCAAGAATTCAAGAGAGAAAACCCAGAGAAGAATCAAAAGTGTAGAACCCTTCCAAATGAGAAAAGAAGAGTTTTTAAACTCAAAAGAGGTGCAGAGAGCTGTTACAGCAGAAGGCGAGCCAAAAGACACGCATTAGCAAGCGTCTGACTCACTGCATGATTCAAGATTTTGCGGGTTTATCAAGACGTTTATGCGTTGTGCAAATGTCTTGCCAAAGATAAGCCCAAATGGGGTTTTAGGTCAAACAGAGGCACTTTGTCTTTGAGGCTCATGATGTCAAAATGATGGGATTTTGATCATGAGTTCATCATTAATACGTTGGGCACCATGCATAAGTGTCATAAATGCACTAGGCACAATTTAGGATACTACACATATATTTTGTTTGGCAATATAATTGTTATTCACTCCCACATTTTCAAACTCTATACCTTAATGCCTTCTTTACAACTGTGATTATGTAGCTCATAAGTGCGTAGAACACATAGCTTGCAATTAAATCTAAGAAAATCATGGCGTTTGATCTATAAAATCATTAATGGTGAGCAGGAAATTAAAATAAACATCCTACAAGTTTAGTCAATACATCTTGTCAAAATGTATCTCTTGTTTGCCTATTGACACGTGTACCTTTAGAGCTTTAAGCTTCTCTACGCTTTCATTTTGGGGTTATGACTTTGCTTAACTCAATTCGTGGACAAGTCTGGTAATTATTTCCCATTATTATCTTGGGATCACTTATTCTCACTTCCTTTGTTAGTATCTATTTTATTTGGTTAATTTTTGGAGTTTGAGGTCAAGATGTTTCTTTATTGTTTATTGATTCATTACAAAATGCAACTAAGACTTTCCTTTTTGTCTGACATTTTCTAAACAAAGAAGTGTTCTATGTTAATAAATTTGGACTAGCGGGATGTGGGGTTGATTCCATTTTTTATGTTTTTAGTTTACATTATCACCTTGTTCGATTCCCTTTCACCACATGCAAACACACACTTTTTTTGCCTTTTTGGGAAGTATAATGTATCATAGCCATTTCCTTTCCACTCAAAACTCAATTAATTTATCTCCTTTATTCTCTTGATGTTTGCTAGATTAATATCTCTAACACTCATCACACTATTATCCTTAGTGGGTTGTAGCCTATGGGATGATTCTCGCCTTTCTCTTAAATCATGTTCTTCCTATTTCACTTTAAAAGTATCCCACCACTCAATTGTTCATTTTTTACAATTGTATTGTGGGTTGTGAGTTGAATTGTATTTACAGTTATTAAATGTACATTATGACTTTATTTTCTTCAACCTCCTTTGTAGCCCAAAAATCCAATTTTAAAGCCTCCAACCTATTCTTAAGATAATTTACCACTTCAGGGAATATTATTTTTTAATCTTAGCCTTCATTTAGTTCACAAAAATGATGGGACCCCATTCCACATGGTATGAATGGGGAATGTTATGAAACCTCACAACATATCCCTTGTGCTAGGACTTTCAGCCCTTTGACAGATGTTGCATCCCTTTGCATACTCCTTAGCATCCTTATTCAGTGTTAGCCACCATAATCCAATGAGTAATTGTAATAGTGGGAAAATTAGGTATCACAAGTTATGCTTTGTAAACTAGGAAATGACCTAACTTTCACCTCCAAAACATTAAAAGGGGGATATGTAAAATCAATCCAACCTCAATTATATTAGGAAGAGGGTTGAATGTTAATTTTAGTCCTTATTCCCCTTTTGTTTGAATTGAAAATGTAATTAAAATTTGTATAGTTTGAATTTAGGGCAAAACAATGGGTAATTGAGAGGAAATAGTAGAAAAAAATACTACAAATATCCAATAGAGCCATAGACAAGGATATGGGTAGAAAAAGATGTTTAGAATTTGTACCTAGAAATTCGGCCTTATTTTTTCAGTACAGATTCGCCTTGGTTCTCCAACTTTCACTCTATCAAAAGCTGAACATGTTTATTGTCATCAACTCTATTGGAATCCCTAAGAACATCTCCTGGGTTAATTCCATGCACACAGAAAGAGAGATAAAAGTGTTGTGGATAGAGGTTTGCCTTGGGTCAAACCTTGATTTAGGAATTAACCTTGAAATTGAAATAGAAATTGAAACAGAAATCACAACAAGATACTTTCCTTTTGAGGAAAAGGCCAGATCTAAAAATTAAATGCTTGTGATTGAAATGTATACCTTGATGAAGCTTGCTTGAATCCTCACACAAGGGTTTTAGGGTTTCATGTAAAATGTGTTCATGGAAGGTTGATCATCGATGTCATCTTGAATGCTTGAACTTGCCTTTACTTCTTCTCCAATTCTTGATGAATGTTTGATTGCTTGCTCAATTGAATTGGATTTCTAATTGAGATCATAGAGTTGTTAAATTAGGTTTTCAAATGACAGGGATAGACATCCTTTTATACTTGACTACTCAAAAATTAATTGAATTTCTAGAGTAAACTAACACGGGATCAAATTTCCCGCTCACTTGAGGTGACCGTTATAAGGACCAAATTTGGGTCTTGATTAAGAGGACTAGGGTGCTAGTCAGAACTCGAGTATGGGGAGAAGGCAAGGAAGGTGGTGAAATTACAAGATTGTAAATGGTGTGAGAAAAATCAGAATAGGCATCGAGCATCAGAAGACAAAGCACCAAGGTGAGGTCTAGGCAAGGATGAAATTGTATGTGGATACAATTTATGACACTACAATAATATTCTCCTAGTTATTGTATTCTCCACTATTATGTCCTCTGGCAATCCCTTCATGGGCCTCCTACAACATGGATTGTCTTTCATGCATGTAAACCACTCCACTCTAAACATCATCTCTCCTCAATTGGTGTAATTCTTCTGCAACCAGTGTGTATGGTACTGCCCTTCACAAAAGTGACTCTCCATCCTGAGGTGAATCATCTTTGGTAAATTCCCTTGTATCCGGCAATAGTGTAATGTCTTCCAATTCCTTTGGTATTGCCTAGATATGAAACAAATGGGCTCCTAGTACAAGTCTTCTTCTTGGGCCCTCTAGTTCCTCTCCTATCTCTATCCCATACAAGTAGTCTAGACCTTGGTTGTTTGCCACTGGATTTAACATGATCTTAAAGTCAAATTTCTGAAATAATAGTTTCCATCTGCATATCTTATCGTGTATGACTAGTTTGTTCAACAAGTACTTCAATTGTTCATGATCAAGGGAAATTTATGAATGGTTTAGGAAAAAGGTAGTGCTTGTACTTTTGTAATGCATATACCATAACCAACACTAACCTATTTGTGGTTGTATAATTCTTCTATGCCTCAGATAACTTCTGACTGACAAATGTTATTGGATTATCCTTGATCCCCTTAGGGTGGGCTAGGGCTACCCTAAGACTACTTTGGAAGCATTAACATGTACATGGAATGATATGTTCCAATCCTAGAATGTCAGTATAGGTGTTTCAGTGATCTTCTACTTTAAGATGTCAAATATTTTTTGTCTCTTCATTCTAAGTGACTCCCCTACCATTCTTCTTCTTCAAGAATTCTTCTTGTAGTGCAACAATTCTATATTGGCATTTGCATGAAGATTGGATTAATGATATGTTATGTTGTCATTGATGTCAATTAACCAGTAACGATATTGTTGATATTGTTGTAATGATGTTTTGTAATCGGTAGGAAGAATTTGTGGAGTGAACCGGTATTGCTATGTATTGGAGAGTTGAACCGGTAAACCCTACATGTTGATTTGATAAACCCTAACCGATTAAGTTCAATGGTGAATTGGTTATATTGGTTTATGATCTGATGATGAGTGGTAATGATTATGACACGTATGATTATTCTATGAAGAGAGTTTCAAAGCAATTTTGGCATGTTGATGAAATGGTTTTTGTCTAGGGAATGAGCAAGTATGTTGCATATAATGCAAAGCGCATGATGAGTTACTAAGTTCGATGAAGCGATGATCAAGGAGCGGTCGAGGTTTTCTTGATTGATGTGCAGAGATTGCTATGTAATCCAATGATATACTTGAACCGACTTGTTTGTAATCTCTATGAGAGAATTAGGTTTTTGTTGTGGTACCGACCTAATTGATTTGTTTATAAGGTCGATGAGTTGTTTAGTTTCAGAGTTGGCAAAGTTTTAGTTGAGTGTGTGGTTGCCGAACCAGATGATGTATCTACACTTTGAGTAAAGGTAGATAGGAGCATGAAAAGGATCTGAACAAGCAAGTGTAGTGTTATTCAAATAGATCAACAAACTCCTATTGTTTTCTAACAATTACATCAGATTAAAATCCCCTAACCAGGTAATCTCTAACAAGCTTGGTGCTATTCAAATCCTCTAACTAAGTGATCCATTAGCTTGGATTTCAAATCCTCTACCGAGGTTACTCCTTATAGGGTATTGCTTCTAACAAGGCATTATAGTCAATCCCTTAACCAAATGGTCCCTAATAGGATCTGTTCTTAATAGGACTTTTGTAAAGCTTTAATAGGCTAGGCTCCTAACTAGGCAAACTTAAGAAGAGTTTAGATGGTTATCTTGCGAATCTCATCTCACCATGGTTTTTCCCATTTGGGTTTCCACGTCAAAAATATTGTGTCAAGTGGTGAATGTTTTTGTGGTTATGTTCTTATGGTTGATTTTCTTAACTACTTAATCCACTTTGATAAGTCATGATAACCGGAAGCATTGTGAAATGAAGTTTTACTTATGTCAGTAAAAGCATTTGGATGTTTATGAGTTTGAAGTTGTTTACTATTAGTTTGTTGTAACAGTCAACCAGTTTATCTTGAGGGTTTTTATCTTGACAGTGGTATTGCATTGATAGTTATAAGTTTACTTTGAGAGATTGATTTTGAGATTGGTGAAGTTAGTATAAGTTTTTCTATCTACTAATTCACCCCCCCACCCTCTTAGTAGTTGACCGGATTCCTATTCTTTCATCATACCATCATGCTAGTGTACCCCTTGATGAATTTCTAGTGATATCTGATATAACCCGAGAATATTTTTACCTCTGGCGAGTTCTTGGTGTTGGTAGATTGAGGATTAAAGTAACCTTCATAGGATCTACCATCAATCCCTCCTTTCATATGATATGTCCCAACAATGTTTTGAATGGTGGTACCACAAACATATATTTCTTTGTGTTAAGTGATATATGCATGCTTCTACATCTGTCTAACATCATTCGAAGCACTTGAATATGGTTTTTTCCAGTCCATATATTGTCTAATCATTCATGTAGACCTCCAATAAATCATGTATGAAGTCCATAAAAGTATTTATCATATTCCAGCTAAATATTGTTGATGCATTATTCAACCCAAATGACACTAATGTATACATGTAGGACCCCCATTCCATAGAAAAGGTTGTCTTAGGTTGATCTTCCTCTTTTATCTTCACTTAGTGGTATTTGGAAATCCCAACTATAAATGAATATATTTCCCTCCTGACAACTAATTACAAGATCTCTTTTGTCTATGAAGTAGGGAAAGGGTCATTGATGTAGGCTTTGTTCAACTCCCATAGATCCATGCAAATCCTCATTTCTAATGTCTCCTTTTTTTGAATCACCATAGGGCTTGTCCATTCCACATCTTCCACCAATTTAATGATGCATGCACTCAACACCTTATCTTAGCTCTATATTCACCTTCTTCTTCATATTGGGGTTTAGTCAGTATGGCCTTTTCTAGATCGGTTTGGCTCCAACTCTCAATTATATTTTTATTGTGTCTACTTCCTTGATAATACATTTCATCTTTGTGATAAGTCCTAATACTCTAAGAGGGTTTCTTGTACCTGTGCTACTATTTGTTCATCCCAATAATCACCTATTTTGATCAATTTAGGATCTCATTTTGGTGCAATGTTTGTCTCCCTCAATTTTACTAGATTGTTATAGTATTTGGATTTTTAAATATTTTATTTTCTAATCATTTTTTCGAGCTATACAACATCATTTTCTTACAAATTTTTGAGCTTGCAACCATTCTACATATTTGCAAATTACTTCTCTCTTGGGTGGTGATGATAACTCAGGTAGTAACGATTCCCCATTCTCTACCAAACTAAATATAATATCATTCATCCTTTGTAATGCACTATGTGTCTTTATGTCTTCACTATAAAAAGAAAATGCATGAAGAAAGTTCGAGGTTACCTCATCCCATGTTCTATTTTCTCTCCTTCGCTCTTGTTGATGTACCATGTTTGGGCTACTAGTATCAATGTCCAATTAAATAAATAGATGTAGAATCTATTATCATATTCATACCTTTCTTCCTAGCATTGAATGCATATGTCTAGATGGTGCTATGGTAGTATGTCTCTTTTGTACTTAGGGATGTTCATGAATTCTGATTTTTTCGACAAGTATCTATCTTTGATTAAGATATTGAATTCCTCCCAATGCCTAATGATCTTCTTATGTGTATTGAAATAAGATACAACATTGCAAATTAGTGTATATTTCTAGATCTCTAGTTTATGGCCTTCATTTATGAAAGTTCATTCAATATGATCAATAAATGCTCTTAAATCACCAATTCTAGAATATTTTGGTAGTGTAATGTGTGATATGCCTCTTGTGTGTGGTTTGATTGGGAGATATACTTCCTCTTGACCACTCTAGTTGTTAGTGTAGATATCTTCTGGTATCTCTTCCTCACTGGTATCTTTGTCTATGGAATCTTCCTCAGATATGTCATTTGTATTGGATTCTCCTTTTGGTGACTCATCCCCAACTAGCCTTCTAATCATGAACACCCTCTAGGATCCAAATATATTGCGGGAATATGCCTCTAACTCTTCATTCATCTAGGCTTCGAGAATTATGTCACTATCTATTGTCACATAGATTTCATTGAGCTCAATTTCTCCTTCAAAGTTAGGTTCTTCTTCACTTTTGGTAGTGAATAATTTGGCAATGGTATTAATATTTCTATCATCATCCTCACAATTTGTCACATTCACTTCCTCTACATAGGTTTTTTCTACTCTTCTAGAATAGGATGTGTATTATCCTTTGGTTATCTACAAATAAAATTTCCTCCTTTTGGGAATCTATTACTCCCTTTGAATCAACAAATAACCTCAATCCCAATAATGCATCAAATTAATCAAAGGTTTCTTTTATTGTTACTACATCAAAATCCACTAATTAGTTGAAAATGTCATTAGAATTGTATAGTTTGAATTTAGGGAAAAAAAATAGGTAATTGAGAGGAAACAGTAAAAACAAATTGCTACAGATATACCATAGAGCCATAGATAGGGATCTGGTTATTGAAAGATGTTTAAAATTTGTACCCTGAAGTTTGGCCCGATTATTTGGGATGAGGTGGCACAGATTCACCTTGGTCCTCCAACTTTTACTCCGTTGAAAGCTTAACCTATTCATCATCATCAACTCTATCAGAATCCCTGAGTACAACTCCTTAGTCAATTCCTTGCACATAGAAAGAGAGATAAAAGTGTTGTGGATAGGGGTTTGCCTTGGGTCAAACCCTAATTTAGGAATTAACCTTGAAATTAAAATAGAAATTGCAACAAGTTGTTTTCCTTTTGAGGGAAAGGCTAGATCTAAAAATGAAATACTTGTAATTGAAATATATACCTTGATGAAGCTTGCTTGAATCCTCACACAAGGGTTTTAGGGTTTCATGTAAAATGTGTTCATGGAAGGTTAATCATGGATGCCACCTTGAATGCTTGAAGTTGACTTTACTTCTTCTCCATTGCTTGATGAATTCCTGATTGCTTGCTCACTTGAATTGGATTTGTTATTGAGATCATAGAATTGTTAATTTAGGTTTTTAAATGAGAGGGGTAGACCTCCTTTTATACTTGACTACTCAAAAATTAATTGAATTTCTAGAGTAGGCCGACACGGGATCAAATTTCTCGCTCACTTGAGGTGATTGTTATGAGGACCAAATTTGGATCCTAATTAAGAGGACCAGGGCGCCCAATGATTTGGTCTTGAGAATTAGGGATCAAATTTGGGGAGAAGGCAAGGAAGGTGGTGAAATTGAAAGTTTGTGGATGGTGTGAGCAAAATCAAAACAAGCATCGAGCATCGAAAGATGAAGCACCAAGGTGAGGTCTAGGTGAGAATGAAATTGCATGCATATATAATTTACGACCCTACATTTAGCCCCAATTTTAGTAGGAGTATGAGACTAAGCATACTAATGATAAAGTATAAATTTGCATTAAAAAACTTTCACCAAGATATCAAAGAAACAAGACACACCAAGCCCCCAGAGACTTCAGGATCTTATTACTCTAATATCGAGATAAAAGGGACAACACATGAAAGGGAAAGAGAGAGCATGGCTACATTGGCCTAGTAAGATTTGCTTACTAAGAGTCATGAAAAAAGAAAAAAAAAACAAATTAAAAAGAAAAAAGGCTTGCAAATTAACTTGAGTATCAAAAACACACCATGGTGTGTGCTTAAAGTATAACATTGAGCGGAGTGTATGCCCCCATGTTAAATCAATTGCATGTGCTTTATTGGGAGCAATCACTTTAAGGTAGCATGCATTCAAAAGACAAGCATGTTGCCACAATGAGATGCCCCCAAGAAAGGAGAAATAAAAGGATAATGGTCACAAAAAATATAGGAAAAAGCACAAAAGGGATCCATTAACTCTGGGATCAATATGCTCTTATGATAAATAATGTATATCAAAAATATTTGTATTGAATTGACCTCATCGCCCAAAGGTAGTGGATCTACAAACATAATGGAAGAAGAGCACAAGAGATAACAAAAAAGTGTCTTTTGGGGACAACTTGGAAGAGACCAAAAAGAGATCTCAACGCTTTGCATTGTCCTCAAGTAGACAACACAAGGCACATTTACGAACAATAGCACATGTATGACATAATATAGATATGACATATAGAAGAATTGAGATACAAATAGAGGAATGCCAAAACAGATTTGACCTCGTTATTACCATGCACCAATAGAGTAACAAGGGTCATCCAAAGAGAACCTAACATAACACAAAAACATGTCGAGTAGCACATCCCAAGAGAAGCGAATTATGAACAAGCAAACACACAAAACATAATCTATGGCATGGTTGAAGCTAGTCAAGCAAATCATTTACCTCCCAATCTTGCTAAAAATCCTCCTCTCATAAAATCTATGAAAGAAAAGGAACAATCCAAGGCGAAGATGCACCAATCCAAGAACATTATTGGATCAACCAAATCAAGCTAGTCAAGCAATTATTGGCTCAACCTTATAAATCTACTAATGGACACTTGAATTCCCCTTCTACTCTATAGGTAAACATTATTGGCTCAACCTTTTAAATCTACTAATGGACAATTGAATCCTCGTCAAATTTACACAACTTTACAGTCATATATGGAAGTTATTGTTGTTGGAGCATTCTTCTAAGCCCTAGAAGAATACTTATAAAATTTGGAAGTCATTTAATTTCAAATTCTCTTTTACATAGTTATGGGTCATTTTTAAAGGTTCATAATCGATCTAGGTCACATTCATAGGTGCAAAAATGATATATATGCAGGATTTGATCATATGACATGGAAAAGATGTAGTAATTGTACAAATAATCCAATTTCTTTTCTAATTTAAATTTTTTTGTTACCTATTTTTTTTGTTTCTAATTTTTAGATTCATCTTACTATTCACAAGATTACATATTTAAATATATTTTAATAATCCATATGATTTACACTTCACTTATTAAAGAGGCTTTTGGTCCCACAAAATCTTAATATAACTTTCAACAAGGAGAAGATCTCCCTGTATCCTCCTCTATGGAGGATGGTTATTGTTCTTCACTTTCCACATAATATATGCTTGAACACAAACTTTGTTCAAGTCTTGTGGGTTGGTAGTAACTTTTCTTCTTCTTATATGAGTATGGATGCCTTTGAGGTACTTGATGATCATATTCTCTTCCTCCAATTCTATGCCAACTAACATTATTTGTGGTTTTTAATTCTATAATGCAATCCTATACACTTTTCCCTTCACCCTATTTAAATGCATCCACTTAATTTTATAATCAATTTTTGGATCACCTAGTTAAAAATTCTCATAGATTAAATCTCTAAATCCTGCCCAACTACTACTAATTGATTATCTTGTTTTATCACAATTAACTATGCAATTCTCCCTCCATATCCATGAGATTACATTTTGAGGTATGTAAAGGTGATTCTTCAAGTTACATTGAATTTATGCACATTCATTTATACTTCTAATTGTTTAATCCAAGAATCCAACTTTTTTCACATTAATTTTCCCATTAATATTTTAATTTATATTTCAATTTCCACTATAAACAATGTTAGCTATTTCCATTAAATGGCTCTTTCAAGAAATGTTCACTTTTCATACCTTCAACTTCCTCTATGCAAAATTTATTAGCTAGATGTAGATGAAATCTACATCTTTTGCATGTTTATGCTCAAGGCATTGATGGAAACATGTAAAAATCAGTCTGAAAGAGATCTAAAGCGTGTAGAGGTGATCGAGCAATTAGAGATGAGAAAAAAAAAATCCATTTTTTGATATTTCTCTACATTTTAGTAATTTGTATTTTCGAAGGCCTTTAGAGAAAAAATTGGGACTGAGATTGTCGTCGGTGTCTTAACTCAATAGTCAAAGGCATAGTGTTAAGGGACTGAAATTAGATCTTTTGGAGATATTTTTGAAGGTGTAACTGGTTTTAGATTTCAAGCACCGAGCAGAAAGTTATGATCCCGCCAAGTTAAGACCAATTGGTTACCACTAGTGGAGAGGAGATACAAAGGCACCACATATCAGCATGGTATGATTTGTAGCAAGTCTATGACTTATTTTTCTCTCAAACGCATGTGAGAGTGCCACATGTTGACACTGCACAAATTTCAAAAGAAGAAGGTGTAGTGTCGTAAATTGTACACCCTTGCTAGGGTGGTACAATTTCACACTTAGTTTAGCACCCGCCTTAGTGTGTTTGCATCTTGCATTATTATTTCCCTTTAAGCATTTAATTAATTAATTTAATTAAATCTAAAGTCATATTTCATCACTTCACACATCATAAAATTGGGCCCTTTACCCTAAGTTTGCCACTTTTTATTTTATTCCTCAAATAAATCATTTAATCATAAACCCAAATTATGTCCTATTTCAACCTTTAAGGCCCGATTTCATATATCAAAACACCTCAAAATTAGCTATAACTTTGGGATTGGCTCTAATATCATCATATCTAATAGCCTTGAAAATTCAGTGAAAAGTTGGTCGGACCATGTGCATTCCTGTCACGGTCCTCGACTTTTTTATTGAAATTTTGGGAGCACAATTCTATGATATTATAATGCTTAACCCCAAAATATTGGGAGTAAATTCAATTCCTAGCTCATCCTAAAGGCAAAATTAAGTCGAAATTAAGATCTAGGGTTTCACACATAAGAGCTCTCTTTCTTCATTTGAAGGCATCTGATAAAATATAGAAAAAGGTTGTTCGAGCGAGCACAAGGAGCCTTCTATGTAGTGAAAGAGAAGCCTATGTGGAGTCTTCAACAACATTCAACAAAATTTCATCAAACATTCATCATCAATTAGGAGCCTTGAAGATATTAAAGAGTAATAGGAGATCTTGTGGCAATATCTCTCCCTTGGGGATTGGTATGATTTCATGTTATTTTCATGTCTTTGTATGAGCTTCTTTACACCAACTTGAATATTTACATTCATGCTTTAGATAAATTTTCATCATTGATTTAGAGCATTTACTTTGTCAATTACAAGCAATTAGGGTTTACTCTTTAGGGTTGCTCTAGATTGTTTACTTTCATTTTAGGATCTTGCATACACACAAGATTATAGAACACACATTTTCAATACATTATCGACTATTTGTGGAGGTGTAAATAACCAACATAAGGGTTTGACTAAGGCAAAACCTTATATAGCCACCCAAACCTTCCCTTTTCAGTTGCAGGTGCAGAAACAAGTACCCAAAGGCACTTTCAGCTCAACAAAAGGCATAGGAACCACCCAGAATCATCAGATCTGCCCTAATCTACCTAGGACAGTGGCATGGCACCGTAGTCCTTCCCAAGACAGTGGCGTGGAACCATGGTCCCTCTGCTTTTGAGTGATTTTTAGCAGGTTGCAGCTTCAGGATCTCAGATTTGTAGTGTCTCAGTTGCAGCCTCCTGTTTGCAGAAACAGGACAGTGGCGTGGCACCCTGGTCTTGGTCAGTTTTGTTCAATTTGAAGAATTAGGTACACATCTATTATCCTCCCCCTTTCATTCTTTCAATATCTCAATTTCAAATCTGCAAGTTTGTTCAATTCTGAGTTCATTTATGCGTCATTCTTTATCTCCTAGCCTAGTTGATCATTCAAACCCTACTTTTTCTCATCATTTGCAGCAAGAGGAATAGAAACCCTAAGGGTTAATCCTTGGCTCTATCTTTCTCACAATAAGTAGCCAAAGTGATCTATCTCTCTAGGCTCTTTCGTATTCTCAATGTGTTGGCAAAAGTGGGATTAGGTCCTAGTCACCCAATCTCGCTTTTCCAGCCACCACATTTTGGTGAACCCGACGTGAATCCAACCTTCTTTAATTTTGATTTATGTTCTCAGATCTGAGGTTTTTTTATCTATTTTAAATTCAAATTTACATTTACAAGTTTCAATTCCTTGCAAATTTCAAAATTTAGAGGTTAATTTTGCTAAAACCTTAATTTTTCAATTCAAAATTGAACTTGTGGATAGCTTAATTTGGATCATTAATTTCAGATCTAATTTAGGAACAAATTTCACTCATAAATTTCATTTTATAAATCAACATTTAGAGTGCTTGCATTGGTTAAAATTGAACTTTTCCTTCTATTTTGTGTATGTTATCATTTGAAAGAGGAAATTTTTTGTCATGATGCATTCATTTCCTAAATGTGATAATGGGTTAGCTTCCCTTGTTTCAAATTTTCCATCTCTTAGAGAAACACCTCCTATCTATGACAACATTTTAGTTCCTAAAAGAGTTGTTACCAACCCCTTCAAATCTCTCCTATGCTCTAAGGATGAAGATTTGAAAAGTGATCTTGACAATTCTCCCAAAATATGCCCTTCTCATCTAGCTATATTAGAGGAAGAGGATGATATCATAAACACTTTTCTTAACGTTAACTTACCTTCCCTACATGATGCCTCTCTAAGTGAAAATGTATTAATGGACATTGACTTGTCTTCTCCTAAATTTGGTCTTACCAATGGGGTCATGTTAGTACAACAAGAGGTTCTGAGCACTTCTTCCAAAGATCTCCTTCCTAAACATGAATCTTTGGAGAAAGATGTTCATCTCCCTCCTAAAGAATACTCCCCTCATGAGGTTCATTTTGTGCAAGAAGATGGTATTGTCCCTACTTTTCCTAGTGAAGGCATTTCCTCTTTTGATTCCAACAAAATTCCCACTAGAGATGATGCATTAATGAGAAATGTTTGTCCTTCTCCTAAAGCTTGTCTTATCCCAAAAGATGCCTTAGAGAAAGAAGATGAAACTATAATAAATTTCCTTAATTCTCTCTCCCCTAAAGATCCTATTGAACCTATTTTGAGGCAAGGGGATAATTTTAACACATGTAGTGATGCTCTCCCTCTTAAGGATGAATAATTAATGAACAATGTTATCCCTTCTCCCAAAATTGGAAATAAGGACATCTTTGTGCAAGATATTTCTAATTCTTTTTCTAATGACCTCACTATTTGGGAAGAACCATTAGAAGAAGGTGTTGATTATTCTCTATCCCATGCGATAACCCTAGCCAAAGGGGATGAAATCATGATTGATAACGCCCTTTATAGCATCTCACCTTCTATGAATCTCAATCATTTTTTCTCTAAAGGTAAAGCATCTCCCTTTCCTCAACTTAGTTCTACTCATAAGGATACCCTAGTTCAAGATAAGATGGTTAACATCTTTTTCAAAGATCTCCCTCTCAAAGGTGAGACTTTAAAGAGTAATGTTTATCCTTCTGCTAGAGAGTCTAATCCCCATGTAGATCCTTTGATGATAGAGGATGATATGACCTTTCCTAGTAATACTCCTTCTTCTAAAACATCAATGCCTAACCGTAGTCTCTCTCCTAAAATTGATCTTATATGTGATAACATTTTAGTGCAAGGAGAGACTATCAACAATTCTTCCAACAATCTTGTTCATTCTTCTTCTAAGGACACCTTTGATATTCCTAAACCATCCTCAATCAATTTGATACATGTGAATAAAACACCTAATAAACCCCTCTTCACAGTTCAAGGTGTTTGTCCTTCTCAAAATTCCCCACATAAGCCTCTCTTAGTGGTTCAAGGAGGTTATGCTAATGATTCTTTTTGCACTCCTAAGAAACCTATTATTATTGTGCAAGGAGGTTATCCTACTAAGAGCCCTTATGAGTATGCTAAGAAAATCACTGAAGAGAGATATCATGCGGTTGCTCATATCTACAACACAAGAAACAATAGGCAACCTAGTTCTCCTCTAGTTATCCCAACTTCATTTTCTCCCTCTCAACCTATTCTTCCACAAGCACCTCGCATATCAAATCTTAGCAAGGAGTATGATCTCATTGAACAACTTAAGGCCACTCGTGCTAAGATTTCTATTTGGGATTTAGTTCAAACTTCACCTTCTTATCATGGGATGTTACAAGATGCTTTGAAAAACTTAGATGTCCCACCTGCAATGACACCTAATAACATGTTCGCTTTGATTGATCCTACAAACAAATCCAAAACCTATATTGTATTCACACAAGATGAGTTACCTTCTCCTGAAATCCAAAATCAATATGATCCTCTTATGATTGTGGTTATTATCCATGATAGTGCTATAAGGCGAACCCTTGTGGATAATGGATATGGCCTTAATGTTTGTGGTGTGGACTTATTGGATAAGATTAAAGTGGATCGTGCTCTCATCGAACCTTCTTCTCTTACTATTTGAGGTTGTGATAATAATGCTAAACAATGTCTAGGTGTCGTAACCTTGCCTATTAAGGTAAGTCTTGTTGTGTTACCTACACCTATACATGTTATTCCTAGTAATTTGACATATAACCTTCTATTAGGGAGACCTTGGATTCATAGCATGCAAGTTGTCCCCTCAACTTTGCATAGGCAAGTCAAATTCATTTATAATAATACGACATACACCTTATTAGCTGATATCAAACTTCAAGAACAATTAAAATCTGGATCTTCTTCAACTACTTCCCATTCTTCTTCCAATCCTTCTTCTTCTTCAAATACAACTATTTCCTAAATAGTGATGTTGTTTCTTCTAGTACTCCCCATTCTTCTACTCAATCGGAATCTCCTCCCAAGGATCTATTTTCTCTCAAAGAAGTGCTCGCAAATGATGATTGGGGATCTCTATAATTTACCCCTACTTTTATAGGAGAATATAAGGTACCTTGTAACGGATCTAAGACCGAGAAGGAGAAATCTAAGGAGGAACATAAAGAGAAACCCACCTTGTCTAAACAACTAAGTAACCACTTTGTGGCTGCTTCTAATTCAAATGATTCTTCAAATCCTTCCTCTAATTCATATAGCACTGAGACCTATGAGGCATCACCATCTCCTTCTGATTTGGCATCCCTTTATGGTCCTGGTTTTCACATTTTAGCTAAGAATGGCTATGATGGAAATGTTTGTGGTGCAAATGAACAAGGAATTAAGGTTCCTTTCGAACATAATACACATGAAGCTTCATTTGGACTTGGATATAATCCTTCTAAGCCCACCAAAGCATCTAGACCATCTCTCAATGTTAATGCTATATTTAGTAGTGATGATAACCTCACCTCAATTAAATCATCTTTTACCTCTTTCAACACTCATCCACCTCATAAGGAAATCTTGGTGATGAACAAATCTCTTTATGAACCTCCTCAAGAGATTTCAAATCCCACTTATGAGACTTTATTTTCTACTCATTCTAAAATCCCTTCTTCTAGGAATAAGGCTCTAATGAATTATACTTATCCCTCTCATAACATTTCTTGTGTGCAAGAAAAGTATGACTTGGTGGCCTATTCTTCTCTTATAAACTTCTCTCTTTCTAAAGAATTTTTAACATTCATCATCTTATACATGTTTTTAATCTCACTTATAGTAGACAATTTAACATGTCATATTCAAATACCTCATTCAATCTATCATGTCTTTAAATAACATTAATGGCTATTATGTTGCTCATCATTATGTAACATTGGTAGCTCATTTACTGGGGGCTCATTGTCATTCATGATGGTACAATTTCACGTGCAATCATACTTTTGGAAGCAACAGAATAGCCTATTTCTATCTCATCTCTTCTCCCTATATATATAGGGGGCAAGAGTGATTTCAAACATCTCTCCTTCTTATGATTAAAATTTCCCCTTTGTGAAGTAGTGTCTTCTATAAGGATTTCTTATTGATTGTAGAGGTGTATTCACATTTCAATTCCTTCTCTCATATTGGAACAAGCATCCCTAATGGGGATCTTAAGTACATATCCTTAATTGGGACCTCCTCCTTGGTGTTGGAAGTCTTTCATCACTCATCAATTTCTAGTAGTTTCTTTTATAATAAACCCTTCTATTTTGTGCACGTGCATATCCCTAATGAGGGTCTCTTTCCTTCTTTTAGAGGAGTGTTGTTATAAATAATCTCTCTTTGATGTCATCTCAATCCTCTTCTCTTTTCAAATCTCTTGCATTCATTCATCCTAAAAGATGTTATATTTGTCTAAGACAACTCCTCTTGAAGGTAGATGTCTTTTGAACAAAGATATCTTCTCCTCCAAGGATCTCTTTTACACTTATATAGAAAGATATCTCTTTTGAACTATCTTATCCTTGCTTTAAGAGTATTCCCTCTCTTGCTTGGATTTATGGCATTGTTGCATGATGGATATCTTCTTGGTGTCGAAGGTAGGTATCCTTGTTCTACTTGCACACACATGCATGAGGTTGAGTGGAACTAACGGTGTTCTCACTCTCCTCCCTTACATGGATCACCCAGATAGACTCTAGGGGCTAGTTTTCCATGTCCTTCCCTCCATGGATCACCTAGTTTTAGGGGCGAGATATCCATGGTTCATTTTCTGTTCTCATGGATCACCAAAGTGTGTATTCATGCTTTCTATCTCTTCTTCCTTCTCTTTACATTTGTTTCCATTAAAATCTCTCCTTTTGTGTTAAAGAGCTCTCAAATCCTCACACTCTTTGTTGTGTTGGAATTGAGGCTTAGTTCTCTTTCTTACCAAATGATTCTCCATTAATTTTTGATCTTGTATCAAATTTTCTTGTGAGCATTTGTCATCAATCTTCTTTCACAATTCAATGTGGTAAACATGATACCCTGTTTCAACTCACTAAAATTAGCAAGCCGAAACAAGGGGGGCATATAGCTACCCTCAAATTTTCATCACCTTCCTTAGTAAGCATTTAGGTGATTTTGTGATTTTATCTAACATGTGTTTTTGTAGGGTGCGGATCCTAACTGTGTATTGCAGATGTTAGAGTAATCGGGTCTTTACTTGATTAATTAAACGATATTTGTTTAATTAATTAAGTTCCCCTTTATCTCTTTTACACTTAAGCTAACATTAGGTACATAATAATTAATTCTTTTATTAATTATTATGTGCAAGCCTAGGGTTTTCCCTTTTAGGGTTTCTTGATCTATTAGAGGTTGAATTCTTTTCTTTGTATTATTATTCTATTACACATTTTTGTGAATACAAAGCTCTCATCTTTTTTGAGCATTTTTCTGTGTATATGGTTTTTCTCTGTTGCTTCTTGCTTCTTCTTATAACGGGTTTATTTTAGCTTGCAGAGATCATTTGGGCTCTTGTGGTGTTTTATTTCTCAACTCTCACATGGTATCAGAGCTTCAGATCTACAGCTACCTGTTCTTGTTTTGAGTTTTTTGCATTGGAAGTAGATTTGGTTTTTTTTTAGAAGTTTTTTTTGTGCACCTAGGGATAGGCCTTTTCTTCTAAGCATTTTGGGCCTAAATAAACCTCACCATCGTTCTCAGAAGGCCCAAAAACCCCTATGGTCATAAAAAACTTGACCACTTTCAACACCTGAGCCTTTGGGGGTATATTTTTTTATGTATCAGGTCGTACGACCCTAGCATGCAGTTTGAGAGAAAAAAAATTTTAAAAATATTTTGCCTTTTTACAGCATGCAGGCTGAAATTTGATTTTTTGAAAAAAATTCAAAAAAATCAAATCGGCAAAATTTTTTTCAAAAAAATCAAAAAAAAAATTTAGGGTCTTGGTTCCCCCGCCGGTCTCTGGCCCCTGCTGGCCCTCTGCCCCCGATGGCCCTTGTTGGCCACCATAGCCCTGTTGACCACCGCAACCTCTGCCCGCTGACCACCGCAGCCCCGCCACTGCCCAGCGCTGCCCACGGGCCACCTCCGTCCGGACTTGCCACCAGACCGCCTCCCTCTTGCCTTTTTAGGGGGGGTTGTTTTTTCTTCATAAATTGAGCATACGGAGTCATTTTTTTGAAAATGAATAGGCGTCAATAAGCTGGTTCCGAGCTAGACCTTGTGGTATTGAATTTTTTTTCCAATTTTGTTGTTTGACTGTACTTTTTTCCAGTCAAATTGGGGTCACTTTTCTGCACTTTTGGGGCCATATAATGGGCAAACAGACTCTGCTTTTCAAAAATGAATAGGCATTGGAAAGCTCTCAACATGCTCTATTCAGATATATGATCTCGTTTCTCATTTTTTTCATCAAGTACATGAGATTTCAGTTTGAATCTTTTTTGCTTATGCATAGCTTCCTTCTCACTAGTATGTACTAGGGTTTGGGTATATCTCTTGTGGGGGTTTTTTTTCTCGCTTTCTGTCATTTATCTCAGAAATATAGTACACCAAAACTCTCAAAACCAACAAACCCTTTTGCATCTTTTGTCTATTCTGAAAGATCGCATAATAATAAAAACATAAGCAGATATAGGTGCAGAGTTTCATGGCAGATCCTTCAGTTGAGTTGTTGACATCACACAACTATCACACCTAGAAGCCTCACATCACGAGGCTTCTCTGGGCACAAGGGTTGTCGTCTTGTTTGGATGAGGTTCAGCCTCTATTGCAGCATCCTTTTGAGATTCTTCACCATAGAAACAAGATGGATGAGGCCATGGGTTTGCTCTCTTTACATGTTTCTGACAGTCTTCTATTTCACCTTGATGAGTTGCTCACTCCTTGCGATATGTGGTTAAAGTTTGAGACTCTCTTTGGGAGAGTTAATGAGATTTAGGCATTACAGATTGAGGCAGAGTTGGTTTCCTTGTCACCTGATTCATTTCCCACCATTGAGGATTTTTTGAACAAATTCAAGACTACCAAATCTATTCTTCTGGGGTGTGAAAGACCAAGATAGACACAGAGTACATTTACTTGATCCTTTCGAAACTTCGGGGTCATTTTCAGTTCTTTGTCTTTGTTTTCTACTCCACCATGGATGTCTTGGGTGCTCATTTTAACATGCCTACCTTTGATGTGTTTTGTGAGCATCTGTCTCATGAGCAGTCTCACCTTTCTCAGCTAGACATGCTCTCAAGGTCCAAGAACAAAGCATTGGTTTCTTAGTCCTCTAAGGAGAAGCAAAAGTAGAAACCGAAGCCAAAGAAGAATTCTGCAGGCAGTGAGCATTCCTCCAAGCCACCTCCTAAGTCTGATTCTAAACCACCATTTCCTCCAAAACAAGGGAAATCTTCGCAGTCTGGTGAGTCTTCCTCCAAGACTAAGAAGAAATCGGGAGATACTTGCAGTTTTTGTGGCAAGGAAGGACATCCAGTTTTTAGGTGTTGGAAACAATTAGAGGCTTTAGAGGAAGCCATGCAACAGTATCACATCTCCTCACCTCAAGCATCTTCTCCTTCCACATGGAAAGATCA
Organism: Cryptomeria japonica; assembly: GCF_030272615.1. Taxonomy (NCBI): domain Eukaryota; kingdom Viridiplantae; phylum Streptophyta; class Pinopsida; order Cupressales; family Cupressaceae; genus Cryptomeria; species Cryptomeria japonica. Next base: position 654,474,784 of record NC_081411.1, read on the forward strand.
TGCTCTCACTGCTCAAGCTTCGACCTATGGGTCCACTTGGATTCTAGATTCTGGTGCTTCTCACCATATGACTCACACTCAGCAGTTGGTTACTTCTCTTGCCTCTTGTGGTACTTCACATATTGCAATGAGTAACTCTGTTCAGCTTTCAGTCTTGGGTTTAGGTTATGTATCTTTTGATGGGGGTACTCTACAGAATGTTCTGGTTGTCCCTGACATCTCGACGAACCTCCTATCCATTTATCACATTTTCCATTCTGGCTCTGGTAAGACAATTGAGTTCTCACCACACGACGTGGTTATTCGAGATGTCCATGACTTTGATTTAGTTGTGGCTACTGGGAGTGTTGATATTACATCTCGTCTTTACAGATTTGATGAATTTGAGCCCTCTGCGGGTGCAGATTCATCTCTTATAGCACATGCAAATTCAGTGAGTAAGCTTTGGCATGAGCGCTTGGGCCATGTCAATTATAGATATCTTCAGCAGATGAGTACACATGCACTTGTTCTTGGGCTCCCATAGATTTCCTGCACTGATGGTGTTTGTCATGGTTGTGTGCTTGGAAAGCATCACAGGGATCCCTTTCTGAAGGGAAAAGCCCCTCGTACTTTGGCACCTTTGGAGTTGATTCATAGTGACCTCATCTCATTCCCTACTCCTTTTTTCTGGGGCCAAGTATGTACTCACATTTATTGATGACTTCTCCAGACACACATGGGTGTACTTTCTTAAGTCCAAGTCTGGTGTCTTTGATTCCTTTCGAATATTCAAGACATTTGTAGAGAAGCAATCTAGTTGTTCTATTTGGCAGATACGTATAGATAATGGGGGGGGAGTATGTGAATCGGGATTTCAAAGATTTTTGCACTCAGCATGGTTTACAACATCAATTTATTGTTCCTTACACCCCTCAGCAGAATGGTGTCACTGAGAGAAAGAACATAACTTTACAGGAGATGGCAAATTATATGATTCAGTCCAAGTCCATGGATTCATCTTTTTGGGCTAAGGCAGTCAACTGTGCCAACTGCATTTAGAATCGGATGCCTCATAAGGCGATTCGACATATGACTCCTAAGGAGGCTTGGTCTCATGACAAGCCTGATGTTTCTTTTTTCTGAGTATTTGGCAGTGAGGCATGGGCATTTGTTCTTGATGCTCAGAGGAAAACAATGGAGTGGAAGAGTCAACCCCTCATTTTTGTTGGCTATTGTGAGGATGTTAAGGCGTACAGGTAGTTTGATCCTGATTCCAGAGAGGTCATGTTTCGATAGGATGTTCAGTTTGATGAGCGCCTTCCCACAGTGGATACCTTGTCTTCAGTGCCTACCCCTCTGCCTACTCCTCCCATTGTATCTCTTTGGGATTATTTTGAGGATGATTCTGATGATGTTGTTGATGATCCACCATCCCCACCTCCACCTGCTCCACCTCAAATGCCCAAGTGGGCTCGCTTTACTATTGAGGCGGCAAGATCTATGGTTGGTGATCCTTCAGATACTCGACACACCCGTTCTCATACTGTGGGTTCTATTCTTTTGAGTCATGCCATTTCAGATGATCCTCAGAAGTTTTTAGAGACAACAGGACACCCTGAGTGGGATTGTGCTATGGAGGAGGAGTATTCTTCTTTGATGAGGAATAATACTTGAGATATTTGTCCTCTTCCTAAGGGTAGAAAGATGGTTTGGTGTTGATGGTTGTTTCACACCAAGTATGTTGTTGATGGTTCAATTCATAAGTACAAAGCACATCTTGTTGCGAAGGGTTTCTCGCAGGTTGAGGGTATTGAATATGTAGACACCTAAAATTGTCATGTCCAATTAAATAAATATTTTATTTATTTAATTATTTTAGCCTAATTCTTCTATTAATTAAATAAATCTTTATTTATTTAATTAATTCATTTATCCTCTTCTAGCCTTATTTCTCATTTAAATAAATACATTTATTTATTTAAATTATCCTTTTTCTAAATTAAATAAATATCTTATTTATTTAATTGATCCAACTTCCTCTATTAATTAAATAAATCTGTATTTATTTAATTAATTCATTAACCTTTTCCACCTATGACACATGTCATTCATCTCTTAATTCATACACTACCTACCCTCTCACTATTTTCTTATTTTCTCTACCTACCCTCTAATCATAGCCGACCATTTATCTTTTACACCTCTCAATCTTATCCCTCCATTTCTTATGGTGTCTTCTATATAAGGAGATGCTTCCTTCATTATCAACCCCCAACTATGCATCTTGATCAATTGACTACCTGACTACGCTTTCGAACTTTCATATGCGATCAAGCCTACTTGCAACCACATTTCTGTTCTTTGTTGAGGTCTTATGCACATATAAAATCTGAGAGCAAATATATCAAGCAAGATCAATGGAGATGGGAAGAAAGGAGATTCAAACCCTATTGGACATGTGATGGTATAATCTTTGTGATTTCATTTGATTTGCATTGTCTTAGGTAATCTTCATATGTTATGGTGGATCTTTGTTGTTGTTAGGCTAGGGTTTTGTGGTTGAATCTATTTAGTCTTTCAATATTGTTGTATCCATTTTTATCGTACACATTTTGGCACACCTGGTGGGACTCTTGTCCCTTTTACATTTAACATCTTTTGTTACAGACTTTGTGTTTCTGAAATTGCAGATCTGACATTTCGGACAACATTTTGATATTTTCGCGTCTGCGTACTTTCGGATCGCGTTTTTGATTTTCTGTCGCGTCTGTGACATCTGGAATCGCGTCTACGCCTTCGACAATATTTTATTTTTTTTCCCCTAGTCGTGTCTATGAAGTCTTCAGGGGCGTCTATGTTCGAGAACTGCGTTTGTGTTTAGTAACCGCGTCTATGTCAGATCTAATCGCGTTTGCGAATTTATAAGGCGTCTGTGTTCAGGAACCACGTCTGTGTGCAGTTGTTGCGTTTTGATTTCTTTGATCTGGTTTTTCATCATTCGGATTTCAAATCTAGTTTATATTGAGCTAACATCTTTAGATCTAGCTAACGAAATTGTTGTAGCTTGTCTTGAAAGCAAAAGAAGGAAAGAAATTGTTTTGTTGAAGGCCCCTATTTTCACAAAGTCTTTTGGATCTAAAATTTACCTAATTTGTGTGCTTGCAGGAGGGGTATTATTGCAAAACTACTAAAAAATCTTTGTTGCAAAATTTTGGCAAGG